>NC_051190.1:85667069-86318524 GCF_015220075.1 Falco rusticolus
AGAAAAAAAAATGAAAGAAGAGAAAATGAGAAAGACAGAGAAAGAAGAGTAGAGAGAGAATAGAACAGACGATGAGAGACAAGGGGAGGTAAGGGAAGGGAAGAAAGAGAAAGTATAGAAAGAAAGTTAAATAGAACAAGAAAGAGAAAGAGTGAGTAAGAGAGAGAGAAAGAGAAGGTGAAATTAAGAAATTTTTCTTAATTCAAGAGGAAATGAGAAAGAAAATAAGAGAAGACAAATAGAAATTTAGAGATGAGAATAGAAGAAGAGGGGAGAGGAGGGGGGAGGAGGGGAGAGAAGGGGACAGAAGAGGGGCGAGGAGGGGTGGGAAAGGAAGAAAGAAGATAAATAGAAATTTAAATACAAAGAGGAAGAGAGAGAAAGAGAAAGAAAGAAAGAGAAAGAGAAACTGAAAGAGAAAAAGAAAGAGGAGAAAAAGAGCAAGAAGATAGAAGAGAACAGAGAAAGAGAAAGAAAAGAGAAAGAGAAAGAAACAGTGAAAGAAAAAGAGAAAGAAGAGAAAGGAAGAGAAGAGAGAAAGAGAAAGAAAAGAAGAAAGTGAAAGAGAAAGAGCAAAAGAGAAGAGAATGAAGAGAAGAGAAAGAACAGAAGAGACTGAGAGGAGGAGAGGGAAGTTAAGGGGAGAAAGAGAAGAGAAAGTGAAATAGAATGAGAACAAGAAAGAGAAAGAAGAGAGAAAAATTGTCTTATGGTCTATTTATGCTGTGTTTGGTCCACCCCAGGACGGGGTTTGCCCCCGTGGCTTCCAGGTCACACTGCTGACTGCTGCTGAGCCTCCTGTCAGCCATCTATCTACCTGTTACCGTTTGTAACATTTTTGGGGGGCCACTAGGAGTCCTGAAGACTTCAGCATAACGTGTTCTTTCCATACTTCTGTATGCTCAAAGGCAGGTGAATAAATAAAAATGGTCTCTTGCACCAGAAATGAGTTGCCAAATCATTTGGGAGTTCAGAAGCCTTTCTAAAAAATCCATGTTATACACTGAAGGCACTAGTTTTAATTAATTAAACCACGTTACATGATGTCAGAGCTGCAGTAGAGCCTTCTCATTTGGTGGTAAGATCAGACACAACACAACAGCGTACGTACCCCTCAGGTGTGCCAGCCAATAACTCATTTTATCAGGAAAAGCAGAAGGTGACATCACATTCAGAAACAAAGGCCTTAATTTAGAAGTTACATAATTCTACACATTATCAAAAGAGAAAAAGCAATATATAAAGACAGCAATAAAATAAAAATTGTATCGTTCCATGAATTTAATTCATACATTTCACAGACTCATTACAAAACAGTCAAGTCATACATATCTAAGAGAGAATAGCTGCTGGATTTTTTACAAAGCTTCTACTACTCCAGGCCTGTAAGAAAATTCTTTCAATTCAATCACTTTGGGACTAATGGAGCTAATTCGACTTTGTCCTAAAATATTCTGGCTGGTTTAATTCACTATATTCATCATTCTGTTACATATAAAAGACTCTGATAGTCTTTGTCAATAAATGGCTTTCATAGATGTACAGGGTAAGTATTTAGGATATAACTAAATGTTACCGAAGTTTAGCCAGTCTCCCCAAGGATACTGCTCTGTAAATATTTTAAAGCTTGCATAGGTCTAGAAGCGGTTCCAAAAGCTGGATTTGGGTTGCTTTTTACACCAACTTTGTAATTTTTTGTGTTTCAAGAAAATACACACATGTGCTATGTTTTATATGTACAACTTCACTAATACCCTAGTTCTGCAAGTCGAGCAATGCATCTGTGCTGAATAAATTATTCTGACATGAATAAAGAAACATGTCTTGTGCCCCTTTTATCAAGAAGCTTCTGAAGTAAGCTGTCACCCTACCATGTAACGAATGAACACATTCCTTGACATTTAACATCATCCTGATCACAGTATTTCTACAATGGCAGGTTAGGTGACACCATGAGGATTTATATGGCTCATCATCTTAATGGCTAGATTAGATGCATCTGAGAATAATTTACAACCCCATTCCTATTTGTCATTACAGTTTCATTTGTTATTGTATGACAACCTGTTCACAAGTACATGTCAGTGCAAGCACAGTGCCCTCATCCTCCTTTTTCTTTATGTTACATTTTACATGCTTGTTTGAGCTTTCTGCAATTTCAGCTAATTGTGAAAAAGCTTTTCCTGATCTTTTTCACATTTACGTGGGCACTGGTGATGTATGATGAGACCTCAGATGAGAATCTCAGGGTTTGTTTCCTTATTTGTAGAGCAAATGATCAGCTGCTTCCAATTTCACTTTTACAATGGCAGGGATCATATCTTAGCTCATGGCCTGACAGACAAAGTGTATCTAATATTTTCCCCAAGCAGGAATGGTGAGCAGCAGCAGAGACCTTGCAAGGGCCAGATTGGACAATGACTTGACTAGGATGTGACATGATTCCTTTTTTCTCGATAAGACAAGACCCAGGGTGAGGTAATTTCATCTATTTCAAGCAACTACTTTGAGATGCCAGATGGAAACATGGTCATGAGAGATACTGATCCTAATAATACTGTTTCAGAAATAATAAACACCATCAAGGTGACTGACACTGTTCCTTTGCACTTTATGTTAAAACACTTTTAGCTCATTCTGTCCAGCTGCAGTTTCTGCAAGCCAGAGGAGCATCACTTTATCTTAATATTGCTTTTAAAATAAGAACTGGGAACTACATGTTTCTTCCGAATGTGGAAAGTGTCAATGTAAATTAATTTTATAGTTCTATCTGAGTTTCTGTGGTGAGACTCAGTGCTTGCAGCTGTAATTTTAGCCTGGGAAATAGGATGCCCATGTGGATGTGGCATTTGCCTACCTGTTTATCTTTTCTCCCTCGCTCCCCTTCAAGGGACTGTTGCTGTTGGGTGATTTCTGGCTGATCTGTCAGCAAGGCAGGTCCTCCCTTACCCCAGTACTGCATCCTCACCAGCCTGGGGAAAAATCAAAGGCTGAGTAGAGGAGAGAGCCTCTGATTAGAACACAGTTGATGGGCAGACCGCATTCATAGGCGGGATGCTACCTCTGCCAGCTGGCACACTTCGGCTATACCCCCTGCCTGGGGATACCAGTTGGAACAACCCTAACAGGCAGCAAGCTATACAAGAGCCCACATCGTGTCGTAGCAGCAAAGGTGGTCAGCAGCACCTGGGGCTCTCCCAACAGGAACTTGGCCAAGGGAAATTATTTTTCCCCTTTACTCAGAACGTGTTAGACCACAGCTAGGTATTGTGTCCAGTTGTGGACTCCCCAGTACAAGAAAGACATCAGCGTACTGCACCAAGTTCAGAGAAGAGTCCCTAGGATAGTCAGGGCTGGAGCATTTACCCTGTGAAGAGAGGGTGAGGGACCAGTGCAGGTTCAGCTCGGGGAAGAGTCAGCTTCAGGTGGCCCTGACAGCAGTCTCCCTGTGCCTGCGGGGGCGTGGAGGATCATCAAAGAGATAGGGTCAAGCCCTTCATAGTGGTGCAGAGCAAGAGGACAAGGGCCAGCAGACGTAAGCTGAAAGAAGAGAGGTTCAGGGTGGATGTAAGGAAATTACTTTTTCATCTGGAATAGCCAGACAGTGGAGCAGGTTGCCAGGAGAGGCTCTACAGTGTCCACTCTTGCTGATTTCAAGACCCAGCAGGAAGAAGCTCTGAACAAACTGGTCTGATGGCATAGTTAATTCTTCTTTGAGCAGGAATTTGGACTACAAACCTCCTTGGCTCCCTTCCAACCTGTGCTGTCCTATGACCTAGTCAGTCAGCAATGATTGAGAACACTGATGATACCTCATACCAGCTAGCAGAGGGGACGGATCATTAAAGAAGCTTGTAATGAAAATCTAACATTATGATGATGGTGGTGCAGGTATACAAATGTACGATGCAAATCCAGAGGAGAGAAGACTTAATTAGTTTTGATGTCCTCCCAAAACTGCCTTAATCTTATATTCCCATGGTCAAAGTTGCCTTCATCTCTTTCAGAATTTTAAATACAGGGGGTGCTGACAGTAAAGCTTGTAACTTGGGAGAAAATGAGCTAACTCCCCATTTCTGCTTTTATGCAGAGTAACATAAAAACAGCAATAACCTGACATCTTATTTGATAAATTTTTTTCTTAAATATTTCAAAGAAATTTGACTTGCAATGGTACACAATCTGAAATTAGTTCTTTGACAGTCCCTCACAGTATCAGTTTCACTTGGGAAAAACTAATTAAATGTGAGTTCTCTTTGATGCAGGAAATAAGTGTGTTAGAAACACTCACCCTACAGGCAGCCCGAGTGATTAATTATACACAGCATATGCATGGCACAACCAGAAACCATTGGCTCTTCCATGGGTGAGCAGCAGCAAGCACACCTGCTGTCAGAGACCAAAGGGGAATTGGTGACCAAGAACTCTGGGGTGCATACTCCATTTTTAGTGATGTTTAGGCACTGATTATTCCCCACAATATGTAGAAGGGGCAAAGTTAGGAATATGGTCACTAGAGGCAGTTTCTGTACTCAATGTACATGGGCTTTGTGGCACTTTCTCCACTGAGCAGGGTAATTAACTGGGCCAACATTGTAAATTCTTAACAGAAAACTTGAGTTGGGTTCCTTGGATGGGCTGATATGAACGTGGACCATAGCTTCCAGACAAAGTCAATAGGGCTGCTTTCCTTTATGTTTCATTTGAAACATGCCACACAGCAGACAGTATGCAATTCGATTTCTCTGCTTTAGAAGGGCAAAGGACTGAGTCAACTCCACTGGATTGCTTCCTCACTGCTCCTGCTTAGGATATCACCTGATAAGCTGATCTTTGCTTACTGTGATTCAGATTTAGACAAATCCTGAAATTGCCTCTTGTGATAAAATATATGCATCTGCCACTGAATGTAACTGATCTATGAGACCAATTTGAAAACCTTGGAGTCACTTCAGGTGCAAACATAAATAGCAAATAATGATTTTTTTTCTCATTTTTTTTCTTATTTGTAAATCCTTGATATGGGCTTTGCTAATGATGCATCTATCCTTTTTACTACCCACTTGATGTGTGAGTAAACACAGCACTGACTGGAACAATAAATTACTCCCAATCCCCTATTAAGAAACTAGCTAGGCCAATACAAAACGTGTCCAACTACTTCTTCATTCACAGCCAGTTTTTAACTCTTTTCACACTGTAACAGACAGATTTAATGTCCATTTCCAGCCAGCCTGCCAGAGCCCTTTTTAGTGGATTATACCTTTCTTCAATCCAGGAAGCTGGCACAGGTGGTTTTTTTGGCAATCTGTGACATGCATATGCCTGAATAAATTCCTTTTACAAAAAGGCAGAGACAATGACTGAAAGGTAAGCACATCAGCTCATTAACACAGATGAGGGGGAAATGCTGACGTGTTTAGATTTGAGGATTTGATTCTGTTAATAACCAGCCCAGAGTTCCTAGAGGAAACTGCTGTCTGTAGCTTTCAAATCCTGTGTCTGGTGGAGACAGTGATTAAGAAAAAGCACCCTATTCTATTAAAACAGCAGAGGGGAGAGGGACAGAAAGAGCACAACTCTTCCCCGCTCAGGAGAAAGTCAGGTGTGGGGAAGCAAGTCCAGATGTTTTGCAAGCCACAATAGATTCCAGCCAGCAAAGCACAGGCTTGTATTTTGCTCGTCATCTTCATTGTTTCACCTACCGTCTCATCACCTCTCTCCTGCCCACATAATGCCTTGCCACCAGCCTCTTTCCTCCATCTTGCTGTGCCAGTCCAGCCCACTACCCAGGACATCCCATCCCATTTGCAGCCATCTTTTTTCTGCCACCTCATATCATATTTCCTGTTACAATTCTGCCTGCCCTTGCTGGGCTCACCACCACCAGCAGTTTCTCTCTTCCTGTCCTCAGTTCCAGTTTAGCTTTTCCTTGCTGCCACATCACCTCACTTCCTGCTTACCTTACTGCCTCATCTGTCCCTGCTTCTCCTGGTCTGGCAACTGCCTTCACCCAATTCCCTTCACTGCCTCTCCTCTCACCCTCACATCATCTCATTTTACTGCTTCATTTGCTGTCTTCCTGTCCCACTGTCACATTCCCCTATGGCCCCATAGCTTTGTCCTTCTCTTTGTCATCCACCCTCCAACACCTCTCTGCTTGCCTCTGCTTTCCCTTCTCCTAGCTGCTCTCTTTCCCACCATCTATGTTCCTGGTGACTTTCATTCACCACCCTCCATGGCCAGCCCCATTTTCTGCCTGCCTCCTCCCTTTTGTGTTTCCTTTCTACCCACAATATCTTTCTTTACTGCTCCACTTACTGCTTGCTTCTCAAATGCCCTGGACCTTTCTCAGATCTCCCTTCCATGCCACGGTCTGCCATTACTTATTGCTCCATTTGCCATCTTGCCTCCTGCTACTTCACTTGTCTCCCTCTGTCAGAAGCTGCCCTGTTTGCAGACAGCTTCTGCTTCTCCCTCTTCCCTGTCTGCTGCTCATGCTTGTTCACCCGCTGCCTGTCACCATCCACCTTCATCACCTTACTTCTTTTCCACTTACTGCTGCCTCCTGCCACCATGTCCCCTGCTCTTCCCACCTCTCCTCACTGAGCTCATTCCCATGCTGTTACAGAAGGGTTAAGGTTTAATCTTAAGAACTTAGAAGTAGTCATGCATCCTAGGTTCAGTTAGTGTTAAGGTACCTTGTTTGTTTGAAACTGATCTTTGTATACCGGTAAGCAATAAATTCAGGTTCTAACAAAGAGGTAGCCCTGGAGGATGAAGGAAAACCGGTCCAAGGCCAGCAATTCCAGGCCAAGAAATAGTAAACCTGAGATAACCTGATTTAAGGCCATGTATGGGGACTACAAAGGAGAACTCCAGCCAACTGAATAGAGGAATGGGTGGATTTGAAGACCCCCAAGACCATGGAAGACCCCCCCTCCCCACACTCTGGACAACTGGGCATGCGTGAGGGGGAGGGAAAATATTATAACTAGTTTTGGGTAATTTCATGAACATGTATGTCTTTTCAAGGACATTTGTTGAATCTGTGTACACGTACTGCATAAAAAGAGCTACCTGAGAGAAGGGAGCCATGCACGTTAGGTGGAATGATCCCTCGTGCATCCAGTGCTGCAATAAAGCATGTCTGCTTCTTAATGCTGCATCGGCGTTAAGGAGTTTCATATTCCAAATTTTGGTGGCAATGCCACTAGTAGGTATTGCTGCCCATTGCCACCCTTCCTTATGCAGCACAAACCCCTTTTTTTGCTGCTTGCCTTTACCACCTTCCTTAGCTACATGCTCTCACTGTCTCTCTTGCCAGCTTGTTCTTGCCACTGCTTGCTTCCTGTGCTTGCAAACATGTCCTTCCCATGACTTCTCAAGGCTGTGTTTCTGGGTTACACTCTCAACCTTTTCTTGCTGCCCATCAACATTTTTCTACACTACTCCCTCCTGCCTTCATCACCTCATTTCAATACCCGAGTTGCTGACCGCTACTAACTTTCATGCCCGACCGTGTTTTTCATCTCTTTACCAGCATGTTTGCTGTACCGTGCTGATGCCAGCCCCCTGCCTCTACATTGTACCTCATTTGCAACCTATGCTTAGTGTGTCTGTTCAAGCCTCTGTCTGCTGCCTAACTTCACCCTCAACTTGTTGCTCCATATGCCACCTGCTTTTTCTGTGATGCCCAGGACCTGTGTTTGCTGTTCTTTTGATTTTCTTCCCCTTTCTTTCCCACTTGTTGCCCTGCTTGTCCCCCTCCTCTTGCCAGCCTGTCAGATAGCACCTCTCCTGTTGCTGCACAGCCTGCAGCTCTTGCCACATCACCAGCACTTCCTGCCTGTGATTGCTACTTCATTTGCTGGCAAGCCTCCTCATCCTCCTTACCGGCTGCTCTCAAAACTTCCCTTGCCTGTAGACTTACAGCTCTAATGCAGCTGCCTTTTTCCACTTCCCATTGCTGCCTCTCCTCAACTCCTTAGCTGCCTGCCTTGGATGCCGTTCCAGGCAGCAGTATTCAACCCCATGGCGGGTTGACCCCAGCCAGCAGCTAAACTCCCACACAGTCGCTTGCTTATTCTCCCTCCCAGTGGGACAGAGGAGAGAACACGAAAAGCAAAAGGTAGAAAACTTGAGATAAGGAGAGTTTAATGCAGTTAATAAGTGATGTTAATAAGTGAAGACAGTTTAATAAGCAAGAGGGAGAAAAAAAGCCCCAAAGAATGCAAAGGCAATCACTCATCACCTCCCACAAGCATGGCAATGCCCAGCCAATCTCTAAGCAATGGCTGCCTTGGAAGACATTCCTCCCTCCTCCAGTTCTATTGCTGAGCATGATGTGGTATGGTATGGCATATCTCTTTATCCAGTTAGAGTCAACTGTCCTGGCTGTGTCCCTCCCAGTCTTTTTCCCACCACCATTGTGTGACTGGGGGGGAGGCAGGGTGGAAAACAGATAAAACCTTGAACTGTGCAAGCACTGTTCAGCAATAACCAGCACACTGGCGCGTTACCAACACTGGCTTAGGCACAAATCCAGAATAGTACCATACAGCCTGCTAGGTAGAAAGTTAACTCCATTGCAGTCAGACCCAGCACAATGTCCTGCCAAAACAGCTGTCCTTTAGTGGCCCACACTTGTCCTCACTCCTGCTTTTAATTGCCATGCAATACTCTCACTCCCTTTCAGCACAGCTGTATCTATTTGCTTTTTTATATGCCACTTGCCCTCATACCCTCCCTATCTACATGACTCCTCATCTCCTGTCACAGCTCTGCTCTTATTGTTTTGCTGGTGTAATGCTTCTGTTACCTGATCCTGCCTCATTTTCTGCCTTATTTTCTACCCTGCAAACACAGCAGTGGGGGTGGCTGCTGCCTGCCCACTCGGGCTTGCTCACCATTAGCCCTGCCACCAGTCATTTCTGCTGCTCCCTGGCGCTGTATTTTCTGTCTCCTGCTGCCTGCTCCCAGGCCAAAAGGACTTACTGTTGCGTCTTGTGGAAACCCATCCTTTCAGCACCTGATCTCCTGCAGATCACCTGCGTGTTTGCTATCCTCCCCACCTCTCACAGCTGAGCCAGTGTTGCTGGCCCATTAGCCAGCTTTTCCTTAGGGCCCCTTTGCCACCTCTGTTGCACTTTCCTGCTCTTCTCACTTTCTCTCCTACTTCTCTAACTTGCTTCACAGCCTTGTCCTTACCAGATAGTCCTACCCTGGTCATTGCTCCAGCCTGCACTTATTGCTTCTCCCCATGGACAAGTTTGCAGCCTGCTCTGTAGTTTACTGGGTTTTATTGGTGCTTTTTTTATTGTAATTTATTGTTAACTGTGCTGCTGGTCAGAGCTATTTCTCCTCGATGTTATGCCTGTTTCCACCTATTCCAGATGCCCAAATGACCATATCTCCTTCTACAGTATTGTTTTTTACCCTTTTGTCCCAGTCTCTCCGTTCCCTTCTTTCACCTTAAAGCTTTGTTCCCTCTACCTCCCTTGCTGTCCCCGGTCCCTGCCTCAGCTGCAGTCTCTATTTGACTCCTCCTGACACACCATCACATATCTGATTTCCAGCCCATCTTTTAATGGCTCCACTTCCTCTGAGGGTCCACTCACTGCCCCATCACCCAAACATCACCAAGCTCTCCGTATTACTGCTTGCTGTACTGCTGTTGCTGCTCTTCCCTCCCCTCACAGACCTGTTAGCCAGCATCCCTGCAACACTGTTCTCTTTCCCATGCGGCTGCCTGCCTAGAGCTCCCCTCCATCTTACTCCTGCTCACTGACTCCTCCTCTCCAGTTTCCAGCTGTTTTTCTCTATTGCAACCTACCACCACCCCATTTGTGACCTGTTTTTGCCATCCCCTCTTCTAGTGATCTCTCTGCTGTACTTACCACTGCCCCTTAATCCTCCCACCCTGCTGACTACCTGCTGTCACCATCTCTCCTTATTGTGGCTGCATTTACTTTCTGCCCAGCACATTTCTCCTCAATAGCCCCTTGGTGTTTCTTCCTCTCAGCCACAGCTTGGCTTACTCTTCATCTGCTGCATTGCCTCCTGCTCTGGCACTTTCCTCTGGTAGTCCAGCTTTTCATCTCTCTTCAAAAGTCTCCATCACTGCCAGCTTCATCTGCCTCTCCCAGCTCCATGGCACCCTGCCTACTCTTGCTATCTTCTGTCACAGGCTCTTTTCTTCCTTTTAGCCTTACAGCCTCACCAGCACCCCTCACAGCCCAGCTCACCTCCTGTCCAAAGCCCCTCGCTTGTCTATGCTACCTGTGGCATGCAGGTGGTGGTGGCTCTCACAGTCCCTTATCAACACTACATCAACATCTTGTTTATATAAGCTTCCCAGCCACCTAACATTCCTGCTTGCTCAGGATATCACCTGCCTTGTTTTCATCCTTCCTTGCCAAATTCACTCCTTACCTGCAGTATCTCCCCTCCCACCCCACTTCTCCTTTCACCACCTGCCTGTGATGATTGATGATTTTCTCAGCTGCTACATGTACCGCTCTCCTATGACATCCTTCCCCTGCTTTCTTCACTGTTGCCTTTGCCACCGCCGCCTCCCTTACTTGATGCCTGCCCTTTCCCACACACTTAGCTGCCTTAACCACCCACCCCTTAGCTCTAGCTGTCCATTTACTACCAGTGGTTCTCTCATCTTACCCATTTACTGCTTCTTCTCACTGGGGGAGGAAGGAATCTTTTCTGCCCATACTAATTTCCAATCTTTGATTCTTCCCTTGTTCTTCCCTTCTTCACCACCTTGTTTCCCACCTTTTCTCACTGCTTTTCTTTCTGGCACCACGCTGTGCTTGGCCCATCACTCTCTTTGCCCCTTCCCCTCTTCCCCTTTCTATTGCTGTATTTACTATCTGGTATCACACCTGCTTGTGGCTTCATGTACCTGCTTATAACCTTGGCCTGCTGCAAGATTATTCAGCCCATTAGCCTTGCTGCCAGGGTTGCTGAAGGCTTCACTTTCTCGCCCCACTTGCTAGTCCCTCCGCGAGATGGTCACCATCTCCTGCACCTCCTTCCTCCTTCTGCTCCTCCCTCCTCACCAACAGTCTGCCCTGCTCCCTGCTGGGTGCCCCTTCACTATGCTTATTCCATACCTCCGAGGGAAAATAGCAGCCAAGCCACAATCTGTGTCACCAGCCCCTCCCTCACTGCTCAAGGTCATTGCAACCTGGTACTGCTCCCTTCCCAGCCCTCGGGCAGCGCTACTGCTGTCTGTGGCAGCACTCCTACCCTGCCATCCATTGTAGCCCTATGTGCATAAAGTACAATTTCCAAAACCACTCACATGATTTATTTTCTCAAATTCGTCATTTTGGAAAGAGGATCTTTGGCTCTTAGCATCTTCAGTTTCATCACAAGTTCATGAAAAATGAACCACAAAACGCCCCACGAATGGATTTTCAAAGTTATTCAAGCATGTACAAAATGGCCTCAGGGGCCCAGCTCAGTTTTCAAACATGTGGGCCACCTAAGTTGGCTTCTTGAAATTTCTCTAGGCTGCTCTTGTGAAAGGCCTAAATACCTGCAAAAATTTGGGCACAGATTCCCTTTGAGTCTGAAGGAAGAAGGGGAGAATACTCTGGGTTTCTAAACAACTTGTATGCTTTTGAAAAATGTACCACTGGCTTCTTAACCCTCAAATAACTAATTATTGGACTAAAGAGTTGATTATAGTAGTAGAACACCTTTCAGGAGAAACATGTCTTATAAAGGCTAAGCATTATTAGTGGAGGTGTGAATTTTCTTAAAACATTCAGATCATTGCACTCTCCCACACACACTGCTGAAATGGGCTAAGCTCAAAAGCAATGTTATACAAAAGATATCCAGGGGGTAGAGTGTTACATTTAAAACCTATGGTACCTGGAAGGATCTGTTATTTTTTAATGTGTCCGGGGGGAGCGATAAATTAAAGGCCAAGCCAGACTGAATGAGAATTGTTTGAGCTACATGTCTAAAATGCAATGTTGCAAGGTATTTCCTATGCAAAAGAACAAAGTCTTTGTATTAAATATGCTTATTGTAGCATTTTACCTTCAAAAGCTTACTATCTGTTTTTCCATGTGGTGTATTCCTCCAGGGGAGAAAAAGAGGGACCAACCAAATTGTAAACATCTAGGCTTCAAGCAGTTAAATAAGCAATACCTTATTCTGGCTGTAGGCATAAATAGAGGGAGGCTGAGGACAAGCCAATGGATTATCAGTTAAACATATACCATCTTTTTGGTGCCAATCTTAGGACTGGTTAAAGCTTTTCTTGAAAAGTGATTCAGGTTCACAACATGCCCTTCAGATTGAAAGGCTCAGAGAAATGCTAATGACACAAAGTCTGCAGAGCAACAAGAATTTCCTGCTGAATAGTGACAAACTCTACCTGCTTTACTAATGCCCTCTGTGGTGGGTTGACCTTGGCTGGATGCCAGGTGCCCACCAAGCCACTCCTCGGCTCAGCAGGACAGGGTGAGCAGAAAATAAGGTGGAGAAAACCCTCATGGGTCAAGGTAGTTTAATAAAGCAAAAGCAAGGGCCATGCATGGAAGCAAAAGAAAAGCAAAAGATGTATTCTCTACTTCCCATCAGCAGGTGATGTCCAGCCACTTCCCAGGAAGCAGAGCTTCAGCACGCATTGCAGTTGCTCTGGACGACAAAAATAATAATGAATGCCACCCCCCGCCTACCCCCCTGCCCCCCCCCCCCCCCCCGGCCTCCCTGCCCTTTCTTGTAGCTTTTATTGCTTAGCAGATATCATATGGTATGGAACATTCATTGGGTCAGCTTTCCTGACTGTGTCTCCTCCCATGTTCTTGCCCACCCCCAGCCTACAGGTAAAAGTTGGAGAGACAGCCCTGATGCTGTGCCATAGCTGCTCAGCAGCAGCCAAACCCCTGCTGTGTTATCATCACCTTTCCAGCTACCAACACAAAGCGCAGCACAGTGAGGACTGCTACGGGGAAAGTTAACTCTTGTCTCAACCAGACCCAATACATCCTCTCAGTGGTATCACACTATAAAAGAACACAGCTGTTAAAAGCTCTAGGCTCTTCCTCAGCCATACAATGTATAACAAGAGTGAGATAATCTCACACAGGTATGAATAGACCAGACCCAGATCTCATTTGGCTGTATTTATTAAAGTCCGTCTGATAGGTTTAGCTTAGATTTCTCTACAGCAAATAGTATAATTCGAGGATGACTGGTTTGGGACTCTACTTAATAGGCAGAGCTGGACTGCCCTTTGGATGTTCTGCCACATTCTCTAAAAGGTGATCTTGTACTTCTACTTCTCACCTTTACTGGAAATATTCACATAAGGAAGACTTAATAGAAGGCAAAAGAATCTGAGAGGGCAAACTCCTACAATAAGCAGTGATCCAAAGGCAATTGCAGCTCCTCCAGCTAGTTCTGCTTAGGGATTTCCATTTCCTCTGTCTCTCCTGGCTGCTATGCTATTTTAGAAATACAATGATCTGCAAATAAGGTGTGAAAAAGGAAGAAAAAATGGGGGCACAAATCTGTGTTAGCAGAATCTTGCTTTGACTGTTAACACACCACTCGTAGCTATATCAAATTCCAGTGCAGTGGTCTTGTCTCTTCATGGTACCTGAATTAGCTCTAGATTAATTAATTGTCTCTTTTGCACCTGGATGAGTGAAAGAATTGAGCATACTTTTTAAACAAGTCTGATTCTACTGGGTTATGCAACTTATTCTTCATCTTAGTACTGCCTTTGTCAGCAAGTCTGCATCTAGATTAAACTTCTTTTAATTAACCTAAACCAGAAAATCCTGGTGGTCTTTATATTGATTATTTCTCCAAATCTACACACTGATTGACATAAATAGAAATAATTTACCAAAACAGCTGTAAATGAGGTGTTGCTTTGCAAACTCTGTTTGTGTATAGCCTTTGTATACAGCCTAATAAGCAAGGCTCCAGAAGTGTGCACAGAACTGAAAATGGATCAACCGTGCCATAAAAATAATAGGTCATTGCCCCAGGTGGCTAGTCCTTGGAAGGATCATGATGGTGCAACAAGTAATCAGAATTACTGAGCCACTAAATTATTGTGCAGTTTCAAAAACTCAGCATACAGTAGTGTAGTTTATGTGGTGTTTTAAAGGCTTTCTATACACTTAGAGTGCACAGACATGGTCTCCTCAGCAAGGAACATGCAATTCTGAAAAACGAAATGCTTTCAGCCTGATTGAGAAGGATGAGTTTTTCTTCTGAGCTTTTCCACTCACTAGAAATTTTTTGCTGAGTTTACCTTCTATGTAATATTAACACCATCTTGACTTTTTCCATTAAATCTTTATTAGCAGACACTATTTTAAGAGATACCACACATCCTGTTTTAAAAATAAGCAAATTTCTGTTTCTCCCTTCTGCTATTAAGTTCTTATGACTTGCACTTGATATATTTTTTTACTTTATGAAATAAGAATAAAACCAACCTGACGCTTATCCAGCCATCTGGCATAAACAATAAACTGTAGTTAGAAAGGTTGTAGAGACTCTGGGGCTCGAGCATAGAACATTCAGAATATCAAATACGTAAAAAAAAAAATTAGAAGGAACTATGTAATGCAAAAGTCTTTCAAGCTGTGTACCAAAATCTAAGATTTTATCAATTACGAAAAGTATACACTAGTCCCCTACACCACCATGCTGCTGCTGGATTTAATCCGGCTATGGTAGATCAAGGGATCTTTCTTAATTAAAGTAACAGCAGAGACAGTACACAGGACAAAGACCTGAAAAAATTTC
Organism: Falco rusticolus; assembly: GCF_015220075.1. Lineage (NCBI taxonomy): Eukaryota > Metazoa > Chordata > Aves > Falconiformes > Falconidae > Falco > Falco rusticolus. The sequence continues at coordinate 85,681,872 of NC_051190.1, forward strand.
TCTTACCTCTGTAAATGTAAGGAAACTCTGTGCACATTTCACCCTCATATATGTAATAACATATAATTAATGATCATATTAATACAGCCAATAGATAACTTCAGCCATTCAGACGTTGTGTAAAATATATCAGTGTCTTCCAAAGACAGGCAGTACCCTAACTAACCCTAATTGATACAGTTCACCAATCCTGAAACAAGCAGTTTCAGATAGTGCTGAACCAGACCTGAAACCTCACTAAATACAATCTAGTAATATTACATATTTATTTACTAGGCATAACATTTTGTGTCTAAGTACCTATGTGAAATATAATGCGAACTCTGCTTGTCTTTAGAATCATCTGCCCTCCAATGTAAGAAAGACATTTTTAGTTTTTAAAGTTCTTTAATGTCCTTTAGGAAAAGATAAATTCCCAAGGCTGCTTTCACCTCATGCCACATACTGCGAAGTAGGCACTGATTATTGATCAGGTTCAACCATATGAAAGGGATCGAAGTCCTAATCCCCATTTAATATCAGTTTTGAGGGCTCTTGTTCCCTCAAACAGGTTCACTTGTGCTGATCCCCTCCTCTGCCGACCTTGCTTTATGGGGTTAAGAAAAAGCCAAATGTCAGTTGATGGAAGTCAGTGATGCTGATGGAATTATATCTGTTTATATCAGTTGAAAAGGTGCATCTCAGGACTATGACCTTTTACAATAGAAAGTTGATCCTTAGAGTACTTCAGGTCCATACTAGAAAGATTGTTTTAAGAAGAGGTTGGGATCTTAATGGGATTTACATTTGTTATTTCAGTATTTTCTACTCTAAATATGGGTTCCTGGAAAGAGCATAGTATTTGTTAAATGAATAATTGTTCCAATAATTGGAGCTACCAGTAATTCCATGCTTTCAGGAAACAGCAATGATGTGCCTCGAGCCAGTTTCCCATTTCAAGACATCTCCATCATTGCATCTCCTCTGGCTCCTGTTTTGTGAACCACAGCCTTGGCTGCAGAGAGTAGAATCTATCACACCTTGCCAAAAAATGACTCTGTTTTCTATTAACAATGTTAGATGGAAAATAATATTTATTGCTTTGCTTGACACTTTCAGGGAAAGACTTTGTTTTGAACTAGACAAGATTCTCCCTTTTTCCTCTCTTATTTTTCCCACCAGGAAAACTGGAAAGAAGTCAGAATTCACATTTTTGCCTTTTACACAAGCAACCTTTTGATGGGGTTTCCCTTTCCTTTCCCTCTAATAAAACAAAATAAATACTTTTATGCAGATGGAAAAATTCCGTGCTAGTTATGAAAATCTCCATCTTGACCAAAATTTTGAAATATTTTCAGGCAGTTTGCTCAGTTGACATCAAACTTGATGAATTCCATTGATCTGCACATGGGGACAGCCTCTGTTTGTGCCTACTGCCTCTTGCAGTTTGAAGCATAAACACATTTCTGCTTTTTCCTGTAATTCAGTTTGCTAATTTTATACTTTTGACATACATTTTGATGTTCTCACTCTTTTCTCTGACTATCCAGCAGTAAGACAGTTTCTAAGCCAATTGTTATAGAAATTTAAGTATTTTTAATTACAAATGTTATAAGCAGAATATTTGAGAGAAGAATGTAGTAATTACTTCATCTGCCTTAGTTTTTAAATGGTAATTTTTAAAGGAGGTTATTAATATTTTATGCCTTTTTCTACTAAACTAATTTCTCAACTATTTTAAATGTTTTGAAGCTAGAATTTTAAATGCAGTGACAGGAATTGCCATAGCTTTATTTTCTTTCTAAAAGAAGGTCCAAATCCTTTGGGTTTCCTAATTAAGAAATGGTTGGAATGGTAAATTTCTCATTAACAACAAATACAGTACATTAAGGCCAAGCCTTCAATATTCCACCTGTCTTAGCACAAGGAAAGTTTGATGACATGTTGTAGTTAAGTCAGCTATCCAGTAATATTGTTTAAAGCCTGGCAATCCAATTTTGCAAGGATTGGCTGGGTGTAATTAGTGACAATTTCTGAGTTTTTTTTTTAGTCAGGGCTTTAAAAACCTCAGAAAAGAATCTATTGTCTTTATCTTTTTCATCTTTCCTTTTAAAAGATTGTGAGATAGTCAAGTAAGATTGCAAGATCCAGTTCATACATGGCCAGATAGCAGACTAAAGGAGAAAGACGTCCTGCTTTTGACGTTATTTTCCCACTGTTGCAAGAGGAAGAGCAAGTTACGCTGTGCAGCAGTTTTTTCAGCACCGTTCCTTGTTACCACGACCCAAGTTACCAGCAGATGCTAGTGTGCATCAACACCTCCTGATGGATGCCCTAAGACTCACTTCGGTAGCAGAGCTTCAGGCAAAGTACATCAGCAGCAGGGCGGGACACTAACTCAGGGTGCTAAACACCTTGTGATCACTTCTGTTAAACAACCAGAACTAGCATGGACTGGATTTACAGTCCTCCCTTGTGGTGAACTTGCATCCCACTCCTTTTACACAGGCCCTGGGGACTCTCCTGCACTTCAAACACTCAATCCCAGACTGGACATCTTTTACTACTCTCCTGACCACAGTAGCACAGAAACTTGAACAAGCAGTTCCTCCAGTGGTCACCATTTCTGTGTGGGCTTCGCTGCAGGACACTCCAACGGAGGCTGCACTGGCCGTACGTGCAAGCCCACAAAGCTACGCAGTGATGCTCCCCCATCCATTGCTGTGCCGGGCAAAGGCCTCCTTCTCCAGGGCTGCACCAGGGAGCCCTGCGCAGGACTGGCATAAGGGTTCACGTCTGTAAAAACCTGCTGTTTATATACACGTGGAAATATTTTAGTTTTGTAAAGTATGAAAAATGATATGGGGCTTTCTGCTCTGTTCTCTACAGATACAGGCTGTAGTCAGGAGAACTGGAGATAATATGCAAAGTAAGAAGAGCCATATGGAATATAATCAGATCTTTTGCTTGGTGTTTTCAGCTGAGACTGCTAACATCAACTACATTTTGAAGTGAAGGACACTGTTAGGATGATCTAGTCTGATCTTCTGTCAAGTCACAGACTCTGGCCCAGTAATTCCTATGCCAAGCCCACAACATTTCTTTGCACTAAGGTATACTTGTTTAATATTCCAAATAGTGCCTCTAGAGCTACAGAAAATGACCCAGCAAGAAGAACAGGAAGCTAAACAACATTTATTTGCCATTTTTCTGTCTCTTATCATCATCGTATCTCACCTTTTTTGAAACTACTGATAGATTATGTTCTCAAAAATGCACTTAAAATTGAGAATTACTATTTATAAAATGGGCAATAGAGTTAGAGGGTAGATTAAGTGATTTTTCTGAAGGTCACAGTATTTATGAATAAACCACAAAATGAGCTGCTGTTTTCAGCAATCTATCTTGACACACAATGTTATTTCTTGGAAAAAATACAAGGTAGTGTTTTGTTTGTTGGTTGTTTTTTTTTTCTGTGCTTTAAGATCAAGCAGAACTCGTATCATTCAAAATAGCTCAAAACGGTAACAATAGCCACTCAACATAGTCAAAGTCCTTTTGTGAATCACGATGACAAAACAAGTACCTTTGTGAGCAGCATGGGCAGACTCCATTCATCATAGATAACAGGTTATCTGAATCTTCCACCCTTACGATACAGGCTGGCTCGTTTTTAGTAGCAGACCGCACATTAATCTTCATTCCTCCAGGCAGTGTATATTTTAATAACACTTAAAGGGAAATCTGACAATAAGAATCCCGGCTATACATATCTCTATATCCCTATACAACAATCGATTAGAAAGTAGAATCTTCATTCTGACATTTGAACAAATATTTTCAATTTTCAGTTGAGGCTTCTTGCATGATTTCTGGATGACCACCCTTTCATGAATGGCAAACTCTGTCGTGAGATGGGTATTGTAAAAAAGTATATATATATATACACACAATAGCTAAAAACCATTTCATTTTAAAAGTGCTGAAAAACTGCATAACATAATTGCAGTAATAGAATAATAATGCCATAGAAATTACAACTACACAAGCAAGTAAATATGATTTAGAGTGGGGTCAGGGCTTTCAAAATTCACCCATTCCAAACATGCATTTTTCTGTCAACAAAACAGTGTGTTGCAATAGCAAACAGCACCAGGGATGTTTTTTACCTGTCTTGAAAACAAACCCACTGATCAAGCACTGTCACTTTCACAGGTTTGGCAAAGGCCTTCTTGTTTCTAAAATTTTAGCAGAATTCCTTGAAGTTTTATTAAACCTTAAGTATTTTCAGTCTCCATTTGAGACTGCCGCCTCTAAAGTAATTGCATCTTTTGATATAAATGGCAGTTTCAAATTTTAAAATATGTTTTTATTCACTCTGGATTGTGAGGTGATATGACACAATAGGTATAGAAATCCTAAAAGACAGATTTAATAGATCTAGGATCTCTTATCACATTCCTTTTCAGTTCTTATTTGACAAATGGCTTTCAGATGAGCTCTCCTGAGGAGATAAACCAGAATCTTTTTATCAGTACCATTGCCCTTTTCATAAAGGTTCTTTTAGATAATTTTCTTTACTATGTGCCTTTTTTCCCCTCAACAGTTTATTGAGTTTTTGCTTTACATTAATAAGCATTCTGTATCACTTTGGATTTCAGGTAGTCTGAAGAGCTTCTGTTTTTTTCTTTTTCTTAATTCTAAGAGTTGTCATTATTTCCAAACATTTTTTATTTAACTTACTAGGTATATCAAGCAATATTTTTCAAATTACCACATCGGCCATGTTACATAAGGCACAGTTATTGGCATCTACTACATCATATTCACTATCATCAATGTAATTTCAGTGACTATTTTCATATTTTTAATGAGGGAAATGCATCACGTGCTTTCTGACAGTTCCCAGGACATCTCAGGGAAGGCCCTGAAGTGTTACTGTTAACGTTGACTTCATGCATCTTTCAGGGATTTGTTTTTAACACAATTTCTACTTCTATGTAACACACCATTTCTCACATATCTGCTTATTACATTTGGTTTGGGAATCCTTGACAATGCTTTTTCTCCTGCTATATATGTTTATTGGGCGCAGGTACCCAGGCACTAGTGGGAAGGGGGTCTGCAAGGGTCTCTGCCCCATGCTGGACACAGCCAGCTCCAGCCAACTCCAACAGCCCTATAGCCTGGGAGAAGGGAGGGGGGAGGGAAGGTGTTGTTTTAATGCCTGTCTTTCTACTTCTCAGTACCCAAATGCGTTTTAAATGGCAATGAAATTAAATTTCCCCAAGTCAAATCTCTTCTGCCCATCACAGTAATTGGTACGTGGGCTCCCTGCCTTTATCTCAGCCCATGAGCCTTTTTTCTCCTCCACTCAGCTGAGGGGGTGAGCAAGTGAGGGGCTGGGTGCGCATTTGGCCCTTAGCCAAGGCTACCCACTGCAACATGTTACTGAATATTTCTCCCCCAGACTGTGACTGTCACTTTGTCAGAGGCGGCGCCAGCAGCAGACCTGGGAGACGTGGTTAAAGGTGGATGTAATGCACAACATGCATTTGGGATGTTGCTTTCCATGTGGTGCAAAGTTTATTCCCAGCAAGGAAGCTGATGGAGCCCCAAGGCCATGAGTCTGTTCTTCTGCTGTCATGAAGCCCCATGGGGTATCTGTTTTTCTGGAAAGGCCAGTTTTAAGCACCACAAAACAGCCCCTTCGCCCTCCACTTTCTCAGCCCTCCATAGGATGCAGGCTTGGAAGTGTATGCTCTATATTTAGCATCTGGCTCTAGGGAGATATCTAAGACCCCATCCACCACCACCCCCAGACGTACTTGCTACATGCAGTAAAAGATCATTAATAAAACACTGCCCATTCCCCTTTGAAGACAGCACTTTCTTACCCTGCGGATATGTGTATATCTCTGCCTTCCAAGAAAAAAAGTCTCTCTCTCTCTCTCACGCACATACACACACACGCACTGTCATTGGTATTTAGAGAGACAGATATATAAAAAGGATGGTCATTTATATTTCTTCTTAAGAAAAGCAGCTGCCTCCAGTTTTTAGCTCAGTTTAAAAAAAAAAAAAAAAAAGAAAAAGATCTGATTGTGTTCAGCAGTTGCCGTGGTTTAACCCTGGCTGGCAACTGAGCCCCATGCAGCTGCTGACTCACTCCCCTGCAGTGGGATGGAGAGAGGATCAGAAGGGTGAAAGTGAGAAGACTCGTGGGTTGAGATAAAGGCAGTTTGATGGGTAAAGCAAAAGCTGCACGCGCAAGCAAAGCCAAACCAGGCATTCATTCACCGCTTCCATGGGCAGGCAGCAGCTCCACCATCCCCAGGAACTCAGGGCTCCAGCATGTGTCACGGTTACTTGAGAAGACAAATACCATAACTCTGAATGTCCACTCCCTTCCTTCTTCTTCCCCCAGCTTATATATGCTCAGCATGATGTCCCATGGTATGGAATAGCCTTTGGCTAGTTGGGGTCACCTGTCCTGGCTGTGTCCCCTCCCAGTTTCCTGTGCCCCTCCAGCCCTCTCACTGGCAAGGTCCAAGGAACTGAAAAGCCCTTGGCTTAGTATAAATATCACCCAGCAACAACTAAAAACATCAGTGTGCTATCAATATTGCTCTCACACCAAATCCAAAACACAGCACTGCACCAGCTACTGAGAAGTACATCAACTCTATCTGCGCTGAAACCAGGACAGTAGGAAAGTTTGGGAGCAACTTTGTAAGCTTATTAATTAAACAGAGTTGGTGTGGCTGGAGGAAGTAGGTTGGCATAGTCTGAGAAAATATGAACAACATCCTTTCAAAAGTTTACATAAATATTACAAAATCAGAAGCATCACTCTGTTTATCCCTGAAGGGAAAGAGAGAAAATTCATAGCTCCATCCATACTGAGTTCTTCGCTCTTTCTACAGAATTTTATTCCATTACTTTTGACTGTATATACAAAACACAGGAAAAAAAGACAGGAACTAATTAAAATAAATTGAACTATTTGAGCAAGAACCAAGAAACAAACACCCAAAAGTGTACCTGAACTGTCTATTAAAGAAGAACTATTCATAATATAGCATCCTCACAGGTTCTTCCATATACCATATGTCCTTTAAAAAAAACCCAAACCAAACAAAAGAGGGAAAAAAAGAATAAATTCTTACCACACATCCAAGGAATCCCCAGTTTTTTCCCCATTTCCTGGTAAATACATACATAATTACTTTTAATATTACTCTATTAAAATATGTAGCTTATATGATTTTAACTAAGATAGGCAAAATATTCCCGTTGCCCTCTTACCCCAACAAATTCCTGGCACTGCATAATTCTACACTTAAACATATTTTTTCAGACTAACTTCCTTCATCATTCACTGTCTATCTATAATTTTAAACAAACCTGGAAAAAAACCCATAGCAACAGGCCTGAGCTTTTAAGTGTTCTTTTTCCAACTCTGGCTGCTCCTTATAAGAATGATCTGTTGAACACATATATTAATTGTTTGTCACCATTCAGATTATCCGTGCAGTCCTAAAATTACATTGCTTCACAGGAATTTTAATTTGTGGTTTCTTCTTCCCCCACCCCCACCCCACCCCCAAGTCTTACAAGACTTCAAAGAACAAAGGATATGCAGATTTCTTTCATTCTGACTTATTTGAAAGAATATGAAGCATTCTTTTCCAAGGGGCATCAGAGAACTTCAGCATGACGATTGTTGTGGTCCCAGTTAGAGAGCTCATTAAATCATGGCTTAGAGACCAAATAATGGGGGAGTTTAAACAACTGAACCTTACAGATTTAATCTGCCCTGTATGGAAATTCAGCTTCTGCACTGCTTGCAGTTTTTCTCCCCAGAATAAAGTAGATTCATTATTAATCTGAAGAAACTCCTGGGGCAGCTTCTTTACCAGTTTTGGTATCTGGATGAAGAATTTAGATAAAATGTACCAAGGGACCTTGTGACCAAAACACTATTCTTAGGGCTATTTGTATCCTATCAAAGAATTGTAATTAAAAAATGTATTTCATCAAAGAAAGCTGCTCTTTTTAAGAGAGGCACTTAAGTTAGTAGGTTCCACTAAGGTTAAATTGCACTTTTTCATGAAAAAATCTGTCTTATGTCAGGCTTACAAGCAATGATCTCAACTTCAGGGCAATTATCCACATGAGCAGCCTTGCATCAGTCTGAGTAACTGGGTCAAAGTCTGGCTTCATGTTTGTGAGCCCTCCTGGATTACGAATGTTGAGTTAAAACCTTTGCACATAGCTTTAGCCTCACAAGTTAATCACGTACTTATCCAGGTATTAAATGCCCCTACCTTTTTATTAATTATGGAAAGTATTATTTCCCTCAGTAACAATGCATAGACAGGACTTATTTAGTACAAATCACTTATTTCAGAAGAGGACTGCATTCAGTAACACTACAAACATGAGATATGAAGCAAGTAAACCCTATGCCTACATTTTCGTATCAGTAGGTTACATTAATGGTAGAAGGCAATTAATACTATATGAAAAAAAGAACAATCACTGAATCTACCCATAAATATTCCTGTCAGAGTTCTCATTTACATTCATCTCCATTCCATTCCAGCAGTGAAAAGGCATCTCACAGTGAGCAGTTCCTGATCACTAGATTGCTTTGGGTCAAGTAGTTTGTAGTTTGCAAATGATCTCATAAGGCCACTCACACAATACAGTCAGCAATAAATTCTAGAAGTTAATCTGGCCCTAGGAAAGCATCTTTGCATGACAGAGGAAAACTTTACTTACAGGTCCCATCACCCACCACATCAAGAATTTCAGAGAGGTACAAAACTCAAAACTGTACTTGGATTTTAAAAATTTAAATAACCTACAAGAATGTCATGCACAAGTGAGACTCCTCTAGACAACAGAATGCAAAAGAAGGAGACAAAAGAGAAAGTCCAAGTCAGTGGGGAGAATTTTCAGAAAAGCTTGCTGGGCATGATCTCACAAACACAACAAACCCAGTCATTCTGAAAGTTTTCAGCATGCATCCAAGCAGCATTTGTAATTAGCCTACAGTCATGCCTACTCTGACATCTGGATCCATTAGGACTTCATCAGGACTTGCTTCTGGCTTAGGGCAGATTTCAGTGAAATAAAACACGTACATATGTTATCCCTGCAATGCAGAACTCGGGTGCTAGATTGTGTGTGGCATCACCTGCACAAAAATGTAGCATTTGCTAAAGAAGTTGCATGAGGAATTTTATGGGTATAAAAAAAACCCCAACAAACCCCAACACCAGACAAGCACTAATACTGCTTTCAAGACTTCCTTATTTCGGACAAAGAAATGAATGGCTGGATCTTCAAAGCAGTCCTGGATTTTTATTTAGCATCATTAAAGTGGTGTTAAGAGGGCAAAACAGACAGCTGATGTGATGGCAGGAATATGTTCAGCCTGTGCCCTGAGTGCTGTGACTTTTAGATTCTTACCTCCCAATTCATCTCCACAACAGAAAGCTCATTTATTTATTTCTAAGAAAACCCAGTTTCTCAGCAAGCTGATACTTTAATAATGATATTACATGTCATGACACTCACAGTTTATGTGTAAGAGTTGGCACCTTTGCAAACTGAAGAACTGCATGGAGCTGCACTTAAGCATGTACATATTAATTGAACATTTGGGCTGGAGTTTTCTTCTCTTATTACCACAGTTTTCAAGCATCATGCTGTAGAGGAAAGGTCATAGTTCTATGCATTCACACTTCCATTAGAATTCAGATAGGCTGTAGATTGCACTTGATTTGCTTGAAATACACCAGAAATATCACATTTCTGGTCTTCTTGTCAAGAATTCTATGCTCATGTCAAAAGCAGATCTTTTTAAGGTTACCGTTTAGAAGAGTAACATCAACAGAAGTCAGAGGAATATTGAATACCCTTACCTTCTTCATTTTTTTATTTTCCTAAGGAGGAAAAATGAATTCTAACTTACTTCTCGGCACAGTAATTTTATTTCACAATAGTCTATTGTTGTCTATGTGTAAAATTATATAAGCTTATGTCAAGCAATAAAATACAGGTAAACATTTCAAGATCAAAAGGTTAAGCTGTCCCTTACTGTGGATTTATCATCACTGTTTTTATGTCTCTTGTCACAGATTTCCAAACTGACAGCTGTCAAAAGTCTTTAAACTCTCCAAATTCCTCCACTGACACCACATTCCCCAAGGGAAAAGCTTATACCCGATTGTGGCACGAACTCAGAGAAGAAAAAATATTTACCATTTACACTAAATATGATTATTATGAGTCACGATGTAGAACACATTAATCCTAGTGCCTCCCAGATGGCACCACTCTCTATCCCACACAATATGGCATCTCTCATCCCAAAGATCTGACCTTTTAAAAAGCGAGTCCCTTGTCATCATTTTCTGTAGAAAAGATGGGTTTTTATAAGGCAGCTTAAGGCCTTTCTGAACCTTCACTGCCAAGTTTAACTTAAAAAAATAAATTATTTCTTACACATCTCCTCCAGGAGTTTATGCTTCTCCTGGGTTTCCGATGACTGTGTCATTAAAAATGAAAAATGAGGTGAGGCCCAGCATAGCTTTTTTTCCAAGAAAAAAAAGCAGGTTCTAGTCTTCCAGTGCTACTGTTTGCAACAAGAATGGCACAAGGATATTGAGGAGTAAATTTTTAAAGGACTAGGTCTCAAAACAAATCAGTGAGCTGGAAACTGGCTGAAGAAGTTTTGGCAGCGAGATCCTTCATCTGTTTTGTTGACCCGTAACAGTAAATGTTTTCTTCAGGGATACTCAATAGAAATCCATGAGAACCAGGAGGTAGAGAGGAGAAGGAAGAATGACGACTCCAGTGCCAGGGGATTTAAACCACTTGGACCTCTTGGTGGTGGCCAAGAAGGATGAGGAATAAACCCTGAGAAGATTAAGCCCAATTCATTCCCTTATTAGAGCTGCTGATGACATTCTGTGAGTCTGGATTTCCAGCAGGCAGGCTGCAGGGCTGCCAGGTGCTCAGAGGCTGCAGGCAAATGGTCAGTGCTGGTTGCTTTGCACATCAGCACCGAGTCTGGCACTCCTCACTGGAAAGGTTGTAGGGATGTTAGTCAGATGGACAGACCAACACGGGCATCCTCACCAAAACTGAATCACCTTAGCGAAGATATTCCCTCATACAAGGTGAACACGGTCTTGACAGAGTTTGGCAGAGCTGACAAAGAGGGTCTTAGTTGTTCATGCAGCCTCAGTTCAATCATTACAACCTCGTGCATCCACACGCACACAAAACCACATTTGAGTGCACAGGCATTCACTGTATTTACCAGGACCTCAGCTCTTGATGAGTCACAAATATATAATTAAAAAAATATACATAATTTGTTGTTTCCTAGCAGATATTTAAAACCCACTGAAGAGGAAAAGAAACCCTAAGAAACTGGAATGAACAACTCTTGTTACAGATTTTGTGAACAAGGTTTAAGATTTAAATGAAACACATTTCATGCCCTGGGAGATCATTCTGGAGATGAAGCCCTCTGAATCTGTGTTATTGAAACAGAAGCTTGTTTTCCCTCCAGGAATTATGAATTGCTTTGTCTGTTCAAGTCTAATTGAGCCAAATGGTAGAATTATGCCCCCCAAGTGAAATTATTCCCACTACAGAAAGTTGAAATTAGCCACAAATGTGTTCTTTTCATGATTTCCAGGCAACGACACTAGTATTTGGCAGTAGTTAGTAAAAATAAACCAAAATCCTCTAACCTCACTATTAAGATACTAACATATTTTTTTTAAATCAAGCTATTTTAAAATTAAAACTAAACTAAAGGTTAAATTGTTTTGTTGTTGCACTCCTTTTTATAAACATATGAAATTATAGAGGATTTAAGTACATGCAACCTAGACATGTGGTACAGAATTATTTTATTAACTATAAAGACAATGCCTCAGCACTAAAGCTTACACTCAGGGTTTTTAATTTGCCTTTTTTTTTTTCCTTAAATAAAATTTGGTTGGTAGGCTTTTGGGTTTTGCTCATTGTACTAGTGCTGAAAGAAAGTAGGCAGAACATAGTGCATACTTCCATATAAAGAATAATCAAATTTAAGGGCTAGGTTGCAAATTTGAGCACCCAAAATCAGGAAATGCAAATGTGCACATACCTCAGAAATCCTGATGCAGGCACTGGGATCCACTAATCTTTAACTGGAAGCTTAGAGGATGCGTGCTAGAAATGATGAACAGAACAAGACTGCACTGTGAATAAGGCTGTCACCCACAGAATTCTTGGGAGCATGTTGACCTGGACAATGCATGCCTATCCTTGTTTTATTTCTCATTTTCACAGGTGCATTTCATCCACATCACAGCTGGCTGCAGCGTTAAGAGGTTGCCAGACCAATAATTTTCACCTATAAGCTTCTCAAAGCCTCGGCACCATCCATTTCAATGGCCATTGAGCAACCATGCACTGAACATTTCTTCCAAAAATGGGTTCAGTAACAGCTTATATTTCCATCCTTTGGCTCTAAGGGCACTGCCCTATCCCTCACACCAGTGGCCTGGCAGAGGCAGGAAGGTGTCTGCAAGGGAGGCTCAGTTTGGCTTGTCATCCCCTATCCAGGAACCTCTGTCGGCTGACCTCAATATCCTGAACTTTTGGGAAGCAAGAAGTAAGTCTGACAGCCTGTTTCCACTTGCTGGCTCTGGTGCTGTTATAATTTCAGGATTTCTCATCTAAGCTAGATGAGCTAGACACCAGATGAGAAGGTGCCACCTCAGTCCTTGAAGCCAACTCCACCCAGTTAATGTGGGGACTGTGTAATTTAGTCCCTTTCAAAATATTATCAAATCTACACTTTATAGGTGGTTAGATTTCTGTCTTATCATTCTTTGCCTCTGTTTTTTGAGAAGGAACTTAACTAGGGGAAACCTAACAGGATAAGGCAATGGCAACTTTATGTGGCTGGAGGAAGTTGGCTGACATGTGGCAGACTATATCGATAAGAAAAGCAAAAAGAGGAGGATGATAGAGCAGTCGGGTACCATCCTCCTGAACCTACTGCTGCAGAAGACCTGCACTCTTCATTGGTTTTGTTGGTTGCTCAGCATCCTAGGAACATACATTTCTAAATGAAAGCAAAAGAGGTTGCCCAGAGAAGTGGTAGATGCCCCATCCCTGGAAACATTCAGGACCAGGTTGGACAGGGCTCTGAGCAACCTGATCGAGTTGAAGATGTCCCTGCTCATTGTGGGGAGGCGGGACTAGATGACTTTTAGAGATCTCTTCCAACCCAAACCATTCTATGATTCTAGGAAGAGAAGGCAATTTAGTATGTTTTTTAATTTGAAGAACATGTACATTTTTCACAAACACAGAAGAAAACAACTGATTAATATTTAGATTACATTAAGGCCAGGCAGCAACATTCACAATATTAAGGATGTTACTTTAAGTGGAAGAAAATAAAGGCTCTTCACAAAAGTGTCGTAGCATTGCTAACAATTGTATAGGCATGTTTGTGAAACAAAATCTCTAGTGACAGATCTCACAGAATTTCAGCAAAGTATATGCTAGAACTGCTTAAAGCTTTTCATGGTTCCTTTTACTAGACTGGTAAAGGCTTCCAAAGAAAAGATAATACAGTGGAGAATACCTCTCATATAAATATTAAGTATGAACCTTAAAAAAAAAAAATAAATCCTTCTAGTAGAATTTTCTTAAAAAATGGTTTTTCCACTTCCGCCATTTGTACACAAACACCTGTACCTAAGACTTATCTGAAGAAAAACTGCATGGGGAGGGACAAAACTGGGATATCAAATCTTTAGTTCAATATGTAAACATCAAAACAGTTTGGTTTACCGTTTCCAGAACCGTTCTCCCATTTCACCTGGAGACAAAATAGAATGCAGCCTTATTTTATAAAGCTGTAAACTTTATAGTAGTGATAATTTTTCCCAGGACAACTCCAAATAATGATCTAGATTAGCTAAGCTAAAATTTTATGATCGCCTCCTGAAATAAACGTGACTATCAAATAGCAGTAGCTTGAATTTATAAGTGCTCTTTGTTCCGTTTACTTCACAGTATCAATTGACTGAGAAGAGACCTTCCTGGATTTCTAGCCCCAGCTATTTCAGGCCACTCCACCTGTTTCACAAATATCACACAGTTTTTAAAGACCCACTTGCACCTTCACTATATGAGGCTTTTAGCAAAGACTTTTCTCTAAAATCTTGTTGGCTCTTTAGGGTCACTGTGATATTGAGTGCTGTCATTAGAAATTACATGAAGTCTATTTCCTTAATAATGCATGCTTGAAAACAGGACAACACATTGCACAGAACTAGCCAAAAGAAGCAATCAGACTTGGGGAAAAAATATTTTGCTTTAGCCAGTGTACTTACACTGAGGATCCTAGGTGACAAAGAAGTAGAAATAAGGTAAAACTGGTTAAAATGCTTGAGTTGAATGGAAAGGTGCATGAGCAAGCTCAGACTGCAACTAACTACAGACTCAACCACGCTGTATGGAAGAATCAAGACAGTGGGAGATTTTGCTTGGCAAAAGGCACTAGAAGAAATCACAGATAAAATTATTCTTTCCTTTGTAAAAGAGCCAAGGAACAAGCATATGCCAGGTGAAAAAGAAACCCCAGCTAAAGGAATGCTTAAAGTGACCCTAATGAGCAATTAAAGAAGTCAACAGAAGAATAATATACATAATTAAATAATGCTGACAGTCCCTAACATAGCAGGAATGCACACGCAAACTTGGATTCAATAGAAAGAACAACTTCACAAAAGTCGCAGAAAGGCACAGGAAAGCTAATATTGTAGGGAAGTAGCCCGTACAGCAAGAAAAAAGGTAGAGGTCTTTTGCGTCTAATAAAAAAAATAAACGTACATCCATTTAAGTCGAGAGGAAATGGCACCTTTGGCATGAAATTAGAATTTACTTGCAGTTGATTCAATGAAAGAAATTCCTGGCTGACCCCGCATTATGAAGAAAGCTGAACTACACCCAGCATGTCAGGTCTCATGTTCAGAATACTTCCTTCCTACTTTCCCAGGTAGAGCAGTGGAGCTCCGAATATGCTCCCAATGACATAATGCTGGCTCAGCTTATCCTCCAAGGAACGGGGCTGTTAGGTGGCAAGGGAAACGTTGTGTTGCTGCAAAAAGGAAAAGAATAGACATTTCCAACAGGCCAAAACTACCTTCTATATTTATTCAGGTGGGAGATGAATAATAGGCTGCTAACACGTAAAACAAGTGTTCAGGATAATGGCCATTGAAACGTGACGGTAATGTGAGAAGTGGATAATAGAAACAAATAATCAAAATTACTCAAAAAAGTCTCAGCTTTATCTTCCTTTCCCTATGCAGTGGGCATCTAATTCATGGCATCTTGTCTTTATAACCACCCCACTCTTCTATTTGTATCTCCAGTTCCCAGTCTCTTCATCCTAGACAGGTCTCTGCCCTGATTCCTGTATGTAGCCTTAATCACACCTGTCTCCACCACCTTCTTGTAGGCTGAACTCACGCCTCCCCTCTGCCTCAGTTGCCTCTCCTCTCCTTAGGGCTAAAGGGTGGAAAGCATGGGAGAGGTGACATCTTCGCCCACAATTCCCAAAGCTGCTTTCACTTCACTTCAGGCACAACCTTGTGAGAAAATCCGTTTCAGTCACCAGGGCTCAAAGCTGGACTATGCTTGGTCACACAAGGGTGGATAGTTCGGGGCAGTAGGATCATAAGGGCAAACACTGCCAAGTGGGCCAGGGTGTAATGGGGGAAGATCATCTCTGGAGACATCTGGTGTGCCCTGTTGAGACAGTCTGCTGATCATACTCTGAAAGCCTTTTCCAGCAGCTTTTGACAGGCTAAAAGTGGCTGGCTTTTCATGGAAACAAAGAGAACATTTGCAGGTAATGATCTATTGCCTCAAGTGCTGGCATTAAAACATGGGATGTGGTGGGTTGAGAGAGGGAGAAAACACTGCTGGTGGTTCTTAAAACATGTTTTCATGTATTTCATGGTATTTCCCCCTACTCATCATCTTAAAGCTGTGCCACGTTGGTGAGAAGCTTTCCCAAAGAATTGCTGGATACAAGCAGCCGGAGGCACATGCACAGCATGGAAAACTCTGACCTGAGGAGTTTGCAGCTGATAAAATCCTCAAACACTAGAAGCCAGGTAAAGGGAGACAAATCAGGCTGCCCTGTTAGCTAAGGCTAGGCTGTGCCACCCACATTATGCGCACCGATTATGCAGAGGACACCCACGACATGCTTGCTCTCAGAGTCTGACTGATGCTTTCCTGTTCGGTTATTCTCTGAAACAGAATTAAAATTCAGTCAGGCTGAAAGGAGCCTTTTACTGTGTGTATGAGGGGAACTAATAACAACTGTGCAATTCATAAAAACCTTCTAGCTTGTATATACACATGCATGCCTTCACTGATAAATCCAAAATGAAGGTAAACATAGAAGGTGCATGAAGTTGTCTTTTCCAGGAGGGAGAGAAATCTGCGTGACAAGTTTATTGAAGCATTTTGCAGAAATCCAGGATACTCTTCAGCGTACACAGTAAGTTCTTATTAAAGGCCACATTTCACCATAAACAGCAATTTTGAATGACAATGTTGTGCATTCGTCATCAAACATTATTGTCGTTTGCAAACACCAAGAGAGATCCATCTGTCACTATTTTTTACAATGATATAAATAAGAATATTTAAGTAGATACACATTTTGTATATAAAAACTGATCAGTTTGAAGAAGGTAAGCCAGAGAATAAAGATAAGGTGAAACAGAAATTTAAGCCAGAAAACATAACATTTGTAAGTGAAGTTTAGGGCAAACAATAAATTATTTTCTGAATAAAGTCAATTCTGATAACAAATTTAACATACTTGTCACTTACTAATAAAGTCAGGGAAAATATTCTGTGGAAATTGCTTTGAAGTAAAATATGAAAACACCTGCTTTCCGAAGGAGGCTTTGCCTAGAAGCAGAGCATCCAAACCCATAGCAGTTTGAATAAGCTGCCATTGTGCTACCGAGGAGTTTTAGCTCCACTGTTTCAGCCCCCGTTCTCTTCTGTGGAACATGTTCTCCAGCCCTGAGACCTTGGAAGAGGAGAGAGGATGATACATCATGGGAAATACCTGGGGAAGCTGGCTCCCAATGGAAGAGGACACAGGTTTCAAGGCGCAACTCCTCCAGAGCATCCTTGCAATATTTCAAGACTAGCTTTATTTTATTTTGTTGCTGAAGTTGGTGTTTTCTGTGAGAAAATCTCTGAAGAGTTTCCCACTCTTTTTGACACTTTCTTTGAGAAAAAAAAAAGCCATTTTCTGTCCTGCTCTTTAGTCTGCTCTCTAATCATAAGGCTTGACACTAAAAGCAGCTGAGCACTTCCAAAGTCATGCAGAGATCTCTTTTGTGCAATCAGTGGAAATAAGTATTGTTCATGGATGGCTTTCTTGCAAAGATCAGTCAATATATCGTTAGCATATACATGTTGATAATAAAAGTTTGAGGTGACATGAAGAAATAAGTTCCTCTGTGTTAGTCTGCTGCTGAGGAGTACTGGGTGCTTAACATATAAGTTAAGGCTTCACAAAACAGCTACTTAACTGTTACCTGAGTGATGATTCAGCATTTTGAGCGATGCCCTGAAAGCAAGCTGGAGCTGGTAGATCCTTTCATAGCTTCTCTTTCTCAAGACAGCTACTGCACAGGTTCCTCAGCTTTACCCCATATTCTCTCCCATGAACAGAATACGGAATTATAATTAAGACAAAGCACAGTCTACTTGTACAAAACAAGTTCACCTGCTCCCAGAAGCACAACCATGCAAAGGTGAAAGTGAAAAAAAGGATATTTTCAAGGCAGTGAGGATGTACTTTGTGATTATGTGCTTTGGGGCCTGTGTTACAGCAGCAGTTCATGCTCCAAGCATGAAAGGGGTTACAAATTTGCTTGCTAAAGCAGCATGTGTTTGCCAATTAACTTCATCTAACTGTTCCAGAAGAAATGTACTGCCAAAATATTCAAAAGATCTCTTGATTTAGCTTAAGGCCATGTTTCTTACTTTAGAGAAGACTGCAAAACCTGTAGTTTTCATTACAATTAATAACACATCAGCTTCCATATGCAAAAAAAGTAATGAAACCTGGTTGTACATATTATTCTATTGGGTTTCTAAGCCTTGTCCATTATCCAGCCTGTGTATTAGATCTTCCTCAGATGACAGTGGTATTTAGACACAAAGGCAAGTTCTTACGTTACTGGACAAGTATCCCATCGACTGTGTAAAAGAGTATATTATAGTGCAGCAGTATCTGTGAAGCCTGCCCTCTGCTACCACCTCTTTGCATTGCCAGAAATGTCAGAGTGTGGTTTCCCCCAGAGAAAGAGTTACAGCTAGAACTGAGTTTGCTATAAAGGACCCTACTATTCCCCCACTGGTAGTACAGAGCAAGAAATACTACAGAATTAAGGCCCTGAGACAAGTTGCTCCCCCAATAGCAGAAAGATTGCCGTTACCTCCAAAGTCTAAATCTGCCTCTATCTTGACATAAAATTCCATTTCTTCTACTCTATCCTCAGAAGCATCAACTGGCATATTCTACTTTTTATTTCTAATTTTAGATGAGAGCTGCAAGGAACAAGACTTAAGCAAGCCCACTTCTCTACAGTTCCTAAAAAAAATAAAGGATATTACAGATAGAGAAGACTTACTGTTAACCTAACTGCACCTTGTTCATTCCTTCGCCAAAGTAACACTGTTCTCCAAAATATATTCTGAAGTACTTGACTCAATCGGATTTTAAAATGTTTAAAGCAGTACTATGAGCTTTATCTGGGAGTTTCTCCCAAAGACACTAAGGCTTTTAACTGGAACTTTTCCTCAAGGTTTGATTTTTATACAGTCAAGAAAGGGATCTTTATTGACAGGTGAAAGAAGCTGCCTTCAAGATACTGGTTTTCTTAGCACAAAACTCACAATACCCAGTTCAGGACAGTAGATTATGAGCCACAATGAACCTCCTTTTATCTAAGGGCAGGTAAGAACCTCTTCCAAAACTTAACTTTCAGTTCTAGCATGGCAACGTAGGATGTTTTTTAAAAAGTCCTTTCACCCAATTTCTAGTTGCACATGGAATAATTAGGCAGAAGTTCAGTCTTTTTTCTTTTGACAGCTCTTCAAAATTTGATATTCAATAGGTAGCACACAACACCCTTGTTATGTGAGCCAGTTTGTTTTCCTATATAGATGCACCGGTACCCCAGGAACTTCTTTCCAAGATGTCAAATATTCCCAGTTTATTTCATCCAGTCCAAAACCCTTGCCTGAAATTATAATTTGTTCTCTTTTGATCCAAAGGATGCTGCCATAGTGGCATGTGCTGTGCTGTGCTTACAAGAACAGCCACCATAGGCAGAGCCACCCATAGATCGAGCAGTGATACACAGAGGGAAGCAAAATGAAGTGCAGGCAAAGTCAAAATTGTCATTTTACTGAAAGAGGCACTTGACATATTCAGCCCTACACAATAAACATGCTTAGATCACCATATTTACAGGTAAGTGAACAGCATGAATATATAGAGATGACTCAGAGTCTGGCAGCAGGAACACAACTTTTTTTAAAGACTATCTGCAATCTTTAAGGAAACAAAAAGGTTACCCACAAACATACTAGCTCCTAGTTCTGCAAAAATGCACTATGAACAATGAAATGGAAAAATGAACCAGAAGACAGGATTTCTGTGCAAAGAAATTTCTACTAAATCATTAAGTTTTAATTCGTGTAACTTTTCTTAAGCCTGCAAGTGCCATTTATACCTGAATAAAAATGATCCATATCAGCTTTGTTTGATGTAGGAGAAAAAAAAAAAAAGGAGAAAATCGAACACACTCTAAAAATACCCAAGAAGCTCTTTTCCCCAAGTTAGAGCATGTGCACAGCTTCATTACCATGCAAATAATCTGCCTAAAGAGCACTGAAGTTGGCTAACTTAAGGAAAGAAAAGAAGCATCTCTTTAATCCCATGGTTTATTTGGGTTTCGTACTCTGCTATATTACCACCGTACCTCAAAATGAGCCGTTCAGGGCTTCCTTATTACTTCCCACAAAGTGTTCTTGCTGTATCCATTACCTGGATCATCCTGCATCCTAAATCAAACCACCTTTTACTTCCAAATCCGTTGTTCTCAGCAGAGATCTTTTTCTGACATGGAAACTATTGTCAATGGCACATCTCAGGGATCAGGGGAGATGAAGGCTTGCAGATTAAAGCTGTACTGCTCTTGACAACATAAATCAGCCATGTGAGACCATATATTGCACTTGCTCACTCACGTGTTAGTGTGTGATGTTTCTGGCAGTCAGTAAACACATGATGTTTTTAATGGAGTTCCCAGAATTCAGCATAAAATGTGCAAACTGGTGAAGGCCCAAATCTTTAAAATACTTTTCTATTTTCCCCCCAATAATCTCAACAGAGAAGCATTTGCAAGCCAAAAGCTGAGCCTCCAGCTCTTTCCTTCACTTCCTGAAAGCTGGAGGTTTTGGCTGCTAGCTTTGGGATTAAAGAACTGATTAGACATTTTTACCACTGAAAATATCCATGTGTCATCTCTTATCCTCTAAAATCTTCCTGCTGAGGTACTGAGTACGTTTGTCAAAATTTGTTCCTCCACTGCTTTTCGCAAGTTGCAAAGACAGTTGCAAATCAGCTTTTTTGTTTGTTTGTTTTTTTGTATAAAAAGTTGTTGTTCCAGGGCAATTCAGGCCAAAAGTGGTTTCACTCCTAAAGCACTCATCCTAGGCTCATTAACAGTGATGTCCTTCCTGGGCAAAAAAATGTTGGCAGCTTTCATTGCTGCAGCAGTTGCATCCTGTACTAGCTATGGACAGTTTGTACGTTTTACTTACAGCAACCACAGTATGATGGAAACTGCAACATAAGTGCAATCGACACGCAGCTCCTTCCCTCTTTGTCCTGTATCCCATGTCTTGATTTGTTTGACCTTTGAGCTCGTTATATGCTTGCACACTCATTCTTTACTCCTCATTGTGGTTAACTTCCAGAGGATGACATAAAGGTCCTGCAGCCCAGCCCTGCCACACAGCAAGGCCAACTGCCCAAACTACTCCAGATCCCACAGGAACACTTTGCTGCCGCCCCCTCCCAGCTTGAGGTCTGCCATGGTGAAGCCTGAACAAAACATGCTAGCTCTGTACTGAACGTGCTTCAAATCGATCAAGAAGTAGTACAAAGCTGTCTGAAGGGATCTTTTCCTTTTCATTGCAAGGAGCCTAACAGTGGAAAGACAACAGGGAGTAGGAACAGGAGAATCCTAATTAAAGCAGGTGTAGAAAACTGAGCAAATGGTAGACAGGAAAGCCTTTCAGTTGTATCTTCCGTGGGGATGGGACTGTCTTCTTTCGTAACATGTTTGTACAGCACTTGCCATGGAGGTGATCCACCTGATGATGTGCAGGTGCTATTGAGTATGCAGTATACATCCCTTACTGCCAGTTCATAGGTGATGCAGTCTTGCTTCAGTGCCCCTCCACAGCTTTGCCTCTTCAGACTGAGACAGGGTTTTTTTTCTTCAGCATTGACAGAGTTCAAACTGAAAAAGACAAGAAAAACTAACCAGAAAGGGAAAAAGGAAAATGTACAAAGATCTTAAGTGGTGCATTTGGCACCAGCTGTGGTTTATTGTGGCCAGTTGAGTGAGGGGTGAGGAGAATGTAAGACTACTCTGTCCTCTAGGTTTTTTTAACAAGTTGCTAGTTTAGGTGCTATGGCTTTGATAAGCACAGTTACACAAGTGAAGGTACTCTTCAGATTGCAATGAGTATGCCAAGCAGTGCAATGGTAACTGAGTGAAGCTGGTCATTCCTAGTGATGTGGGCTTATCCCCAACTCATCTGAACTAGTATTAATACTAAACCATAAAAACAGCATCCCCATCAAAAAATAGGGGGGGAAGGGGCACAACACGGGATGACACACCAAAAGAAAGAGAGAAAAACATTGGCACAGCATGGTGATAGGTCTATCTTGAAAAGAAAATTACTTCTTAATTAGGTGGGCAGGTGTAGGTGAAAGGTGGTAGGACGTCACTGATTTCTGACAGAAAGGAGGGGCCAAAAAGACTTCAAAATATGGTAAGTTTATTTTCTTCTGCACACTTAATATCTGAATGATTTCTAGCTTGTGGAGACATGTCAGAGGAATCCCTTTGAACTCCAGAGAGGAACCATTTCTGACTTCTCAGTTGTGCAACCTTGCTGCCCTTATTGTAACACACTAGCTAATTTCCCTCTGTGGTACGCATTTGTTGTCCACCTAGGGGTCAAAAAGTTATTCTTCCACTTAGATTTTAGTGGGTTTATTTTCTTCAGGTGGTTTGTTCAGTCTGACCTCCGCACTGAAGGCAGGCCAAATGCTGCTGATGAAGCCACTACTGAGAGCATGCACACACTTGCTAGTTCTGCCCTCCCTCCGTTCTCTAACATCACTTGTTTCTTTTGCTGACCAGCATAAAAAGTAAAGAAAGATTTTTCCATGTTGTATTTCTTTAGCTGAAAAATGAAAATCTTAGCTGTAGCAGTGAGAAATAGTTGGTCCTTATTTAAAACGGAGACTTGTTTTTCATTATACAACAGGAAAAATCAACCTTTAACTCCATTTTCTGCTAATATTTGTATGAAGTATGTTGTTAGAAACAGTCTAAGGGGTCTTAGACTACAAAGTACTAACTGGTACTACAAAGACCCGGGTAATAGAAGTAAAGACATTTTCATATTTTCTAGGCTATTCCTGCCCTACATAGGATTGTACCTTTCTCCTCCCACCCCATATTTCATATTTGTCTTTCACCTCTCAGAGTCTTCTGTAGATAAACCATATTTCAAATACAAGCCTGTGTTTGAAATGTTTTAATCTATGTAGTCTCATCTTCATTTTCTTACATTCTCACTAAATCATAAAGCAATGAAATATTCTTATGCACAAGTCACAGCTAAATTGCTAAATGCAAAATTAATCTGTTTTATAGACATACGTTTTAGGAGTGTCAAAGCAGAAGCCGTGGTGAAGAACAAGCTAACAGGCAAATCAAAGTTACCATAAGCGGGCTTAAAAAAGCATGGAAATAATTTTAACCATAGTCCTTGTTAATTAGTTCAACAGTACCTTTGTTAAACTCATGCATCCCAGCTAACAACTTTAAACCTTCAAAATACCAACAGACATCAACGATATCACCATTTTGCCTTTTTTTTATGCATCACCATCAGAGCTACAGGAACCAAGCAGTATCACTAAAGGAGCCTTCAATCTGAGGCATTAAAACCCAAGCCCACAAGTACAGAGTGATAAGAGTTCCTTGCAAGTCAACCACTAAACATTCATTCCCGGCTTCCTGGGGGGTTTAGAACAGACACAGCAGCTTAGACTTTCTGAGACCTCCAGTGGGTTGCATAAATGTGGGATTTATATCCATGTCATCCATTTAAAAAACCTCTCAGGGGCATCAGGAGATGCTGTAGGATTAGGAGAGGTGTTTCAATATGGGGGTTTATATGCAAAATGTTGAGAAAGATACAGTACAATGAATATATACATAATAAAACCTACTGAAACAACAAACATGCAAACCTGAGAAAAGTACACTTCTTCAAGACACAGAGAAAGTAGGAGACAAAGGGAAAAAAGTATAAGGAAGATGAATACCCTTAGACATTCAATATAGAAAAGATATTGTCCTCATATACATCCTTATTTATCTTCCCTCTCCTGCAGTCTATGTATTACCTCCTTACATATGGCAGTTTCTTTCCGTCATGGAGGCAATTCATTCCTGTCCTGTCAGGCTCACTTTTTCTTTCCTAGTGCCTCAAGACACTAGTTGCTGTCAAAGCAGTAACAAAAATAACCCAAGAGATTTTCTTCTGACAGCTCCTGAAGTGTAGAATCGTCACATCAGATATATATTGGGGGTCAGAAAGCCCAGCTTCTGTTATACGACCTCATACAGCCAGAGCTTTCTCTAAACCCTTGTCAAAAACATGTTTATGATCCCCAGACAGCCAGAAGAAACACCATTTGTTCTCTCAAGACGAGCTAACTTGCTTTCGATTATCTCCTTATTAAAGAAAAAGATTGTGTTTCATAAAGCAGTCCTAGATGTTGCAGAATTACTGCTTGAAACACAGCAATGGGAACAACACATTTTTATTTCAGTATTGGTACCCTATGCCTTATGAGTCATTGTAATGATTCCCTGTTGCTTTCTGTATCGGCCTTAAATAGGTTAGACATTTTCAGAGCTCTTAACTAAATTCACGCTGGAATTAAAAACACTTCTTCAGAAAAGCACACAATATAGCTAAGGAAGACCCTTAGCTGGCCTATTCTAATCCCTCTTATACCACATTTTATCCTCCCACCCTGTCCTGTAAACACCCTTCCCAAAACAAGTTGCTTCCATTACTTCAGAAATTTTGCTTCTAAGAAAAAGGGGAGGAAATTACCTCCAGAGCAACAAACAGCTCTGCAACCATCGAGGGCTGTAGCAGCATTTCTGACCCAAGAGTCTTGCATTGTTAAATTAGCCCCCTTGCCTCTCTCCTTATTTTAAAATATATTTGTACCTTTGCTATTAAGACATACCAAGTTCCACTTGAACATTTCCATTGACCAGTGGACACAGAAGACCATGAATTCCAAGATCTGTGGGAAGGAGGTACCCCCACAACAAAACAAACAAAAAAACCCAAATGACCACACTTGTCTCTGTTTTCATCCACCATGTCTCAGCTCTGTGGTTTTTTATCCCAAGTGCTTTTTCCTTGCGCAGACACTGACTACATCTTTGCAGAAGGTAGCATTGGATGCAACAAGTATTTTTTTCCCCCTCAAACACAAGAGAATTTAAACTTAGAGAGTTCAAGCTATGTTAGATGGGGGTTTGTTGTTTAAAAAAACCCAAACACCCACAAATTAAGCCAAAAAAAGGTAAAGTCCACACATTACTCTGATGTGCAGATATTCATAAATGAACATCTGCAGTGAATCTGCTTTTGGAAACAGAACACCAGGGACCAACTCAAACCAACATAATTGGAACCAGACTGATTTCTGGCTACCTGTTACCCAAACTACATACATGCACTTTGCAGTTTGTAAATAAAATTCACTGCAGTTGTAAAATAAATCAATCTGA
Source organism: Falco rusticolus (assembly GCF_015220075.1). Classification (NCBI taxonomy): domain Eukaryota; kingdom Metazoa; phylum Chordata; class Aves; order Falconiformes; family Falconidae; genus Falco; species Falco rusticolus. Next base: position 85,707,128 of record NC_051190.1, read on the forward strand.
AAATACATGCATACATACACAATACTGGTTTAATATTACCAGTGAGAAATCTAGATGTCTCAAAATACCTTAAAACTCTGAGCCAAGACCAATTCCAGCAGTTTCAATATTTGAAACTTATTCACATTCATTCAACAACTTCTCTCTAATAGCATTTGCCACTGTGTGCCTCTGTATCGCTCGCATGCATGCATAGGTACAGAAAAAATATATAGAAACATTTTTGGATATTTAACTTGTAAGACAAGCATGATTTGCATAAGATAGCAACACAGAATAAAAGAAAATACTTCACAGGTGATTGATTACCTCGCTAAAACTAGTTAACAACATTTTGAGGTATAAATGGACATATGCTTATTTATTCGACATATACTGCTTGGAACAGCAGCGAACGTGTGCCTTTTTATGGGAGCTCAGGCCTGCATGTGGTCTGAAAAGCTGGCATCTGTTTTTTTCCAGTTGGCATTTTTCAGGCCATACTGTCTGGCACATCCCTCATTGCAAGTTGCCAAGAGAATGGTGGAAGGATGAATGAGATGCCCTAGCACCATATATTTTCTAAAGCAATACAGAAGAATGGCCTTAGGGATTTACAAGTTGTTATTCCATCACACAGTGGGTTCTTGCCACATTTTACGTGTTAACCAGCTTACCTCCTCCAAATCTGCTTTGTTAGGTTCTACTCACAGCGTTGAAAATGGAACAATAAATAGACTGTACATTGTGCCAGTATTTATTAATGGATGTTTTTACAATTTATGTCAGAAAGTAAAAACGTTGTCCAGCAAGCTGCTTATGTACAGAGAGAAAGAACACTGCACATTGAAAAGAGGACTGCATTAAGGAATAGAGGGCTTATGTGAGAATTCCTCTATTCCAGATATGTGCCAAATCTGCAGGGAAGGCAATAATTGCAGACATTGTTTTTTGGCACTGTGTGCCAGCTGTACGGGGTGAACCATGCGCTGCCAGGCACATTTGCGTGCTGCAGCAGTTCAGCTGTCCCTGACAGAGCTGCTTACCGGGGAGAGGCCAAAGCACTCCCTGCAAACACAAAGCATCACAAAAGGGTGAAGAAGGGCACAAAACTTTCCGGGTTTGTTTAACACAGAGCTAAGCCTTGAGCCGCCTCTGCCTTTCACATCACCCCTCCTTGCAAACTTTCTGTGCCGTGTGTGTATCTGCTTCTGAGAAAGGCAACGCAAGGATTCAGGTTGAGTTTCTTCACAAACCACATCTACTGACTGCAGTACCTATCGGAGTTTCCTCTTGTCTTTTCAATTTTTTAACTTCACTAAAACCTCGACTGCAGCATGAGATAGAGAGCAGTGCTGCTGGGATTACAAACTGTATTCCAGATGTTGCACTCCTTCCTTTCCCAAGGACATTCACTTGCTGTCCATCAGATTCTCTACTCAGTAAATAATTTAGGTGAAATTATCAAGTGACTTTTCAAAACACTGTTCTAAGTATCAGATGATGATATAACCCACCCAAAATTTTATAGAAGCAAAACATTTCCATTGTGAAGATTAGCTTTGATTTGGAAAGCCCCACTTTTTTTTGTTGTTGTTTGGGGTTTTTTGTTGTTTTTTTGTTTTTGTTTTTGTTTTACATTACAGTTTATTTGACCAAGGATTTCAGAACTGAGCTGCTTTCTCAGAAGTCACATTGATGTCAAGTCTTACATTGACCTGAATCTGAGGCCAGTTCTAGGGAAATGAATTAAAAGGAAAATTTATTCCAATACAAATGCAGCTTATGGTTTTACATCACCACAACCTACAAACTCATCTTCTTCTGTCAATGCTTAAGATTTCATATTAGTCCTCTAGTCTTTAGTTACTAAAATGGCCTTGAGTATTTTAAGAAAGACTAAATGATTGAATAAATTTCTATGAGAGAAGTACAAATAGATTAGAAAGGCATTTTACATACAATTTTTTGCTGATGATGTCTCATCCATTATCTCATAAAGATGGGTAAGGTGTTAATAAATAGCCTTCTCCACAATATATTCCTGACATCTTTAATCTTTTGTATTGTATTGGATTTGCCTGGCAAGTTTTTGGTAGTGAGGGAGCTACAAGGGTGGCTTCTGTGAGAAGTTGCCCTCATGCCCCATGGAGCCCGTGCCCGCCGGCTCCCAGATAAACCTGCCACTGGCCAAGGCCGAGCCAATCATCAACTGTGGTAGCACCTCAGGGATAACATATTTAAGAAGAAGGAATAAAACTACAGAACAGCAGCTGGAAGAGAGGAGTGACAAAACGTGAGAGCAACAGCTCTGCAGACACCAAGGTCAGTGAAGAAGGAAAACGTGCTCCAGGCACCAGAGCACAGATGCCCCTATAGCCTGTGGTGAAGACCATGGTGAGGCAGGCTGTCCCTTGCAGCCCATGGAGATCTGTGGTGGTGCAGATGTCCCCTGCAGCCTGTGGGCGACCACACAATAGAGCATGGGATGTCCCAAGGGGGCTGTGACCTGTGGACAGCCTGTGCTGGGGCAGTTGCTGGCAGGACTGGGGGCCCTGCGGGGAAAGGGGCCTGGGCAGGGCTGGGGACCCCGGCTGTGCCCCGGGGGGCTGTGCCCAAGGGGGCCCCACGCTGGGGCAGCTCATGGGGAGCTGTGTCCCCTGGGAGGGACCCCAGGCTGGGGCTGGGGCAGAGCAGGGTGTGAGGAGGGAGCGGCAGGGAGAAGGTGTGACGGACTGGCCATAACCCCCATTCCCTGTCCCCTGCCCACTCAGGGGGAGGAGGGAGAGAAACTGGGGGTGAAGTTGAGCCTGGGAAGAAGGGAAGGGCAAGGGGAATGTGTTTCAAGGTTTGCTTTTATTTTGTCATTACCCTGTTCTGATTTTTTGATTGGTAATAAATCAATTTCCCCAAGACAAGTGTGTTTTGCTCATAGCAGTAATTGGTGAGCTATCTCCCTGCCTTTATCTTGACCCACAAGTCTTTCATTATATTTTCTCTCCCTTGTACACCTGAGAAGGAGGAGTGATAGAGCAGTTTCGTGGGCACCTGGCACCCAGCCAAGGTCAAACCCACCACATTTACTTTTTAAAAAGATCCTCTTACCTCCAGTCTATTTGCCAAAATGGAGGTTTATTCAGTGATGAGGCTTCCTACACTGACATCAACATTAGCTGTTCCTCCAAAGGGATTTGACTGCAGTGACTGTTCTGGACTCTTGGATTCACTCAGCCCAGAAGCCACAATAACTGCTCACGAGCTGGGAAAATTGAGCAGTCCCACAAGAACAAAGCAATATAAAATAAAATGGACTTTCTCTTTCCTGCTATTCACAACATCCAAAACTCTCTGCATTTCCTTGTCTTAGTCTTCCTGCACATGAGAGGAAAAATTAGAATAATCAGAAAGCAAACTGTGATGGGTCCAAAACTTTGAATTTAGACGTGCTGATTCATGTCTTGAAGGTCTGCCAACAGCTACCTAAATTAAAGATCTTGAGTAATCAAGCAGAAGTGCTTCAACTATTTTCACTCGTTTCACTGAAGAGACAACTTTACCTTTTGTTACTTCATCTTATGAGTCAATATATTTTTGTGCATGTCTGTTGAAGTCTTACTTCCACAAAGTCTCTTTCACTGAAGAACGATTGAGTTTGAACCCTGATTTACTGTAAAATTCAACCTTCAGCCGAGGTTAGAGCTTTGGGAAAGCTCTTTCATTACCATGACACAAACAGGCATTTTGCCTGTATAAAGTAGCTTCCCTCAGCAAAGAATTAAAACGCAATACAGTGGTGATCAAGTGAAAGACAACAGACGACAATTTGATCACCAAATGTTCCATCTTTATCCACCTTAATAACAGCGTAATAGATTAACTCAGTAACACTATGCTCAACCTTCCTTACTAAAAAAAAAATAAAAATCTATAGATATACAAGAAATCAGTTTACTCTGCCAAATCGTAACACTGGTCATGAACTCTGAAAGTGTACACAACATCAGGTGAGAGTTGTGCAAGCTACTTGGCTCTGCTTCCAAAAGAATATCCAGGTCCTCACACTGGGGAATTTCTTTATAAGATTTAGGGGAAGACTGGACACATTTCCCTCTGGTACTTATTAGTGTCAATCGCCAACGTTTTCTCTTCATCCCTCAAGAAACAGAGCTCAGGAGCATGATACTTTTAGGCAGGGAGAAAAAGACAGAGCTCTGACCCGAAAGCCAGACATCCTCAACTTGCCAGTAGGGTGTTGTGGCCTCAGTTAAGAGATTAAAAAGAAAAATAGCACTGGATGTAAACCCCCAAGCCCTTTCTCCATTGTAATGCAACACATTTTGCAGGTGTATGTAAGTGGTTTAGTAGCAGCAAGTTTCAAGTAAGTCTGTTGGAGTTTAGGATCCGCAATGCTTTGGGCTTGCTGGTCATCTGTTTGTGAGCGGCGCAGCCTGTGCCTTGCACCGCACAGCTCTATGTGTACAGCAGCTCCTGTCAGCAAGCAGATAAAGGACAGGCATCCTAGGGGATATAGCTTCCATGCATTGCTTTGCTTCAAGAAAATAGGTGGCCAAGCGGCAGGATTGCTGTTGGTGCCACACGGTTTATGACCCCGATGTAAATTCAAGTATGTGGACAGGCACAGCAGGTTGAAACCAGTATATAACTAAGGCTGAGACTCATTTATAAACGTGTTATTCACAGGGCAGCCGGGTATTATATTCAGTTTGAAACAGCTTGTTCTAGATAACAGTCAAGTCTACTTACAGAATAAAATTGGATATACACAACGAAATAGCAGTATCAATACGAAACTTTGGAAGACCTTTATCCCACTGGGTTGTTTTCTTACATAAAGGTTTTCCAGTTACCACACTCTGTATTTTATGAGATTATTTCCAGGAAAGCAATATGTTTTTCTTTATAGGCAAAATAGGCAAAGCAGTTTGGGCTGAGCATCAAAACTTTTTGCTGTTGATTTTATATTTCTAATCTAGGATTTTTAGAAAAGATGTTATAGATATTAAATGTCAGTGTAATTCCCTAATAGCCAGGCTGTGTGAATAGGAATAATGGAGCTATTAACGTTTTACAAAATGGCCACCCAGGTCTATTTTGATGGACCAGGGACTATGTATGACTTCTGGGTGAGCATGTCAGCTCTATTTCTTACTGTAAATGCAATAAAATGTCACTAATGTCATACCTCATGAACAAAAAATGTCCAGTTAACTGCAGAAGCATGGAAGAGAACAGGGAGGGAAAATGGATTTTCTGACCAGACACGAAAATAAAAAGGATGGTAAAGAAAGAGAGAAATAAGCAAATAAAGGCCATCTAAAAAGGCTTCATATGGTCTTCATAAAAAAAAAAAAAAAGAGGAACACTGTAACTGGCTGCATCTTAAATCTGTATTATAGAACAGTTTTTTTCTTGTACAACCAAAAATGGTGTAGTGTATTTTTCAGTATGCTTTGCATACTTATTGTTACTAAATTACATGTGTGCTTTTCTGCATATTTCTGTATCTACTTTGAGTTGGAAAGAGCTGGATCATAACAATCCAGCTTGTATAGTGTTTCCTTTACCCATCCCACCCTCCCTCACTGCATTAGCAGTGCTGATACTAGCTCAATTTTAGTAGTAGTGTCACCTATTGCTTTATGCTTACCCACTGGGTTAAGAAAGAAGTTTTTACGCATAGCAAGGTGACAGCGGCTATGCTCACCTACGGGAAATGAGCTAGGTGTCTCCAGACCAGAAAATAATCATAAGAACTTCACCTGAGCAGTCTACATCAGAAGTTAGCTAGGCAAACAAGCATTAAAGGAACTTCAGATGAAGCAAGCCAACATGAAGAAAATAGTATGAAGCACCCATGTGTCTACCCAAGAAGAAAGTAATTTGCACACTGATAACAGTTTTGGCTTAAAAACAATAGTTCCTCTCTAAATCCATAAACATAATTTCATAAAGGTCAGTCTCTTTTTCTGAAAGTCACAGTTCTCCATGAAGTCACCCTTTATCCAAACCTCTTTGTTAACTTGTCTCACAAATATTTAATTTGTTTCCTCAGTTGTGCTGCTGGTAACATGAAACAGTGGAGTCCAACTTGAGATTAAAAAGAATTCCAAACTAACTATATATTTTCAAAAATCTCATTGTTCTTGTTCTAAACATTACCCCTACAATACTTATAAAATATCTCAATCACCTGAAGCTGTTCTCGGATAGCACTGATGAAACACACAGCTACCTTCACCATTAGAGTAAGACTGGCCAAACCCAACCCTTCTTACTTCTGTTCAGACTTCGATAACAGCATGAAAAGGATTTTTCTGTTCTTGAAGAAAAAAAAGACATAGAAAGTTGGCATATGCTTAGCAGGCACCAAGGCGCTGGGGGGGAAGAAGTCAACAATTTGTATAAACAAAAGCCACATCATGCTGAAATACTGTAAAATAACATCAGGCTCGAGTAAAACATTCATATGGCTAGAGCTAATTTCTTTCTTTCAACATTACCTTTATAATCCTTCACTGAGAAGAATTTTTTTACGCATGACAAATATGCATTCTAATCACTTGAGTTAGATTAGTTTTTCTTTTTCTAAAGTTAGATTTTTCTCTCCCTGAACCTTCAACTGTGACTGCAATGAGTTTCTTCAGAGAAAGAGAGATTACAAGAGAAAGAGAGAGATTACAAAAGAGCGCTTGCCATCTTCCATTATTAAGTCATACAATGAAAGAAAAATACTCTTTCAAAAAATAAGCAAAATAAGAATCCTGGGAGAAAGCCATCCCCTGAGCTGATGGAAGAAGTGACAAGGCTTGTAAGACCTGATATATACTTAACAGATAATGCCATGCACTGAGGGGGACAAGGAACAATTTGGGTGAAAAGGAATCATTTTGAATAGTCGCAAGGGGATTCAGACAAGACAGGCTACTAACAATCAGGCTTAAAACCCCCACAGATGAATTTAAGGGTCAAAAACAACAATATGTACAAAGAATCCTGCGGGGAAGGATCTTGAAAAGACAGCTCACTAGGACAAATGACCTCAAGTGAACTGGCAGGTCTTTTAGGACAACCGCTTCCCAGCATAAGAGAAGTCCCTCTGACTTTAGAAAAAGTAGCAAACATAGGAGGAGATTGGCTTTATCAAATAGGGACTGAGCTCCAGCACAAACTGACTACATACAGTAGTTGGAACCAAGGGCAGGAAGCAAAGAAATGTAGATATCTCCTGGCCCTGCTGGGATGGTATTAGAAAACTCAAAGCTCAGCATGAATTGAAACCAATGAGCAACAGGGGCAACAAGAAGCGTTTATAAATCTGTATTAATGGCAGAATAAATAAGGAAGACATTGCCCTATTGCTCAGTGGGGCAGGTGATTGCATGGCAGCAGCCCTTCTCTTTGTATCTGCCTTCAACAACATCTCCCAGGACTTCATGCCTAGAGACAGAGCTGAAGAAAGAGAGCTACTAGCAGTAGAAACTAATCAAGTTTGAAATCTTTTTTAGAAATTCTTGACCAATACGTGCTCCCCAGTACCAGAAAGACATTGATAAACTGGGAAGAGTGCTGGTGCTGACTGCAAAGGCAGTCCAAAGGCTGAATCATTTGCCCTGTGAGAAGCAGCTGAGGAAGTGGGACTTTTCTGGGGAGACCTGATCGCAGCCCCACCTTGCCTGTGGGGAGATTAAGATGGCAGATCCAACATCTTTACAGAGGTACTCTGTGGGACACGAGGAGACTGATCCTGAATTGAAATGGGGGAGGTTTCAATGAGATAAAAGGGAAAAAAACTCCAAAACTGAAAGCTGAACATTGGAGCAGGTGGCACGGAGAGGTTGTAGAGTCTTCCTTGGAATTTTTCCAAGACCCAACTGCACAAAGTCCTGAACAGCCAGTCTGAAATGAGCACTGATCCTGCTTTGAGTGGGAAGTTGTGTGGGATGACCTCTAAGGGCCCCTGCCAACCTAAATTTTGCTATTTTTAAGACTTGGTCCCAGACATAGGTGAAGTATGAGGAAAGATACACCCTACCACTGAACTTACCATGTGTGTATACTGACAGCTAAGTCTTCTAAACTGTAAGGTAAGTTGTAGTTAACTGACTTTATATAGATATTTAGGCCCACAAAGACATTGTTTGATGTTCAGCAGTAAGTTGCTTTTGAAGTTCCAGATGTTGCCTAATGTACCTAATGTAAATAACCAGAATTATGCAATTTACAGTCGGTGCATTATATTTATATAATATTTTATTATAGTTATATGGATTAATTTATACATCTTCCTATAAGTACATAAAAATACTGTGAAGTAGGTAACCAATGCTCCTAATAGTGGTGTAAAATTGGTAAACCACCAAATAACTAGATCGTATTTTTACCTTCCCTTTTAAGATTTCATTAAGCATACTGGCACTTGAATTTCTCAAGATGACCAAGGCTTTAAGAACTCAGAGTCTTATTTTAAACCCTTGGGTTTGAAGAGATTGATCCAAACTTATTGACATACCCAGGCAGATCACAGCATCTCTTTTCCAAACACATAATGAAAATATATGAATAAACATTTTAAAAGTGCTATCCTGGAGATTCAGGCCCAGGAGGCTGCATCCTTGTGGAAAAATGACTAACCTGCCTCCAAGGTATGATCACCCCTCACTGAGCATGTACCTTATATTTTTCTCAACTATACCTTTAAAGGTAAAGCAAGAGAATTTTGTGCCAATCAGTAACAAAAGTACGACTAGAGTCACTCAAGCTCCACCTAGAAGTAAAGAAATAACATAAAATTAAGTTAGGAAGGGGAAAGTTAGGGAAGACTCCATCAAAACTGTTGGGACTGGCCAATGGGCCAGACCTGTCTTCTCCTCCATAGGGATGCCTATTGGGCAAGAACTATACTATATTCTGTGTGTGCTCAATGATTAACTCTAGCTGGCTTCCTTTTGTGATTAGATTTTGTGTGTGTACTATTTCACATTTGTTCTTGCAGTCAGGGTACTATCAAGGGCAATCTCAAACCTTAATCTGTCATGAATTTGTACAATACAAAATTCTCAGCTGAGATGTGGTTTGTGTGAGTTTTCAGAGACTTGAATAATTGATTTAATTAGTGAATCTGTCACCGTGAGTCCCTGCATAGGATGGGCGAGTCCCCCTTCGATGTGGTGGGCTGTCCATAGAGTCTCTGTAGTGAGCTCTGACAGGCTGGACACGCGCAAGGGTCTCATCTTCCCTGGGATGTTGATGACTAATTGAACGTAACGGGTTGGGGGAAACCCCCCCTTAATGTGACAATTCTCATTCTTAAGAAATAAAATGGAACTGATACAAAACCAAGCATCTTTAGACACAAATTGGAAGAAAACAAATATCAACACTGATGTTGTTTATTGGGATTTAGGCTACTTAAAGCCTCACTGAAATTGTAATTTGTTAACTATGACTAAACCATGTTATAAATCCAGGAGGAAAACATGTTTGCCAAGCACAGCACACACTGTCAAAAAAAACCTTCATAGAAGTAAACAAATGGAGCAACAGAGCATAAATCTAAACCAATTAGAATACCTGCAATTATTAATAATGTAAAGGTAGTGATGGACCAGGGACTGCATACTTTGTCACGATCTGTAACTAACTGCTGCAAAGAAGATCAAGGAGCATCTCAGGCAGGGATGTACATTTAGATGGTAGGAGCAGCCTGTAAGGGGACCAAAGCGGCTGGCAGGGAAGAAGGACCAGTTGAAGGTAAGGGTAAGCATTGTGTCTAGGTCCTATTGCCATTTTTGCTGAAGCCCTTTGCAAGAGATAAAGTGATATCTAATAACTTTATATCCTGCAGAACTGAAGGTCTAAGACAGATCACTGGTCTCAATTTAAGACATTGACCTTAACTTTGAAGTTCAAAGGCTAGTTTAAGCTTTGGGATTCAGTTTGCCACAGAGGTTCTGTCCCAAGGGCAGATGTGGAGGAAGGCTGTTTCATGAAAACTCCCTTAACTAGGATTTCTATAGTAAGCACAGTACATTACATTGCATTAAATTCTCCAGGGCTATGCAGAAAGGCTTTTCCAAAAGGAAAAATGAAACGCATGGCATTCAACACAGCTATTCTCACATAGCAATCTAAAAACGTGTGTGCATAACACAACTGGCATATGCAGTTTATATAGCCACCCTCACTATAAACCAAGCTGTACATGTCTGAGTCCCATTGCTTACTGCAATTTTATTATTTTTTTTTAGGAGCAATTGGTCTCCTTGTAGGTTTAAGCATCTTCTAGCCCCCTCATCACATCTTCTCAGTTAATCCAAAAATACTAGCATTTGCTCAGAATTACAAGTAATTTTCTGAAATGATGGAAATATTCAACATGTGTATTTTGCATTATCTTTAAGACAACCAAGAATTTTCATAAGTAATTTCTTTGAAAATATATCTAGTTCAGAAATGTTGATTTCACAGAACTTTAAGCAATTTGAATATTCCAAAACTAAAAAGGTGTTTTACTACATATGGAGTTTTAAACCTGCAAGGCTATGAACCAGAAAGCGCTATGTGTAACATTTTGAAAACTACATGGATGTTTAGGAGCCTAAGGCTTGTTTTCTGTGCTTTAAATTTATTGTATATTAGGACATGAACTCAAAAGTGCCAGCTTCCCGCATAGCCAGACATAGCAGACTAAGAACGCTAATTTGCAAGTTAGTCAGTTCCCATTTTTATGACTATTTTGCTTGAATAAAAGCCTTCTGTGTCGGAATACTTTGGCACACACATGGAGGGGAAGAAACAGAGATGGACCATGATGGGAAGAGAACAGATTGTGGAGGACAACACTGGAATTCAGGAAAAAGGATTATGAAGGAAAAGGTGGGAGAGAAACAGGGCAAATGAGGCTCAGCACAAGCAGCAGAAAGATGTGTACAGAGAAATAAAAAAGACAAATACCATTAATAAGTACAGGGAAGAATAAGTGCAATGGGAACACCAAAATGCTGTGCTAAAGAGTCTAATAGAAAATTCAGATAAAGCGTGTCTGCAAATTCTGAAACACAAGCCAGTAAATCCAGCAAGCCCAGCTATAAAGCTATGTATTTTTAAGGCGTGGAGGCAGCCCTCTACATTTCATTAAGATAAGCTGATTGAGCATGTATTTTGATGGAGCCCAATACAGACCCAGGAGCCCAGACTGCATTTCCTCTGATGCACTGAGGTCCTTTCTCACGGGGGATTCAGCCATGAAGGCCCTGCTGGGAGCTTCAGTGCATCAGGCAGGGCAGGGAGCATATCCCAGCTGCACTTCAAACAGACTGCAGCAATGCAGCGCACCTGCCATGGATGGAGTGACACCCTTCAGTCACAAGAGAGGAGCAGCAATACGTTTATTGGGATAAAACAACTATTTAACAAAGTTTGACAGTAAATGCGACACTGGTTTAACAAGACTTGATGGCAAAGCACGCTTGCTTGTTTACTGCACAGAGGACAGGGTCAGACAAAGCCATCAGGGAGACCCCCCCACTGAGCCCTGAGGTTCAGAAAGGACCCCCTTGCATTCTAACCCCTTCTCAGAAGGCAGTTCAGGTGTGGCTCCATCCACACTTGTCTCAGACTCGGTCAGCAGTTGATATCTAACGGTTTATGTGTGCACAGTCAGTCCTTTATACCGCTTGGCTAAGATTTCAAAGTTCAGTGTGCTGTTAATCACTTACTGAGAATCTGTTGCCGCAAGGATCTCTCAGCCCTGAGCAGTGACCTTGGAGACACCCTTCCCTGCTCATGGGGAGATCCTGACGTGCAGCCCACTGCCGTGCAGGGGAGCCCAGCAGGGCTGTCCCCTACTTATGGGGTGAGATAACTGACTTACAGGCATATTTGCATGTCAACTACGGAACTTAGCGTCTTTCAAACTTGGCTTAAGTTGGACCTTGACCACCACTGCTCGGTGGGTGCATTGTTCAAATTATCCCTTGGCTATCATGGTATCATCCATATCCCCCAAATCCACCTTGAGTCAGACAGAGCCATCATGACTATACACATCCATTACGTCACTTGAGCATTGCCATGGAAACAAAGGTCAGGATGGGGGGTGGTACACTGCCACAGAACTACTTACTAATAACACCACCACACACGTTATTATCAGACTGCCCTTAATGCAAATATCTTGCTTCAGCCTGCTACACTGGCATTTTCAAAACAAAGCTTCTCATGACATTGAAAAGTTACGTTACCTTGAATTACCATCCCAACATGGGAAGAACAACAAATATCTCAAACTCCTCTGGTACAGACACCGAGATCTCATCAGCAACTAGGGGACTGCACCGTTACCCAGCCTGACTACATATGTGCTCTGCCAGCAGTTTACTCCCCAATTCCAGTAACAGTTGCTTTCTTTTCACCTCCCTAGATTTTTTGTTTGTTTGTTTCCCAAGTCTGCCACACACCTTGTTGTCTCTTATATTCCCCACCTTGTTTTATTTAATCCTCCTCTTTTCACCTCCTTGATGTTCTTCCCTGTCCTCTTGATACTCTGTGCCTCTTGGGGCTGCATTACCCAGCTCATGGCTGGCAGTGAGTCCCAGGTGGGCAGCCCCTTCCAGGCACAGGAGCCCACACTTATCTCACTTGTGGGCTGCTGCAAGCCTGGGCAGGAAGAGCTGATTTGGGAAAATATACATTTGCAACTCCTGAACAGGATTTATTGCAACATGCAAAGAATAAGCTTGCCAAGTATTTTGTCAGAGGTTACTGCCTCTAAGCTTTTGTAAAGGTCTTAGGGTTTATTGTGCTTTTAAAAAGTTCACTTCTCCCCCTGTCCAAGCAGTACCTTATCTTAATCAAGCTAATAGAAGCATTTTCAAGATTGTCGGTACTTGAACATATATACATATATACAACTCCCTAAAAATCTAGAAGTACAGTTATAAAAGGGAGGGAGTTATATATTTAGAAAGCTTTATTGATCACATCTGCTGGGTGAACACACCACACATGCCAATAATGAACTCCTAAAATCTTGTCCCAACATAAAACTTCGAGGGTAGGCTCATTGTCATTATTTTTAACAGGACATCTTTTTTAGATTCCTCAGTGGGTTTCAATTGCTTTTCCACCTGCAGCTGAGAGAGAATGAATCTGTGCCATGAGAGGAATAAACGGATGCAAGATCTCAGTTACTGGGGAATTCTGCCCAGGTTTTATCTTTGCTAAGTGAGCTTCTGGACCAAAAAGCTGCTGTTGGACTTCTGCACAGGCTACATAGTGCTGCTAGCTCTGCAAGTTGAAAATTCAGTGAAGGTGATCTGAATTTAAACAAATTGAAGAATGCAATCTGTAACAAAATATATGTACTCTTGATAATGACAGAAAACTCAAAAAAATGGTCTGGGACTAGAAATGCAGCATTGTGTTTCTTTGCTAACTTTTTTGTACTATGTAAATCTGCACCAAAACACAAGTTCTGATATCCTGGAAGGGAACAGGCTCCAGCTGCCTAATGGTCTAGTATGAAATTTGACCAGGTGGTTTTATACCAGTAAGTATAAACGTATCCCAGGTGGTGGTGGCTGTGTTAATTATGTCTAAGGAGAAAGCAGGGCATATACCTCATCAGCATCTTCAACTGCAAGCAAGCAGCAGGCCAAGTCTTCCTGTGAAGCTGCCCAGATCAGTAGATGCCCAGGCTGGATGTGGCCTATTTAAGAGTTGAGCTAGAAGGTCTACGTGATTCACCACAGTCCAGGTTCTTCCAGACAAAGCACCCTGCTCTTCTGGAGGCCCAAGACACATGGCATAGGGCTTTTTCATCAGCAGGTTAATCAGGACAGCGTTGCAGGCAGAAGCAGCATCTCTGGGACAAAACTTTAGTCTCCTGGATGCCAATCCTTCCATCTCAGGTAGCTGTGCCCTTGTTTTCCCATCTTCATTCAATCTTGAGACCTACTTCAGCCAGGGTATGTGGTTTAATCATAGGGTGAGAATAAACCACTGCCAGACAGCTGTGGAAAAGGCAGACACGCCAGAGGCAGCTCTTAGCACTCTGAAAAGGCAATAGGAAGACATTATGGGATATATGGTTCTGGTCAGCTGCATCCACATTTGAGTTAGTGTTTGAGAGGGAGCAAAACCATCCACCAGGGATACAGATATTCTATTTTATACAAGAGAAGTATTTAAGTCAGAGATACTTGAAACTGAAGACTGGTACTGGCAAAAGAACAAATTATTACAGTCTAGCTTTGTTTGTGAATTAAGTTTTAACAGTGAGAGCAGTGAAGCTCTTGTACAAGCTCCTAACTAGTATAGTATGTATAGACAATATGAGCAATGGGAGAATGGAGGTTCACGTAGTTAGGAAAAGAATTTATGTACTGCCATTCACTGGCCCGACAGCTCCAGTGTAGCTGATTTTATGTGTTTTCCAAGTTCATCTGTTGGTCACTGCTGCCAAACTGTGTCATTGACCACCTCCTTCCACCACCACCCAGCCAGCCCACCTCTATCCACCCCCATCAATCTGACCCTGCCAACTTCAGCTCCGCTGCGTTGATGAGGTGGCATCTGCTTTCAGTGCTCTTCCTCTTGTGAAGAGAGCTGTTCAATCTCCCCAAGGTTCGGTGTTTACTGATGGCAAGAGTAGTACCAGTTAATTTTTTTGACAACACCCTCTGTTGTGAAATCATCTTTCTCTATTCATAGCATACTGCAGCGTTTGAGGAAATCCCAGAAACAGGCTGCCTTACTCCATTATAAAAAACATCTTTTTAGAAAACATCTGCAATTTGCTCAACTTAACTGAATCCTAGATGCTGAATCCTTTTTGTACTTCTGGTTTATTTTTCTGTTCGTGTACCTCCCTACACAGAAAACTGACAAAATTGTCTTTACTTTCTTTTACCTCCCTTTCCCATTTCTCTCCTATAACACTTTCCCCCAAACCAAATATTTCTCATCTGCTCTCTTTCCTATTTTTTCCAGTTTTTAAAATGCCTTTTATCTGTTTTCTTCTCCTTCTTTCTCCGTTCAATCTTTCATTCTCTTCTGGTTTAATGCCACCCCACCATCAAACAGTAACTTAACAACTCATTTCTAGTTCCTCTCTACCATCTCTCCTGTGTCTCTGCCCATCTCTCACAATTAGTGTTGTATCAACTCATTCATTTTAATGAAATATACACTTTATTATCCCTCCCCTGATTCCAGGTTAGGCTCTCTGAAGCCTGCCTTCTATCTCTCGCCCGCCACTGAAACAGTCTGTGGCAAAGACTTCCATCAAACCTCAAGCTGCAAGAGGTATAATCTTTCTTATTCCACCGTTTATCAGCACTCTCAACACCACCTGTACTTCTTTTAAGTTGTGGGAAGTTTTTTGATTATTTTTTTTTAAACATTGGCTTCCACATCAGTAAGATTAATAAATAACAGCTAATAGAACATTTTCCTGGTAAAATGATTTAAAATTCATTTGGATTTTCTTAACTAGCTATCAGGGGTTATTTCTCCTTTCCCAGTTACACAACTAAATGCATTGTACTCGGGTGCGATCCTCTGAAGTGCACCTCCATCCCAGCCGCAGACAGAATATTGGTCTAAAAGAAGAAGAATATAAGCAAAGATCAGCCCTACTTTTTTTTATCTCTGAGAGCCAAGGGATTAATTCATAATACTTTTACCTATTTATGAATTCTCCAAGCAGTATGAAGAATCCTCTTACCTATACTTCATTAAAAGTATTCTCAAATTCCTTCAGTAAATAATTTTGGGCTTGTACATACTTCCAGCCTTCTCTATTAAGATGAAGTACATATGCTGCAATATAATCTGTAACCTTCTAAATAAACTGGTAGAACTAGCACAACTTTTAAAGCACACTGGTCACCAATTGTAATACGCACTATCAGTGATGTAAGTTCCATTAAGCATTCAAACAGGATCCAACAGTAATACCTTTTAAATTATATGACTGACCAAATGCAAGCCATTAAATAGAGATTCTTAATTTAAATGTGCAGTTATTAATTTTTCTATAACTACATGAGGACTTAAAATAAATGCTAGGATTTTCACGAGCATGCGCACAGGTAAGATTAGGTCTGGTTTTGAATAAGCTATAGAACAATACTCCTTGTCTGTTTAAACCCACGGCTCAGGCCCAGCACAATCTTTCTCCTTTTTTCTTTCTATTGTAAAACTCCAGATGTCAAGTGATTTAGAAAAATTTCACTGTCTGCAATAGAAGAAAAAACAATACAGTGTGCTGGCAGAGCAACCCCACTGTGCAAAGTGCTTTCTTGTGTGATCTGTGAGCACAGCCCTAGGAAACATTATTAACAAACCGGAGTTCAACTGCAGAAGACGTGTTGGTGTTTTCGGTTTAGCGTGCCAGGGAGTGAAATGGGAGGAAGACCCTCATTTATCACTGGTGTACGACCATGCCCGATTTGCTTGAACTAAAAGAGAGGTAGAAGTATCATATTTAAACTCATTTATGTTTGTGACAATTTTAAAATTTAATCAGGAGCAACCTCACTATGATTTGGATGGGAACAGTTTTGAAACTGTTTTCTTCACTCATAGAATTATGACCATCCCATCCCATTCTGGAAGAACATAAAAAAGTATCCCTATTACCATCGTGCTGAGCAAGACTTCTGTCAAACTATCACATTTTTTCACAGGATAGCTTAGATCAGAAAGGACTTCTAACGGTGATCTAATCCTACTTTCTGCCCAAAAGCTGACTTCACAGCTGTGTGAGGCTACTCAGGGCCCTGTCCAGCCAAGCTCTGAAGCTTCTCAAGATTTCTTGTTCCTCTGTTTGACCACTGTCATTGTGACATTTTTTTCCTTCAGAACCCACAACTTTCCTTGCAGCAATTTGCAACACTATTGTCAGTTCACTGTGTACCTCAGAAAAGCCTGTCTTCCATCTTCCCTAACAAGACTCCTACAGGTAGCTGAAGATCCCCTCAAACACCTTCCCTTCTCCAGGCTAAACCACCCCAACGGCCTTCATATCTCTAGGCATGCCATGTCCTCCAGCCAGTTCACCACCTTGGCAGCCCTCCACTGGTCTGCTCCAGTCTGTTAGTCCCTTAGTCCCTTGTACTGTGGAGGGGGCAAAAGCAGGCATGGTACCTTCCACATCCAAGTGCTGGAGAGAAGGTAACAGTCCCTTCCCCTCAGCCCCATGGCTACATCTTGGCTAATGCAGTCCCCTGTGCATTTAACACTGAATGAAGCGAGAGCATGCAGCAACTTCTCCTCCTCCAGATCCATGCACGCAGACACCTGTGCTGTTGTACATATGGAATTATTCCCTCCCAGGCAGGTGCAGGACTTCCCACTTGCTTTTGCTGGGATTTCTGCCCCTCGCCCCGCCCCCCACCCCCACCCCCCAGTCCTGTTGAGGTCCCTGTGGGTGGCAGCCCTCTGCAGGTCCCATAAGGATGCATTTTTCCCTGCTATTCATTAATCACTTGGGACATTTTTGCATTTAGCATGATTATACTGCATTATAACTTTGTACAGAAGTCAGAACAAAACAATTTTTCCATACCTAAAAAAGTTCTTGTTATTAATCATCTTGACAAAGCTATTAAGAATGTTTTTAATATTACTGGAAATCAGCATTCTCTGACAAAATCATTGTGACAGAAAAACATCAGCTCTTCTTTGGACTGAGTTAACACTATGTGCATAAGGAGGTATGCCCTGGTCTGGTCAAGCAGTAGTCCAAGTCCTTGGCAGGATTTGGAATAGAGACAAGCACCTGTCAGGGAACGGGTACATATTAGAAGGGCAACTGTGAAGCCTGGAGAAGTTTCCGAAGTAGCTCTGCTGGAGGATCTAGTGCTTACTTCTCCCTGTATTACCTGCAGATTCCTCTTGCCCACTCCTTTACCAGCAGGACTAGAGAAGGTGTTACAGCTCCCCTAGAACTGCTGAAATAGGACAGAGTAAGACAAGCCTAAAGAGGACAAGCCTTCTCTACTAAGTGCCCAATGATACTTTCCATGTATCTTGAAAGCGAGCTTCTTTCACATTTGTTGGTACACTAGAATAAAGTTATCAAAGATAAGCCTAATTTTTACAAGCTTTTTCAGTTTAAGCGAACATCTTCCATTTTATCTGGAAACTGCAAATGAGAGATCTTCGATTTTGTTTTGAAAGCAGTCAATTATACAGGTATGACCTAGGTGAAATAAGCTTTCCTTCAAGGTAAGTTCAGTGGGATTTAACCTGTGCTGATCTCATAAATACCATTACCTTCCCATAAACGAGCTGCAGCTACACATTTGCCAAAGTAGATAAGATTGGGTCTATACTGCCTCTCACAGAATGGAGGGAACTGCTTTTTTAGATGTAAAATAGTTTTCCTATTTAGTTTGATAGGTACAGACAATAACTGGTATTCTCCAGTTTTTTTTCAAGCTTCCATACTCTCCGAGTAAGGTGCTACCTGCTCCACACCCACAGCTTTCTAAAGCCCTGCATACGTTACACAGCAGCAGAGATGGGGCCCCTGGAGAACATTTGCTTTTATCAAAATGCTCTGTTCTCTGCAAGGCTGATGAGGAGGGTGGGATCTGCATCAGCACTCTGCTATAGCAAGGATCTGTCACAAGCTTCAGATGTGGATCCAAATATCCCAAAACACAGAAGCACATTGTCCTCCTTTTGAGGCATTGGGGCTGCACTCCAATGATAAGGAGCTGTCATTCAAGCAGCGATCAATAAAATGCCTGATGTGTTTAATAGTTACTAACTTTTCTACCAGGCTAAACTACCGGCAGCACATTTCTTGCCAGTTAGAGGTCTAAAATAAGAAAACAAAACATCCAAATTGCCAGGCAACTTTCAACTAAAATAAAGGACTTCTCACATATATTCTCACTTGACAGACCATAAAAGAGAAAATAGGCCCACTAAAAAGTGATCGTAGGGAATTGGCGGCAAGGGTAAAGATGGCAGATTTGTTATTTTGCTCCAAACTTTCCAGAGGACAAAGAAGATGGAGCTTTGTTTTCTAGTCACAGAACATACTCCAGAGGACTGGAAGACAGGAAACCTGCAACTGCTACTGAATGAAAAAAGCTACAAAACTTATTGTGGCAAACAAATTATAGCCTGGTTAGTGTAGTTAAGGGAGGAGGGGGATAGGTGAAAAAAGGTTTTGAAGGACATCTTATGAAAACCTTCATGTGAATAATTTGATTCTAAGTACCCAATATGGACCTGCAAGAGTCCTGCTTAAACTAACTGGCTTTCATTCTTCAGAGATAATACTACTGCAGCAGGAGCAGGGGAACTGCAGAGTTTCATACACTTACATTTTCAAAGAGTAATAAGGTTCCACACTGAAGATAATTGAATAAGGCAGAGAGTTATGGTACATAGGTTAAAATAATAGCTTTCGGATAGAAGATTATCTCAAAAATAGGAAACAGTGAAGAGGTAATAAGAGTTGTCGAAGAAAAGAGTTTACTAGTGAGGTACCTCAGAGGTCAGGTAGCTTTTAACTAATGCATGCAAACAATTTAGATAAGAGGAAATTTCACCTCTTCTGTGCCTGCCACAGTTGTTTTATCCACAGGGACTGAACAAGCACAGAATATACAATGGAGACCTGGGACATACAGAGAAGAGGTGAAGGCTGGTCTTAGTCTATTGACTAAAAATAGTAAATACCACACAACCTTGATTATACAAAGGTATACAAGGATGCCATGTGGTTCCAGACAACTGGGAGCACAGATAACCAGAGAGCTGAGCAGTCTGTGCTTGTGAGCCTTCAGTAAGCAGCTGGATGCTGGATTCCTTCCCTCTACTTTAACTTGCTAATTTAAAGCAGAAGCCTGAGGATTTCTTTAGGCAAGGCACAGAAAAATCTGAACTACACTTAAGCTCTTTTGCAGAGTTTTAAAAACGGGGAGCAAGTAATTCAGTGTCTCAGCAATGCAGATTTGACACTTGGACAAGGACAAGGATTCTGACCTGCATCCGAGAAGTGGAAGCAAGAGGAAAGGCTTCAGCACGTACATAAAGCTGACCGAGCTGTGTAAGCAGGTATTTTACAGCTGAAATTTGTACCAGGTAGTTACAGAAGAGAGACTACATACAATGATTTATTAGAGAAGCATTCATGCCTTCAGTTTCCTCCCTCACCAATCAAGGGATTGATTGAACCTGTCCACTCTGCCTACTAGCTCAGAGCTGGAGCATCTTCACACTCAGAATACCCCAGCCTGTGTATTAAAGTCCTTATTCAACAGACACCTGCTGGCTTCCATGGAAAGCTGGTCTAGGCAAGAACAACAATTTTCACAGAATATGGTCCTTCATATGAAGTACTTTAAGATTTTATTCAGTGTCAGACTTCAGTAGATTAATGTAATTGGCTTTTCTATAAAAAGAAAATAACAAACAAGTTCTATTTCCAAGTGTGACAGGTAAGATTATCATCTTTTATTTAGCTGTGGAAGGCCACATAGTACTTTTTTTTGAGAAGAACCATAAAAATACAGCCCTCTTGCTTAGTCTGTTCTTCAAGAAGTCAAGCAGTGACCTACCTCCTACACTTCAATAATTTCCTCATTTAGTGCCAATGAGGTTTTTGATGACTTTGATGAAAGGTTCCTTGGTTTAACAGGAAGTGGCACTTACTCTTTTCAAGCATTATGGATTCAAACTAATGTTCAAACTAATTAAAAACATTGTTTTATCCTCAGAATCTGTTCTAATAAATTGTCAGAAGAGGAGTTAGAAATAATTACTATGCTTAGGCAAAATTTGAAAGGCGTTATAAGTCAAAGTGACAGAAAGAGCAGCAGTTTCATAGCACTATGGGATTAAGGAAGATAAATAAAAATATCTTAACATAACTAAATCTACCATAGCTTCTTATGCTAGAAATAGCATAGTGGAGAGAAAATGTCTTCTCCAAATTGGAGAGTAATTGCAGGTATGAATTAGAATACTTTTCCATCAAGTCATGTTTAATTGATTTCCTTTAACAGAAACAAGGATATTTGAATATTTTTTTCGAGTTTTTGTGAACTCTTCCAAACAAGAAAGAGTGTCAGTAAATCATTGGCAAGATCCTTAATAGAAGGACCATTCTCTAACAACTGCTGCCTCCTTAGAATGGGAATGCTTGGTTCAAAAAAATTAGGTTTATATCAATCAAGAACCACAGCAATGAGATGAAACCGGACAGCTGGCATCCCTTGTCCTCTCTAACACAAGGTATCTTGGCTACAGCATTCACAACGTACATTTTGGCGATTTTGTATGTCATATATAGCAGTGTGACTCAACAAAAATCTATGAGAAAATGAGTGGGTAGAAGCAGTTTACTCATGGATTTTGTAAGCCAATATTACAATTTGCCTCAGAGGCAGTTCTGAAGGAACTTCTTCACTGAACACAGTTACAGCTGGAACAGGCTGCCCAGAGGTATGGAGTCTTCCTCACTGAAGATATTTAGAACACAGCTTGATGGGGCTCTGGATGAAATTATCTAAGACCCTGGATTTAAGAGAGGGTTGAACTGCACAGTCTCTATAGATGGCCTCCAACCTAGACTTTATGATTCTTATTTCATATGAACTCATTTTGAATCTTGTTACACAAGTTTCAAAATGTGTTCAGATTGTTTTAGCCAAATGCCACGCACCTCATATCGGATAAAATGCCTGAAATTAGTTAGAAGAATGAAATACAGGTTCATTTTGGGATGGGAGTTTTTATGAAGTATTGGATCCTGTTGAAGAACATGGGTTTGTTCTGAAGAATGCATAGGTTTATTGGAATAGCAAGGAAAACTGTTAGTTTAAGTCTTCTGAGTCAGATTCAGGAGTATACTCTGATTCCACCTCACAGATTTAGTGTAAGCAGTGGCCTCACAGATCTGGCCACATGGAAAACCCTCACAGGCCCTGCATCTTCTCTAGAAGACTCCTGTGTACTTCAGTATATCTTATCCGATGCCTTTTCTGAGCACAGAAAGATGAAAAGCAAAACAGACAAAAGATAACTGACAGCAAAACATTCATGCAAGGGTGATCATGTTGTCAGTGGTGTCACAGGAGAAGTTAAAGACTCTGCACGGCTAGAGCTCCTCTTTGCACTGATTACAAGCAGCCAGAGAAAGAAGTACAATCATCAATGTAAAACCATGATGATTCAGATAAAGAAAAACACATTCTCTGGGCTCACTCTTATTCTCAGAAACAAACTTGTTTCTATTTATTTTCCCTTCCCCATCCTTTCCTATTAATGTCTAAAAATAAGTATTTTTAAAATGCAACCAAATGAAGGACTCCTAGGGATAAGAAGTCTAGCTACAAACCCTGCAAATGCCAATTTTCCACATGAATCATATTTAAAAATTACTTCAGAAAAGATTGCACACTTCTCAAAAGGAATAACTATCACCCCATGCTATGTTCTGTAAACAGCACAAATGACATTATACATAATTATGCCTGTCAGGAAATTCTATGCAAGCCCACTCCACCAGAGCTTTTCAGACAGAAGGTGCAGTAGCCTCACTGTGATGTGCCAGAGCTCCTGAAGATATGGCTTCTAATTGCACAAGAGCGACACAGGCACAATTCTCATTTACCCTGGTGCAATCCAGCAAGGGGGCTAGGAGAACTAGGGCTACCACGTATGAAAAGTTTAACGGCTATGACACGTCCATCACCTCCTGAGTAAGCTGCCACAAAACCGTGATGGGCGAGTCCCCATAACACAAAGGCTGTTTGTACCAAGAAACCAGCAAAAACCGGCCCTAGAGCCAGCAGTGCTGATCCACGATCAAGTTGAATAAATTTGTAGAAAACATCATCACATGGAGGGTATGTTAAGTTCCCTCTGTGAAGGTCCCTCTGTTCTGCAGCCAACATAGGTTATGAGGTGGCCTCTCATACAACCTGTAGGTCCTGAATCTCAATCAGGGGCTCTTTGGGCATAGCAACAGCCAGTGATATATTGGGCATCATACATGGTACAGATAGTAGCAGGTGCCTGATGACTTCCATGCACACACATAGGTCATGCCGCCATCGTGGGTACCAAAACCAGGCAAGACAGTTGTACTACTCACACGAAGGTTGCTGTTTGCATCTGCTTCCAGGATTAGCCTGGCCACAAAGGCCGGCATTTTTGCCTCCTGCTCCTTTGAGCATTAAAGACTAGTTTGCACAGGAACATAAAAAGAGGCATGAACATGTTCAGATGAAATGTGTTCAAAGCTTTGAATAAATCTGTCAACAGCACAGTGCTGCATTCTGTAGAGACACCTGCACTAACTCTGAAGGAACGTCATGTTATTGTAGCCCTACTCTTACAGAAAAATACTTCCAACTTGCAATGCTGTCCAAGACATAACTAGAAAGCACTTTCAAACTGTCCCAGGATTGTCTTCAATCATCCTTAGTTCACTCTTGTAGTGTGGAAGGCTAATCTTGTTACTCTGTAGAATCTGGGCCTTAAAATAAGATGCCACAACGAAATAAAAAATCGAAA
Source organism: Falco rusticolus (assembly GCF_015220075.1). Taxonomy (NCBI): domain Eukaryota; kingdom Metazoa; phylum Chordata; class Aves; order Falconiformes; family Falconidae; genus Falco; species Falco rusticolus. The sequence continues at coordinate 85,730,675 of NC_051190.1, forward strand.
GAGGTCAAAACTGCAATATCTCAACATGACTAAAGCATATTGCAAACACTTCAAAGGAAAAATAAAGCAAACCTCATCATCTGTAACAGATCAGAAGAGTATTGGGCTCTGCCCCTTTCTTTTCAGCCCTTATACAGAATTAATCTATTTTACACATACAAAAACATACTTTCTAAAACACCAGAATTAACTTTCTACGTTTCATAGAGGAGCCTGTCATTTAAACTTGCCTGTACTTCTTCGTGTGCTATAAGAATCCCCTTGAACATAGAATAATTAGGTGCAATCCTTTCTGCTAATCTTGCACACCATTCAAAAACAAATTTGTGTGAGGGACATACATATGCACATAGGAACAAAGCCAGTTTCAGTTACAGCTTGCTGTATAAATCCTGTCTATCAGATATTTTCCCTGCCCCCCCCATCAGAAGTAGCACCAGCAAAGTTTTCAACACTCAAGACAAAGGATTAAGGCAGACATTCTAGAACTGGGGATCTGCCATGGCATCTTTATATCTAATTGTTTCTCCAATAACTGTTCTTACATACAAATTGCCAATCTCCAGCTATTTTATTTGGCTAGTGTCATCACACAGCAGTATAATGGCTGACCTCCTCTATTTCCATAACAAGTTTGTAACTACAACACATAAATAAAAATAAAGAGGACCAAAACCCCTTCCTTTAACTGTTTAACAAGAGTCTGGGCTTAAATCTAGATATTTAACTATCGAAGTTACTCAGGTAGTCTTCAGGTACCTACAAACATTCCTACATACAGTCTTTGAACATACAAGATGTACTACGTTTTATTAGTGGTAAGCTCCACCAGTTGTCTTTTCACTGTTTCTGCATGGGACAGCACAAAATATCTGATCAAGGTCATGGCTGTTGTGTTTCTTTATTGTTTATTTGCAGTGGCATCACTTGGATTTGGCTAGAAAAATGTTACTGCATAGCAGCTCAGACCAGTGCCTTCAAATACTTCAGAAGATTGCAGTGAAATTTCTGAAAAGATGATCCAGTTTTATGTTCATTTAAATCAAGTTGCTCCAGTCTGTGGGTACCAGTAGCCCAGAAACTGAAGCAGTGACTGGGACGTAGCTGTTTGGATCAACAGAAAGGTGAGGAAAGGACTGATGAGAACAGGGTCTCCAATTGGATCTGCCATGCCTTGAACCTGTGCTAGAGCCTCATACCAGGCTTCAGAATGCCAGCAGACACCAGAAGTTCCACAGGATTTTGAACAGAGGCCAACACTTCGCACACTCCCGGGGATTCTGTGAGCTCTGCATGGCTTCACGCCCAACAGATGAGCTTTGCATAGGCTCCTGCTGGGGTTACTGCACTCGAGCCACACTGCGTTTCTCACTCTTACAGGGATCACAGGAGATTTGTGGCCCTAATGTTGATACTGAGAGCACTGAACCACTCATAAATCCTACTCAGAGTAAAGGTGAGGTTATGCGGAGGTTTATAACATACTGTTGTTTTATAGGGAGGCAAAGTATATTCCTTTCAAAATCTGCTGTCCGTTAAGGTATTACAGAAACTAGAGGCTACTTTGTGCTAACTGCACCAGGTTAGGAAAACCCAGAGGCTTTTCCCAGAGGCGGGGGGTGGGGATGCAGAGTGAGAAGCAGAGGAGACCTCAATGCTGGGCAAACACTTTCCAGCAATACGTGGGACAGTGTTAGCAGCACTGTTTTGCTCACAAATCTGAAATTACTATTTCAAATTCAAGCCCCCAAACCTTTCTTTATGTAGCTGAGAACTTGTTTGTCATATAGTCAAACACAAGTCTGAGGTCTTGAGCCAGGTGCCCATTCTGCCACCTCACACTGCAGCCACAGGAGAGAATAGCAGCTGGAAAAAGCTATATTTTACCATCCTGCCTGTTATTTCTGCTTCACCTTGCTCCCCACCAGAAAGTGGCAGGATGCAGCACTTGTTGGTTTGTTTTTCCCACCTTTCTACCCTCATTTTAAGAGCTGAAAACTCTTCATGCAAAGTGCATTCATCAGTGGAAAAAGCACTGTGCAAGCCTCAGCAAGAAGCTCACCATACCCTGAAACTTCCACTTCACATAAAGTTATTTTGTACGAGTATCGAGAAGATCAATGCAGGAAAATGCAAGAACATCACCAGATCTTGCATCCAGCCCTGATGGCAACCAGCCATGGGATAACAACAGGTTTGGGGATCACTGACTCCTAATCATCGCTTTAAAGTGGGCTGCGCTATGGCCCACAGGTACAGACTTGTGGTGCTGCGCAGTCTGATGCTCAGGTAAGAATGAATTAAGTTTTGCAAGTATGATGCTTTATAGGCTGCAAATTTATCATCATCTTGTAGTTATTTCCTTTACCTTTAAGAAAAATTATTCTCAGTGATTTAATGGATATTAAAGCCAATTCTCTCCTTCCCCAAGTACCCATGTAATACCTGATATCTTTCACCTGACACGCACCTGCAGCTGGTATTGCCCACACTCTAAGGTCTCCAACCTGACAGCCAGTATTTCCTTTCTGTCTGAATGGCCCCAGACTTGGCCTATCCTTAGGGAATAGTCTCACTTTGGACTAGCATTCAGCATTGCCTTTCAAACAGATAGCACCTGAGACCAGACACCTGTGTCTTGTACCAGCAGAGAAGAGGAATGCCACTGCAGGAAAGACCAGGTCAGTCTGAAGGCCAGAAGATCAGGGCAGTACAGAGTATCTGTAGTTCTAAAAAAGATTTTGACTTATTTTCATAGTCAAAGTAACAGTTGTCTCAACTGATTCTAATCTTCCCCCTTGCTTTAAAGCCTGGTTTTTGTCAGTCAGCCACGCATCAGTGACAGAAATACACCACTTCACTTGGCAATAGGGAACTGATGATTGATTGCTGTACAAACTGTGCTGATTTACATGATTTTACCATTGAGACTAAAGGTAATTTATTTTAGGTGGCTGGGAGGACGTGAGGTCCTTGTATCACACACTGAAGTTTGCTTTACCTGTCCTAAAAAGAGATTGAAATTATTCCATTTACATCGTTACTTTAAAATTGGGCCTCAGTTAGTTAAACCTTTCATTCTGACAAATTACTAAGCGATTTCTGAGAACTGGTCATTTTGATGACATACTATTCTTTCAGACCACCCTGTACAGTGGCTTTTTCTGAACTAGAGATTTATATTTTCTACTTTAAGATAGGAAATACAAAAAAGGTAATTAAAATTAATCTCTTCAAGAAACATCTTTAAAAATGTATGGAATCTACTTTACTGTCTTCAGTTTCCAGTTAAAACTGACTAGATTCTACAAAGGCTATGTTTACAAATGTGACAGATTCGAGTGAGAAGGGCAGGTTGCACACAAGTGAGATTAACCAAAACTCATAATAATACAGACTGAATGCTGCCTTGCTTAATATTTTCCTGCTGTGTTCTTTATGAACTTTCCATTCTGCTTGAAAGGATTCTTTTGGGATATAGGATTAGACGATTACAGGCATTCTTACAGAGATTACCTAAACGTTACAGATAGACCCAAGACATAAGAGTAACCTCTGAGAGCCCATCAGGTTATGCCACGTTTTAGGGTACTGTCACCTGGACCTTGTTTTCCAGTTCATTCCTAAAGTGTTCAGACCTAGAAACCAGGAAGAACTCCCAAATGCAGCAAAATAACATCATATGGACACGTGCTACGCAAGTCATTTTTGCTGTGAAGCACACTACACCCAAAAGACAGCCTAGTCTTGTCAGAGTTGGAGAGATTAAAGGGCAGAGAACTGGGTACAGGACAGGTGTTATCAATGGGAGCAGGACAGCAGGTCTCTGCAGCTCATAGTCTGCCTGTCCCAGGCAGACAACTCCAAAGAAGAGAGAGCACCTGTGCCCAGCAAGATCCTGCTTCCAGACATTCCGAGCTAGCTGTCTGTTGTTTTACCAAGTCCAGAGCCAGGAAAAATGGGTCCCCTGGACCAGCAGCAAGGACAGACGAACATCAAAACCAGCAGAATTGCAGCAGCCTGCCTCACCTCAGGAACAGGGAACTAAGTGACACAGAATTACCAAAACCTCAAGAAGAAAAAGAGGAAAGGGAATATGGAATGCACTGAGCATAAACTGCAGTGAAAGGTGCTGCTATTTGAGTGAGTTTGTAAGCACAACACTACCCTTCAACTTTACATGCCTGCTGCTGTTCTCTGGAGTCAATTAGTCCTGACCCAGTGGCACAACATGACAAGGCATCTCACACGTATTTAAGTTTAAGAACAGAAATGCTTGTGACAATGAAGCTGCATTCTGTCTGGACAAATTGCCACAGTCATCATTCCACACTCGTCACTGTCTAATGTTTAATTACAACAGAGATCCTGCACATTTAATAGAAGTTCATAAAATCTTTTACATTTGGAATATTTTTCCCCTCAGTGATGTGGGCAAAGTCAGGGAAGAGACCTTGAGTGGCTTTTAGCAGCAGTCACACAGCAGCGCTGCATTCCCTGGCCGCTCAGTTAAGCACAGGCTACTGGGGCTGCCCAGGCGATGCAGCCAGCGTGGGTACCCCAGCGTGGGCAAGAGGGCAAAAGGGGCAAGTGCAGAGTTAATAGCAGGAGGGGAGCAGGCTGGGGGACCAAACACCAGCAGCTGGAGGTGCAGCTGCAGCTCTCACCTCCCAGAATAGGAACACTTCCAGGAAACCTTCCCACCCCCTGCTTTCACTCATGCAAAGGGAAACCCAGGGCAGCGACACAGCATCACAGGCTGTTCAGCCAGACACACTGGCAAGGGCAGGTGTGACAAGCTAACTGGCAAACACACCTGCAGAAAGCCACACACTGCTCCAGGCTTTACACAGTTCCAGCTCTGAATAAGCTGGAGTCATACTCCCAAGGAGTGCAAACCTTCTCAAGTACAGTCCCACTGCTCACACTCACCTCCCACCTTCCCAGAGTTAGAGCAGCTGGAGGGGTGGCAGCTTTTAAACCGCACTGAGCTGGCTTTGACTGTCAGCATTTTCACATTTTCTGAAAGACTAACTCTGCTATTGCATTCCTGTTTATTGAAATTATATAGTGCTATTTAATTTTAAGACCAACTGCAAGCCTCTTGTCTTCGCTCAGTGCTCTCAGACTTCAAGCTTAGATATGAAACTTAGGGTGAAAGCATTTTGTTTTTAAAAGAACCAGGCTTTCTACCATGCAGTCACCAAGACTAATACAAAAGCAACCTCTCCTACCCTTGTGTGCACTTACCATGGGTGGCATGCCTAGCTCCCCAAAGCTCTGCAGGCTGCTCTCCTGCAACATGTTCTAGAAAGCCAGCTCGGTATCAAAGTGCAAAGCTGTCATTTTTATCCTTGGAGGCCCAGCACAGCTCTGTGGGTCCGTCTTGTACCTTCCACCTCTGGACTAGCACAGCTTCCTCTGCCTCCCTGTGAAGGGGCACGTCCATGGTACACAGGAACCACCAATAACTACTAGTGGCATGCCAATCATGCCAGCAAAACCAGCCACCACAGGCGGGGTCAGACCTCAATACAAACATAGGACCACTGCTAGCTACAACATAAGTCTAGAGTACCGCCAGAAAAGCCAGGCAGTAAGCCAGGACAGCAGAGAAGAGACCCAGCCATAAGTAAATTTATAGCACAGCTCAGAAAAAGGCTGAGCTCCCAGGTCTGACTGGGGGCCACAGGGCCCATGGGCAGGTGTGGGTGGTGGTTCCATGTGAAGCCTGGTGGGGCAATTAAGGCTTATTAGTACCCTCAGAGTTCTGTCAGCAGATTTGCTGATGTTTGTTCCTTCTGAAGAGCTCCACAATAAACACCAAAGAGAGTTTAACCACAGGAAAGCCTGCCTTGAGAAAGCTAGTGCTGGCAGTGCTGCTGGGGGCTGGCTCCCCTACATGCCTGTAAGCAGGTCCTTTCTGCAGGACTCATTTCAGTCCACTCAGTAGTTTCTGGAGTTGCTGCAAACCTTGCATAACCCCCCCTTGGGCCAAAGCTACTCTGAAACGAGCCTGTTTACTCCCTGCTTTCCACCCAGCAATCCTGTGCTCTTCCCACAAGCACTTTGCTGCTTGTCCTGCTGCACCCTGTTGACCCTTCAGCTTCAAGGGATAATTCTTTTTTTTTTTATTATTTGCTCCCCAGTTAAACAGATTTGCACCTTTCCCTTTTTCTGTGAGCCTCTGAGAAGCTTTACCTAAGCACTTTCTGCCTGCATTTCTGCAAAGATCCTCCCGGCTCCCTGTGTTGGGCTTTTTTGCCTTTTTTGTTTTTTTTTTTTGTTTGTTTGTTTGGTTTGTTTTGTTTTGTTTGCTTCCTGCAGGGATTCTGTTCTTTGGACTCCACAAAAATCTTGAATCATCTTTTCTGTCTTTTTTTCTCTGTGTCATTTTGGGAAAGTCGGCTCACATGTCATCTCTGCTAGTTCTGTCCTGGCTGTTTCCATCTGGATCAAGACTCCCCAGCCTTTGGCTAAATGCCATGCTTGCGGAAAGAGAAACGTTCGCGTGCCTTGTTTCCCTCTGGGGAGCGGCACAGCCCATACTCCATCACCCACTTGGCTGCCTCAGGCACAGTGACAGGGTGGCTGCCCCCTACTTACAGTTTTACTGTTTACAGTTTTACTGCCAAAGGTTAATGAACACATTGTTGTTCCAGGTCTAGAAAATACATGACTCCTGCAGTTTCAGCCCTTTCTCCCTTAAACAATTTCCCCAGGAATTCCAAAACCAGTAGCTGCTTGACAGGTGCTATCCTCTTTCATTTTTGTTTGCCTGTATCTTGGGCTACGATACTCCAGCATTATTTCAGCTTGTACAGCAAGGCTTTCTTTGCTACACTATAAACATCAAAGTTCTGTAAAATGTGTTGTAACCAACTTGTAGAGACTTTCTCTGCGGTAGATGGTGGGTACTTAGCCTTTTCCTACTCCTCAGCTCCATGCGTCAGCCAAAACTTTTTGCTAGCATTAAAAAAAGGTATTGCTACATGGTTTTCCTTAATACTTTGGAATACAGATTGCAGCATCCACCCTGGTGTTCAGGACCCTTGCATGAATGCTTGTTGCACCTCGAGGCCAGCAAACTGACCCTGAGGGCAGGCTGCTGCTCACAACCCTGGTGAGGCTCACTGTGAGTGCTGGCAGCAGGGTCACAGCACTGCCATAAAGCTGGCATACATTAGTAATGGTATATGCTGCAGGAGGGGGCAAGGCACAGAGGCTTTCAGGAGGCTGTGGAATGCTGTGTACTTTCTGCTGAAGAAGGCGGCTGGCCATTGGTGCACTCTGTAAGATAGACCTGACCAAGAGTTATCCTGTGTTGTCAACTATTGCTACTAAAAACAGTGTGGATCTAGCCATGGAAAAGCAGCACTGGGAGAACAACAGCCTTTTAGTACTAGGAATGACTAAGCCTGAACTACTATTGGTATCCAAACATGCCCGATGACTGGGCTCTGCCCTAACAACAAACTTCCCTTTCTTTACTGGGAGATGTTCTTGTATGAACAGGTAACACAGAGAGTAGGAACAAGATCTTCCTCCTCTCAAATATGAGAACTACAGTTCCAGTTTTATGTTGAAACCTACTGCTGTTAAGCTTGGCCTTTCTTCAACCCCAACAGCATTTTGGTGATCTTCACGCTGTCCTGGATAGGATGTCAAATTTAATATGATTCCAGTCAGTATTTTAGGGACGTACACACAAGTCATACATAAGAAGACACCAAGCTGCTGAGCTCAGCTTAGTCCAGCCAAAAGCCTGCTGTATCTGGACATATATAGAAGAGAGTATTAGGAACCTAAGTAACTGCTGCTAAAAATAGGTGACTGCTTGTGGTGATGTTAGATCAATATCGGAGATTAGTGCCGCCTTCAGCTGGAAATGATTGTCTCTTCAACAGAAAGCAGCTGATGGTTGGCATGGTCTTCACCTCTGTGGACTAATGAAGTTCACCTGAAAACTTTTCCGGGTTTATTTTACATTGTAATAGAAAAGGGGCTGTTGTTATGTCTCAGCTGGGAGCAGGTGCCTTCCATTAAGTGTGTAACAAGTTGTATATGTGCTCTTGTCTAAGAGGTCAGGAAAATGGTCAGACATTTGATGACTTAAAAGTGGTGTGGATTGTTTGCTTTTGGACTGAGAAACGTAAATTCCACTTCTCTTGAGAGTTACGCACCAAAGTGTGGGCTTTTTTTTTTATTTTTTTTTTAGTCTGGTCCTTGTTCCATAGCCCAGATATCAGAATCCCGCTGGGGAAAGGAGGCAGGTTTGAAAGACACAAGACTCCAATGTCCTTTCATTGCATTTCTTTGCAGGAGGTATTAATCAGACTTACATACTGCCAAAGTTGCTATTCAGCCTGAACTGAAAAGGACACTACATATGCTTTATTTATCCTGTTTCCCAGGGAGTAGTTTTATTCATAAACTTATATTATTTGTATATATATAATGTGCATAAGGTATTTGATTTCATGAGTTATATTCACTTTCATCCCTCCTAATAACTTCTGATTAAGAGACACTTTTGAAGCCAAAGAACTGAGCTGACTTTTTTTAAAAATATTCTCTCTCTAAAGACTAGGTGCTGCATGAACTTGGAGGCATATCTAATGATCACATGCAAGCAGGTGCAAGTAAGCTCACCCATGTTTTTAAACAAGTAGGAGTGAGGCAATCTTGTCAGACAGCAGTGAGTGGGAGGTAATATGTTGCAAGCTGGTTTGCTTGGTCTCAGCACTACACTGCCCATAACCATACTACTCCCAACTGGAAGCTCTGAGCACAATCTGAGCTTATGGCCATATAGAAAATATTGAAACAGCATGTAAAAAAGTCTCCCAAAGTGACTGTACAATAGAAATGTCGGAACTGGTTCCAGACAGGAGGATAATATGAAAGTTTCAATTTATTGCAGTAGACACAATTGATAAAGGCAGATCAACATTTATTACATCAAAGAAATGGGATGCAGTGAAAGCCATCTGTAAAAGGGAAGGGGGCCAGCTAAGACTATCCATTCCAGAAGACTAGCCCAGAGTCACAGCTAGTACTTCTAAACTGACAGGAGTGCCCAAAAGTGTATTCCACAGTCACATCCACATAAAAGAGCTCTCCAGGTTCTTCTGTAGTGACCCTGACATATCTCCCATGATATGGTATTGGGATTTCCAGATTATCGCATGCTCCTTTGCATTTGTGACTGTGCCATATTTAAGCAGCAAGTGTTGCCTTGAACTCATCTGCTTGAGACACAGCCCAGTATGATCCAAATGATGGACATCACCTCCTACAGACCTCCAGTCTCCTCTCGGGACTTGCTGCATTGTTGTGTTGCTGTTCACTGTTTCCACCAGTGAGCTACATAAAGTCCACAGCATGAAATCCGTGAGCAATGCACATGCTCTGAGGGATGTCCTATCCAAACCAGGAGGTGGTGAAAAGAGTACCCTGTGACCTCCACACAGGAAGGAGTAAGGCAAAGGAGGGTGGTGACTATCCTAGGGTGGAGACTGCTTCCTTCCCAGTTGGTTCCTCCTCTATCACAAGCCATCCTTGCCTTTGCAATCAATGTCTGAGCTAATCACAGGCCAGGGAGGAGGTAAGCACTCAATTTCTGGAGTCATGTGCACTGGGAAACCTCTAGTGCCCCTAAAGACAAAGCTTTTCTTTCCTAAAGACATTCCCAGGTGAATAGTCAGCATCCTGTGTGCAGGTCTCTGCATCTGCTACTCAGATATACCTCTGATCCTGTGTTGTCTCTGTGATGGCGATTCATTTGCTCTTTTCCCTTTGCACAGCTATGGGCCAGCAGCAGAACTGAAGTATCGCAAAGCCAGTGCTGTTCATTGACCTGCTATCAGTTGCACCTCACCTGCAGAGGCAAGGGCACTGTCTCAGCCAGAACTGTCTCACTGCATTGCCCACGGAAGCAAAGGCATAGACCATACTTGACAGGATGTATGGGCATGCCACACACGGGAACAAAACAGCACACATACAAAGTGAGGAGACGTGTAGGTTAAGCAACACAAAGAATAGAACCCAAACATAATTAAAACTATATTTGGAGGCCACACTGTTCCCTCCCTGAACGCTTCCATGAACATCATTCCTGGTCATCCGTTCTGCTGCATCTTTTCCCCTCCTCTTGGCAGCAAAATGCTGCCAGCTGCAGCATCAAAGCTGGCAACCTTAAGTGATGGTTTCCAAAAGAGGTTCACCTTTTTCCAGGAAGGGTTGATGTGTCTTTCTTTGCTTTTCCGGGGAACCATCAAAGTCGGCAGGAATGCTGTTGCTGTGCCTGTGTGGCTATAGCACTAGTGTCACCCCTTTGTCAAAGGAGTTCCCATTCCTGGAGCCTTTGGTTGTGGAAAGTGACTTGAAGTCTAGAGCCTGCAACAGAGTCTACCAGCACCTCCAAGGGGCAAGGGCTATAGGGGATCAGGGACTGTGGAAAGGAATCACTTTTTCAGCTCTCTGGCTTTTCACCAGTGGGACAGCAAATGTCCTTCAGTGAGCAGTGTGAGAGTTGTTTGGCTCAATCACAAAGTTTGCTACAGCTGCAGACAGCCTGCTTCTCACAGCTGTTGCTCACACGAATCTTGTCTTGGAATCCTGCTCTCAAACTTAACTGTTCAGTGGCTAGTATATCTGCAGATGGCTGCGTCATGCAGGTCTATGTATTGCTTCTCTGGTGCCCTTTACATTGTTGATAATTAGGTTCATTTAACAAGTGCAAAATTCATGAAACACCCAGAAAGAACTATTTGTGTGGTGAGGAAAGATAAAAAGGGACCTTCATTTCACATAAATATTGTTAAATCCTGCTTATATGTCCATGAACATCTTTCTCTTCATATTTAAACTTTATAGTGGAGTACAAGGTACAGGGTTTCTTTTCATATTCAAAGTTTACAGCAGAGCTTCAAATACATATTAATGTAGAAACTGTAATGTATTCTGAGTTAAGCTGTCATAAAATCTAGGGCTTTTCACATCATCACTTCTGAAGGTCGGTGCCACAGAGAAAAAGAAGCATCTGTATTGGATCACCATGAAGGTTTGTAATACATTGCAATAAATACTGCAATGTATTTCATTTTTATACGTTTTTGATGAAGAGGCAAAAGTGCATCTTCAACAGTTGCTTTTCAAAAATTGCTCATCTGTTTGGAACGGCTGTAAAAGAGATTGAAGCTAAATATTATTCATGGATACATTACGGCTCCTCACTGAGACCACAGCTGAAATGAGAAGAGGTTTCCAATGATATTTCATTTGGAGTATTGATTTTTCTGAGCTCGTCCCACAAAGCTATTGCATGCATGTTCCAGGCAAGTATGAGAAGATGTAGATTATCCTAGCCAGCTTTCTTTCCTGAGTTTGTTTTTCTTCCCCAGCTTGGTTATAAGCATTTTGCTAATGTTGTGCTTTGATTCTCCTAGAACCCCCAACAAGGGTGAAGACTGCTCCTTTGCAGACTGTTGAAAACAAAACTAACACTTGTTGTTCAGAGAGTGCCTACATCAATTCTGTGGTGGCGTGGCATACTTTTGCCCCTCACTGCACAACAACGAAATGTAGCTGTTATTTAACTGTGAAACAACACTTTGTCAACAACTGAGATTGCTGGGTGCAGAAACCTGGAAGAGTCCAATCCAAAGCATGAGCGGAAGAAATGGCTGCAGTTCCCTGCCTCTACCTGCAGCCTCATACAGGCTGAACAGTCACTGAAGAATCGTAGAATTATAGAGTCATTTAGGTTGCCTTTACATTAGATTTATTTGGGCACCTTGGAGCCTACTTAGTATTGAGTGATGCTTGAAGTCAATGCCCTGGGGCGTGTGCTGGCACGAAGCACAGACTACCATGGGCAACATCCTTGAAGGACTGAAGAGCAGGGAAGAGGTTGTAGACATGGTAGTAGAGTACTCCATCTGGGCAAATTTGGTCTGTCAAGAAGTCTGGCCCTGATTTTTTATTTGCAACAGATTCTTCAGGAGTTAAGCTACTGAAACTACTTTAGAGTTACCTGAGGACTGGACTGTGTCCGAAACTCCCCTATCATCTCCTCAAATGATCTCATCATGTCACCACAAGGCACAGCTACAAAGGAGCAAGGGCTTGTATTGCAGTTACTGCTCATGAGGAACCGAAGCCAGTCTGACTCCTGGCAGCGTAGTCAGCTCCTGGGGTGATGGAAATTCCTGTTTATTCTGCATTCCCATGTGCCCAGTGGCTGCTGGTAAGAAGATAACTGCAGTTTTTCAGTAGTTTCTAAAATGAAAAAGCCCGGGAAAGGAAGAAGAAGAAGTGGCAGTGACTTCAAGTTACTCCTGTCTGCTGGGCACCAGGGTACTTGGAGGCCAGTGTGGGCACTGGCGTGTTGGTGGGCATCTTCCATGGGCTGTTACCCATCTGGGTGCAGCTCAGTATATACTGCCAATGAGGACCAAGGGATTCCCCGCGGACTTGTGCCACCCCACTCTGTCTTGCCTTACGAGGGTTTGCACAGAACTGTCGATGGCCTACAGGCTGCATTCATGATGCAGGACACCAGCACGTGAAGCCTCAATCAGAAAGCGAATGGTCTTTATGGGGAAATTCTCTTTCACTGCTGCAAACCTGACACAAGAAACAGCATGCAACAGTCCTTTTCCTTTTTGGATAAGCAGACCAGAATCAGTTGAGCTTTCCCCTATCAGAAATACTGTTTTTTCCATTCCATGATGACTTATTTATGCCACTGTACGTTGAATCCTGCTGGAATGGCCTATTAACTACAGAATATCAATACATTGCACATATTCCAGAAGAAACTGCATTAACAATAACATAAAGTAGTTAGGAGTTTATGAGCTCATGGATCTGTATGATCCTTTATTAAAATGTTGCAGGTGAACATGAAGGATGTTATATTTGGATCTACCTTAGCTGAATGAAGTGAAAACAGCAAAAAGGCAGGGCTGGTATAGTTCGGTGAAGTACTGGGGTGGTTTCTTAAAGATTTCACATTATGATGTGAAAACCACACGAACACCCACCCCCCCAAATACTAATTAAACTTTGCATTTCTACGTTTGTTTTGATCCACACTTCAGGATTTTCCAAAAAAAGTCTCATATTGTGAATGCATAGATAGTGACCAAGCTCTGCAAGTATCTCAAATTTTGTGTGCTTGTATCACTATTAAAACAGTTGGATATGATTTTTTTTTTTCTTTTCAAATCCAACAGAAAAAAGGTTTTGTGAAGAAATTCTTTGTGGAAACAGGGGAGTTTTAGTTAACTTCTCTGGCCCAAACTGACCACTTGCATGATGCCCTTGCTTGCCAAAATGGAGTGGACAAGAGTGCCAAAACAGCTCACTGAACCAAAATTTATCATTTGGAAATAGCATATTATTTGTGATGAATAAGACCAAGGTTTGAGCCTTGATGATTTCATATCTGAGCTTACTACATTTAAGGTATGTCAGCCACCAAATTAATATCTTGCCTTCTGTGGCTTTCCACAAAACCTTTGAAAGACATAGGCTTGATCCCATGTAAAAAGTAAAAAACCTTTTTAAATCCAACCAACAAAATGTCAGAAACCAGATGGTTTTTTTCACTCCATATCTACTTCATTCAAATTTTAGGGGGGTGGGGGCGTGGGGGGTGTAAAAGGGGCACTTCCAGCCAAAAAAAAGAAAAGAAAAGAAATGAAGGAAAAAAACCCAAAACACTCTTTGTTAGCTACCCTAACAGAAGGAGCTCCTAAATCGTCATTCAGTTATGAAGGATAACTAAGAGCAATTTTTCTGTTTTGTTTTCAGTAAAGTTTTGTTTAAAATTGTATAGAAAGCAGAGGCAGAAGCTGAGACAATCAGCAGGTAAATATTGAGCAAATTTATCTGAAAGTCTGTATCTTCTCCCATTGATAGCAGCCATAAAGCTTTCAGTAGTGTAAAAGTCTAGAAAAACATTCCCTGAAACTATGGCCAAATGGATCTATTTTTCAGTCAAACTGTATACCATATGGGGGCCATAAACTGCCACAGGGTCACATTTAACAGGGGAACCAAGCTAAATAAAATAAGAACCAAGCATGTAACTTTGTCTCCAACTTTTCCCACCCTAATATGAATCTTAGTGATTTGAAAACTGAGTTGCTTTTGCTTTATATATAAATAAATCACTGGCTTTGACACTCAGTGATTTTAGCTGGAGGCAAAATGAAATCTTTTGAATACTGTTTGTTGTTGCACTCTTTCTGACAGAAGCCCAAAGTTCAGCAATGATGGAGTTTAAGAGAGACGCTTTCTTCAGAGATCTATAACGAACAAACAGGTAGAACATATTTTGAGTTCAAAGAAAACGTTCAAACCCATACAGACAGGGTAGGTGTTAGGTGGGAGCTTTTAATCTGTTAATGTCCGTTGGCACATTCCCGTTGCGGTGACACAGCTTCTGGGTGGGCTTGCCACTTGTGTCGCTAAGATAGGTGTTGTTTTTTCCATGTGGTGATCACAGATGACTAATGACTTTTTATATTAGATTCATTAATATTTTGCACTTTCTTATGTTACTGTGTTTGGACAGAAGAAACAGAGTACCCTCAGGTTTTGTGTTTGTTTTTTCCTTTCAGCTTGACAGCCTTACTATTGAAAAATAATAATAGTTTTCTTCAAGACCAAGAAAAAGGCTTCTGTGGTGCCTTAAATTAAATTCAAGGCATCATTTATCTAGTTTTACTGAGCACATCTTTCTAAGGCTTATGGTGCACATTTGGTGCAACAATTTAATGCAAGTTTTAGGAAAAAATGAAACTCTGGACTCACAGTTTTTTACATGCCCACACATCTGTGAGGTCTGTAATTATTGGCTGACCTGCTTCAAAGTGGCAAATTCTAGTGGTGGGTGTTTCATTCTGAAAAGTCTTTGACTGGCAAATCCTTCAGTTCTCTTACTGCTTTGTCAACCCTCCCAGCTGCTCAAAATCATGATCTGAAGTGATCACAAATAATCAAACCCTTGTTCTCTCTTAAGAAACTAGAACGATCCTGTCCCTTCACATTGCTTGAAAAAATAAGCCAAAAATCTTGTGAAACATGGAAGACTCACCAAACTTCATTGCCCAGTAAATGGTGATGGTTATTGTAGCATCTTGTATTCCTCATCTAAATAGGTTTATCGTAATTGTTGCACAGCACTAGCATCAGTACCAACACAGTCTGAATACCGATGTTTCTGCAGAGGCTGTTAGTCAAAAAGACATTAAAATTTACTAGGAGCAGTGCAACCATTTCTTTCTCTTTCTTATGAAATATTTCAAATCCATTTTCACATCATCCTGAAGATTTTTCTTAGATGAAACTCCCAGTAAAAGCTGTAATTTCCTTTCAGGAGAATTCAAGAACCACAGACAGGCACAGAACAATAATCATTGCTGCAATGTGGATGGAGAGCAGAAAAAAAGGCAGCTCATGCCAGGTATAGATGATACTTTTCTTTGAGAAGGCTTTCTGTGGAAAAGAGAAGTATACTAGATCCAATTTGCCTGGATTACAGTAAAGTGTTTGGGGGAATTGCTGGAGTAGAGGAGTTGGGTATAACAGGAGATGACTGGCACTGTGGTAAATAAGGAACCTTCAAACCAAAGGGAAGCTGTTAGGACAACATCTCAGGTCTTAGGATGTGCTGTGTTCAGCTTTTCTTTAATGACCTTTACACAAAGAAAAGACTTTTAACTCTACTAATAAAACGTGCAGATGTTGCAGCCCTGGAAGACGCTACCAAGTAGAGAGAACCAAATGACCATTGGGAGCATAGTGAGAAATGAGACAACACAGCAGTACCCGCAGCTGTAACACTGTACAATGCTATCAAAGAAAATCCTCTTATGTGCTGGAAGTTAATCAGCTGGAATTAATATAGAAAGAGGAAAATCTCCTTGCAGATAGCCAGCTTGGAAAAAAAAGAGACACCAATCCAATGTGGTCATTAAAGAAACAACTAATATTTATCAGGCAAAGATAGAGGGCATTAGTGCTTCCCTATAAAACCCTGTTAAGAGTTTATCTAGAATTCAAAACAACTCTAATCACAAAGGCTCAGGAGAGATGAATTCAGAAGGAAGATCTACACAGTGGCTACTAGGAGGGCAAGGGGAGTGAAGTACCTGTCCAGCAGAGTGAGAACAGAGGTTTCTGCCTTGCCAATGGAACATAAATCTGCATTGAAAAGGAATAGTTTGGGTACCCAAGTTTTGAAAGCTTGGGCTACTCAGCCTTTCTGTTTCAGATGGATGTACATTGCCTTTTTTTCCTCCAGGGTGGTCCTATATTACTCTCTGAAAAAAAATCTTTTAAAAAAAAAAATCAAACCAAAACCTAATCAACTCCTCCTTATGATTTTGTGAAGCGCAAGCAAGAACATCATCCTGTGTGGTTAGTACTTCAGTGAGCATTTCAGTCAGGCTGAGCTGTAAAGCCCATTTTACAGAGTGCATATGTGTTCACAGTGCAGCACCTCATGGTACAGACTTGCTACAAGCAGAATGCATTAGAAAAATACTCATAAATATTTCATATGTTCCTTAATCAATGTTTTTCCTACCTTTTCAAATTCAAGGAAATGTCACTTCTTTGCAGCTTGTTGTCCAACACTGTTGTGACACAAGTTCTCATTAACTGATTCCTTTTTACAGTAGGAATACCTTGAAGTCTTCGTCCATTTAGTTCCTAAACTTGGAAAAAGCAAGTTTTCTTCTTAATGAGCACCAAAGCTTTCCAATTCCTTAATTACTGAGTTATGTCTAAGGAAAATGTCTTTTTTCTACCACTAGAATCCAACCACTCTGACAGCATAACTCTGACAGCATATATCCAATAACATTTTTAACTTCATTTGCTGCAAAATTGACCTGATAATATATCAGAAAACCAAAACAGTTTTCATCCCTCACTTCAGAAAAAGTTGTACGTTTAAAGATGTACATGTTCAAATACAACAGTATAGAAGAGGATGGTGAAAGTATTTCTTAAAAAAAAATAACTCCTGTCCCTGTTTCTCTCTTCCACGGCATATATGCACATTTTCCTACACCTCATTTCTTACCTTTAATCTGCAGGGTTGTAGATACTTTGCATAAAAAGAACCAAGAATGGTCTTCCTGATCTTAATTTCTTGTACCCACTGTATCTTGAAAAAAATTTCCTTCCTTTGTGTCTGCAAAGACAAGCTTCCAAAGCAGCCTCACAGAGTACCAAATGACAATGATGCGTGGCAAACATTCCCCAAGATTAATTATAGACTGATGGAAATGAAGGGAGAAAAGTAGAAGCCATTAAATCAATAGAATGCCTTTGAAAGAATCAATGGAATGAATACACCTGCTTGCGAGACAGCTCAATGCATCATCTTGCCTTCTGATAATATGCAAAACCATTTTCATCCCCCAGTCTTGAATTTTCTTAATGAGTTAACAAGGAGCTCTGTTAAATTAGATCCTATTATACAAGATAAAGACCTTAACAAGATTTGGTTTTAAATGATTCACTATCCATCATCTTACTAGTCAAAATTCAGCCTCAGAAAACATCATAGGTAACATCCCTCAAAAAGGAAAACTCGCAGTGCCTGCCTTGCTTTTCCCATCACCCTTCTAACATGGCTTGCAGTCCGTTGACCAAGCGCAATGCATTCAGACACAATGGTGATGACTAACTGAATGCTGAATTATCCATTCCTTTTGCTTGGTCTAGTCCCACACCATGTTTATTCCTAAAACACGGAGGAAGATCAAATGGCCTCTGGCAGGCTTAGTTCTAGGTCCTCTGGACCTACAGACAATAGCAGCTCATTTTAACTGGCTGCAGGTTTATATCTAACACCGTATCAAACTCTAGTAAATAAAGGAGATTTGTCCTCATGTGGGAAAGACACACATCGTAATTAAGACCTTAGAAAATGCATCTTAATTTCTTACATCGTAGAGTCATGCAGCACTCTTAAAGAAATAAATGATGCTATAATGGAAGGTACTGAATTAGTCCTTACGTGACCTCATGTTATTATAAGCTTTGGTATGACCCCAACAAATGGTTTACCTCTCTGTGCCTGTTTTGTAAAACAGGAATAAAAATGCTTCCCCCTACTCACCTTTTGTCTGTCTTCCCTGGAGTGTGAGTTAGTAGGGTATGAATTTTCTCCTTTGAGTATATACAGGGCCTGGCACAGCAGGACCCTTCTGCACTGTGCTATCTGAATAAAATGCTTGATAACATTTCATGAACACTAACGTTTTCAGGATATCCTTGATACTTTGAAAAGGCTCCTGCTACATTCTCATTCCTAAGCAATAACATGAGCCCAGTCATTCTAACGCTTAAAACTACTCCTGGAGAGGATGTGCAAAATTAAAGCTTATGAAAAAATACCTCCAGACTCACATACACTTATGTATGCCTTATATATGTAACATGTCACTCTTGTGTATCTCCCTTAGTTACTGGTTAGTACAGTAGCCCTGGGAACCCGCCAAGAGGGCAAACTTTACTGGGACCCTGGCATTATAGGGTGCCATAATTAGAAAAATCCACTTAGGAGAAACCTTTCCTCTCAAAAAAATATTCCAAGACCTGAGAGGTCCTAAGTTAGAGCTACATCCATTAGTTGCAGGATGGGGTACCAGGTATTTCTGAACTTGTGGCCCAAAAAGCTGTGCATGTTTGCATCAAAATTAAGTCTCTAAAGGCATGGGTAGGAGGATTAGTTCTTTCCCTGACTGATAAAGGTGTCATCAGCCTCAGATCTGGCATGGCCACAGAGCTGTTGGTGTTTTGTTCTCCTCCTGTGGCAAATGAAGCAGCTGATATAATGTAAGGTTTTGGGATAGGCAGTTTTGTTTTGTTCTATAGTCTTGCAGAGCCCAACCTGAGTCATTCCAAGTAAATGGAGGGACTCCCAGTGGCATCCTGCTGGCTCTGTCTTCTGCCCATGCTGCCTTGAGAGGCACCGGAAGGAGTGGTTGAGCTTGATTTTGCTCTCAGCCTAGATGGGTGTTCCATCGGCAAGGTCCAGGGATCTGCTTCCTCCTCCTTACTGCAAGGATTAAATCACAGCTTGGGTTTTCCAACCCACAGTGCATTTCACCAAAAAGCTCAGTCTTTGTTAGTCCTGCAGGAAAGCTCCCCAAGGCTGAAGTGGGCTGCTGGGAGCACGTGGGACCCCGCATATTAGAGTGCATCTGATAGACCCATACTCTGCATGTTCCCCTCAAGGCTCCTATCTGGAAATGAGGCAACAGCACACAGATGAATTCTTAGCTTTGCAAAATCTCTGTGGGAGCAGGAACAGATGCAAAGTAAGACTCTAATGCGTCCAAGTTCATGAACATGCACTTACCACTACCAACCATTACTTTTGGGGAAGCGCTGAGTAACGTGTTCTGTTGTCTGTGTGATCTTGAGGGAGCTTCAACGTAATGCTAAAATCTGACGTATGATTTACTAAATGGGAACTTAGGAAATTAGATAGGGAGGAGAGAGAGGAAAAAGAATGAGCTGTGTTTCTGTATCTGCGTTTTTCTATCTGTTGATCTTTCATTTCAGTGGAGAACTTAGAAACTCATTTCCCAGGAAATATTCTGACTCTCATTTTCATTTCACATTTCATTTTTGCACTGGCCATCCCACTAGGTTCTCCATCCCAAATGTACTTGCAGACTCTTGCTACTGCAAGGGGAGCTACCACCTCCCCTGTACTACAGGGAGCTTTTACACCAGGCCGTCGGCCAGAGCAGGGCTGCTATGCCTAACTCATTCCTGACAGGCATTTGTGTAACCTCTCCTTAAGCTTGTCTAGCCATGGAGGCTCCCAGCACCCTTTAACAATTATTCCATTGTTTCATTTGCTGTTGGCTCAGCCATGAAAGCCACCGATAACCTGACACTTGTCTGTGTGGTTGCAGCTTGCCCCAAATATCACTGTTCCTTTCTTCTTGAGGGATACGCTCAAAGCTATGTACATGTTCTGTACTATCTGTCCCTTCTTGCTGCCTATATTGTAGGGAACCTTCAGCAACTGTCTGTTGCAAAAAGTCCTTTTGTATCCTTCCTCTGGTCTCCTGAAGGAACCTCTGCAATTCTTCCCTTCTTCAGCTCTTCAACTACTACAATAGTGGGACTTCTTTTACCAACCTCTCTGCACCTGCTTCTGTTTCTACACTTAAATTTTCAGAATTCACCCCTTACTCCTTCAGTTTCTTTCTGAAGAGGAGTAGTTATCTCCATTTTCTCCTGTATATTCAATAACAATCTCTTTGGAACAACTTCACTAAAGATTAATGTCTTGTTTTCTCATGTTTGTCCATCATGTATATTGTCTTGCAGATGTATAGGCTGTATGATAGTTTCCACTCCCCAAGTAGACTTTCTGTTTATTTTTTTCTTTTTCTAACTTACCTTAACTCTAAGTTAAAAGAAGAGCTTATACAATCAAGTGATGTGGCTCTAAGCTGTCTGTCAAACCATTTTTCAGCTGATGACAAACCAAACTTAGAAGACTCTGCCCTGAAATTCAGGAATGTCAGACAAGAATGTGATTTTTCAGCTTTTTTAAGCATTCTTGTGCCACTTTAGACAGCCCTTTCCATAACACCATTGAGCTTGGACATCCTGGACCTGAAGTAGCATACTTATGTTCATAATCCTCTGAAAACCATTTAAACTTGTAACAATTGAATTGTGGTCTTTTACCCATCATAACAACTTTTAATGTGTCCCATTTAGTAAACACAGACATTAGCACTGAGATTTCATCTCCAAAAGCCATAGTTTTCTACTGATGCTACTTCTAGATAGCAAAAAAATTGTTTAAAAACCTATCAATCTTGTTTCATCAAACAAACTTTTGATACAGGTTGGGTTTTTTTTTAAACCTTGCTTCATACATATTTCTACCAGGAATTACTCTCTTGCTCTCTTCTTCAAACATTCCTTCTTTTACCACAATTAGATTTTCTCCGAAGCCTTTGTTGCTGCTTGCTAGCATACAAGTTGCACACCAGGGTTCACTTTATAAATTATAAAGATTTCACCAGTATTTAGGCTGATGTTCCAGTTCTCACATGTAAGTCTTTGGATCAATGTCACAAAAAGCCCTCCTGTTCCTTGTTGTCCAAGACTGCATCATTAATTTAGTTTTAGATGCATTCAGTCTTTCTCTACTGTCTTTTCTAGAAGATGGGCTGGCTTCTTCCAAATATCTGTCTAAACACCGGACATTGTTTAAAACTGATTTTTTTCCTTATCCTGCACAATTTTTCTTCCTGCTTCTTCTAAGGAAACTCCAATTCATTATTTAGACTTTCCTTTGAGTGTGTGGTCTTGTTCCATTTCTGTATGCTCACAGGAGTTTTACTGCTGGCTTATCCAACACATTAACATTTCTTCTTCCCTCCCCTCAAAACATATGGACTGTTTTGGTTGGCTTCCTTAGTCTGCCACATCTGCATTTGTTTTTTATGTACAAAAAAAGTCTTTCTGAGAACCCTTTTCTCAGGCTGGGACCCTGATTTCTTTATCATTTGATCTGATATTAGAAACTGCACAAGATGTCTGGTCTTGCATGTTTGACATCCTTTTCCAATGTGTTAGGATGCATAATAAGTTTTCCCTCTTTTTCTGGTTTCCTCTGTCAAATAGGTATCATTCAGAATTTTTCAATCACAATTTCAGATAAATTTTCATTCTTTCCTAGGACTGTATATGCTTTACCTCCCCTTAGCACACTGCAGTAATTAC
This sequence comes from Falco rusticolus, assembly GCF_015220075.1. Classification (NCBI taxonomy): domain Eukaryota; kingdom Metazoa; phylum Chordata; class Aves; order Falconiformes; family Falconidae; genus Falco; species Falco rusticolus. The sequence continues at coordinate 85,752,470 of NC_051190.1, forward strand.
TCTGCTCCTGACATCCTACTCAAGTTACCCACTGCTGTCACTGCTCCGGACTGCCTGACTCATTTCCACTTTACTGATTTCCTCTTACTTTTTGGTTTAAATAGCACAATTTAGCACTTTGTAATCAAAGACAACGCTAAGTCCAGAAGTCTATAAATATGAGGCATCCCTAAATAAATAACATATAAACCAACTTATCAATGAAACAATCCATTGCAAGGAAGGGACAGTGTGTGCCACCATCAGTTGTATTAAGCCACTATTAGCAGCAATTCTCCTATTAGAGGAGGTCTATTAGAGGGCCAGGATAAAAAATGAAAGCAACAATAGGGACCATACACACAGTGTTAAATTTCTTTCAGTGTTAATAACCTGCGCTGTCATAAAATTTTAAACTGGATTTTAAAGGGTATAGTTCATTCTGTAAACTAGACTGCCCTTCTAGCATTTTACCTTTAAACCACCAAACTAAAATACTCCTAGAAAAGACAGTTCTTTGAAGAAAGAACTATTATTCATTGTAATGCATAATCAAGGTTATTTTCTCTAAAAATTAAGTACTGGTCACCAAATTTTAAATACTTTAAATGGAGACCTGTAAAGAGCTCATATATTTAAACATCTGTGTTTTCACGGGTCCATTAAATACTAGTTAAACTGAAATAAAAGCATTTAGCTTCCACTTATGAGCAGGGTTAGAAACAGCAATTAAAAGAAGAAAATCTCAGGAGGTGGGGGGTGGGGGGGTAAGAAAAAGAAAAAGAAGTTGCATTGATAGCTCTGACACAAACAACACCAAAACCAAGCATGTATTTTCTGAAAGACTATTTCTGGAAGGTTTCTCCCATGTTTTCCAAGTGTTTCTAGTTTTAAACTTTTCCTTCAGCCAGGCTGCAGCCAGAATTTGGATAGCTAGAAAATAACATAGGTTAGATTGTCAGCCGTGTATTTCATTCATGTAAAATTTGGAGTGCATACCAAGCTGCTGTACACAGCAGGAGTCTCTGCTTGCACGGAGTAAATGGACAGTCTTTCTAAAGGAGTTTAGCAGGAAAATAAAATGTCGCAGTCTTCACATTATTTTCCTTCCATTCTTGAGACCTGTGCCTTCATTGCACCTTCTATTCTTTTAAATTTCTGTGTCGAATAGAATCTGGATCACAGCCTGTGAATTGTGTTGGGTCTTTTGTCTTTCCATTCAAGGTGAATCAAGCTCCATCCAGATTGGTCATGGAAACAATCTAGGCCTGTCTATTAATCTGCTTCAAATACGTGGCCTGGAAATAGTGCTGGGTGATCTATTAATTGTATTGATCCTCTTTTGGCCCAGATGGGTACTGTTTGCTCTACAGGTTTTGTTAGCACAAAGTCCTACATGCCAGCATTAGACTTTAGGATGGAGGTTCCACAGCATTCACATTTTGTGCTTCACATCCATCCCTTGTTCAGGCAGAAATTGTGTTTGGCTTTCCCCAAAAGCAGTTGCAGTTCAAAATCTCTCATGCTTATTCATAAAGTCCAAACCTAAAGACAGTGTATGTGCCATGGCTTTATGCCTAGGAGCTATCAACATTTCAATACCACTCTCAGCTGTGCCTTGCATTTCCCGCACAGATGCTTCTCCTCGGTGACTTCTAGCAAAACTTAATTGTCTTTCTTGACAAGAGTTTAACTGTGATGTTCCCTAGCTGGGTAACCCCCCCGGGAGAACGCAGGCATACACAGTCACCTGCTTTATCCTAGATGTTTATCATTCACCCCATGTATGTGGTCTGAAGTCCCAGGTACAACGGTATGGAAATGCCTTGGACTCTTCACAGGTAGGAAAGCAGCCATTCCCCAGAGGGTTCAGGATCTTACCGCTCAGCTGGGCTGCAACACATCCAAAAGTCTGTCAACTGATTAAATATCATTTTTCTGGACATATGAAGAGGACGCAGGTGGGAAAAATTAGATAGCCCTAGAGTTCCCCCCTTACTCTCCTCAGATGGTGATGACTTTCACTAAAATACTCTTTTATACATATATGCACTTCAAAGAGAAAATAAAAGAATGGATTCTTCCTTGCACCCTCCACAAGCAAAGTGGAAAAGAGAACATAAGCAAGTTTTGTGTCTAAAAGCAGCTAGGTCATCGCATAGAAACACCCATCCAGGCAGCCTGGGAGCATCCCCAAGAGACCAGTTTTCAAGGCATCTCCTTTTAAATGCAGAAGGGAAAGGAAAGGAGAAATAATGAAAAGGAAGAGGTAAACACAACATGCACTTGAAAGTCATTGTACAAAGTGCTAAGAAAGGAAGTCAATGAAGGTGCCTTGATAAGCAACAAGGACAAGAGTGAAGGGCAAGTATCGAGATTCCGAGGCCTCATGTGACCCAAAGGCTGTAGGTGCCTTATTAGCCCCAGAGGGGCAGTAACTCCTCTTCTGGGGCATCAGAGACACTTTCCAACAACACAAGTCTCTGCTCTGAGGTTCCGTTGTGTTAGGGCAGAGTAAGCTTTTGCAGTGTTAAAATCTATTGGTTTTCATATCACTAACATCATAGATTATGAAAAACTGGGCTAGAAACAACCTACAGAAGATTTGCCTATCTCCCAGTATACAGTTACACTACATAGCACATAAATGATTCTCTGATTCATCACAACTTTGGAAAATATAAGCTGCTTATCTGTGCAATAAGCTTGATTCCGGCCATTTTAATCATATAATTGCTTTTCTCCTTCACCAAGGAAAGCATGGTTCTGAAATATATCACAGTTTGTTGTATTTTATATTAATCCCACTAGGATAATTTGCAGTTCACAGAGAGCAAATACACATACCTGCACTGTGTCATACACAGCTTGATTCTGTCCCTTAAGCACACTGGCTTCACCGACTTCAGTGGAGAGAACAGAATCAAGCTCAATTTATACATATATAAATAAGCATATATAAACACACACTATATATATATAATTTATTTTAACTGCAAAACTACTTGTTGTTGTTGGTGGTGGTGGTCTTTTTTTAACTATAAAGTAGAGAGAAATCTGCATCACCTACATTTTGTATCACAGTGAAAATGTTTTCTGAGTATAGAAGTGTGTAGTAAGGGACATTAAAACATAATAACACAGTAGGCCAACTTACACCAATTGCTTCGCAGCTGGACTATTGTCATTCAAGTACAAGTACTAAGTTAAAGGGCAATAAATAGTATATTAGGTCTATTACTGCAGGCACTTTAGTTACAGTAATATCTACTGGGATTACTTGCATTGTTATTAAAACAGACGACAGTAACAGTGTGCAAAGCAGGAACATGAACAGTTTACTTCTGAATGAAGCATTTTTCCACATCTTTTACTCACTAGGATTTCAGATGAGTGCGCAAATAAGAAGGCAGAGAAAACGTTGAAGAACCAGAGATGAGAGGTCACAGAGGCTCCACAATGATTATCACAAAATGCAACCCCAGGACACAGCAGCTGCTGCTGGAGGGCAGGTAGGAAAGAGAGAGGGGGGATAAACACTTAGAGACAGAGGTGGAAAGATGAAAGAACACTAACACCTTTTGCAAAAGAATTTTGCAATCAAATTGTGAATTTTCAGATGTGATGAAGGTCCTTCAGAGTATCCCCTAGGAAACGCCAACCTTGATAATGGCACGGTAGCCATTGGTGGTTTTGATAAGTGTATCAAAGATGATATTTAATTTTTATTTGATTTTGAAACATATGAGAGGGGACATACAGGAAGAGAGGGTCAAGCCTGCCTGCAGCTTCTGAAGAAGGGGACTCCTCACAGAGCATGGAGCTGGTTAAATCCAGTGCTGTCATTTCTGTACAAGTCTCTTGCTGTTTTTTAACAGTACTTGTGACCACAATGGCATACAGATATTCTTTAGCAGTCTCTTTTCAAAAGCAGTAAGAGAAACAAACCCAAAGGCTAGATCTTAGCTTTTGGGCTTGCCAGCATCACAGCTACAACAGACAGAAAGCTTCTGTAAGTGAGGGAGGCCCGAAGTTTCAGTTAGCTGAACTTTATTTGTTGCTAGTAACCTGTGGCTATAATATTATGCATGGATTACAACTTAAATTTTCATTTGTCTATCTGCAAAAGATTGATGAAAGTTGTCATCGATAAAGAAGAAAAATTGTTCTCATTCCAGATAAGTGTACAGCAAATCTTGAGATTTCCTGAGAAATGTTATCATTTTATCACCATTTAAGATTATATATGTATATAAACTGAAGAAATAGGCTATGGAATATGGTAGAATCTCAAGCTGAAGCACAAGGAAAATAATTGGAATTTGCTCGATGACCCAGAACAACTGGTCAAATAGCATTGAAAATCACATATTTGAGTTTTATCTTTTTTTAAAAAAGATGGCAATACACAATAGCCAAGAAGGATTTAAAGAAATACTGACCTACCTTGTGCTTAGAAAAGCAAATTTTAGACCAAGTCCAAACTACAGCTAACATAAATTTTGTAACAAAATAAAAGCACAGCTACCATATCTGTGCAGAAGCCACAAAATTTACTGTCTCTCCTCACCCAGACATTTGTCACCAGAGACATCCCTCACTCCACATTGTTATCATCCCCAGGGAACCTATGCGCTGAGAAAGCAAGGATCTGTGGTGTCTCTTCCTTGCAGCGGGGCACGTGTTGTCACCAGCATCTGACAAGCCTGCAGATGATTACCAGGAATGAGAAGGTACATCTGGAGAATAAAATCCCCAGCAGACAAGAGACCGTCACCCTAAGCCGCAGGGCGAGCAGCGCTCAGCACAGCTCTGTGAGGATGGAGGGGCTGCTTCAGCCACGCTGCCGAGAGTGGCAGCCGGTGCTACTGAACAGCACATGGAGCGGGCTGGTGCTTATGGTCCACAATAGGTTGTGGGCATTTCAAGACTGCCTTTCATCCATCCTCAGCATAAACGCTTACCTCTGAAGTCGCAGTCAAGTAGAAATTCTGGAGGGAGTAAACAATAGAAAACAACAGGAAGCACTTCCAGCAGTAAAACAACTTCATTGAAGTGTTTTATATTTGTGAGTGCAGACTGGGTTTTAGAGGTCTTTACAACTCATCCTATGATATAAAAAGCAAAAGGAGCATCCCGTCCTCCTTGACTTGAACAATATTTCGGTTCTGTTTTATTCTCTCAGTAAACAGCTGCTTAATCCAATCAGCCCTGGCTGATTAAATCCACTTCTATAGGGCAAAAATTTTCACAAATCTAAAAATAACCTTCACCTGACACTTACAGGCTCAGTAGTGTGTCTTAGGATATTCTGTTTTCAAGGAAGGTATTCGGCATTAGATTAATCCATTATTAACCCATAACTGTCTGCTGTGTAGAAACATACATGCTTTAACCAGCAATGTCTGTAATACAGCTATAGGGAAAATTCCACATGTGTGAAATTCAATTTGTAACCCTTAACAGTAGGCTAAAATCAAAATGACTTTACTTTTTTTTTTTTTCCCAAGCTAAAATATATCAGCTGGCCGCATGAGAAAGTGATTGAAAAGATGAGGGAAATACTGAAAAATAAAGCAGTAAGAATAAAGTTCCCAGTATCTGAAGATAGTTGGTCTTTATATATGATGTCATGGATGAGGCATCTGTTTTCTTTTAAGCATTGGGAAACTGTTTATCAGCCACTTGCAGGGATTCCTTGCTGTTATGAAATGGCTTTTGTAAGTCCAAATATTAGAAACAGTAACCAACAGGGCTATGGCAGTCTGCAATCTTGCTTTATATGCTGCCTTCAAGCTGGGATCCTAAGAAGCCACTGACCTTTGCAGGCCACAGGCAGAAAGCTCAGATGTTCAGCTCACACGCTACAAAGCAAGCAGCACAGGGAAACAAGCTCTCAGAGTTTCCTACAAAACAAAGAACACACTTCAAGGGTGGATTTTTAGTGCTCTGAGGTCAGCTCACCGGAGGTTTCGTGATGAGAGCATAAGATAGAACCATAGAAAGGTTTGGGTTAGAAGGGACCTTAAAGATCAGCTAGTTCCAACCCCCCTGCCACGGGCAGGGACACCTCCCACCAGCCCAGGCTGCTCCCAGCCCCGTCCAGCCTGGCCTTGGGCACTGCTGGGGACGGGGCATCCACCCTCCCTGGACAACTTATTCAAGTGCCTCACCACCCTCACAGGAGAGAATTTCTTCCTTGTATCTACTCTAAAACTCCCCTTTTTCATTTTAAAGCCATCCCCCCTGTCCTATCACTACAGGTGCTTGTAAAAAGCCCCTCTCCAGGTTTCTTGTCGGCCCCTTTAGGTACTGGCAGGCTGCTGTAAGGTCTCCCCGGAGCCTTCTCTTCCCCAGGCTGAACAGCCCCAACCCTCTCAGCCTGTCCCCACAGCAGAGGGGCTCCAGCCCTCTGAGCATCTGTGTGCCCCTCCTCCGGCCTCGCTCAAACAGGCCCGTGTCCTTCTTATGCTGGGGGCCACAGAGCTGGACACAGCACCACAGGGGGGTCTCATGAGAGCAGAGGGGAAGAATCGCCTCCCTCAACCTGCTGGTCGTGCTGCTTTTGTTGCGGCCCAGGATAAGGTTGGGCTTTCTGGGCTACAAGGGCACTTTGCCAGGTCATGTTTAGCTTCTTGTCCACCAACACCCCCAAAGTCTTCCTTCTCAGGACTGCTCTCAATCCATCCTCCACCCAGCCTGTACTTGTGCTTGGGACTGCCCTGACCATGTGCAGGACCTTGCACTTGGCCTCGTTGAACTTCATGAGATTCACATGTGCCCACCTCAATCCTGAGAAGGTCAACAAAAGGTATATCAAACCAACAAAAGGTAGCTGATGAAATACTGTGACTTTCTTTCAACAGTGGCTTTTCAAATTAGGTTTCTAATGAGATGTGTAGATGGCAATGCATTCATCTCTTGTCAGAATGAGGCAACTTCTTCAGTTGCTGCTAATTGCTTCCAGCAGTAATGTCTAGCACAGTATTGCAAAAGCACAGAAAATCTGGGATTTTCAAGAAAAGGAACTATTTCCCTGCTTAAAATGAAAGGAGGTGTTAGTTTATATATAACCTTTTTGCATTAAAAAAAATAAAATCCAACAAATAATAGTCAGCAGGGGAAAAGATTATCTACTTACCTTGAGACTGTTATTACTGCTTACAACAAAAGACCAAGTCCCGAAACGTTTGTTCACTCTTTTTTTTCATCCTTGCTCAGACAAAGCTGCTTTTTAACACTAATGATCTGAAAGATCCTGTTACCTTTGCAGTGAATATTTCCCTTTCATAGCTCCTCATTTGCCCCTGTAATAGATCACGGAGTTAGCATCTTTGCCTATCTGCATGCATGGCTATGGATATGAAAAACCAGTGAGAGTGGAGACAGACAACTCACTTGTGTAGAGCAATGACAAGAACCACCATTTGCTGCTAATGGGAATGGGTAAATAATTACTTGACATAATCGGCAATTATTCACAATTCAAAGGGACCAGACTGAAATCAAGTGGAAGGGAGAGGTCTTTATAGAAGTGTCCGCAGCTAAATGGTTTGTTTATAGGAGACTTTAAATTGTTGGTGTCACAACATATTTGTTTTTTAAATGGAAAATACAGATGCTTGGAGATCATTATCACCGTATGAGAATGCATTGGTTTGTAATGAAATTATGTTTTATAAAAATGACATTTTGATTGAGTTGAGCCATTAGGCCTCAGATATCTGACTGTTCAAAATACCTTTTAAAAAGTATAGCATTTAATAAGAGAACAATACTATTTTGATTAATTGAAATTCAACACTTCAATTTAAAAAGGCACTTTGTATCATTTTTTTTTTGTTCAAAATGTCTGAACTTCTGAACCAATATTCCCATTTTCTGCCAGTATTCCTTGTGAGAGAACAGCAACCACACGCATCACCTACCTGACTGATGTCAACAGAAGAAGACATTAGCACCTTCTAAAGTCAGGTGGGTCACTGATTCAGACTCCACCACGCTTATGGCTTAAGGACAAGCTTCAGTAATTTTATTCCTGCAAGTACACAAATGTGATTTTGCTTGACAATATGCAAGTCAGCTTGCTGCAATACTAATGAGTTTACATGTAACTATTTTCCTTGTAAAATTCTTCATGATGATGTATTAATTTGTTAAACATGTGAAGGGTACAAGACAAATGTGACAGTACTTTAGGCAACTTAAACCACGTTAGTTCAAAGCCCTGTGAATAATATTTTCATATGCTAGTTTAAAATTTGCCCTTTTTTATTATACATGGACAGCATTCTTCTTCCTATTTACAATTTCTTTGGCATAGGAAGCTAGATCGCAAGAGGGACACTAGAAAACTTTTTATTTGTTTGTGTTTTCTTTTTTTAAAAAAAAAAGCTAACTGGAGACAGGTTAGTTTTTACAGCCATATGAATGTAGAGCACTGATTTACAGGTGTCATCTACTGTACTCTATCTTTCAAATCAACTTTGTCACTTCCTTTAAATTTACACTTCAATTCATACTATTACCCACTTTGCTGAAGCCAATATGGCCTTGCAAAGTTGTTCCTGTTAAGATGAAAAATAGATTATAGAAGTCAGGTATATCATTTTGTGTAATTTTGTTTATTTACAGAAAATAAGCACAAAGTGCAGGTTCCTCAAGCAGAGTTGGAAAAACAAACAGCAGGCAGTTCAGCAGCTCAGATAAACCTACACCCGCCTCTCCAGCAAGCTCCATGGCTTGAGAAGACTCTTTCTCTGTTTCCCCTCAGGATTATTCCCTTGTTTCCTTCCTTGGTGGCCCCTGCCACGAGCATTGCTAGCATTCAAAGTGTCCTAGGTCTGCAAAGCCCTTGGTTTGCTGCAGTTTAGCTTTGTGAGAGGCAGCTGCTGCTCAGAATTCCTCAATTTATTATTCACTCATTTATTTTTCGGAAATTTTCAAAATCAAGAACGCGCTTGTCCTCCTTTTTGCTGGCTTGTAGGGCAAGGGGGATGGCATTTAAAACCTCTGTCGCTATTGATGTAGTGGTGTTTCTACTGTGGTGGGACCTGGCTCTGCTCTGCAGTTCCCTCCACAGCCTTTTCTGTCTTTTTTTGTAGTTCCTAGTTTGAAAATTGAAATTAAGGACTGTGACAGACATCTGCTCTATGTGGTCTTTATTCTAACCGATTAGCATTACTTCACAGGAAGTATTAACTACAGCAGCCTACCTCTAGAAAAATATTTCCACACAGCAGAAAACAAAACTTGAAAGGCTGGTAAAAACACCACCACCACCACAACCAAATGACCCAAACCACACCAAACCAAAACCAGACCCCAGCAACCTAACCCGAACCCAACCCCCTACACAACTTCTATTAATTCAAAGTGTTTATTTGATGCACCACAGGCAGAAAAAATGGCTAAAAGAAACTCAGAGACAAAGGTTCAGTAAAAGACAGATAAAGTGGGAGACAAGATGAAGTAGGCAGACAGGAGATGTGGAATTTAACCAAATAAGAGCTGCAGAAAACAGAGCTTTAGTGCAAAGATGTGCAGAAAGCCAGAGTACATGGACAAAGATCTGGAACTAGTAGCAAGAGAATTAAAAAAAAAGTCCAGCGATGAAGAGAGGAAAGAAGAAAGAGGATAGCAGCAGAAGTGTGATAAGGGAATGAAAACTTCTGAAAGCAATGGAAGAGATGCGCATGAACTGAAAGACTAAATAAGAATTGAACTTGTAAGAGAGGCAAAGGAATAAAAAACTCCAGGTAGCAAAAGCACAAAGCTTGCTGAAGTGGGAGAGGCGAGTACTTGACTATTGATGTGAGCTTATGAAACCAGGTAAGGAGAAAACATTGAAAGGTAGGTGAGAAAGCAAAAGCAACATAAACAAGGGTAAACAAAATGATAGAAGAAATGAATAGATTTGATGTTTTCTGGAATATGAGACATCCCTCAGCTTATCTCTAGACTGAAAGGCAATACACTTGTTTACTGTGAGTCACAAGGGCACTGCACAGATCCTACTGTGGGCAAAAAAAAGAAAAAAAGAGAAACCCTGCATGACTTTCTGTAAATGGTACTCGCATGCCTGATATCTGCAGCAGTTCCTCTGAGACTTATAGTATATACATAAGAAGTTATCAAAAAGAAGGAAAATTGAAATGATCCATACTGTTTAGAATAACTTTCCTTTCTAGACTAGAGAGATTGTCTCAGCCTTCCTTGTTATTTTATTATTTCACATAGTCTACTGCAGCGCTATTGTTGCTTTCCATGATCAAGAAAAAGAGAAAAACATGAAGGTGTAACTCACAGAAGCATTTACACAACTGAAACCTCCTGCAAGCTGTTCACAGAGTCAGTTTAGATATCATTTTGAATAAGTGAACACAATTTGCACAGGAAACATACCCCTTATAGACACCGGGGCTCTCGCACAACAGCCTGTCTGGAAAATCTGGGACTTCAGTTTGGTTTTATAGGAATATATTTTGCATCTCAAAGAGAAATAAACATTCCTGTAGTAAGGATTAAACGATTGTTCCTTTTTTAAAATGTTATTTGTATAAAAGACACTATTGTCTTTTACTGCAAGAGATGATGATGCCCAGCCACCGGACACATTATGCCCTCTTTTACCCATAGCCTGCTCACAAGCCTGACAGAAGCAAAATGGAACAAAAATAAACCAAAAAAGAAACTCTGTCCTTACCAGAACCAACTCCAGTTGCTGAATGACTAAACATGAGGAGCAGTCTCAGCTGGAGAGAGCAAGTTAAATTAAGGAAAGCAAGCACAGGTGCTTTTCAGTAGGTGAGGAAAATTCTTCAGGTATGTAGCCCAAAGATGGTGTTAAATTTTGTTTCCAAAAAAAGAATGTTCCCAGACTGTGAATGGCTCTTAGGTGTAGCGAGATGCCTGGAGGAAATAAAAATGTTTTGCTTTAAAGTCCTTTCCTGAAGAGAAGCGTTTACCCTTAGCAATTAAGAATCAGCAGCAGACAACTATTCCTGTAATGTCTTTGGGTGGTTTTATAACACACCCTGGAGAAAGGCCTGGATATATTAAAATATAGAGATATGCAGTAATAGCAGTATGGCATCACTATTATTGCAGCCATAGAATAAAAACAATGAGAGTGATTCTCTTTCAATTTTTAGTTCCCATAGCTAGATCTATTGTTTTGCATTTATCCATGCTGGCAAACTGTTGGGAAGGTTCCTTCCTCAGGAAGCTGTGGGGCAAAGTGGGCTGAGCTTCGGGTGGGAATGGATGAGACCTCACCTGAAACCTGAGCCGGAGGAGCATGGACCAGGCTCTGCAGGATTCTGTTGTTAAAACAGTCTCCCAAAGAAGTAAAATGGGCATAACGTAATCTAAGAGCAGTAAATATGTTCTTACATGGCTCGACCCCAACAGCACGCAAGGGAGAAGAAAGCAGGTGAATGACACGGGTGAGATGCGTTGCATGCTTCTGTCCTGGTTTGCCTGCTTTGTACCAGCAAATGCAAAAAGTGACAGCACTCTGCTGGAAACCAGCACCAGCATTGCTGTGATTAGATTTTAATGGACTTTGATCTTAATTTCCGTAGAAAAACTATGCTGGTTTATTTAAACTAAAAAAAGAGAACAGCTACTGACTCTGAACTTGCCCTCGCTGAGCCAGCGCCCAGTGTAGTGTAAGAAGTTACGTTGCCCTGCTGCGAGGATCTGCAGTGCGGGTCCACAAGCAGAGCGCGTGCCCACCTCGTTGCTCGCAGTGCATTTTCCTGCGAAATGACACAAATTGGCAGTTTAAGCTGCACTGTGATTTGCAGAGGCCCAATCACAAGCACATGTTCCCTCCTGCTGGCTCTACTGTTGAGACAGGCATGGTTGGAATAGAGAAAGACAGGCACTGGGGATGGGGAAAGATCCTCATCCTCAGCAAGATAAGTAATTGATGGAAAGTCAGATCCCAGCAAACTCTGGGGCTTTCTTCCACAAAACCTGGGGGGAAAAAAAAACCAAACCAAACCATACCAACAATCCTATGCTTACTTGGTTATGGATAGCTTCAGTTCTAGTTTCTTAGATGAGAAAACATCAGAGGCTTTCCTCTGCTTGCAAAAAGCTATTAGCCTTTTCCTGGCAGCTGCCGCCTCCAAGGTGGAGGAAAGCTCATGCTTTTTTATACATTGCAGGCTCCAGGTCCATAGTCTTTAAAGATTTCAAAGTCCCTGAAACTGAAGTGCAACAGTGCTATGACACAAGTAGCAGAAAAATGAGGTGGCAAAGTTTTAGATCTAACTTCTTTGTATTTGCAATGCGAGAAAACAAAAAAAAAAACCCTTCAGAAACCTAAAACCTGTTCTTCAGCAAAAATGATGCATTTGCTGTTCTCATACAGCAGGCAAAATGTTATCTGAAGTGCATGAAAAAGATCTGTTCCAAAGCACTCCAACCTCCTAGTAAAAAAACCCTGACTTTACACAGTGTCACTTCTTTCTTGTTTTGTTCTTTGCACAACTCTCAGAAAACATTTGATCTTTCGGATAAGCTGGATGTCCTGGTTCTCTATGAATGCTGGAAAGTGTGTTTATACCCAAATTTCTTATGTTCCTCAGCATGTTTTCCTGTGCCATGTGTTTTATGCTGACTTGTCTCCAAGTCTTTCTTCATTATTTGCATTCAGAGTGGTTACTTTGAGTCAAGGCTTAGCAGGGTATTTTTGCATGGTTTATATTTCTCCATCACCCAAGCCTGTGTATAACACTTTTATTTGAAAAAAGCAAGGCAATAATTATTTAGCAAATTAGTCTGTGCAGCCCTGGCATCAGCAATTATGGCGAAACTGCCAGACACTAACAAAATAGTAAAAGAAGACATTTTCCTTCTAAAATTCCAAACCAAATTATAGTGTGCAGCAAGTAATCAAACCCCAGTTTATTTTATTAAAAAGCTTACTGTGACTTGGAAGTAAAATTAAATTATCATGTGCCTTTCTGGCAAGAAATAACGGTCTTTGAACTATCTGACTACAGATTATTTTCTGCAGCCTTTACGTTCCCTTTCTTCTTCTCTTTCCCCCTGAATGAAATCAAGTGATGTCTTACAGCAGTGGCAACTGCAGCTTTGGCTGTTTCTAAATTTGCAAGTTTCTAAATTTAACAATGTGTTCTGGATGGGATGGGCTATTACACTTCTGCATGTCTTACTAATAAAGATGAGTATTTTCTGAGCAATCTGTCTCTATCTGTAAAGGATAAAGCTAAGCTTTCTCTTACTTGTTCTCCATGGACAACCAAGAATGAACAGACTGATGTTTAGGGAAGGTTGTTCTCAAGAAGCGAAAGCCCTCTGTTTCTCCCCAATTTATGTGGGTCCCCTGCTGACCTCTCTATTTTGCTGGCGCCACTGCATGAACCTGCCCTGTTCATTTACCTGCCGTGGGTGAGAAAGTTTTCCCTGCAATATTGCATGGTGGGATTGGTAGCTTCATCCTTTGTGTGAACAAGCAACACACTTTTGGCCTGAAAAGCTGCGGGTCAGTTGACCTGCTACACTCCCCAAGCTGTTCAGCCACACCTGCAGCAAATGCCTTCTGTCAGATGGTGTCAAACATGTCTCCTCCACCTGCCTTAGTTTTCTTACCCAAAAAAATGGTCAAATAAGACTACCAATCTTTGGAGACATGGAAAACAAAGGGAATTTTCTGGCCAGCTGGATTTTCTCCACACTGGCCTGGCTGTCTGGAACTGGGGTGGCCGAGAAGGATGTCTGTGCTGTGCCACTGTGGGAATGCTCTGACCGCCTTCCCAGAAATGGCTTCAAGCCCATACTTCTGGGCAAGGTTTAAGAGTTAGAAAACACTCTGGATTTCTGGTTTGAATCTGGATGGATTATTGGTGAAAACACATGGTTGTTCAGGGATGGGGTGAAAGAATCGGAAAATCAGTTTATATTTGGCAGCTGGAGTTGCATCTGCCAGGGCTAAGGCACAGCCTCAGGCTGGCAGGTACTGAACTCCCAGCTCTGGAGCACATTTCTGAGTTCCATCTTTCTCAATTTAGATTTAACAAATTACTCGATACTTTGGCTACTGTGCAGCAGGAAGGGAGCTTAGATAAAGGATCTGAGAAAGTAGTTTTCTTCAGATTTTCAGATCAGCTTTCCAGGGTTCTCCCAACCACTGCCGTGTTGTCTGCAGTTTCTGCATGTTTCTTCTCAGAAATGCCCCCAGGAAAAGTACCAAATAAATGCACATAACTTTTATATTGATTTATTGTGATTTTTTTAAAATTTATTTTTGTTCCCCAAAGAAATAACACTTCGCTGCCTGACATTCAGTCCTGTGCTTCTGAACATCAGAAGTTGTGCTTCAGCCTCCCAGCTTCAGCAGCTGAAAATAAAAACAGATGGGAAGGTGACTGCAGGTGCAGTAACAAAAATGTAGCTCCACTTTCTCCTCTGGCGATGTCTTATTTCTCTATCATTCTTTGTATTCCTTCTAATTCCTTTTTGCATTATTCTTTGCACATCTGAAAAAATAGGGGGAGAATTGTGATTGCTTAATGTCATCCCCAGGTTCTTAGCAGTAACTGCGAAATGCGGAACCCAGCAGCACCAGTTCTCGTGGTGCGTGAGCAGACCCCTCCTTGCTAAACCCACCTGTTTCAAGCAGCTTTCCCCCTCATCAGTTTTCTTGTTGCTTCTGGCCTAGATCCAGCGAGAGGCACACATGGAGCCAGACTAGTCATTCTGTCTTTTTCCAGGTGTGATGCTGAAAGGTCTCCTCAGTAAGAAACAGTCAGATTGTTGCTACTTAATTTGGAATAGCAGGGAAAAAGGGAAAAAAAGAAAAGAAAAAAAAAATGCTGAGGCGGGTACTTGTAGTGTAAAGCAACCCTGACCCCCAAAGACTTTCTACAAAAGCTGCTGCTGTGAGGTTTGCCTGACATGATTGTGGAGAAGACTGCAAATTTCCCTCTTTGAGAAACTTCCACATCATCCAAGAAACAGAACAGGTGAAAAACAAGCCATCCTCTTCCCTTCGGGCTACCAGTTGTCAGTCTTGAAGCTGTGACATAGCACTGAATAGATATTTTTTAGAAAGTTCTCAGTGCTCCTGAAAGTACTGTAGGATTTCTGCCACAGGGTACTTCTGTGTTTAGCTCACTGTCAGAAATTCCTGGTCACCAGCCCTCTGAAAACTGCAGCTTCCGGATGAACCTGTCAGGCAAAGGAAGGCTGATGGCTACCAGCGGGCATAGCTGCTGAAAGGCAAAGGAAGACCTTGAATATCTGAGAGGTTAATGGGTGTGCTAACCATCATAAAAAGCATTTTAACCTCGCACAGAGTAGGATAGGTGAAACAGCAGGAACATTATCCAGAGCTTTAGAGCAGGTTGAACAGAAGCTGAGCCACAGGATCCGTGGGTTTCTGGGGCTGGGGCTGCAATGCGGAAGCTTTGCTTTTGAGTTTTGTCTGTCGGGAAGAAACAAACAAGTGACACACCACTAGCAGGAAAAGCCAGGGAAACAAGGAGGAAATCTGAGATGCACTGGTACGATGGTGCTGAGAGGGAGCCAGAAAACTGAGCCAGCTTGAGTGCTGGAAAAAGAATTCGCCTCTTAATTATTTTTATCATGTTCAGGGAAACAAAAATTTGTCTATCTTCCCTAAAAAGAAGGATTGCATGTGAGCAGCACTTGACTACATCATGAGTTTCTCTTGCTAACAGAAACAGGTCAGCAAGACCCTGAATATTGGCTAATCATTCACCCTAAAGTGCAGGTTGTATTAATGAGGAAGGTGCTCTGTGAAATCTCATTGTGTTATGTTGTGTTACATTGTGTTTTCTATCCTAAAAGTTCCCAGGGAACACATTGACCCTATTATAATGAATTAATACACCCAATAATATGTCTGCTTTGCTTAGTGTTTGCAGACCCTTAGAGCCATCCATAGACTTTCTAAACATCTGTGATTGGGAGATAAAAGTAAAGAAGGTATGCTTGTGACCAGCAGCTAGCAAATATATTTCCAGGTGTATTTCAATAATACTTCCCAAAAACTTCTTAACTCACAAGCAGAGTGGCAGAGGTAGCTTTACCAGATATTTCAGTTTTTTGATATGTATGTTTGTGGTTTAGCACAGCACTTCCTTTTTATGCCATTACAGAAGCTTCTCAGGCAAGTCTTGCCCTACACTTTGGACACAAAGCATCAGAACATGTGTGAAGATGACTTCACATGGCTCAGAGAAGTTGACATCACCGCGTCCTTCCAAAAGCAAAGGCAACAAAAGTTAATGATATTTATCTCCTGCTTTCACACAGAAATATCCCAGCAGACTGCAGAGATTACATATAGAGGGACTATTTCACCCATCACTGAAATTCATTCACCTCTGTATCATCTCTGAGCTTTGCAATGCTCCCATTATGTGCATTAATGGACCAATAAAACATTCCTTGGTATGCTTTAACACTATGGAATATTTCTTCCTATGGTAGGTCTCAACTGAGTGAAATGATTCATCTTGCTATTTCTTTTGGATGTTTCAAGATGTTTATTTTTATTTTTGACACATTTCAGGGTAAGCTGCTCAGGCAGATATCTCGGCTTGTGAGCATCCTGAAGATAACAGCTTGGTTCTTTTATTCCATGAAATAGTCAGGTCACTAACAGCTGTGCATCCCAATGATCACAAAGAAAATGCTTTCTTACAAAGTATCTCTCAGAATATTTTAAAAATAACACTGAGATTACTCCACAATCCAGATATATTTGAACTTGGTTTGTTATACCATCTTTTTAGTCATCCCCTTGACAGAGGACTTAAACATTTAGTTGTATCAGTGGTCTCTGCAGAAAAGTAGGAAATCATATTGAGCTGATCCAGTTCCTGTAATGTACATGTTTTTAAGTTCAAGCAGATGAACAATTCTGCTTAAGTCAAAGAACCCACTCATGCTTAATTTTCAGCATGTGTTTTAGAAGCTTTGAGCGGGACTATAATCTTCAGACACTTTTTTTCACTGTCAGCTTTTCCCCTCTGGTGTTGAGTTATAAAGCAGCTAGGGGTTAGCTCTTTGTACCGAGGTTGGCTTCTGCTGCCCTTACAGACTCTGAGCAACACTTTGTCTGCTGAGGAATTCATAGAAATTGGTGAAGGCAAGGGACAGTCTACCTTGAAACTCTTCAATTATCAGTTTCAAAGCTTTCCAGGCTTGTAAACAGGCTGCTGAGAAAACACTAACCCTTGCGTGCAAGAATAAATTTTCTTTAGACAGAATTTTTGTATGGCATGGGCTGGGAATATGAACATAACCACCTTCATAATTTTTAATGTCTCTTAAACCTACGTATTGAAAATACTGAGAGAATCTAGGAGGAATCCCTTCATTTTCAATATCTGTCTTCTTGATACTTAATATAGCAAGTAGTGAGCTATAATGAAAGACAACTGCAAGTACTCAGTAACCTGAAGGTTTCAGGGCACTTGACAGGACCCAGCTGGTGTTAGGCTATGGATTAAGGCAGATGTTGGCAGCTGTTACTTGCTTCTTCTCTGTCCTTTGCTTGCGGTGCTGCCTGTGAGGTACACAGTGGATCACAGTGGATCTTCCTTTGCTTTCTCAGCGTTGTATCTACTTTGCATTCCTGAAACATTACAGCTCCTCTGTCCCTTTAAAGGCCCATTACTGAATCGCAGATTTCCATGTTCCTTTTGCTTTGGTTTCCTCTCTGACACATCTTGGATCTCCTTTACTTGCCCCAGTGGTTTTAATTTACTCTTTTAATTAGTGTATTTGCTCTGCCATCCCTTACTTCTCTGTACAGAACATCAGCTAATCTAAATCAGCGTAGCTGTCCTGATCCCAAAATGCTTTTTCTGGAATATTGATGCCTGATAGGCGGCTGTGGACCATATACAGTGGTTCACATTGCTCTGGAAAAAGAGTGCAGCATCCAGTTTGTTCATGGAAGCTCGGCTTCCAGAAGCTGCTGTGACCAGTGTGACCAGAAACAGGCAGGACATAGCAGCCCTGAGGCTTTCTTTCAACCCCTCTCAGCCTTCCCCCGCCTTCTCTCAGTATTCTAACCTTCGTCTTTGTTGTCGTTTCTCGGTTTTGAGCACAGAATCGTAGGGCATGGGGCTGTTCAGGTCTGAAGGGGTCCCCTGCCCAAAGCAGGGACAGCTTCAGGCCAGATCAGGTCTCCCAGGGCTCTTTCCACTTTAGTCTTAAAAACCACCAAGGATGGAGCCCATGCAATACCTCTTGGCATCACCTTCCGCTGCTTAACTGACTTAATAACATCTTTCTAGATCATTTTTCTGGTGTGTTGTCAGGATGTTGGTGTGCTTTACTACCATTTTATTCCCTTGCTTGGTATTTACACGCCAACCTTTGTGTATCAGCTGAGGGATATATTCCAAGCAGTACTTGACTTCTGCTGGAATTGAAATCAAAGGAAAAATCAAAGGGGTTGAGGCTGCATCCATTGTAAAGAAAGGAAACACAGCCTGGACCTGAATCAGCTTCTGCTATTACCTAGATAGGTACCCAAAATATGTCTCAATTTGCTCTGCATAATTTGTTAGCCTGTTGGAATTGCTGGTGTTCCCTTTTCATTTAAAAACAATAAAACCCACAATTTGCAAACTGCACAGATTCAGTTTTAAGAAGACATTAATAAATATTTTTCTACATCTAGTGATGAATAAAAATATTCCTAAGCTTGGACCAGCATTTATTTAATTAAATATTTATTACCTTGTACTATTTCTAGTCTAGAGCAGAGAAGTGGAAAAAAGGGAGAGCATTTTATAGTCATGAGACTTGTCAACATTTCTTAAGGAACATTCTGATAAAAACTGAAACAAAAAGGAAACATCATATCAATAATGGCACGGATGACCTTAACTTTTTGGATGTTGAGGCTGCCTTCCATGAGGTAATATTTTTTCAGTGATCATCTGAATTTGCAAAGAGAAATAAAACAGTAAGGCTATGCAAGTTGGATAGAGGACAGATTTTTTTGAAAGAGATCATGTTTTAACACTTTCAGCTGTGTACAACAGCTGACTGCCTCTGGAGTTATCTCACTGGATCTTAACGAGTAGTGGTGTAATGTACTATTGTATCAAAGTGATGAAGAAGCGTATCAGTCTCTCACTGGAAGTGTGTAACTTCACAGTACTCAAATTTATTTCAGTCTGACTGTAGGAAAACAAATGCTTCAGAATGTGGCTTCAGAAGGATTTTCTGAAATACAGTGAGACAGATTTTGCCACTTCTACTTACTTTAAGCAGTACCATGAATGAAGGTGGCAGGAAATACCCATGTAGTACAGCTGTATTAAGTAATTGTTTATCTGATTTCTGGCATTATTCTTCACATTCTCCTCTCCTCTCTCAGGCTTTTATAGTAAATGATTTTAAGTGATTTGCAAACATCCAACCTCATCTTCATGACTTTCAGAGTTGCTATCTCTTTGCTGTAGCTGTGGTAATTAATTGAACCTCTGAATTACAAGGCTGGATAGCAGTATTTCAGATCTCCTTTTAATTACCAATAGTCTGGCAGAGCTGCTTCTGAAGGCATTTTATTGACAAAAAGTGGCATTCTAGCAGCTGATCATCTTATTGCCCCATTCCCCTCTTTTTGCCTACAGAGCTAAATGGAGTCCCTTTTGGATTCTAGGAGTCTAGTGAATTTTTAGATAAATAAATAAATAAGTAAGTAAGTAAGTAAATAAATAAATAAATAAATAAATAGCCCAGATTATTCCAGAGAAGTGCTGGTATTTTCATCCTGATAAAAAATCCTATTGAAATTTATTAGAACAAAGCTCTGTCTCTTATCCTGCAGCACATCTCTCTAATCTGACATGGTTTCTCATTCTGTGAGGTTGCAGGTACTCTTAAAATACCCTTGAGTTTTGTGCAAGCTGATTGTTTTATCAGTACTTGAGATAGTAGCCTTTTCTGTTTTCCTTCAGTGGGCTTTGCCTCAAGCCCTGGAACAAAGACCAATATTACCTCTATGCATTGCAAACACAGTGTCAGTTTACAAGGCCAAACACATTATTTGTAGTAAGTGTACAGGACAGCTAATTATTGGATCAGAAAAAAAATCCCCCCTTAAAAAGAAAATGCTTTGGAAAAAGATGGACATAGGCTGTGCACATGACTGTGGCAGGATTCCACGTGCCCCTTGTCAAGTCCTCGAGCTGTTCCAGCACAGGACCCCACATCCCACCTCCCCTTGCCACTGCTGAGGATCAGCAGCAGGGAGGGCAGCGAGTCCCTGTGACACCCATGGTACATGGACGCAAAATCAGGCCCTGGGGAGCGCAGCTTGCCTGTGCACATGCCTCATGGAAGGATCAGCTATGCCTGTGTCATTCCCAGCATGTCCTTCTAGCCTCTTCCTGAAGACCTCCAGGAGCAGCGACTCCAACATTTCTCCGCCAAATCTAATCCATTAGAAACTTCCTTTCTGATATCTAATGTAAATCTTCCTTGCAGCAGTGTAGGCGTTACTATTTTGTCCCATCCATAAAGGGAGGTGAAGTCTACCTCCAAAGCTCAGTCCACAGAGGAAGATGAGATAATCTAAGGACAGCTCCCCTAAAGGCGTATCTAAGTGACTACAAATACACCATAACCTGTGTCCATCAGCTGCCCAGAGAAAGTTTCTGCTCCTTTGCACTCAGTCTCTTCCTATTTAGTAGAGGTGAATGAGCTTCATTTACTTTTTCAAGGCTTCACAAGCCTTGGGTAAGCAAGTCTGAAATGTTAAAACTATATTCAGGAGGTAAACTCTCAGAAATATCAGATAGCACGTGGGATGAATAGTTCCTATATAGTTCTAAAGAATACAAAGGGACTGTCAGTGTACTAAGCTTTTAAAATAAATAATTACAAAAAATTAGGTCCAAATAAAAAGATATGTATGTGTGTGTGTGTGTATATATATATATATGCAATTTTTGATCTTGCAGTTGGAGGCAGCCATGTTTTACATAGCCCAGAAAGCTGCTGTCTGTGTCTTCTTGTGAGACTACGTCTTAGTGATTTCCAAACTTGAAGCTGCATTCCTGTGAATGTACATAAATGCAGTTGCATGTAAGAAAGCTTGGAAAACCACTGTCACAAGAAAAAAGTCTTCATTAAAAGTATTCAAAAAGTGAATCTGACAAAGGCAGTATGTAAAACTAGGAACCCTTTTACTTACAACCTGTTTCATCCTTAAAGAATGAAGCATCACAGTAGAGAAGCTTTATGGGAAGCAGTTTTAAGTTGGCATTCATGTTTTACTATCTGGAAATCAATTTCAACCTTAGACAATGGAGCTTCCAGTTTTAGTGTCTGCTTCTGAGAGAGATATGGGATCCTGACACACGAGTTGGGCCTGCAGGGACTCATGCACCTGGTTAACTTCATGTTTTGCCATGATGCCCAACAGCATCAGTGAGATGGTACTTCGTGTACAAGTTCTAGAAAGGCTGGCACCATGCTGAACATCTCTTGTGAGGAGCTAAGCCTCTTCCAGCCCAAAATGAAGGGCAACTGGTTCACTGATCTCATTTTTTATATACATACATAGCTAAAGAACAAGTCTTGAGGCTTGCTGAGAAAGCATGGAGTTGGACAAGTTTATTGCTGTGGATTCATAGGCACAAGCTGAGTAGTTGAAATTTCCAGATTTGCTCAACAGTTCTGCTAAAACTACTTTATTCCCTAAAGCATGCAGCTTTTAGTCTGTTTTTTCAGCAAAGCACAACTATTGATTATGAGATAGCACATACACAAAAATACTACGAAAAAAACCACAACAAACCTGCAATAAAAAAAAAAAAGAAAAAAAAAAGTCTGTCAGTTTAAGTTTACCAGAGGAATTCTGAAGCCCTCATTAGCTGAGCTCCACACACAGAGGTTAATTCAACTTGACCCATTGACTGACAGAGTGATAAATGGATTTAAGATTCAGTTCCGTTATGTGCTTTCTTCTGTGGTGAATCCGGCATAGGAAGCCTCTGCGCTCCCACCTTTGTCTCCTGTGGAAGTGACTTCTCCCTGTTTTTGGACTGCACGTCTCTGTCCCTTCAGCTGAATGACACCTGCCAGAGGGACCGCTAGATCACCGGGTTAGGAGTAACCCTGCAAATCATAGCTTTTACTCCACTTGCATCGTTGCACTGATGCCTCGGTGTGGAGCCTAGGTCTCCAGGCACCACAAAAGCCCGTCTTCAGGGAGGGTGCAAAACAGCTCTGGAACCTTCAGACCTTCTTATGGCAGCTTCATGGGGGGAAATTGGAAGCATCCCCCTCTGCCACCCCCCCAGAGTGCCGTCAGACTGGACAGTTGATCCCATCCTGAAGTTTGACCCTTTGCAATAGTATAGTCCTGCTCCCCCCTCCTCCTATCCACCAGGATAGGTTCTTGCCTTCCCTACCCTGTCCTCCATCCCCAGATCCCACCGGCTGGATCCCAGCACCTTTGCTCTGACCATTTTCTCCCTGCCCAGCAGATCCATGCAGCCAACCAGCCTGGCAGGCTCATCCTCTGCTGGGCTGGATCTCGGCCACAGTGGGGATGGTGCCCTGAGGCTGTGCTTCCATGGACATTTGCCAGGGAAACACCCCTGGCTTCTGCATTTCTTTTGATAAGAGCAGGTTCCCTTCTCCTGTGTCTTGCATGATGTGCTGGGCCCTGCTGTGCGCTGGGCATCACAAGGAACATGACAACAAACAATCTAGAGAGAGAAACCCCCTCCATTTTCTTTACAGTTATTTTAGCCAGAGCACTTCACTGCTATTGCTCCTCTCACCATCCTGCAAACAGCTGAGCCATGGGACAGAAAATACCAAAGCCACCTAACAGCTGCTAAAGAGAAATGTCACAGGAGCCACAGCCTCAGACTGATGCTGAACAGTAGGTTGTGGTACGTTTTTTCTTAATTTTTTTTTTCTTTGTGTTATGACATCTCATTTTGGAAAACTTTTCTTTACTTAGAACTATCAAGGATTAGTCATCAATCTAATTGGGAAGAGCTGGGCGGTACCTTTTGATAAAGCTGTGACAATAAGACGACAATTGTGCCCTTGAGTTTTCTGTTAGTACCTATGCTGTGTTGGTTAATGAACTGTTTAAATCAGCCAGTGACTCTTATTCTTGCTCACTAGATGCCTTATGGGTTTATCAGCCTAACAGCTTTTTTTCTTCTCCCTTCAGGTTTTGAGAGTTCAGTCCTGACCTTTGACTAGATGACTGCTACAGGACGTATCCTACAGTCCTACCTTTTGTCATATTAACTGACAATTCAGCAGATAGCCCCATGCTATCATGAGTACAAATGATTTGGATGTGAGGTTCACAGAAAGGGAGCGAGGATGTGGGATTTAGGAGGAGACCTAACGTGCTGCCTCTTCTCTCACTAGCAAGCATCTTTCCCTGAACATAGTGCAAACAACATTGGCAGGATGGGGAAGATTATGTCTCTAACAATATTAATCATGACGTAGTATACTGTCCATCTTAAATTGTCATCATGGAATTGCAGCCAGATAATATGCAATTAGTCATTAGTGCTACAGAATACATTATCAGGGCTTCTCCATGCCTGCAAGTTAGGAAAATAACTGGCTGACCCTCAGAGAACAAGCAAACATTTCCCTGACACCTTTTTCTTCATTCCACATCTCCCCTCCCACTCGCTCTCATTTCTTCCCTCTGATTGCTCTGATGTCCTTTCTGGTGGGGTACCAGTAACAGCAAGGGTGCTAACCTACTTTCCTTCCAAATGTTAGTCACCGAGCATCGCCACGGTGCCAGGAGTTAAAGCAGAACGAGAGGGAGCACCTCGCAGATCCTCTGTGGTTTTGCTTTGCTCTTTTCATTTGTGCTCAGGGACAAGCGAAAACTAAGAGTAGGAAGGGGATGGAGGAGAAGAGATTATTCAGAGAAAACAGAAAAGAGCAACCAGCTGAAAATGTTGGCACAAACTGTTCGAACCTGGCACTGCTTTGTGTGTTGTGTGGATTACTCAGGGTGTTCCTGAGCACCTCTGAGGTGGACGGGATGCAGTGACAGCAAAGAGACTGGGGCCCAAACCCCAGCCCCAGTGAATGGATGAAAAATGGACTCTACAGCTACAAGCTCACATGACTGACACCTGACGGAGGGATTTATTCTTTTATAGCTATAGCTGTTGTTTTCTTCATTTAAGAATGTCCTTTAGGAAGCATAAAGCAGTAGAGATTGCAAGCTGCAGATAACCATGTCTTTATGTTAATGGCTAGCATTCCTTCTCATTTCTTTAAAAAGCAGAGAATACCTGTAGTCTATTTAGTGAAATTTGCTCGTTTAAAATGGAAAAATCAAAGGCTGTCTCTCTTTTGCATATTGTCACAAGGCAGCTATGTTTAGGAATATAAACCAAAAAAGTTTAAAAGAGGTCATTCGACAGAAATCAAACACTTCATATTGCTTTTAAATATGGGGGCTACACCAGCCAAGTTTTGGAATGAAATGTCCTTGTGACACAGGTCAGAGCTATCGGTCACTAAAACATTACCCTCCATCTGCATTTTTTGACAATGTAAGGTACTATTTTAGATCTGATGTACCCCGTCCTCTTTTGCACTTGCACATGTGCAGAAGCTATTTTCTAGATAATTCTTACATTCCAGTTATCCTGTACTGAAAAGACGTCTGAAAAAATGACAAGTTGGCAGGTCTATTTTGTGAGAATATGTGTTTCCTTCCTGTGGAGGTATGAATGGCCTACATCTAAAATAGCCAATATGGGAAGAAAAAAAAATATCCTTTCTCTTAACTTTAAGGTTTAGAAGAAATACTTATTCCTCTCCCTAAATTCAAAGAAAGGAATAGCTCCAGCCTTGCACTTTGGGCAGTCAGAGCATCCGCTTACCTTACTTTTTATTTTGTATATAGCAGAAAGGCCTGATCTGTTATTAAACCCAGCTGAATGCATGAGCTTTACTTCACATAATCCTTCACTGTCTTTCCTCTGTTGCGATTGCTGTGAGATAGGTTCTACAGCACTAGCCAAAAGGAGTGTTTTCTTAAGAAAAAGGCCGAGAACCACCTAATCTCTCTGAAAATTGTTCTGAGAACTCATTTATTTAGCTCAGGAATCTTCTGTCAGATGCCAATAACAGCCACAAAGACTTGAATCACATTATGTGAAAGGACTTTCTCTCAATAAAATTAAGGTTTGAGGCCCTCTCTGGTACGTTGTTCCTGCCTGCAGCTCTTTGAATTTTAAATACACTTTTGCTGGTTGCTTTTGGAGATGTCGTTTCCCTGGCACAGATCACAGAAGTCCTTGAGAATATGGGCTCACTACTATCTTTCTATTTAGGAAAACAGGAAGGGCACATTAAAAAAGAGACACGGAAACCAGGTGTATCTATTTATGCACAAGATTATTAAGAACACAGGATGGGCCCCTGGAGTTTACCCACTGCACAGCCACGGCTAAGCACCATCCACTTTACACAGGAGCAGGTTTCTAGTGCCTCAGTACAGCAGAAAACGGCATGGTGCAGAGCTGCTAACACTGACTTGTTCACGTTACCTATGATGGCACCATGCAGAGAAAATTGTTTGGTCCTTAGCACCTCTCAGAAGGGCTTGATAACTCTAGCAGCTTAAGAGCATCTGTTTCCACAGGCAATACGGACTTTGGTATCCAGGCTTCTCTGCGCTGAGAGGGACAGACCATGTGTTTAGCCTCTCTGCAAAGGCTGCCCCTCCTTCCCTATTTGATTAGCTCATTTGTGAAGAAGAACTGGTTTGTCAGGCCCTATATTGATGTTGAGCTAGTTGGTTTTGTACTGGGACATCAGCTCTGCTTCTGTTGTCTTAGAGGAGCCAGAGTCACCATCTGTCACATCTCTGCACAGTGAATTCTCCACTGCTAACAGCCTGGTTAATGCTGACTGTAAAGCTCACATCATTGATGTTTCGATAGACAACCCTCATCTTGGACCCCTGCCTGAGCAGGTGTAACCTGAATACTTCTTAGGACAGTATTTGTGCTCCAAAGAGCCAATCCACAGCTCCTGCTGATGTTGGAGCTTGACACCAAGCCTGAACCTGCCACTCATAACCTTCAAGTCACTTGCTCCATGGCATACTCTGCACACCTCCTCAGAGCCCCTTTTGAGTTCAGTATCAATGGTACTCTACCACCTTTACAACCTTTACACCTCCAAAACAAGTTTCACCTCCAGTGATGAAACCTAGCTGGTAGACTTATGATAGAAACAATATTGTCATCTGGATAAATGAAGCTGACCAGAGATGCTAATTTTCCATCTTCAGAGGGGATGGTGGCAGAAAATTCTCTCTCTTGGACTCTCTGATCTTGGGTTTCTATCACGACCTTCAAGCCAATCTCAGGATTTTTCAGTACCTCTGCTGGCTGCCCACACAGAGGAAACCCATCCTGTTCAGAAAGGAAGGCTCTATTAGGCTGCACGATGCAAGCAAAGGCCCAACAAGAACAGGAGCCATTGGATGGACTCATGTCCTTTTTCTAAAGAAAACATTTGTGTTGGCTGCTGTCCTAAGAACTGTCACAGTGATTGCTGCAGGAGCACACCATATGGGTTTATGGTCTACTTCTCTTCAAGTGGAAATACTGTGTGCACTCCTTTGAAAAGGTTTGGGAGTTGGTGTTTTGACAGAACACCTCGGAAAAACACTATGTCATGAAACATAGTGCAAAATAAAAACAATATACTAGTTAATGGTTCTTTTATTTTACATTTTCTTTCCTTCTTGAGAAGCAATGTAGTTTCAAAGTAACTTATGTATAAATCTCTTTAAAAAATCCCTGTTTGATAACACTCCATTTCCTCTCCTTTGCCTTTCTCTTGTTGCTTCCTGCACTCCTTTATGGGGTTTAGTGAGTGAGATGTGAGTTACATTGACAGAACAAACATGATAAATTCCTGCTACCCTATGAAATTTGTTCAGTAGAGCTCCTCTGCTGCTGCGAATCTTAATGCTGTTCTCAGGCAGCATTTTCAATCCATCAGATGCTGTACAGCTGCATATGTGCACCACAGCGGGAAGATTTATGCGTTCCTATTTTTAGGATTTCATGTTTTGGCACCTCCATGCTGTTCACTTGCCCAAAATGTATTCTGCTAATTAAACCTTAAGACCTAAATTATAATGTACTTAGGGATGTTCAGCCAATGAAGCAATGAGACTGTCTGAACATTTCTTGATTGCATGAATTTATATATGAAATAGCTTTCTTGTGAAGTAAAGATACTATAATGCCATATTTGTAATTTTGAAAGGAAAACATATATTGCTTTTTACCAATCTTTCAATACAGAGTTATGGTATGTTTTGTTATTTCAGTATTTTTAAAATACGTACACACTTGACTACAATGATAAAATAGTTTTTATCTTGAAAACACTCTGGATGAGGACTTTTGGAACAGTCACACCATCTTGGGGAACCTTCTTTGTAGAAGTTAAACAACAGCTGAAAATATGAATGTTAAAGGAAAGCAGCAGGTTTTACACCGAAATGGTATTGGCAACCACTGGCAACTGTTATGTCTGTAAGCAGAGCTCCAGCTTGCTTATGTTCAAATTCATCTCGCATTTTGGCACATTGGATATTTTGTAATTAGCCTTATTTAGCAGTCTGTCTTAGCACACGCAACCTTTAACTCTTTCGCCATCCCTAGCAAAGAGTGCTATCTACCTTAACATTGTACAAGAAAATCACTTAATAATCATCTCAGGCAGTCTCATTTCACATAGAAGCTGAGCTCTCTATTATTTAGTACACATTGATTAATAATATAACACAACATTGATTTTCATCCACAGTTGGCCACCAATTTTCTTGACTGAAAGTGTTAAGTCAACTGTTAAGTGAAAATGAAATTGTTTGAAAATGTTTAAAACTTTTACATTAAGGTGGTGCTATTACAAAGCTTGGGGTTTGTTTTTTTTGTTTTTTTGGGGTTTTTTTACTGGAGAATATCTTTAGGGCTCATGAAAAATTAAAATGAGAAATAGAGGAGAAATCCTTGATGAAGATGGAAAAAAACAGTGTTTGAAACTTCAGTAAAGCAGTGAGAAATGAAGCCAACCAAACTCATGACATCTGTGATGCCCAAGTTCAGGACTAATGAAGGACTTAGTTAAATTTCTCATCTTTTTAGGATTATGTAAAATGAATGAAGAAATAGAATGTAACAGAAAATCCTTTTCAGAAACAAGTCTTACCAACAGCCTGGAATTTCCAGGCATTGAAGTGAGATGAGGGTATCAGAAAAGTTAAGATGGAGAAGGCTAAAAAGACCCATTTGTGGCATGTTAATACAGAAAGCAATGCAGCCCAAATCCTACCTCTCCAGTGAAAACACTGGGAAACCTGGCCACCAGTCTTTGTCCTTCTCCATTTAATGGGAAAACAGCCAGTTCTGTAGTCCCATCTCCTTTGCCTATGGGACAATATAGAAGGTGCTTGTTAAATCTTCACTTTGAGAGAAAAGTAGACATCAGAGACTAGAAAAACTCAGTGGTGTGAGAAGGGAAATAGTTGTAAAGAATCATGAAAACACTACCTTGGCTAAGTGAACCAGAATTATCACCAAAACTGCTGTCTTTATTTCTGTTTTACTGCCAAGCCCTGAAACTAGATCTCTTACCATTCTCCCTTCTGGCCTCCAGCACAAAAAAGATTTAAAGAAAATTCATTGAGGAAGATGTGCTCTTCCCTTCGGTCCTGAGAAGTTTAAGTAAAAATTATACACTGCATTTTTGAGCTTTACTGCCTTTTCTAGAAATCCCAGGGCTGCCACAGCCCAAGGGTAGTGACAGCAGTGTGAATTCATAGAGATGTTTAACTAATAAGGTAAAAGTGTCATGAAAGCCTTCCCTAAATTCCAGTTACTCTTCCTGTTTTTGGAATAGGCCTTTCTGAACAGAAAGAAGGATGTGTAGCCCTCAGCAAGGGCATCCTCATGAAGACACTCACTCTTGTCCTCCCTCTGACACCCCACTCTGGTTTCCAAGGTACTGCCATTAGGATCACCGCATCACGCATTTCTTATTGTAAGGTACTGCCTGGTTGATTTCTACTTTTAGAAGCAGGGACAATGAGACCATTTTTAAGCAACCTATTTTTCTAATTTACTTGGTAGGAAGTGGGGTGTTTTCCCTTCTGGAAGTACATTTCCATGCACTGGGACCTTAGGAGCTGGAAGGGGCTCTAAGGCTAGGTTATGCAATGGTACTATGCTCTGCTTAAAGATGACCCACTTGCTTCAGTTTGGGAACAACAGTGGAAAAATGGGTTAAAAAGTCTGTACTGTTCTTCAGCACTGGAACTTAAAGAAACACATGATGCAGCAGTTGTGTCAGATGCTCATATATTTACATCATTGTCTTCCAAAGAGATGGAACATCCATCTATTTGACTGCAATGAGATTTAGTAGACTGGGCATTACAATGAATATGGCAACTAGCTATTGGTTAATTCTGGTTAGGTAGGATAAATCCTACCCATGTCTCTATTCCCCTTCAGCAAAATAAGATTATCTCTATATGTCACGGAGCTGATGTTGTGTTACTTGATGTCAGAGAGAGAAAATGCTAGATGCATGGTGAATACTTCTAGTATTATCAGTCGATTTTTATGTGTGCTACATAGTGAAAGGTTTTTTAACACAGAATTTCAGATTAGATTATATCTTAATGTTCCTTTCTGTCCTTAAAAATGTGTAAATCCATTTGACTAAAGTGACACTTTTCAGGAAAAAGGGCACCTGAGAACTGTGTTCCACAGTCCTGTCTACCAATAGACTGTTCCTTCCTAAATTCAAAAGTTCAAGGTATCACTGCAACAGCTAATGTCCACACAGGAGCTCTACTATAAAAGCTAGAAGATTATTACTGCACATTAACATGGATATTTTACCAAAACAATGTATTTATGGGTGAGAATATTTATGGCAAGGTAAGCTATGGACAACAAATCTGTAGACCTGTCGCTGAAACCTTGAGGACCACTAATCAAAGTCGGCAGAGAGGACCAGGGTATAAAGAATATACTTTCTGAGAGTCCCCCAGCTAGAAAGTAGACAGGGTTTTTTGTGCTCTAACCTTCAGCTTGTCTAGAGGTGACAGGAGGACAGTTGTTATTAGCTATAGAAGACTCTCTGCGAATTGGTTTGTTGGTGCTTTCTCTTTTCTGGCTTTACATCAATGACACATAATATCTCCAGTGGCCCAGGCAAATCCTTTGATCATTATTGCATTCCAGAATATATGCACCACGTGCATAAATTGTCAACAATTATTTAAGCACAATATCCTGCACTGTACAATGAAAACACTGACTACATGCAGAAGATGGCAAATCATCACAGTCTCTTTGAAATATTGTATTAAATAACCCTATGATGCCTTATTTCTATTCAAAGTCAGACTGGTTGCTTCAGGGCATAATTGGGTGGTTCATTCTTCAGTGCTGGCAGTTATTTTACAGATTCATAAAACTGACTTTATCTCTGTAGTCTCTGTAATGCATAGGTACTGGTGGGATTATGTTTTGTGAGAATTCTCATATTAATGACATAGACACTGAAATTTTTACTAAATCAGAGCATGTCTTGTTTGTTTGGTGGAGATCAGAGTTTGAAGAAAGTTTGTACTGTGACAGTTTTCAAATCTGTTTGAAAACTGAGGAAAATTTGTGTGAATTCATTACAAACATTAAATTCTTTGATAACTGTATCCGACTACTTTCATTTGAAGTGGAGTAATTTTATACATTATTGCTATTAACTACATATGGCTGGCTGGCACCAACAACTGAACAGAGAAAGGAAATAAAACCATGAAGTTCAAGCTAATGTAATTTAGTTCTAAAAAGATAAAAAATATGTATTTGGGTTATTTGCATACACTTATGTATAAAATGTAATGCAATTACCATGGACAACATGCCCTATGACAGTCTGCTACTAAAAGCCATATTTTTTAGACTGCTCCATGATACATGCACACCTGCTTTAATTCTTTCAGAATTATCAAATAATTTTCAAGTTATAAATGCATTTTACAAATATAAATATACATCTGTATTAAAGATAGAGAAATTTCATGTGACATAGTAAAAAAAGAATACCAAGTTTTAAATCAATTTTAAACCTGGCAAAAAAAGTCAGCTATATTATTTTTAAAGTTACTCACTGCTTTGAGCAAACACGAGCATGGGACTTTGCTCTTTCTAATATATTTCTCCAACAGCCTTCAAAGCATGGCAAGAATTGCTTTTAAACAAAGGATCCCTGTAGTGTGAACAGCAGTTATCTCCATGTAATTAGAAATACATGCCTTTATAGTTCACTAAAACAATTAAAGCATGGTAAACATTGGGGACAAATGTACATTAATATACATTCCTATTAAAAAGAAAAATTAATGTTGACTGCATTGCTGCTTTCATGCTTCTTGCATAGCTATATCTCGAGATTTAAAATCCTTTATGTTACAGATAGTTGCAACAGCTGATACTTTCATCTCACAAGACCTACTTGACTTCTCATTTCAATCATCTCAGATCATTGCAACTTATGAAGACAAATTCATGTTTGGGCTTTCTGTTGGTTAAAATGCTTCATTAATTATGTCTATATAATATATAATAACAAAGCAGAGGTTTGATGGAGCAGCTCTAAAATGCAGTTTAGGAGCCTTGCAAGGAATGTAAATGCAATCAGAGCTCTCATGGACTTTGGGAGCGGGGCAGAGGAACTTTGGGAATAAGATGTGATTTCACCATTACAATGCGACACAAGCACACATACTTGGTGGCTGGTGCTAATGGCAGTGACAGAAGATACAGCTTTCTCAGTCTCTCTTGGTACCTCTCTACTGAGATTTGATAGTAGGTGACACCAGAAGACCCCCCCAGAGATTCCTAATGGTTTCTATTGGTTCTTTTGCTATTTGAACTTTGGTGATGCTGGAGCAGGAATGCAAAAAAGTCTCTCCATTTTACAAGAATAGATGATTTTCTAAAAAAAAATGTCCTCAGCTTGACTGTGAACAAAAACCTGAAATCTTGAACTGGTCACAAGCTGATAATCAGAAAATGTGTGTGAATTTAATAATCACACATATTCAGTTTGTGAAACTGACTGCTCAGAAGCCAAAATGGGACTCTGCTTTTATATTTCTGAGTCAGAGGTTTGTCAGAACTACATTTTCCTCACAAACAGATCTACTTGTCACATCAGCGTTTTCCAAAAATTCCAAATTTCCTGCATTCTAACTAATTTTTTTTGTGGCAGGAGAGACCTCAAAGCCGAGGGCCTTCAACATAAAATGCTATAGATTAGTCTAAGCCACATGAACCAGGTTCACTTTCATGGGTTTTGCTAAAGCTGCTTCCCCAACCCCATTTCTTTGACCTAATATTCCTTTAATATCCCTTTCCAGCTTTCCCTTTCCTACCACAGGCGGTTGTATCCACAGTGAAGATTTTTCCACATACTGCATCAGAGTCCTTCCTGCGTGAAGAGGTTAGCCCACGCTGTTCATCAGCATTTATCTACCACTTCTGACCTTTTCCAATAGGTGGTGAAAGAGGAATACACCAGGTGTTGGCAGCAAAGGCAGGCTGCACCTCGTTAGGTTTATTGGATGGTTCCCGCAGAAATAATTTAGCAAAGTAAAAGTTTGTGGTACCTGAGTGATGCAAAGTCAACATAACTGCAAGAGAACTGACATTACTGTAGCAAATGCACCTTGATGAATATCTAAAATTGTGGATTTGAAGTGTGCTGTATACCGTGATAATACAGGAATGGGAATAAGATTGTTTTGTGACCTCCCTGAATAGTCATTGTCTTCAGGCACCATGGGTGGTTATTCTTTTTTAATCCGATATATACCAATGAATATATTTCAGGTTAATTTTTCTGGTGCCACCCAATTTGTCCCACAAAATCCAAAACACACTCTCAGATGGACTAGCTGTGCTTTGTGAATCAAATTCTCACCGGTGGGTTTTGACTGAGGAGATTACAGCATCACAGCCATTCGCTTGGCTGTTAACAACTCTTAATCAACCCCTTAATACCACTTGATGACATTAACTTTGATTCCAGGCAAAGCAAGTTAATCTCTCTGTAAGAGAGAACCTCTCACTCAGCTAGCTGAAAATATATCTATAAGCCATGAAAATAGTGTGTCAAGATTCCAATATCATGGGAAAGCATTATGGATGAGGAAATAACCCTTACCAGACATGTCAGGAAGTGATTTGCTCTCAGTAATGCAGAGGGATTGCAGTGTAGAAAGAAATAAGGTGCTTAGAAACTTCAGTAGGAAAGACTTTTTTTTCTTTTTTATCAAGAGAAAGGTGTGCATACCCTTGTGAGTTGAATTCATTTTGGCACAGGGTGGAGAAGGTGGGAGGGAAATTCAGTGCATGCCATGCAGAGCTGCAGACTGTTGTTGTTCCATAAAGGGGTTGTACATAGTGCAATGAAGAATTTCAGAGGGTGTTTGACTGGACTAGGGGTGACAGGGGAGTAGAAGAGGATTACAATTTATATCTGCTGAACCCCCTTCTAGTTAGGCTGGGTGTATGGAATGTAGCTGTGTTAGCTGCTGTGCCTGAGAGTAAAGAGGCCATCAGCATCCCTGAGACAAATACCACAAATGTCCCCATAGGAAACCCAGTCCTTGTCCACCTGTCTGTCCAGCCAAGGGCTGAATGGTGTGTGCTCATGATGGGGTCTTCATGTGGCTTGGAAGCTGCTGCTGGTATACATGTTTAAACCCAGTACTGCTGAGATGTAATACCAGGCTTTCAAAGATTTACAGTGTGCTGTGTGAAAGTTGGTCTGAGAACTTCATTTGGAAAGGGATGTTTTTGGAATCTCTTGCAGTATTTCAGATCAGTTGTCAAATATTACTACTAGATCTCCATGAATTTTCATGGTGCCTCCATTTCTCGGGGAAAGGTAGGAAAACCCTAAGCCTTAAATCTTCTTGCAGCTTTCTCTGTATCAAAATATCAACATGACACAGAGCTCTTGCAGGTATCTATGAAGATGCGCCGTCATTAATGAATTTGAACCATTGTGAAGCAGGTTAGCCTTCTACAGCATTGAGTGCAGTTTCTTTGGGCACCATAAGAATAGAATGCCTTTGCTAAATCTTACCTGCAGATAAGGTGATTTTTATTGGAAGGTCATCACTGCCATATTTTAAGTATAAGAGTTAAAAGTTTAAAGGAGAAACAATAACCAGCAGAGTCTGGAAGAAGTCCAGATAGGAGATTGCACCTGATGTAGCCCTAAAATATTTCAGTCAGGAGTAGATAATGGTGGATGATATACTATAGCTAAACACCTTTGTTTTCCTGCCATAGGAAGAAGATGTAGCTTTAACGACCCATTTGGCAAACTTGATTTCTTTTCTCAAATTCTTCTTCTGAAACTTCCTTGAACATTCCTACCAACCTTCTACAAGTAGTTCCTTGTTTTTAAACAACATGCATAAACTTGGGAATGCAAAAGGATGTTTCTTTCTGAACTGGTTAAAATGTTTCATGCAGACTGAAATTATTTATTTTTATTTTCAGACAAACTCAAAAAGACTGCAAAAAATCAAACCTGTTAATGAATGAAAATAAACTCCATGAACCTTTCAGTTATTCACCTGCCAGAGTGGTAGAAAGTTTCTCTTGTAGTGATGAGGTTGGGATAGTGTTTAGAAGAGAAAACAGGAAGGGAAATAGAGAGCAGATCAAATAAGTACGATACTGAAAGAAAAATCAAGAAAATACTTCTGCTTCTAACAGAAGGCTGCAGGAACTGGGCTGGCTCTAGAAAGGATGAGATGATAAAAGTGGGAGACTTACAAGGTTTTAAACTGTCAAGGTCTGTTGTATGGTTAATTAGATCAGCCTCAAAATGCAACTGGAAAGACTCCTTGTAATCCCCTCTTTCAGCAGCAAACAAAAAACCAAGCCAGACTTTAAAAAAATGTACAGATCCCACTTTGACGTATATGTGTATATATCTTGAGGTTTTTCTCTGATAATTAGTTATTGCTGGAACCTGGATTTTGAAAGACCTTTATATTTTGATATTTTATTGAGATTCCAGAATTCTTAAAACCAGGCCCATAATCTCCCCTGTTAGTCAAACAGGGTACACAAATACTTTCAACATTATGTACGTTTCTGTTTGCTAACAGGCAGGTCCTAGACTGCTAAAATAGGAGCATTTTAAATTTTTAAGTTAAACACTGATAACCGTGTATTCCTGATGAGCCATTCATAAGAGTTCAGCGTTACAGTTAATCAAAATCTATGGAAAAGCATAATTCACAGAATGTAAACAGCCTTTTAAACAAGGTCAAATCTTAAGTTTCTGAAAAAGCTTTTGGTTTTGTCTTTAAATTGAAAAAAAAGTACAGACAAAACGCTCTTGGGTGAAGTTTAATTAGAGGTGATGTGAAGCCAAGTGCAAATATACCTTCTGAGATTAAAATTTCTGCATCTCTGCACAGGACGGGTACCCAGTGCCATGTTTAAAATGCAGATTAGCAAATCTTTCATTAGGCATTCAATCTGGCATTCAATTTGAAGT
Source organism: Falco rusticolus (assembly GCF_015220075.1). Classification (NCBI taxonomy): domain Eukaryota; kingdom Metazoa; phylum Chordata; class Aves; order Falconiformes; family Falconidae; genus Falco; species Falco rusticolus. The sequence goes on from NC_051190.1 coordinate 85,788,119, forward strand.
AGTGCAACTTCTGCAATTAACTGTAATGAAACAGGTTTGGACTTTCGTTTTGTTGGTATAAGCAAAATCAAATCTGAATCCTACCCTTTATCCATGTTAAACATTCTCCTTGGATGGGGCTGCAGCTGGAAGTGCAATTGGCTGGGAATTCCCTAATATTCAGTTTAACACCTGGGCTGTCTAAGTGTCTTGTTATTGTGATTGGCTTTTGAAGAGGGATAGTATCTTCTGAATTCTGCCTCTGCAGTTTTGTCAGAGGACAATATTATAATGGCTGATGGGGAAAATGAGTGAAAAGGAACAAAAACTACTTTCCCAGCATCTGACTGTAATCTGGGCAGTTTTTAACACTTTAAGCACGGGATTACTTAGAGTGGTGCAGGACTCAGAGTGACGCGCCCCTGGGAGCCCTGCAAGCAGGCCGGGCACAGGCCAGCCTTGGTGCCGGAGCCCGCAGCTGGGTCAGCATGGTGCCCCGGCTGAGGCACGGGTCCTGGGGAGCCACCAGTGTGTCCCCAGGAGCCAGCTGGCCAGGGTGCAGGCATGCTGTGGCGCACACCCGCTCCGGCCCTGCTGCTGGGGAAAGCTGGCGCCTGTGGAGCTGCCTGGAGAACCAGCTCTGGCTGAGCTGCTGCTTATAGATCCTCCAGCAACATCCCAGCCATCTGAACTGTTTGACGCCGTCAGACCCCGATGCTTAAGAAACAGGGGCAAGTCACAACATCTTCCAGTGCACTCCCCCCCAGTCTTTGAATAGTTTTCGCTGGATCCTGCTGCAAATAAAGCAACTTCAGCTGGGCTTATCTTCACACAGATGCCTCAAAGGTGGAATGCAGTGTGGTTGGATCAAGCCACTAACACATCTCAGTCTGGGTGGGGTATGGGCTGGGAGCAAAACCAATGTGACCACTAAAGGAGGTTAAAATGGTCCCTTGGTAATGCAGGATCATTTTTGAAGGAATTAAGCACACGAGGAGGGGCAGCAACGTGCAAAGATGACCTCCAGCAAACTGTTTCCAAATTAAGACAGTAGTTAACAGAATTAGCAATATAAATAAAAAAGATTTTATTCCTCTCAAACTCTCATGCTGATTACTCTTTTATAGTGTTTTAATGCTTAGGACTGAAATAAAAAGGAAGACGATTCGTTTATAGAAGTGTTAGGATCAGCAGTGACATTACGACCAGTCATCACAAACTGCCATCGCTTGTTGGTTGTCCTGACATTGCCAGTTGTGTTTAAACAGATAAGAATTAGCAATCCTGCACTAAACAGAACAGTAAATAGCAGGACTGTCTTCAGAGATTTAGCACCAAGCCACAGACTGTTAATGGGAGAATGGAAGCTGTGAGAGGGAGTGAGTCCTGTTCCAACTGCTAATTAATCCAACATATAAATCCTCAAAGAGAGATCTCGTGCCCAACAAAACAAGGCTCTTGTTTTCATGGAAGGTGCTTCTCTAATAGCAAAAGAGAAAATAATAATAATTAGCCAGTTGACTTGGAAAGCTAATTGTGGAAAGTACAGAGTGTTATGTGTAAATACATTGCCAAATGGAGAGCCTGCTTTATTTATTGGAGTGCTCAAAGCAACAAACTAGAGACTTTGCATATTAGATTGCAATTTGCATATTTACTAAAATGCATTGCCTTTTTTCTACTGCCTACCCTCCCTTCCCTCAGAAGCAAACCTGTGGCAGAGCAGCCACATTTCTCTGAGCCAGTTTCATCTGCTGACATCAATGAATTTACACCACAGATGAATGTGGCTGTTTGTGCCTCATCCTGGTAATGATGGCAGCTGTTAGGTTTGACCGTGAACTCAAGAATCTCATCATCTGTCAAGGTCTTTCTGTTCCCAACAGGGTTTTTGTCAAAAGGATTATGCTGGGAGAAGAGTGCTGTGGTGTGCACAACAGGTCTCAACCTCCTGCTCCAATCCAGCACATGGGCAAAGCTTTCCCTTGCGTTTTCTTGCTGGGCGTCCTACGATCCCAGGCAGAAAGGGAAGAAGCTGGATGGAAAAAACACCCTCACCAGAAAGAAGGCAGCTTCAAAAAAAAGTTTTAGATTTGTTTGAGGGAGGAAACCTGATGACTTCAGGTTAACAACAAAAGAAGACCCTAGGCAGGGCACAGGGTGAATTTAATAACAGTGTGTGTGTGCATCTTTCTGGGTCCGTACATGTCTACACACATCCATGACTAACATTGCTTCTGGTGTTTGGATTATTTTTCTTTGTGATGTCCATTCAATTTTCCCCCAATTCCCTTCCTAAGAATTTGTTCTGATCTGCCTTGCCTAGGACTGTCAATTAAGAGGAGATGCCAAGGCACAGCATGTTAAGTGTGCTAATGCCCTGCAAACACATGGGATGAAGCAGAGAAAGAGAGATGCACTAAAGCATTATCTCTTCCCTAGAGTCACAGAGTAATCTTGTTGCCAATCCTATGTGCTGTATCAGGGTTTTAAAGACATGCAATGCATCGCTAAGGATGGCACACAACTTTTTTTCAATAGGAACAAACACCTTATTTTTAGGTGATCGTGTTCTTTTTTCTCTGACTGTTCTGATGCAACTCAACTGGAAATAAAAAAGGGAGATATTTTAACCTAATTGCTAGGAAAATTTCGCAGTGCAGTATGGACAAGGAGAATTTGCTTGATCAGCAGAACATAATTTGGAGACTTAAATGCATTCACTCAGTTGAAACACTGAATGTGCAAGTGAAATGTTTCACGTGCTGCTGTTTTCTTACCCTGCCAGTAGCCTGCTGCTTCTTCTTGAGTGTTTACCTGGGGCTGATCAACCAGTTTTGTTTCTGAATGCTAACTCTTTCAGCATGATCTTTTACCTTAGCTTTTAAGAGCTACTACCAACTGGGTAAAAAATACATATTTGCCAAAATACACCTGTACTAACTGCAGTTACTGAAGAAGTAACTGCCAAAATCTTGCCTCTTTTGTAGTCTTACTAGGAGCTTTAAGATGTCTAGATGACATGACAAACTTCCTCAGTTCTATGGAAAATGGTTAAATTCTTGCCTATATGAAAATGGGACACTATAAACCTACCCAAGGCAACACAGCAACATGAGTAAGTGCAGGCAGACACGAGGCACTGCCAGAGAACTGTGCACACGTGTAGCTGCGCTGCCGTTAAGTTTGACCACACAAACTCATGCCTCAAAGAACTCACCATCAAAATGAGAGAACAAGTTATAAACAAACAGGATTTGGATCTTACAGTGAGCTTTAGGAGTGAATAACATAACTTTCTTTAAGAATTTCTCCCATTTTGCCTTCTTTGTAGTCTGTTCAGAACCGGTGGTGTCTCACAGGCACAAAACCAGGACAGCACAGCTCCTTCTGCATATCAAATTTATACTACCACATTCCAGACAAGATAATCTTCTGTCATGGAGCAGTTTTTATGTTGTGCTGATTCATGAACAGAGTTAAAGAAAGGGCTGTGTCAGCGGGCACGCCTGGATTTGCAACACACATTTTACCTCCTTGTGGTTTATAACACTGTCACACATAATTGAGACCTTTATAAATTCTTCTACAAACAGGCTTCCTGGGCTACAAGAAAAGAAGATGTTGCAAGGTAGCCAGAAATGTGTATGATAAAAGCCTGGGATCTATCTCCTAGCACAGCACAGTCCATCTCACTGTCTGAACACATTTTAAACATACTTGGACCCAGCACTGAAAACTCAATCTGCCTAAAGACCTTCAGCAGCTGTCACTGCCTTGCACTTCACAGGGCGCCACGTCCACCCACAGAGATGTCAAACACTATAAAAACTTACAAAGAGCAACAAAGCTCTAAAAAAAATTATCAAAATAGACCTTTATTTCTTTAAAAAAAAAAAAAAAAAAAGAAGGGAAGGTATTGTCATTGATTTTGTTTGTTCAAACAATGTCCAAATCAGGGAATGTGCATTCAGCATGTTAGGTTAGATGCTATTCTCTTTGCTCAGTTCAGCATGCAGAATTTCAGGGTTTGAGAGAGAGCAGGTGGGATAAGATCAGCCAGTATCACAGCAGCCATTCCTAGAATGTTTCCTGGAGCTTCTCATGTGAATGTAATGCATTGCAGTTTAAAAATGTGGCTAAAAAAAATATTCATAAATGGCAGGCTTGAGCAGTAGCTTATCTGTTTGCACTCTGTAATAATGATGTTTATGCACAGGGCTAAGAACAGGGAATGCTGCTGCAGTTTCCTCTTTTCCCCATCAGTTACTGTTTCCCTCCAGCACTCCAACGTGTTTGTGATGAAGCCCACCCGCAAACTGGTCGGGCTATCTCCCCGTTCAGGGTATCCCGGTGCCTAGGCAGCTAGGAGGACAGAAGTCTAGCATCTCTGTATCAGGCTCTGTGGCACTGATTTCTTTGATTCTGCCACTTCCAGAAACACTCTCCACTGGATCTGAAAGGAAAACCTCCAGCTCTTCCAGTCCTCCATGTCCTGGCCCAGAAATTTGAATAAGGGATTTACAGTGAACTCTTCCCAATCCCTTGGTGTTTCCTGCCTCACTTTTCTTATAAATGTTTTCTGTCAGACACATAAATCTTCTCCCAGCTTATTCGGGCAGCTCCTTGGGGGCTCACTGCAGAAAGAAACAACTCAGTCACTCCTTCAGGTCTTTGAACTTCCCTCTTGTGTGACCTGCCATCTCCCAGTTTATCCAAGGGCTGCAAGGCAAGCGTTCAGCTGCAGCTCGCAAAGGGTGTTATTTCCCTGTTAAACTTATAGAAGCTGGACAGCATTGGATCTGTGTTCTCCTAATCATTAACCTGGAATACATGGCAGATACAATGAACTGAAATGGCTTTTAAAGCAGAACTGTGCTTTTGCACCCTAATTCTTTTTTTTTTTTTTTTTTTTTTTTTTTTTTTTTTTAAGAAAATAACAAAGGAAACGAAATTCTTTTGGTCAGCTGAAAAAGGATTTCTTGGAATTTTTTTTTTTTTTCATGACTGTTATTATATTATGTTATTACAGTTTTTTTCATGAAACATGGCCAAAAGCTGGGAAAAAACTACTTGTGCAACATATAAATTAATTTCCTCGTTTCCTTCTGGCCCTTCTACTGCTTTCTGTTTCTATCGCTACCTACATATTTCAACTCATATGAGCTAACTTTGAAGGAATGATACGATGTGAGCCAGGAATGTGCTCTTGCAGCAAAGGCGGCTGGTGCCATTCTGGGTTGCATTAGGCAAAGCATTACCAGCAGGTCAAGGGAGGGGATCCGTCCCCTATGCTCAACACTGGTGAGGCCACATCGGGAGTGCTGCGTCCAGATATAGGCTCCCCAGTACAAGAGAGACATGGATCTACTGGAAAGAGTCCAGTGAACAGCCATGAAGATGATGAAGGGACCAGAGCATCTTTCATTATGAACAATGACTGAGAGAGCTGGGATTGTTCAGCCTGGAGAAGACAATGCTCAGGAGGGATCTTAGTAATGTATACAAATACCTGAAGTAAGGCTGCAAAGAAGATGGAGCCAGTGGCAGGACCAGAGGCAATGGGCACAAACTGAAACACAAGCTCTCTGAATGTCGGGAAACTGTTTTACTGTGAGGGTGACCAAGCACTGGCATAGGTTGCCCAGGGATGTTGTGGAGTCTCCATCCTTGGAGATATTAAAAAGCTGTCTGGACATGGTCCTGGGAAAAAGCTGTAGGTGACTGTCATGATTTAACCCTGGCTGGCAACTAAGAACCACATGGCTGCTCGCTCACACCCTCACAGTGGGATGGAGAGAGGATTGCAAGGGTAAAAGTAGAAGACTCGTGGGTTGAAACAGAGACAGTTTAATGGGTTAAGAAAAAGACACGCACACAAGCAAAGCCAAACCAGGCATTCATTCACTGCTTCCCATGGGCAGGCAGGGGCTCCACCATCCCTAGGAGTGCAGGGCTCCAGCACCTGTCACGGTTACTTGGGAAGACAAAATGCCTTAACTCTGAACATCCACCCCCTTCCTTCTTCCTCCAGCTTTATATGTTGATTATGACATCATATGGTATGGAATATCCCTTGGGTCATCTGGGGTCAGCTGTCCTGGCTGTGTTCCCTCCCAACTTCTTGTGTGCACCCCCCAGCTGCTCCCTTGTGATCTGGGTGAGAGGCAGAAAAGGCTCTGGGTAAGCACTGCTCAACGGTAACAAAAACATCCCTGAATTAACACCACTGTTTCCAGCACAAATCCAAGCATAGCCCCAAACTAGCTACTATGAAGAAAAATAACTCTATCCCAAACAAAACCAGCACAGTGACCCTATCTGAGCAGTGGAGTTAGACTAGATGACCTTCAGTGGTCTCTTCCAACCTGAAACCTCCTGTGACTCTGCAACACAGGTGGTTGCAAGAGTTAGATGTTGGATGCAATGAACACAGATACCTGCCAGCTCCACGATCCTATTCTGAGACAGGCAATTCAATTTTAGCACCCTTTTCCCAGTCTAAGTGGACCTACAGAACCTTTCTGCAGTGGTGAAAAAAAACAGTTTCTTCAATGAACATCCACATTCTTAGACACAGCTTAGTGCTGATGGCATGGTTTGATGAGCTCATGTTACAGGCAGACCTGAGGAAATACAGATTTTGCAAACATCTGTGTGGGTGGTACTCAGAAGAGTACCCCTACAAGAAGGAGGCTTTGACACTTCTTTTTCATTTTGTCTTATACGAGGAGAAGCAATAGCATGACATAGTATGGCGGCAGTGAAATGCTCGAGGCAGCAGGCTGCAAGGCAGGAAAGGATGAAATCTTAACTTTTCCTCTCTGTGTGTCAGTATAGGTGGGCTAGGAAAAGTATTCTCCAGAGAGGCATATCTGAGATGTCACTGCACCTAACCTACGTTCACACAGGTTGATGCCAAAAGGCACAGTCCTCTTGCTCTTTTCTTTCCTAGGCATATACTACTGCCTCCTCCCTTGAGTCAGATCTGCAGATGGTGTGGTTGGAGGGTAAACTCAAAAGATCATTGATCTCATGAGTAAATGACTGATTTTTTTTTTTCTTTTTGGCAAGCTCATTCTCTGCTTGATTAATTACCTGACCTCATTTAGCCAATGGCAGTGTGATTACTGGAGCCAATGAATAAAGAAGCAATAGGGAGTAGAGTGGGACCACACCTTCTGTGAGCTATAATTAGACCAGACTATAAATAGATTCATTAGATGTAGGGTGAAATCTCAGAAGAAAGGGAACTGCAGGGGAGGACTCGTGATTTACAGACTACCTGCCCAGGGCTTTGGTTGGGCTGGTGCAGCTGTGAGCTGGTTCTCACATGGGGTGACCTGCATTACCTTGGCAGCTGAGGCTGCAGGTGAAGGCAGAGGGACATCAGGAGTGAGAGGCACATGCTGAGGGAGAAAAGGGAGGTGGAAATGCAAAGGACAGACAGATAGGTCTGAACCATGTCTATTTTATGTCTGTTTTGCTACATTTGGGAAGCATTTATAGTAATACCATACAGTGGAAAAAAGTTTCTGTTTTCTAATGTGATACAGATATCTGAACCAAATAACTATGCTCATTGGTGTTGAGGTGAATGCTCACGCTAAAGTAAGGCAACAAACTGTGTATGTGCAGCTATAGGGAAAAAATAAGTAGGACAAAAGACTTTGGTTTTGCTTGAAAAGCAGTGATGCTTTTACATGCTTCATGCACGTCAGAGAACTGTATTAGCTGCAGTATCATGGACCATAACTACAATAGCTGGTGAACTGGGGGTGGCTGGAAGGAGGTTAGGGCAACAAAACCAGCTGGGAGCACAAAATCTGAGGAAGCTTGTACCGAGTCCTGTCAGCCTGGGAGGTCTGGCAGTCACAAAGCGTGAATTGCAGCAGGCTAGGCAATGGCCTTACTAAAGGAAAGGTCTGTGAAATAATGTTAGTCATAATTTAAGATAGTGTGTATTGTTCCATTTACCTGCCTTTTATCTGCTTTTCCTCTTTTAACAAAACGTTGCTTAAGTGAAGTCATTCATGCTTGCGAGGGGGGGGGGGGAAATCATTCCATGGAGCATTGGGAGGTTTAGCCTAATTTCCCAGCTTTATGGCCAGACAAAGACCAGTGCTTTAGCAGCATTGCCTCACTTGGTCCTCTTGCTACCAGTGAAGTCCCAACAAAAACAGGTTACACAACCCAACCTGAACTGATACAGTCTACTGTCATGTTTCAAAACAATTTAACTACTGGTGCTTAAATTAGCAGATAAAGTAAAAAGCACCTTGTGACTCTGTTAAGTGTAACAGGGTCCTGCCTATCTCATAGCACAGGCTTCTGAACACCTCTAATCAGAGAGTAACTTAATGCAACAGTGGTATGCTTTGGATCAATGCAGCCTGTTGAGTTTTCAAGAAGTTTAATAGTTTAGTAGAAATATGAGTTTAATAGAAATGTTTCTATTAAAAGAAAAGGAGAGCAAGAAAAATCAGAGACTTCATTCCAGTGCTATATGTGCCTGCCAGCTTGTTCTATTGAATTTTATGTGCTTTATAATCATATTTTATACAGTGGTAATTGAGAAGAAAAAAATGTAATATTTTTCTTTGACATCTTGTAGACATTTTGTTTTACTAAATTAACTCCTTACCACAGTGTGGAAAGACTAACTAGACAGTTGTTCAAATATTGCTCTCTTTTTCAAAATAATAAGCCAGCCTTAGCTTCTGCTTTGGACTAAAAAGGGAGCTATCAGGAAAGAAACCAAACTATAATCATAAAGGCTTCAGCTACATCTGTCTTCCCCATCCTGCATTAGACTGGCATCCCTCCCTCTGGCACAGCCCTAGAAACGCTGGTGGAAGTGCATGCCTGTTGCCTACAACTGGTTTTACTATGTCATTGTCTCAGGGCTGTCAGAGCGGAGTTAAAAAGCGGTCCGAACACTGTGTTTCCACTAGTGCTCGTATTGATGGAGTCACAGTAGACTTGCATTGGTAGGGTACTTTTAAGGAGAAATAAAGGGCAGTTTAGACAAGCCCTAAGGGTCACATTATGCAAATTATATGTGCTCATTAACCTTTCACATAGCTGAAAACATTTGTTACCTGGTTACCTATTACCCTTTCTCCTTCCTCCCTGTCCCAAAACTTGCAACCCACCCTGACACTTCTCATCAAAGATTTAATTTCAGGGAACTACTGCCACTGGCCCTCTGATCATTAAGATTTTATTACTCTCAGAACATATAGCGTGATACATTTCCTGGTAGACTGCTAAGTAATGCTTTCCATAATTAAAAATCCATAAATAATTAAAACCGTCATTATATTTGTCAACATAAATGAACAAACTATGTCCTGTGAACAGCATTCTGAATAGATACAAGCTTAAAACACAGTGATGTGTTCAATAGCTGCATTTAGGAATAAATCTTCCTCTCCTCTCTTAAAACAGATTTATATTAATTTATCCAAATAATGGGGAACATGGTGATTCTCAGCAGATATCATTGTCATCAATAAAAATTAATTTTTATTTGTATTAAAGCTGGAAGGAAAAAACCCAGTACGAGACTGGGGACCCATAGGGATTAGCATTCTATAAACAAAACATGAGAGGATGGACAACTAGTCCCGAAGAGTTTGCATACAGGATAAATAATAACCACAAAGTCTTGGAGAAGATGCAAATGTGAAGGGCAATGAGCAATTTACAACCTTTCAAAATAAAGTCACGTTAAATTCATGGTTTGGGAATACGTGTAATAAAAAGGGTAGATGTTATCAGTCAAGAGCTGAGAGGGCCTTTCAGAAGTTACATAAAATGAAGGGACTAAAAACACCATTTTAAAAAATAGGAGGATCAAAAAAGAACATTTTTGGGGTAATATTTGAAAACCATGCCAATTTTTTTCACCCAGAACTGATAAAATCATATGGATAATCCTGCATATGGAAGAATAAAACAACATGGGAGAAACCTTGAACAGAATTTAGAGGATTTGTGATGAGCTCCACTTAACTTTGAGCATCCACATCAAAGATGTTTGGAAAACATATCTAATTTTCAGGGTTTACCTGCAAAGTACTGAATCAAGTTATGAAGCAGATCAGAAGCAGTTGATCTGAAGTTTATTCAGCCCTTTCTGAGATGTTTTCCTGGCCTTTTCTTTTACTGTTTTATTATTTTTTAGTACACAATCAAAATATTCCTATCACCATTGGCTTTTTCTTCAATTTATTATATGCTACTCCACCTGGTCTTCAACATCATCCTAAAGAAAATAAGACACTTAATCTCTCTAAACTTTCTGAAAATCTTACACATCTTCAATTTTAACTTACTTCCCACTTGTCCTTCAGAGGAAAAAATCACCTCTTTCTCCCTTTTTCCACCTTCTTTCTTCTGTGAGAGGCTTTTCATCCTATATTCCTTCTTTCAGCAAAACCCAGAACTATCCAGCAACTTTCTGGTTTTTGTACTTGTATGAATCACCCACGGCATTTCATGAGCAGACAGAGCACTGCTCAGGTCTGCTTGACCCACAAGCGGTACAGAACACTCTGGAAGCCACTGAGCACTGGTAGGAAGCGTTTCCAAGGCTTGTCTAGACCTGATGAAGTGCTGCTGCTGTGAGAGAAGAGCTCAAGCAGGAATGTTTAAAGCACTCTTTTACAAAAGAGTTTTCCTTAAATTAAACAAAATGAAAGTAACTGATTTTGTGTTCCACATGCTTACAGCTCTTAAACCCTCTTTCCTCTGACTTGTTAACTTCAGACCTTTGCTTTCTTACTTTTGGTGGAGAGTTAGAAGGCCTTTACATAAAAGGAAATGGAATCAATGTTTGAAATATGAAACAAGGAAAAAATTCTGGAAGTCATAAAGCAAAATGTAAAATTTAGCAATAACAAAAATATCAAACATTTTACTGGGGAATGTAGATACACAGAGAAACTTTAACCAAAACTCCCTTTCCTTTTGTACAGATGCCTTCAGAGGTCTATGTTGTCTTCACAGCAAGACATCAATATCCATGAAGAACAAGTGAACCATCTCAGAACTTTTGGTTGCCCACAACAGTCACCTTTACTAAATCTTGTAAGAACCATTTAGTGGGATGAAAGGGAAAAGTGAGGCTTAAGAGCCAGAAAGACAGAGAAAAAAACTCAGCAGGAATGTCAGTCCTGCCTGACTTCTGCAATGTCATGGGGTAGTATAGTATCAGCTGGTATAGGCTGATACTGCTCCTCTGTCAGTTTTGTTGAATCAATACATTGATTTAAATTGACTGAGAGCATGGTTCAAGCATATTTGATTCTTCTCTTGTTTTAGTGTTGAAACAACTGAAAACCACTCTGTATTTTCATTTTATGAACAAAAGCCATTATCAGGAAAATCTCTTCTTCTATTGAGAGTTAAAATATCATTTGTGTATGATTTATTTCAGTTATATATGCAACAATAGGACACTTATGGAACAGGAATTTGCACACAGTGAATTATTTTCCCACAAGGACAGCTGTTTAATTTGGGGGGGAAATATAATGGCAGGGAGGTGCTGAATGAAAGAATCTATTAATTTTAAAGTGACAGCTGTTGTATAATTGTAATTTTTGTGGGGTTTTGGTTATTGAGAAGCTGGAACAGTTCAAGATAAAGTTATATTTTTGACATCGCTTCCTGTGTAGATCTGCCCACTAAGATTAAATAAGATCTGATGAAAATAAAATTAAATTATAACAATAACATCTGGATAGAATTAAGATATTTCTCTTTAAGATACTTTTTTTCTTCTCAGTCTTCATTTTATGTGCATTTTGACTTTAAGGTTTTATTTCCTATGAGAGGCAAAGTGATCTGGGGATTGGTCAGTAAAAGATTATTTAATATGTCTCTGCTCTGAAATTCTACATTCTCTTTCACATCTTTACTGCCTTTCACTTACCCTGTATTAGAAATGCAGTCTTTTTTTCTTCCACTGGATTCAGGAAAGGCTTAACAAAAGACTAAAATCTTGCTGTTGGAAAAGTTTTGTTGATTGATTTGCATATCAAAATACAGCCTTCATACTACATGTAACTTTCAGGTCTTCTCACGTAGCCATTGAGGTTATCAAAATAGCTTTATTTATATATTGGAGGGAAAAACACATAAATTTAGAAGGGCACAATCAGCTGATTACAATATTAGATTTCAATAAACATTGATTTCCTACAAGGACCTGGGGAACACAGCCATGCAGAGACATTTGAAACTAGCACCAACCCAAAACAGTACATAAGAATAAAGCAAACAGCAGCTTAGATATATTTTGCACAGATGCAAAACCAGACTATCGGAACCTAAACTCTCACATCCACCCTCTCAGATTTAACTCCAGGCAGATCTGACCATGCTAGGATGTGCCCCTATGTTGAGCATTCACTGGGTGGCATGGGTTTTCCCAGTAGCTGTGTGGATACACCTTTCAGCCATAGCTGACCTGGTTGCCTGGCTTCTGTTCGGATGCGTTCCCTTAAAGAGATGTGCTTGGATAACCATGTCCTCTGCCTGTGCCCATGAGACCCTGGTCTTGCCTGGGTGCTGAGGCACACCAACAATTTTGCCTGGGTGGAGCTGCTTTATTTCAGGAGGGAGCAGCAGGAAATGCTATCCAGACTTAAACCATTTTAATTTTGTCTTTACCTAGCCAAGACAGAGAATGCTTCCGAACTTGAGTAGAAAGTTTTCTGGACAGGCACTGGAAGGCTTCAGCTAAAGCCTGAGTTCATTGCAAAAGTTGGGCATCCTTGGAAGGATGATATACCGTGTTAGCCATCACCAGCCACCTACTGGGGTACTAGGAACTTTCTGATTCCACATACATAATGCCCTGAAGGCTTTACTTCAATTATCTCCACTTCATGTTTGGGAATACCAAAGCATAAGGATTTAAGCGAGTCGTCTGATGCCACACACAATTCAGCAGTTAGGAGAGGTCGTAACATAGGAATTTCTGATTTCTGCACTTTTCAGCATGAGATAATGTTACTTTGCAACTGAATGCCATGTATCAGTCCTCTATAGGAAAGAATGAACATAAACCAATCCCCCAACGTTTACTTTTTCTGGTGGCAACAAAGAAGTCAGTTACATTTTGGAAATGCAAGGCTTTCCTTTATCGTCAGCCCTCAGTCAGAGCTTCAATTATGTTCATTTGTCACTAACAAAACTCTACTTGAATGAATAATTCACAATAGATAATGCATTTATTGAACTTCGTCTGTTTCCCTACTTCTAGGCTTTTTAAAACAGTTGTAAAAAAGTTTCAAGAGAAGTTTCTGGACCTAAAAACACTTAACTTGAAATACATGAGTAATCTCATTGACTTCAATAGGATTACTCAGGTGTTTATAATGAAACACATATATAAGCATTACCAGCTTACTGGAGCCTTCTTTTGAACTTTGAATATGAAATTAAAAAAAATAATTTTTCACCAACATTTGAGTTTAAGATTAACTTTTAAAGAATATTGCATCTAGCAAAGGTTTAATGCACAAGTAATCACAGATAATGAATATGAACAGTCTTGTGCATGCTGTTTTTTCAGAATTGAGGTTCAAATGTGAATAAATGAATATTTATTGACATATTGTTCCTTCTGTCCAGATTTCTAATACACATCTCCCCAGAACTATCACTGCAGAATTGGCAGGAAAGATCATTTGTAGTTACAGATGGTCAAATCCTTTTCTTTAATATCTAGCACAGAAAGAAAAGGCCACTTTTTAAGAGCCATGTTGTCTTCTGGTTGGTACCTCATTTGGGTTGATTTTCCTCAAGTTCATACACCGTAGTCTGTAAGAACCTTATGGAAATACATAAACAGTGAAGAATAATGCAGTAACCCAGAGAAACAAGGAAAAGGATCCATTGTTTCCATTGTGATTATGAAATAAAGTTTTTTACCTCTCTTTACAGTGTTACAGCAAATTACCTGCAGGATTTTTACTTTTTAATATTTTGCCCAGTATCATATTCTTACCACTCCAGTAAATTAAGACAGGTTGCAGTTTTGCCCACAATATGTCTTACTGTATATTCAGTCAAAAATAGACTGTTGCAGATGAAGTAGAAATACACTACATGGCACATTCCTGCCAGCTTTGTGCAAGAGGAGCAGAAATCAGACAAAACATCAGTGGTTCCACAAATTCAGTTTAAATGACATATTGTGTTTCTGTGTCTTTAGGGAAAGAAGAAACTTGGTTTCACTTTTTTTAAAGCACACCTAGTGGAAAACTCTTTACGTTTTTGTAAAGCTATAGGAAGACTAGATCTAATCATGTTTTGCTTTACCTGCCTTTTTTTTTTTTTTTTTTTTATGAGGAGTTGAAGTCATTCCTCAATCTTTAAGGAAGTTTCCCTAAGGATGTCAGGTTTTGAAATGTGTTGATATGGCTTATGCTCCATTAAAGCATCACATTTTGAGGGAAGGGAGAAAAAAAATTACACATGTATTTGAACAACATGCATCAGCCCACACTGTGATGAGAAGCCATAAATATATTCCAGTTGAGTTAGATCCTTGATATTCCTTGCATAAGGAAAAAAGGAGGACATTTTCTAGCAGATGTTTGACTGCAATAGCAACGAATACCTCTGTAGTACAGGGATGCTGAATGACACACACCTGTGGTCTGACATCTCTACCGGCACTCCTGAGACTTTTTCAAGTCTGTCATACCACAAAGCATTAAAGTTGTGAAGTTGTTCTTACACTATATGCTTTGCGCTCTACAGTTTACAGCCTGGACTTCATCAGTCGGATAAAATGACTGAAATGACAGCAGTCCAAGCTGAGCAGAAATACTCATTCAAGAAGAGTTTTGCCTCCTTCTGTTTCATCTTATTATAAAGTGGTTTCAACAGCTGGGGCTACACACAAGGTACATTGGCAGCCTGGAAGCCATTAGGCCAGACCCTCTGGAATATTTATTTTGAACATCTGGAAACTAAACTGATTCTGCTGTAGGCAGCTAAGTTTCCTTTGCTATTAACCCATGAAGCAGTCTTTGAGCCTGCTGGGCAGCTTGACTGCTAGAAGCAATCAGGAATCCAAGACAGGGCTCTCCTGTGCTGTTTCAGAAGCGAACATGACCCTTGAACGGCCACTGTTAATCTGACAGACAATCCAAGTAGAAAGTCAACCTTTTAAAATGTAACTGTCCCTAAATACTTGGGAAAAATGTATTTAAAGCCTGTTCTCTGTAATGACAGTTTTAGTTGTTTAACACTATCTTTTATAGTAACATAATACACCCACCTTTGCCTTCCCTCTTCCTCACTCCTTGTTACTGGGTTCCAGATACTTCACTTTTCATATGTAGAGCTTTGAATGGAAACTTTTTGGCAAAATTGTAGGTGAATTAGAGAAACTTTTCTTGAGTTGCAGATCTTAAAAATAGGTTTCGAAAAGCACTGGTGCTTTTGTGTCACTTCTGTGAAATAGCATGCCTTAAAAGTTTGCTCCTTTCAGGAGAGGAACTCTGAAAAGCCATGATTTTTAGGAAAAATCGCAGTGACAGGCTTTCAGCTCTAGCAATTCAAGGCTCTTTTCCCTATGAAAAATGACAATGAATGCCTTTAAAAGATTTAAATTGAAAAAGAGATTAACCTTGATGCTGGATGCACCGAAAGCATCAAGAGAACCTTAATCATGGACTTTCTGGACACAAAAAGGAAACTTGTGTGTGGGGGGGGGTGTTATATGTTCTCTGAAATATACATTTTGCAGATTACCATCGCTTAGACATACCAGTTTTCCTCATGTTTCAGAGTGTAACAAGAAAAGCTTGAGTTTGTTTATATACAAAAACCAAACCTGATTATTTAATGAGGCTCTCAAGTCTATTTTGCATTATACAGAATTTTATACTGGGGTTCTTTGCTAAACTGGCTGCAGATATTGATAGATTTGCATCATTTTTTTTACATCTGAGGACTAAGCTTTTGCAGCCAGTCACTAGACACTTTGGGGTAGAGTCACTGCAAGCCCCAAAGAAAAGGCAAAAGCCAGACTATTCCTTCCACTCCTGTCCATCACCAAGAGGAGGACTGTATTAGCCCTGAAGCTCCTAAATTTGAAATTACATTGAAAGCTGGCATAGCAGTAGAACTTCAAATAGCTATTGACATTTTGCCTTTATTTATGATGGTAGTAGCTTCAAGTTTTGAGGCAAGCTGCCATGTAAGCAATAATTCAGACCTATTCCCCTCGAGGAGCTCTGGGTGTGATTTAACTGGATTGCAGATTTAACTGGATTATTTTCTTTTATTATTATTATTTCTAAACAATAACTGAAGTAGCCAAACAAGAAAAGACTTGTGAAATAATTCATTGTAAAATGTCAGACCTATTCCTTCCCTTAGCTTTCATACCTTTTTGAGAGCAAATCTTTGTTGAAAGATTTTTACATGATATGTGAATGGATTATGCAAGAGAGACAGTATACATTCTCAGTTCTGCATCAAAATGGGACTTGAATCTCATTTCCCAGTTTCAATACTTGCATTTGAATGAGGGTCTGACAGTAGTGGAAAACCCTGTTTTGTTAAATTTCAGAGGAAACAATGTAAAACCACCTTTCATGAAAAGTTGCTGTCGAAAATACATTTAATGATATCAGAAAGGCTAAATAACAGGTATAGCACTAGATGTCAGATTTCAGTGAATCTGTAACGTAATTTTTGTAGCAGTCGCTCTGATTTAGAATATCTGAGCATCTGCCCCATGGTTTCGTTGTATTGTAATAATAAATATTTGTCATTTTCTCACAAGAGACTCCTTCCTTTGAGATTGTCTGCCACCTTACAGGCATATTAGCTTGCTAGCATTAAGGCCATCATTTTACATAACAAAAACCTGGGGACTTTACTAATGCCAGGTCTTTTTTTCTTTGCCAGACAAGATAATTTTGAACTATACCCTAGGGCTGATTCTGATCTCATCTTTCCCAGTGGAGTTACCTGGTAGTTTCTGGTATCAACAGCATTATAGTAGAACAGACCTTCCTTAGCTTTCAAAGCCCTCTAGAGTCCAGCTAGCATGGAAACCCCATCCTAAATTCCTGCAAAAATATCAAGTGAAAGGTTTATCTGTGCTATGGCTCATTTATATTTTTAGATTTAAAATGCCACTATCTTTTCACAGGATGACACTGAGAGGGTTCTTCAGTGGAGCCTGAAGAAAACTTCTAGGTTTTGTGATTTCAGCGTAAATCATGACAAAAATATGTCTACACGTTCTTTGTGGTAGATAGGTCAGGCAAACTAGATGAATTTGAAGTAAACATACAGGAAGCATCAGACCAAGCAGAGAAGCTGTGTTCATAAGTCACCCAGACTCGATGGCATTCACCTGGGAGCTCAGAGGTCACTCAGATGTGAAATTGCAGAACTGCTGACCAAAGTACTCAAACTACCACTTCAAACACCCTCCATGACAGAGGCCAGGCTGACTGCCAGCACAGCTCTCATACACCACCACTGTGTTTCTAGAAGGTACCCAGGAAACCGCAGGCTGGCCAGTCCTGGGCAGGTGGTAGAGCCTGTAATGAGAAGTGAATTCCTCGATCCCATAAATGAACAAGGTCTTTTGGGAAAGAGACAACAGGGCTTCTGGGGAGTCTGGGGTCACTGATTTTTGTGGAGGTCTCAACAGTATGTGGGTAAAATTGCTTTGCTGGGTCGTATCTTGGGCTTTTCAAAAAGCCTGTGGCAAGTTTCTATGCTAAAGGCTACTGAAGAGGCAAGGTTGCAGTGGAATTGAAGGAAGGGTTCCTTTATGAACTGAAAGCAGATTAAATGGTTAGAAGCAAGAAGTCAGGCTTACTGGTCACTTTCCAGGACGGATGGAAATCAGGAGTAGGGTTCCAGAAGAACTGTTGCTGGGACCAAAATTCTGCTGCATCTCTATCATTGTGCATCGATGACCTGGTGAAGGGAGTACACAGTGACATCTCTGTGTTTGTGAATGGTGCTAACTTCCTTTGGTTAGCTGAATAGAGTGTCAATGACATAGATCCGGGTGAAAGGACAAAAATTTGAGCTTCAATGTAGCTACATGTAAAGTTGTACCTACCAGGAACAATAATTAAACCATGCCTACATGAAGCTGAACTTGGAAATGGCAATCGCCACTTAGGAAATAGATTTTGGATTCATCATTTTCTGCCTTCTGAAACTATTACTTCAATGTGCAGTGGCAGACAAAAAAAAAAGCCAAATGAATTATTTGCCATTGTCTGTAAAAGTAACCACCCAGACCCTGAGTACTACTATGTAGTGCTCTTGTATGTGCTTGTAAGATGTAACAGAGTTAGACAATGTACAGAGACAGGCGACTAAAGTGAGTAACGGAGTGGGGTAGCCAGCTTACATGAACAAACTAAAAAGGCTGGGTCTTTCGACTCTAGACAGCAGAAGTCTGAGGGGGTATATGTTAGAGGTGTACCACATCATGAAGGTGGTAGAGAAGGTTAAAGCAGAAGTGTTATTCACAGAATCCCACAACACTGCATGCAGGGGCCCAGCTTTTAATAGGTAAAAGGAAGAACATTTTTCCATGTCAGTTAGTGGAACATGCTGCCAGACGAGGCAGTGGAAGGAGGCAGCATCAGGAGACACAAATGAGG
This sequence comes from Falco rusticolus, assembly GCF_015220075.1. NCBI lineage: Eukaryota > Metazoa > Chordata > Aves > Falconiformes > Falconidae > Falco > Falco rusticolus. Next base: position 85,806,772 of record NC_051190.1, read on the forward strand.
ATAAGATGGACTCACACACAGCTGATTCATCCATGAGCAGACCCCAAAGGGACCAGCTGAAGCTGTAACTAACAACAACCCCTCTGCAACATCCTGGATATTTGGGGTAGGTGGAGGACATGGACTACAAGAAGTGACCAAGTCTGTGTAGTTTTCTTTTAAGCACCACCCCTTATTAACCACTTTTTGGCTGAATTCTCTGCCCCTTAAAACACTTTGCAGTCCTCCCTGGGACTTCAGGGAGAGATAGAAATAAAGTGGTTAGATGCTGCAATAGATGGAATAAAGGGAAGAGGTGAGAATCAAGGAGTAAAAAGTAATAAAATAATCCAGGAAGCTAGAGAGCACACCACCAAGCAGGTACCCTGAGAGCATCTACTTTTCTTTGAAGACACTGAGGGAACAAGTAGGTGCTGACTAGTGGTGCCTTCTTCCCCAGGACGTGAGAGGGACTTGGAACAGAAACCAGTCCAACAGTCCCCAGCATCCTGCTGACAAGTTCAGAAGGAGGTTGATGAGAGCTTGCAGTTTGGTGGATGAGGATGGATGAAGACAGTGTAAAGAAAAAAGTGAGGGGAGAAGTGCAGCCAAGAGTTCCATATGAGGCTCTGGAGGAGCTGTGAGAGGGATTTTGATACGAAACACTAGACATACATGTGTACATGCAGAAGCTGCACAAGTCAAGGGACTCTGCAAACGTGCATGGTGTAATATATATACTATACTTCATATAGTATTTTCCAGCTTATGTCCCCATAACCAAGAAATTAGCCTTGATATTCCATCCCTCATTAATCAGACTGCCTAAAAAACACCTGCTAGGGTTAAGCTGGATGTGTTCTGAACAACATGACAGGGTCCTAAGTGCATCACCCATCTCTCATGTGCCCCTATCAGCCTCTGACCAACTTTCTCCATAATGCTCCTCTGCAACCTCTTCCTCTGCCAAGCATGACACAGCTCTATGACCTTGGACCAGACTGCTGTGACAAGAGCTAAGGGGTAAAAAAGAGCTGTCAGAAGCCCTCGTCTGGAGCATCCACTTATGCATCATCTGTGCTGTGGTTTGGAAATGTCATTTAAGCTGACTCTTGCTCAAGCTATAGTGTAGATATGCTATGCCTGGCTTTGCACCTCGCTAATCCCAGCCTTGCCTTACTGCCCTCACTTCTGGCTTGTTCGGAGACTTCCCCCATCACTCAGACTTGCCTGGCAATCACTGGTCTGCTGGCTGCATGTGCTCATCACATCTGCTCTGCTCTTCTTGCTCGAGTACTGCAAGCCGGTGCCCATTGCTACTGAGGACACTGCATCTGCTTGCCTTGTTATGACCCTTGGCTACCTTACTGGCCTTGCAGAGCCAGCTGCTCTTGCTGCTCCCTGGCAAGCCACACTTGCTTGCAGTGGTCACTGCATTTACCTTCTTTTAATTGCAGAGTGCAGAGTGGAAATTTGTGACCGACGTCAATAGGAACATCATTCTTTTGTTCTTGTAGGTCCTTACAGAACCACATTTTTAACTCGGCACACCATTAACTTTGTTCTTCCCATATTTCAGTTACCCAGGTTAAAAGCAACACAGTTAAAAGGCTGTATGAATTACTTCAGAATAAGACAGACTGAAATGCTGCAGCTAAAGACTCAAGCTTTGTCTATGCTTTAAAGTGGAGGAAGCATCCAGATGGGACTATGTGTAGCTGTGCATCCTTAGGGCTTTTTTTTCTTCCATTGATGTTCATCTGAACAGCCACTAGCTACACCTCTCCAGTTCCCATTCTCAGTTAGCTATTCCTGGGATCCTGAAACTTTGATACATGGAGAGCTTGTTTCAGAATCTTTATATCGATAACAGTAAGAAAATAAGGGTTCTCTCTGAAGATTATCAATGCAACAGACTGACCCAAAGTAAGGAACTGTAATTGGCTTTGTGTGATGTTGAAAAGAAAAAGGAATAAACAGTATTTTTTTGATCAGTGGATTATGTCTGGCACTTTTTGGCAGACCACCTGGAGGGAATATTATAAAATGGCATTGTCCTGGAAAGTGCAAGAGACATAGTGACCTTGGGTCCCTTTCTGTCAAGCCTGAAAAATACTCTTCGTTGTTGCCAGTGAATGCTGAGAACAATATGAACAGAGAGAATATCACTTGCAAGATGGTGTCAAACTGCATCAAGCAAAATAACCTGAAGAAATACCTTTATGTTACATTATCACATCTTTCAGCTTGCATTGCCTTTTGTATTTAGAAACAGAGGGTTTATTTTTCTTCTCAGAGTGAGTAAAATAAAAACCCCACCACTGACAGCCCTTTGTGCTGAAGGTTACATTATTAACGAGTATTGGGAAAGGGAGGAACTTTATACATATACACTATCATTGCAGTTAAAAGAAAGTACGCAACATAGTGTTTGAAGATAGACAAAGTGGGATAATTGATTTCTTTAGGATCTTTAAAAATACATGTATATGCACGGAACCAGATCCAACCTGAATTACTGGTAGTGTTAATTTAGAAGAATTCCGTAGAAATCCTGTGAAGTTATGGTAGCTCCACAACATTTATACCTCAGATCACAGTATGAATGAGTGTAAGTACGAACATGAGTAGGAAACTAGTGAAAAAACACTACTCCTTATTTTGAATCTGTAAAGACCTTGTAAGAATGTAGCAGCTACAAAACTATAAAGGAGGGAAACCTTTTTCAGAAGTTACAGATTTAAATTCAGGGTGAGTCATAGAGCCCCAGCCTTTCACTTGTGGTCTGTGCAGCAACAGCCTTCCCTCAAAGGTACCTGTGCTCATACAGAAATGGAGGTTCATCAGTAGTTTCTGGGTGCAGAGGGGAATGCAGTCACACCCTTTACATGCTGCCCTGCATTCAGGCAGCCAAGGCAGAAGGTTGGTTTGGGAACCCATATTAGGGTATTCACCACTCGTGGCATGACGCTGTCCAAATATTTTTTGATACAGCTCACAGGCACAGTTCCTTGTACATATTCTTTACATGAGATATACCCGACTTGCTCTTAGTTGCATGCTAGCTATAATACCCACTTCCAGTGGCGGGTGCATATCTAAAAATATTTCAATGTGGGAAGTAGACACAGGAATTTTTTTAAGAACTCATAGTACAAAAAAAATTGCCAACTTGAAAACTAGTTAATTACATTGTCACCATGGTGGCATTACCTACTCCTTCCTCCCTTCTACACCCAACCATTTGTGAAACCTACTCATTGGGTTATCTGTTACATTTAGAATATTAGAGATCCAGGATAAAGCAATCTTTTATCATATCTCTTGACAGCACTTAGCTCAATGGGATCTAACGTGGAATAGAACTGCAAGATGCTGCTGTACCACAAACTATAAATAATTAATCATAAAGCTAAAAGAGAACCATTAACATTTTCTTCTCCAACCTCAGCTGTGTTAAAAAAAAAAAGTGGGGGACAGATTCCATCACACCATAGAGAGAAGGGAAGGCTGGGAAGGTTGTTATGAACTTCAGATTTTTTGAAATAATCCTTTTGGGCATCAGAGCTCATAAATTGGGGACATGCAGCCTAATCTCTCTACCTACTAATATTCTCTAAAGAACATTTTGATTTGCTTTTACCTTTAAAAATGGTTATTCAGGCCATTCCTTGGTGATCTCTTCTAAGTCTCACTAGTAAGAAGACTCTCCTGATGTTCGGCCCAAATTTTGCCCTTCTTTAATTTAATTTCTTCTATTTCTAAACCCTTGAGTCCCTCCATATAATTCTTCTCAATAGCTGTCATTCCTTTCCAGGTGAATTATTAGGTGGCATTGTTTGAACCTCTCTCATGATTTTTTTATCCTTATACCTTTCTTTCCCCACTTCTCTGCAATCATCTGTATTGCTACCCCTTCTAAATGAGCACTGACCGAAAAAACCACGTTGTTTGCCCTGTGAAGGACACTGCAAAGGCATGCAATATTTTATGAATATTGTAAATTCTCTCTTTTTTCTGACTGGTACAATAGGAGTCCCTGGGTGAGAATGACAGGCTTTCTGGGAGGAACTGACCTAAATGCAGGCGACTGTAACAAACACCTGCCATTTTCAGCAGTATTTAAATGGCAGCGCTAGTAGGAAAGAAGTGTCTCAGACATCCATTTTAGATGGGCTTAAACAAAAGAATACCCCACAACCCAACACTCAAGCTGACTAGAGCGTTATCAAACAAAGTCAATCCTGAACACTGAAACCCTCCTTCTTAGCAAACGTCATTAGTAAGTCTCAAGTGCCTTACACCAGTCCCATACTATAGGCACTTATCTCTTATTTCATCTCCATCTTTAGTCTGCAGTACTGCACTTCATTTTAAGACTTAATTGTGAATGTAACATTTCTCATAGAGTTATTATACACAGAAAAAGTCCTGCATTGCATCTGTCATAGTCTACTCATTTGGTAATTCTGTCAAGAAGTAACAGTAAGAATTTCTTTGTGTAAGCTGTGCTTACTCCTAATGCCTCTGCTATCTTCCAAATGGTTAGAAACTGTTATTCATTTCAGTATTTTAAAAGGGATTGAAGATAGACTTTCCTGACAGTAATTACCATGATCTTTCTCTTTTTGAAGGCTGACACCACATTTCTTTTCTGTTATCTACCAGTACTTTCAGCCCGGTTTCATTTACAAGAGCACCGTAGCAAAAGAATTACAAAGAGTGAGATTTAAGTGACAAATTCCTGGTGCAGGAGGAGCTGCTGGAGCTGTGCTGGGGCGGGAAGGTAAGTTCATCTGCCACACCGTGAAAGAATCTCTCTCATGTATGCAAAAGTAGAAACTGATGTAAAAGGATGTGCATGCACACAGAGCCTTTTCATCTGACTCTTAATGACCAGTTACCGTAAGCTGCCTTGTCAGCTTATTTATAGAGCCCAGTTATGGTTTCTCAGAGATGAAAAATTTAAGTTGCATGGTGCAGAGGAAGTGCTGAAAGTCATTCAAAGCGCTATCCAGTTATCCCAGGATGCATGATAATCACAGGATTTCACCTCTTGCTCCTTTTCAGTTTCTGGTCCATAGATGATAACATGCCTTTTCTGTGGAGCAATTCTGGTGGCAGGTCTGGTTCTAACCTGCAGTTTTGTTGAACTCACTCACTGCTTTCTCCCTTTGCTGTCACACGTTTTTTTTTTCCACCCTCTCTTCCAGCAGAACAGAATGCTGTTGTCCCACCATTAGACACCTGTCCCTACAACCGCATGCTCTGACAGATCAGTCAGTGATCTACACTTCGGGCTTTCTGGGTCAGCACAATTCTGTCTTGAATTGCCCATAAGCCAACCTCTCTCCTTCTGTATCTTGTCTTTAATTCACTCGATTCACCCTTGCCTCCAGGTCTAGCCCTAAAACTTCATTTCTGACTATTTTGCTATATGATGCTTCGCAAAAGAGTAGCTTCTACCACATGATCACTGAAGGACAACACCTACTTTGGGATGTCTGTATCCAGTTACAGTATCTTTACTGTCTATTCTTTTGGTCACCACAACCACTGTTTCAATAATCTTTTTTTTTTATTATTTTTCACTTTTAAAGAAAATGGAGAAATCCTCCCTTATCCTCAGCTCTTCTTCTTTGGTCATTGGTTGGTTGGCTTTTGAGTTTTTGCCTTGCGTAGACTTATTCCCCTGATTAGCCCCACCACTGAAAATTGTGATCAGAGGTCTTCCTCAAATATTCAGCTGGCAGACCTCTGCACAACTTACCATGCACTATACCTGACTGACCAGCAAGCTACCAACTGCAGCGAAGTCACCAGCACAGAGAGAGAGAAAAAAAAAATCCCAACCACAGAAAAAGGAGATTTATTTTTTTTTATAAAAGATAAGCAAATTCAAACTACGCTTTTTCTATTGTGTTTGCTAACCCTTCTATACATCAACTGTCTGGCCATTGGTTTCTCTGCGTTGCAGTTACCTGAATTGTCCTTACAAATAATCACAAGTCACTTCTGCCTAATGCTGACTTTTTTTCTGCTTCCTTTGTGCAGCAGAAATCATGTCACTCTGCTTCCATGGATACTGATACTCAACCTATTTCTGGATTTATGGAACACTACCCTGTGAATCCAAACAATGGCAAGAGCAGTCTGTTTCGGTTCCCACTGAAATAAATGAGATTATTTCTTTGGCATTCAATGGGCATTAGATTAGACCTTTACTGAATGGTAGAACATTCTTATAATTCAGAACAACTCAATGAGAGATACTGTTTTTCAAGTGTAAACTCTCAACAGTTTTCCCTGAAGGAAAATCTAGGACATGTAAGGACATTTGTTGGTTGGTTTTGGTGTTTTTTTCCCCTAGTCAATGCTGATAAATTCATAAAGAACTTCAGACTCCTTCAGGGAGAAAAGATTCAAATTAAAAATGAAAAGTTACATGGAGTTGTGTGCATTCAAAGCTTGTATTAATTTTAAATAGGTAATAAGTACTTATAAAATTCAAAATACCTGGGAAAAAAAGGACAAGTAAGTATTTGAGAGCAATTGATTAAAACTAGTTGCAATTACAGGGACCCATCCACCCATGTAAAGGATGGAGGATACGAAAGAAGCAGCCTTATATCATTGTCATTCTATCAACTACTTACAGCTTAATAGTATGGAAAAAATAAATGAAGAGAAAGTGGAGATGAGAAGAGCAGAAGTGTGGGAGGAAAATGAAGGCAAACAGAGCACGGTTTCTACCTGCTCTGAGTGCCAGATGGGTCATTTATGGCTTTAAAGTTCAGGTTCAAAACATCTAGGGACAAATTCATTTCTATTCTCAGCTCTCCAGAGAGAAATGGAGTTGAAGCAGGGATACAATTGTCCTCCAGACCCCTGGGAATTAAAATCCAGATCCCAGCAGGAATGGGTAAGGCTTCCATAATTTTGGAGGGGATAAACAGACTTCTGAGCAGTTTGCTGCTCTTGGGCCTTCCAGTTCCTGGCCTGAACTCCCTGCTGGGCACTGTCAGCACACAGACCCCTGCAGAGGGACCATCTACCAAGGATGACAACCAGCCAAGGTAAGAGCAGCAATGCCCTGGTTCCCAGGTGAGGCCAAGCAGCACCACCAAGAGACAAGGGCTTGGCTGGGGCAGCTGGTCGGCAGGACCTCACTGGTGTGGTGCGCTTCCTCGCCTAGGACCCTTGCCAAAGCCTAATGCCCAGCCTCAATCACATATTGAAGAAAAACGGCCTGTCGTCCACTGCGGATGAATATCCTGGCTGTTCTTGTGGGCACATTACCCCTGGCCCCAATAAGGAACAAACAGTTTTAAAAGCTTAGTCCTGCAAGCTCCAACCAAGTAGTAGCATTCTTCTGCTGTCTTTGGTAGAAATTAGTGAGTGTGCACTGCTATCAGTCCCTCTTTCCTCATTGCTAGTACAGCATGGTATGCATGTCTTGTGGTTATTCTCCTTTGTTCTAGTCTGGATGTTGCATCAACCAGATGAATTCACTCTAATGACATATAATATATAATCAGCTCTAAATTTGGACCCAGATTACTGAGGTTGAGGCATATCAGAATTCAGAAGGATATTTAGTATAAAATGATCTAGAAACTGAAGATGTTGAATGTAAAAGTTAAGCTCTGTCTGTTGTCCCAACAAAGATTTGGTCCTAAGATAGCTGGAAGTTCTATAGGGAGGAATAGAAAGCTTCAGTTGACAGTAGCAAATTTACCATTGCTGCCAATACTGAAATACAGATCATTCTGAATTAAGCTAGCAGTGATATATGGCACAGTAAATTTGCTTGTTATGACTCTAGGACTAAGATAGTTTTGGGAAAATTGCCTAAAGAGAAATCACACTTTGTAATTCAAAAACTTGGGGGTTTGGGGTTTTTTTTTTGGTTTTTTTGTTTGTTTGTTGGTTTTTTTTTAAGATTTAGGTTTGCTTGACGTAGGACTTTGCATACAGGATCACAAAGATGGGTGACCAGAAAAAAGGCAGACTGGTCCCAAGTTCAGTAATACACACCACTGTGCAAGAGCAGAGTAGTGAAGGAACCAAATATATATGTTCAAACATAATTTGGGCTTGTGCTAAACACAAATAAGGACACCGCAAATAGTCTCTGGAGTGTGAGAATCAGTAACGTGTCCCAGTGTGAAAGTCAGCTATGCCATACCCTCGTGTGCTGCTGGCTAGGAAACCCTTGTACCTCTAGCTGTAAACTGGTACAACAGGTCAGAATCAGGCAGACAGATTTAACACTTGAGCGTTTGGACTAACATCATGGCAGCAATAACATGCATTCCAGCTGCAACTGCGAGGTCCTAACACAAGAAGAAAGTGAGTAAATCAGCTTAATTTTCAGGACTGCCAGCTCCTGACTTATATGGATGCTGGAGAGGAACATGTAACTTAGGTTGGGTATTAACAGATTGGGTTTGGGTAGAGCTCTAATAACTTTAATTAGGTATGTGTTTGAGAGCAAATAGTTAAGTGCATTGATTAATGTTTCCCTTCTCTCAATGTCAGACCAGCATGGTCTGTTCCTGAGTAAACCTGAACATTTCAAAACAAAAGCAGGAATGATTCTATGATATTGCCCCTTCTGTTCACTCCCTCAGTCTAGCCTACGTTAAAAGCCAGTCCCTAGGAAACTGGAAGACTCCCAAACCCCCACCAGAAGGTAATTTAAATGTGGGGTTCTAGATTATGTGTAAACTCAATTTTTCCCCTTGAGAAATATCAGACTGAATGCAAGACTGAGATGAAGCACCTTAAATATACTCTCTTGTACTCAAGACTTTACTTTCAGCTTATACTTAAACACTGGGAATGATAGAGGTCAATATCAGATTTCTGCAGGTCTTTCAGTCAAGAAATGCTTGACTGTTCTTTGAGATGGGCAGCAATAAGGGATTTCAATGTTCAGTGGAATTATTCAGGGCACACAGGAAACACCTCAGGGCCATAACGGGTCAGAATCCCCCCACTATGCACAGAGTGTGTTTGTTCCAACAGGTCCTTCCCTTTGATCTTGTTCTCCTGTGCTTGAACAAGCAAGGTAGAACTGGTTTAGAAACTGCTTAAGGATAAAAAAACATTGAGAAAAACGTTGTCTAAACTTGAAACTTTTCATTTTACAATCTCATTGGATGCTGGTAACTGTGGGAGTTCAGGGAGTCACCTACAAAGCTGCGGGCCGTGGAAATTCCCTAGACTTGCTTAGTGAAGGCCATGTTCTTCTCACACAATAACAAACGATAACGTCATTGAACAACCAGAGTCTAGAAAGCTTCTGATACAAACCAAAGTTAAAACATACTTGGTTTCCATTCAGAGTGGATTAAAATAAAATAAAAATAAGCACTGACATTTTCCACATCCCAGAAATCCTACTTCTTAGCCAGCTGTAACCTCAAGGTAAAAGGTTATGATCCCAGGTGTAAAGAATATGACCAGAGACAGAAACATTTTATTTTCAGATTTCTCAAAGGCTCAAGAATATATTGTGGTGCTTGAAGTCATACACTAATGCCTCTCCCCCGCCTGCTCCTTCCTGAGGGAATACCAGCTCACAGCTACCTAGGAAGGCTCCTTACTGTGACCAAGCACCTTCCAGTGCCACATCTTCTTGGTGAACAAAGCACACTGCATCTGTTAAGACCCCCTAGGTTTATACTGGGTAGCAAACATTTACAGAGTATACATAGATCAGTTACTCTCACAAACATGAATTATAAGCAAAGCTGGATTTTAGCTCTTACAGTCTTTTAGAGCAATCTAGATTTTGTCCCTCCAGGTGAGATTAGCAAAGAGTATTGGCTCAAATTGCTATTTTTTTTTTTATAATTGAAATACCTTTCTTTGAGTTTCTTCAGGATAATCACACCAAACTCCTTCTTCGTCCTCTGCTGCAATACAGACTACCCCTAATCTCCCCCAGCTGCCTTTTATTGAGCTACACCTCCCGTTTCCTTCCCCGCCTCCCCTTGCAGAACAAATCTCAAGGGTTTATACTAAATCTGCCAGTGAAATCTCATGATTTCTCCCTGCTTTTGGTGGTGGTTTTTTGAGGACTCGACTGCAAGAAATGAAGATAAATTCTCCTCCCTTGCTTTCTAGGATTAGATTTCCCTGTACTTGTGAGCTTCCCTAAGTGAACTTTTGCATTGGCTTTCTTGATTAACACATTCTTGCTTAACCTCTAGCTTTCTGACAAGTTATAACATTTCCAAGAGTTTTAGCAAAATCTTTATAAGCTTGATCAGAATTAAAAGAAAAAAGAAATTAAACCCCTGCTTTTTTATCCTACACTTTTTTTCTTGATAATCTGGTTGCAGCTGCACTGTACAGACAAGTGGACCGGCAGCAGTGAAATGCACAGTATATTATGCCAGGCAATGTCATGGGAATGAGTGCTGGAGACAGGAGAAGGCAGGATTGATTTTGCTACCAGGGAAACTGTGGCATGGAAGAGGATCTCAGTAACCCAGAAGGGTTCTCTAGTAATTTGCAAACCTTTAAAGTGATACTAGGATTTCCTGACTGTCTTCTGGGGTATTGTGTCTTGAAAGATGGTGAGAATTAACAGCTAATCACTGCCAAAAAAGGATGTCCTTTACCCTATTCCCACTCCCACTTCTCCACACTCCTAGCTTTGCCAGTGCTCATTTTATTCTCTTTGACAGCCTCTTTAATTCACTAACTCCAAGGGGGGAGAAAAAACACTGAATATTTTCTCTTACAACAGTGAGTCAAAGTGGCTCGCAGAAGATCTGATGAGCCCTAGAGATGGAAAGGGGAGGGGACAGTGTAGGGAAGGACAAAGGTAGGAGCACTGGGAAGGGAAGGAAAGGGTGAGGACAGAAAAAAACATCATTTGGTGTCGGCAAATTTAAGATTGGTGCAGCTGTCTGTGGAAGCAGAATTGTCTTATGGGGTGGCTAAATAAATGCTGTCTATTTTTCTCTGTGAAGATTAGAGCTATATACTATGATACATGATGGCAGAAGCACAGAGATGGGAAAGTGCTATAACTCTATCAAACACCTAGTGAAAAAATTTCCCTTAATAAGCTTCACTGGAAAGGCAGAGAGCAGAACTCGTCAGCAAAATCCAAAGAGAAGCGCTGTCACACAGATCTTGGGTAGACCTGTGTTTACACAGGGAACACACCTGAATCCTCTGGGGGTAGTGCAATTCAAATATTAAAGAAAATTATCAGAAGACCTCAGAATGAGGCATAAATCAGGTGGCTGGACCTCCTCCCAGGCCCAGGGAGTGTGACGCCCTGTTAGGAAGCTGGTTGCTGTCCCTTTCCTCCCATTTCTCAGGCTTTTCTCCTGATGATATTTCAGGACCGTTCTTTTCAGTGCAGGAATGAGTAAGTACACCAGAGCAGCAACCAGTTCAGCTCAACCCTCAGTCTCTGAGTGCCTCATCCCCTAGTGTCCGTGCTCCCGGGGAGTGGCAGCAGGCATGGGAGGGCACTGTCCTTGCAGTGGGACTTGCTTCATGATGGGCTTCACATCTGTGTTGTTTACAAAAAGACTTGTAGATGGAAGAAGCAGTTGTTTAACCACCTTACTAGGTAGACAATATGATCACAAATTGCACTTTTTCACCTATATGTTATGTAAGCATAACTCCAGCCCAGAAAAATCAAGGAAGCCCAAATAAAAGTGTAAAAAAATTGTTGGGCAAGTTTTGATGTAATTTTTATTTTTATTTTTTTGCCATGGGAAATACAAATACAGTCAGACAATCTCTGTTTTTTAATTAAAAAAGATTGATCAAAATTTTCTATTAGATACAAAAGGAAATTAAAGTATGCGTTAGACTTTTGGATTAAACGGTAAGTCCCATTTTACATACTTGCAAAGGAAAAACACAGAAATTCCAAATGCTATTGCTTGGTGTATTAGTTTCTTGATTATTTCAGAAAAAATTGCTACACCTCCCAAAAGCTATTATTTAATACATGGGAAACACTGCTTCTCACTGGAGATTACATTCTAGAAACCATTAAAATTATAAAAAACAATTAATATTTTAAAAAATATTTCATTTAGCCAAGGTCCCCAGTTTGAAACCGCAAGATCAGAAGGTCAGATTACTTAATAGCTGACCAAGCTTTTGCAGTTCTGAGGAGTTACATTAACTTTAGGGTAAGCAATTATTCCTTCAAAAAATGAATCCCTGAGATGTTGATTATCTTCTATTTGTATATGTCGTAATATAAAAGGATCACAATCATTCTGTCAAAGCTATGGTTACATGATAACCATATAATATGAATATTGACGATAATGGGAATGATTGAGCTGGTAACTCATGGGACGTTATGACACCTCCTCTCCCTGAACTGCTTCTAATATGCCAGTCATCTTTTTTGGGGAGAGAGAAGTCAAATTGCTCTCCTGCGAGTAAATCTGCAGCAGCCAGGTGGAGGTGTAGAAAGTGAATTCTTAGGTATAGTGGGCACCCCTTCTACAGGGAAGCCTCTTTGGTATCTATAGCAGCTTGGCTCAAGTTATATTTTGGTACCTGCAAATGTCAAGCCAACCTGAGGTGCTGATGTGTCCTCCAGAGCTGTTCTTTCTCTGGACTGAAGGACAGATTCCTAGATTCCTGGGTTTGGTTATTTAGCGAGGTAACAGGAAAGGGAAGTCAGACAAGACTTTGTCATAAATGTTATGCAGCCTTTGAATGCAGTTTTAAAATTATTGCCTGTGGATGCTGTTGCAGAGAGCTTGACTGCAATCTTACACCAGCACAAATAATTCATTAGAAATCCACACTGTACTGGTGCAAAGAAAAGACTTTAGTCCAATATGAGTGGTGCTCATCTTCTGTAGCTGCCTTTTCCACCTAGCCCTATGAAAACCTAACATGGAAGAAAGATACAGATGTAACCCATGTTCACCCTTCGACCCAAATGCAATTTCTTCGCAAGGCTGCACTGTGCATTGCCATCACTACCTAGCCTAGATCCGAGCCAAAGAAGTTTTTCCTCTCCTCAACTTCTGAACAAAACCAGACCTCAACTACAAATAAGTTGGCCTTTGTGTTACTATTGTGCTGAAATATGGGTAGCTATATTTGCATATCAGAAGCTTTTCTGAGTGGAATGACCTTGTAAAAACCTCAGAAGAGGCAGAGTGATGAAGATCTGGGAGATTTCTACAAGAAACATTTTGCTTCAACATAAAATATGAATCAAGCTCCAACTTAGATATCAGCTTGCAGAGCTGTTCAGCCTCACTTGATGTTTAACATCTAGATTTAATGAATGTCTCTGGCAATGTGGGCTACAAGTCAGGAAATTTATAACCATTTTGGAAGCAAGAGACTGGAGGTTATTATATTTCTAAGATGAGAAGGAAAAGATCATAATAAAACATTAAGCTTTTCGTTGTGAGACAAGGGAGCAGGTGTAACTAGGAACAGACAAATCTTTAGTTCATAAGCATTAACTCCCATATCAGAACAAGATTTAAAAGTCTAATTGTGGGACAGAGAAACAGTACAACCTCACATGCTAGTTACTCTACTCCATTAAAAGTAGGTTAGATGTTGCTATTTTCAGAGCCCAACACAGTGAGATGCTGAAAATTGCGGTTAGACTAAAATGTTTAGAGTAACTGCTGGAGCCAGGGATCTGATGAAGGATGAAACTTCAGTCTAAACCCACGTGTGTTATGAGGTTCTACAGATCAAGTCTAAGCCAAATATGATATTTTAGCGATATATTTGGGGGTGACAAGTTCTTCTGTAAGAACCTCTTGACAGTTCAGGTCACTCACAAAGATATTTGCTAAACTCCAAATCGGAAAGCCAAAACCTGTATGCAATTTCAAGTAAGAAAACCACTTCTTTACTATACTTCCTGCAGGGAAGCCAGACACTCTTTCAAGGTCTGGTTACTAAGGATTAAGTTGCATGGTTATATCTAAGTAATTTCACTTTTACTATAGTGAGGTGTCATACTGTGCCTATAGAGCACCCTCAAGCCCATGAAAGACTGGAAGGGGATAGAGCTTTATCTTATGTTTATTAGGCTGTGCGGTAGGATGACAATCAGAAAACGGTATGGATTTATGGGAAAATATATCACCATTTTCTGTGTTGCAGAGGAAAATCTCGCCTTTTCATTCTAGCTGCTCCTCTAAGTTGTATTCTTCTAGAACTTTCCATGTTCATTTTGGCTAGCTTGCCTTGGGATTCCTGACTGCACTTTAAATGTTGCAGGCATCATTACATTTGCCCTTCTTTAAGACTGCAAACTTTGCCTCTCTGAAGTGTAATAACAGTTAAAGAGATGGTGTTCAATGTGTCCTTATGCAGATACCAGAGCAAGAGTTTGCTTTTCAGGAACATCAGCAGTCCAATCAAATCAGAATCCTTCAAACTAGGTTTAATAAAAAGACAAGCATACCACCATTTACATATAAATGAACTTTATATGAAGAGTTTAAGATTTTCAGGGAGCCTTAATACAACTGATTTAGAGTTTTGCTCAACCCTAAAAAGGGTGACACTGACCCCAAAAAATCATCAGACCATATAAAGTATTTGTCTAGTTGAACTGTCCTGAAAAACGTCTGTCACAGGATTTGAAAAACAGCATTTAAACTAATATTAAAAAACAGCTTATCACATAGAAAAACTTCTTGAAAAGTGAAGTTATGGGGCTTTAATTATCATACTGAAACAACTGAAGAAGCATCATTTGCTTGTGCAACATTCATTATTGTGATGCAGGTAAACCAAAATGCATTAAGAATGGGGTGCTTAAATCTTGCTTCCTTACATTTCCAAGTACTATTAAATCAGGAAGGGATTTCTTGCTTCCATTTTGGCAGTTTATATAGGCTGACACATCACATCCATTATTTTAACACAGTTTTTGTGTGTGTGAATTATAACTACTCTGACTGACTGGCTGCTCTGTAGTAATGGATGTAGACAAAGGCTGCCTAAGGTAGAGTACTTTATTAGGTCACTTAATACACCAGCAGCACCTTGTTCCTGGGCTAATCATTGGACTGAACCTTTACTTTGCATTTAAATGTGGGCATGGACAGAAAAATGACTCAGGAAAATGACATTTCAGTCACCTACTTTTATTTTCTTCCCATGACTTACACATTGCATTTACTCAGTTTGTAAGTCATAACTTGATTTCCCAGCTGTCAAAACACCATGCTCAACCTGACATCAAAAAACAATCCAGCTGTGGTCTCTCTCCATCTGCACATCACTAACACCAGCCATAATTCTGAAGCTGCAATTAAGCTGGTGATGTGGCTTTAGGGGTTTTTTGTTTGGTTTGGTTTATTTTGGGTGATGCACAAAGCAGAAGAACATCTATCTTGCTCTCCCCCAGGACCTACTAGTTGTATTAGTTTGAATGTCTGTAGCTGTCCCATAATTCATATGATAAAGGGTTCTTTCTGGTTTTTGGAACAATCATTTCATGGCTTTCCTTTCTGAAAGGGTTTAGAAGAAAAGTCAGACAGACCTTTCTGTCTGAAGGGAAGGGAAAAAAGTTATTTAAGCTAAATGATAATGTTTGTGAAAAAGCAAATGTTGACAAACTGGACATGGATAAATTTAGACAAGGAATTTCCCCACAGGATTACCTGGCACCAGGAGATGAAGCAGGAGGGAAAGCCTTTCAAAAGGTTCTCTGCGCAGTTATCCAAGTAATTTTGTGATGGGGTGCCTCTGATATTGGGTTGAACTTAACCCAGAAGGGTTAAATTCTGAAAAATGTGCCCTAAGAAGTGGGTTGATACAGGCAAGTTCTCAGCAAAACTCTGACCTTTCTTTGGTATAATCCTGCTGAAGCAGTGCATGCCGTCAGACTGCGTATAGTCCCAAACAGTGGAGTATGCCTCAGTAAACATCGAATAGAAATTAATCACCTTAGAAATTTTGCTGGTGGTTTGGGGTTTTTTTGTTAGTTGTGTTCTGGTTTGGTGTGTTGTTGGTTTTTTTTCTTTTTCTTTCAATGAACTTGTAGAAGGCACAGAGGACATTCTAAACTTGCAGCAACTCCCATTTAAAAAAGTAAAAATTCACCAGTAGTTGCCGTCTCCCAACATCTGAACTACCGCAGTTACTTTGTATTCTCAAAGTGTTAAGGAAAGCACTGTAGATACCTCTGCATTTCATATGTATTGGTAAATTATGACCTTTTAATGGCAATCACTTATACCAAAACTACACATATTGGCCCAGAGGGCTGCTTACTTGAAAGAAATGAGCGGATTTTGACTTAATGCCTCAGACCAATAAATTAATTTTCACAATTTTATTCCAGAGAGGAAAATGAACCACAATATATTTAAGTTTAAATGAAATGTTTTGGAACTATGTTCTTAAATGTGTAAAGCTTACCCTACCACAGCAGCATTTCCTACAGAAAGGCAAGTGTTGTTATCTGGAAGCTTCAATGTTTATCTCTCTGTTCAAATATTACACAAGATTTATAGTCCCTGTGTTTTATATCAGGCTGCTAATCAGAAAGCTGAAATCAATATTTCAGATTGTTAAGTACCTTTACAGCGATAAAGGTAGCACAGCAGAACGGCCTGATCCTGCAGTTTCACCTGAACACCACACAGAAGTTGGAAACTGTGATGCGAGAACTGCAAACTAAGTGTTGGAGCCTTCAAGAACGGCTTCAGTACAGAGCTTTTTAGGGTGGAATGATGAAATGACACCTTGTGGGCTGTGAATAGAGGCAATGTCACCTCATATAAAATGTAAATTTGTCATTTCCCCTCTCTGTGTTACTATTAGGGCATGCATAGATATGCATTAATGCAAGACCCACCAGAGAGGTTTGGAAGTCCATTTCTAGGACAAGAAAAAGGTCCCAGGTCTGCATTACAGGGTGATGGGAGAAATGTTAACATCATTCAAAATATTGGACAAGGCATTTGCTGGCCTCCACAGAAAAGGACATGCAAAAGGAATTATATATATAAACTATATCTTTTATAATTTTATTACATTCCCCAGCAAATAGTCACACCAATTTTGAGATTTTCCCATGTCATTTCCAGGGGAGTTACCCATTTTTAATCATTTTATCATTTTATCTTGTCTAAAACCCCATCTTGGAGAATGATTTGCTTTAGGGGGGAAAGACCCCATCAGGTACTTGCCAGTTATGAAATTTCACCTGCAGAAGGAGAATCCTTTTTTTGACCCACTCTATCAAGGAGTTTACTCTCCTTTACTACTCACACTGAAGTAAAGTGCCTTGCTGTTTGTTTCACCACGACCAAAACTGGGTAACCACAAGATGAGGAGTCTAAAGCAATTCTCCTTTCAAATTCACGCATCCCAGTAATTATCAGTTTTTCCTTTGAACAAAATGTGCAGTCAGGAAAGAGTTATACCTGTAGCCTAGTCACAACTCCTAGCACCTTCTCCTTGAAATAGTTACAGGAGTTATTTGCTTAATTCAGACCTGCTCCAAAGAGAACAGAAAGATTCAAAAAAACGGCTCAGACCAGCACGGACTTTCTGCATGAAGGAGAATTCATTCCTGGATGAGGAAAGGAGAGTTTGCTCCTTTTTTGTTAGTTCATTCTGTCTTTTCCAGAAGGAAGGGCGGAGCCGGGGGAAAGGCATGTTAAAATTACAATCTCCAGAGAAGACTGCAGTATCCCTTTGGCAGTTTGTCTAAAGGGCTCAGCCTTTCACTTTTGTTGCTGGGAAGACTCCAGGCCAGACGCTGAAGCTGGGAGTGAAGTCAGCTCCACCAGCTAGAACATAAACACAGATTTTCCAGAGGGGAATGCAACAAGGTCCTCAGTTTTATTTACAGGCAAAGATATTGTGGAAGAACTAACAGGGGGATTAATGCAAAAAGCTCAAGGAAATTGCTTAAAATTAAACATGACTTTTAATTTACCACAAAATCATTTCCTTCTAAGACATTCTTAATTTTTGTCAATAGGTACTTCAGTAGCACCCAGAGACTACCTGCAAGATTAGTCCTGTGGCTGTAGGTACAACACACATACATAGTTAAAATAATTCCTGTCTCAAATAACTAAACAGAAAACAGTGAAAGGAGATACTACCCCCATTAGACAGCTGCGAGCTGACGCACACAGAAATTCAAGACTAGCTTCATCCCTACAACCTTAGGGTCCAGGTTTAGTGAGGACAGAATGGCAACCACCACACCTCCAACTCAACTACGTCCTGGTGGAACCTTTCTCCCTTTGCTGCAGACGTAGCCTAGCACACACGGTGTGTCAAACCCCACCAAATTTAGTCTGCAGGACAGCTTAGGGATCAGCTCAGCATTGCAACTGTGAGGCAAGCACAATATCTTTGGATGCTTCTTCTCTTACGGAGAAGTTTCCAGCCTGGTGTGATGTGGCTATTTATTTCTTTAAGCATAATTTAATGTATCAAATTTGAACTCATTAAAACATTTTAAGCTTCTTAAAACAAGCCACTTAGAGATGACAATTGTTTTTTAACATTAATAGTTATAATGCTATGAAAAATACAATAACCCAGAAATCCTAGATAAAACTGGCAACTTAATCTCATAAAAATTAGTCTAATAACTGTTTTTTTTCAAACCAGAATTTTCTGAAGAATTGACGTTAATTATACTACCAAACAAAACCACTGTGTAATTAGTAACTAAAAGCTTTCAGAATTGACATCTACCTCCAAGTAAAACATTTTTCACCTGTCTTATTATGTGTGGGAGAATGTAAGATGGATGAAAAAGCCGCTTTTCACTTTTTTCTTATTTCTCAAACGTAATTGTTGTCATGTGTTAAGAAGACAGTTATTGGAGGGTGATCCTCAACTGCTCTTTTAAGCAGGGCTATTAAGAGAGAATATTGCTGTGCTGACACAGCAAGTTTTTTATTTTTTCCACAGGATGATTATTACTGGTAATACTAGAGTACCTATTCAAGGATCTTTTTGTCCTACGGATTGAATGGCATCAGAGCAAAAATTTCTGCTCCCAGTGGGCTTAGAGTTTAAGGAGAAGACAAGACACAATGGAGAGATCTGAATGACCCACTTTTTGGGTCTTAACAAAGTCCTACTTTACTTCCAAAAGCAGAAAATCCTCTGTCTTAACCGTGGCTATGGCTCAGCTGACTGAGCCAATACTGGGAGCTTTATCTCAATACGAAAGGATGTTTGAAAGACAGAGAGAAGGGAACCAGCCCGAGTACTCTTTACAAATGAGATGTAGTGAATGCTTTTTACAATAGACAAGTGGGAGCCAAGTGTCTGTCACAGCACTGAAGACAGTGTCACAGCGTAAGGAAACACTGTCTGCAGCTGCATTCTGCATGCCATGTCCGCAGGGCAAATACACATTTGTCAGAGTTTAGAGAAAAGTAACCTACAGTAGCTGAGGCCTGAAACTAAGGGTGCTGGGATGAGAAATTTGAGTTGCTTACATGAATAGGAAAGGCAGCATCTGAACAAGGAGAATTTGTGAGATGTTGTTCCCTAAAAGTGCCACTCCAAGGAGTGATCTGTGCTGAAGACAATGTCTAACACCAGGCTGAACAGTGGGCACTACAATGGTGGTGGTGTTAGCAAAAAAATAGAAATTTTCTTTTTACTGTTGAGATTGCTTGCAAACAGCTACAGAGGCAAACTGAGATTTTGCCCTGGATGAAAGCCTGGTCTGGGGAAGGCAAGGTGCAGAAGCCACCAGTGCTGAGGCAACAGGTGAAATTTTACTTGTGGCGCAGAACATGCAAAGAAATGGGGCAGAAGGAGAGAAGGGGGACAAGGACAAGGAAGCTCAGGATCCCCCAGAATTCTGCAGGGGGAGAGGAAGATGCTCAAAATAACTCCACCAGAGTGCACAATAAGAATGAGTGACCTGCCACCAGAAAAATGATGAGTGTGAGGCTGAAGGTGGTTCTGACATGTCCTGGGCTGGCAGTGATCTAATCGCTGGAGCATCCTTTCACCCACGCAGGCTAGGATGTCATCTCAGGATGGATGAACTATTGGTGTCTGTGAAGGAGAGGTGTGAAAAATGATGCTCAGTTGCTGTCATTCATCCAGTGTCTTGGTGGTTCCTGAAATCAAGACAAGTGCAGTAGGGACCTTCTATTACATTTGTAACAGGTGATATGCCTAATAAGCATAGCTAAAGTACTTTATTGGAATTTTGTTCCCACGAGGGTAACTATCAGAGTGCTGTCTTTCATACTATACTTACCACCCACGATAATTTGCTTGGGCTTTTAATCAAGAATACTTCCTTGAACTCACTGCAGCCATGCCAGTATACATAAAGCTCTTAGAAATAAAGTCAAAATTTTAATGTTTTTGTATGACTTGTTAACTTAGGATTTTTTTTTTATTTAAGCCACTAGTAACACTTTAATCAGCATCCATGAGAAGATAATCAGACTCCTTTCAATAAAACATGTGCTTCAGAGTATTGAGTGCCATCACACACCGATATTACAGGGCCTGAAGAAATCATTGCAGAGAACGCATTAAGCTATGTGTGCATGAAGTGACTGCCACAGACACTGCCCTGTAGTATCAGGCCGTGTGGTGTCTATCAATCTACATCCCAAAGACAATCTTTTCTGTGCCTCCCACAGTCTGCCTCATATCAATTTTGTGGGAGTGTGATATCAATGAGGCATTGTCATTCCACTGTTTTCTAAATTCGCTTTGTGACTGCCCCCATGAACAAGCAGCAAGTTCAAAATAACAGTAACTGGGGCAGAAATTCAGTTCTTAAAAAAGGCAGAAATAAGGTAAAATCAATTAGCCTGTACAGGTGGCTGAAACAGAAAAATGAGGCTTCATGACACATTTTAAACTAATGTAATTTACATTTGCAGCTACTTGAAAGAGATCCATTTTGGGGCTTTGGCAGATTTGTGTACAAAACACAGGCATCTGCATTTTTTTTCTTCCAAAATGCTGTATTGGTAATATCCCTGTGGATATCCAGATGTTTCTGTTTCCTAAAATCAGGTCAGTAAAGAAAAAAAAATCCATAATATTTTCAATAAATATTAGAAAAACCCTGAACACAAACATTAAAAACAAACAAACTACAAGAATAACAGTATTTTTTTCTAATTACACACCCCCACCACCCTCCAACCCCACCCACCCCCCACCCCTGTAAAGGATCATTTTGGAGCAAGAATCATTACTGAAAATTTTCAAGTAGATCTAATGCTCTAGATTTATTTTCAGATATAACATTAATCTTTTGAGAAATCGAAGATAGAGGTTTGGGTCTAGTTTGCAAGTGTTATTAATCAAGAATAGTTCCACTGAACTGAATAGGAAAAGCTACTATGAAAAAACTTTAAATAAAATCAGAATTTTAATTCCCTTTATTTGATTCGTTAACTAAGGTTCAATCATTTTTAGACTGAAGCCACTAGTGAAATTTTTATCAGCACCCAGGGGAAATAGTCAAACTCTTTTCCATAAAGAAGGTCTTTCAGGGTATAGAGTATCTTTATGAACTTCCCGTCTTGGCTTGCTCACAATCTGCCTACAGTATATTGCCTGGAGAGTTTAAATCTGATTGTATTATTCTTTATGGAATTATATGTCTCCAGCTGGAATCTACAGAGACAGGGGGAGGGAGAAGAAGCTTTTGCGTGCATGCACAAGTGTGGCTGAGTATCCTTCTCACCACCGGACTGCACAAAGGGAGCAGGATGAGCAGCTCGGTGATCGTACAATGTGACAATTGTTACACACTCAACAGTGTTCTTGCACAGGACTGAGGTCTGGAAATCTTCTTTTCCCTCTTTGAATGAAAGAATATTACCAGGACATGAGCCCTAGTCCCTGATTCCTGCTAAGCACCATCATTAGATCCTGAAGTTTTGCTTTAGACAGGGATGGGAAGAGGGAAGCTGGCAAGCAAGCCTCACTGGGGCACTTGCCCAGGGCACTGGCAGCTAGCTGGGTGCTGACCTCCTGGCAGCATGTGGACTGGCCCAGGACAACATTCCATGGACCTTGCCCCACTTCCCAGCACCATCAAGCAATTTTTAGACTTTCAGTTACACAACTTCTACACGGAAAAGAGGTGTAAGTCACCGCATCAATCCCATTGCTGAAGCAAGACTTTTTTGTGTGGTTTGCTCCCAAGTTTTCCTCTGGTCTGGCTTTAAATGAGTCAAAACAGAAGCACGTGTTTCCCCAGGAAACAATTCTGCAGTGTGAATGACCATCAATATTAGGGAAGTTTTCCTCATATTTTCCTCTGTTCTTAGAATTATTATTCCCGTGTTTGTTCACCTTGCTCACCCCTTCCCATGTAAACGGTCTGCTTGTTATTTTAATGTTACAAATAGCACAAAGTAAGTGAAGATCTTAAATTATGGGAAAACCATTTGGATTATCCATTTGTTCCCTAAACTGCCCAAAGGATTTCTATTTTGTCCCTGCAGCCCCTTGATCTTAATGTTTCCTTCACTTTAACATCCGGATATTATATATATTTTTCATCCGCTTCAGAATTAGACAGACCAGAAGTGATACCTTTGCCAATTCATCTTCACTTACACTTTCCTCATTCAGCCTGTCAGACACTACTGCAAAGGGAGACAAAGCTGGAACATGACAAATAGGCACTGTGATTGTTTTCAACATGCCACAGAAAACTAGGACAAAATATCTTAATGTTTTCCTCTTTTCCCTCATCCTTCTTTCAGTGGAGATTTGCTGTCATTTATAAAGGTCACTGGCCTATGAAGCATCTGAGAAGGCAAAAACTTTTCCTTCCCCTTGAAGTACACATTCAAGCAGCAGCAGCAGTAACATAAACCTGTATTGTAGGAGGGGTGGCTGCAGCCACAGCTGGTCATGATCAGTTAAATACAGATCTTGAAGCTGATGATGGCTTTGACCACTTTTGCTGCAATGATCCCAGAATATTTTTAAATGAGGTCATTTAACCCTGTGCAAAAGGGCAAGATAAAAATCAATAGATTACTATGTCTCATGCTGTACATGTCTTGTATATGTGTTTTGCAAGTATGGCCTATCACCACACTCTTCCTCTCCACTAAACAAACCTCAGTCCTCACAAAGCTATTGGAAGTTTTATGACTCTATGTTCCAGAGGTAAAATATTTTCATCTGGAAAGGCTGTGATAGTTGCTTACAAATAGGTACTATTCACGTCACTTACATCTCCATCGCAGCACACAGGCCAAATATCTTAAGGAGAACTATCTCTTCACATGCATTGCTTTTCCTCTCCATCAAAATTCCTGATGGAGAAATAATAAAAGCAGTATAAAAGACAGAATCATGAAGCAACCAAAGTATGGTTACCATGAAGTATTATAAAAGCTTTTTCCCACAAAAAATATTTCAACTTCTAATCAAAATAATTTAGCTTTGAAATTTCTGCACTTTTCCTTCCTTATGAAAAATGGCCAAGGGAAAAAAAAAAAAAGATAAAGTGTTTTGACCTGTTGTATTTGCAAGTGGCTGAGAATGCTGTCACTGTACTAGCACTATACCAGGAAAGCACTTCCTCAAATTTAAGTGCTTATCTTTAAGCAGCTGAGTAACCCCATTTAACTCAGGGAGACGTACAAGTGCTCAAAGCTAAACATCCATTTACAGAGAACAGAATATTCAGTATCCTGTGCCCACTTGAGAGAATGAACAGAAAGAGTATTCAAACACTTTTTTCAAAATGTGTTTTTCTCTTCATTATACTTCCTAGTCTTTAAGTTGGTTAAACAATATGGTAGGACTTGAATTGACTTTGTTGATTTACTCTTGGTGGAAAAAAGGGTATTTTCAAATTATGAGGCAATGAAGCATTTCACAAACTTGCGAGGCAGCACTTTAGGGGAACTGATCTGCAGGAAGGTAGGATCCAGGGAGAAAGGCAAGTAAACTCCCTGAAAGTGAGAGGCACCACATATGATGTTCATCAGGAATGAGCAATGTGAAACAGGAGGTGTGCAGCAGAACGAGTGCTTCTCCTGGATCAGCATGCATGGAACGCAAGAGCCGTACCTACCTTATAGTGCCTTAGGGAACTATAGAGAAACCAGGCTGTTTAAGCCTGTACTCCCAAAAATAGGAGTGCAAGGTTCTCGTCTTAGCAGTTGCTCATGAAAAGTTGCTCCTATAAAGTCTCCACCAGATTTAGGGTGCTGTGAAAAATTTGAGTCCTCCTGCCCCTTGCTTTAAGGAGAGGCTACCAGCCTGGAGCTCAGGCTCTGGCTCACCGACGATAGGGCAGGACTTGTTAAAACACAACAGCAGCTCCTTCTCACCTCACCTCACCTCCTCCTGAAAAAAACAGAACCCTTACACACTGCTCCAGACGTTCTCACTGAAACCTTTCTATGGTTTTCTCTTCAGAAACTCTGCTGCCTTCCTTCCCTTTGTGCCACAGAGGCATCCAGCTGTGCTGTTCCCTTTGGGAACAGGCCCGACCCACAGGAAGACGTAGCAGTAACCAGTCACCCTGGAGATCAACACAAGGGTTTGGTGACTCTAGTGTGTATCAACAGGAAAACCCTGCAGACGGAAAAGGGAGGCATGGGGTGCCCCATGTTACAGGCACTTGCGCACATGACCTCACTGGCAGGGAAAGAAGTTGATCCCGAGTTCTTCTCAAAGTCCGTCTGCATCATCCCACAGCCAAATATGCAAAGAAAGAGAACTGTTCTCAACCCCATGAGCATGATACATGTGCTTAACTAGAGGTTTAGTTTAAATTCTGCTCAGGTACACAACTCTTTGCAGGAATGGGGACTTTATGAGAGATTTTTTATAACCCTCATAAGGAGTAGGGGTAGCATTCGTTACTGAAACAGATTCCCCCCACCTCATTTTTATTGTGGATTCTAACTGTTCTCGAAACAGCAAGGTCAGGTCTACCTCAACCTCTCTTTGACGATCCCAGAATTTCTAATGTTTTAGAATTTGGCATTACAAAGATAAACTGACATCATTTCAACAAAGACATTATGGTTTCAAATTTTAACAAGTGGTAATTTTCTGAACAATAAAATAGCTTGGTGAGGTTTAAAACACCACCACCACAGGCAAAGCACACTATTCTAGCTGCATTTGATACCTTCACACCTTGCCTGAATTTATCTAGAGGAGACTGGCAAAAAACTATGGGTCTGAATGTACTTGACACACATCATCATTCACAGTATTGTAGGAAAAGATAATTTAAGGCAATTTAAACCTGCAACACTCGAGTTTATCTGAGGATCTTCTTAACCTACCCAGCAGCTCTTTGGATGACGTACAGCAAGTGGGATATAAAATTGTGACTTTAATTGGAAGGGCTTTTTTTTTTTTGAGGGGGTGTGTATAAGTGAATGGAAGATTCACTATCTGTGATAGCAATAGGTTTAAAGCCAGTATAGGGTGGTTGCTGGAATTTTCACTGTTGAATGGACATTGTTGTGACCGGCATTAAAACAACATCCCCAAAATCAATTTATTTTAGTGTTCTCTTAGTCATTAACACCACTTGTAATCTAGCAGGCAATGACAAGAAAAAACACTGGTCCTTGACTTACGCAGTTCAGTTCTGAAAAGCAGTGAGTCAGCGCTACTAGAAAAATATTGTTGAAAATACATTGGTGAAAAATTCAGACCAACCATGGTATTTTAGGAAAAAAACAGTATTTGGTTTTTTTTGTTTTCAGCATGCTCTCCCCCTTCAGCTGACATCAGGATGCAAACCCGCGCTGGGGTCTTCACAGCAGTGTTAGTGCTTTTTCACAGAGCCCCACCAGCATCGTTGAGGTCACATATCCACTGCAAGCTGTAGTGTGGCACCTGAAAGTGCTACATATGTCTTGAACGTACAGACCAACTAAAACCACATGGGGACCACTGAGGTCTCACTAATGAATTTTTTTCTCCATTTGTCCTTGTAATAGCTTGAAGAAAAGACGTGAGTTAATTGGATGGCTCACATTGCAGAGATTTCACACAAGTACTATGTTTCTATTTTGCAGACAAAAACTTAAGTTCTTGTCCCATGTAGGTGCGGATTAGTGATATGTAGGTGCTAAAACTCCTTTGCAAATCTCACTCAGAGTGGTTCAGGCCCAGATCTTCAAAGGAGTGTAATGGCAGAGAGAGATGTCTTTGTAGCCATAAATTCAAGCTTACGCCAAGCTCAAATCCGTGGATCTAACTGCACTGTCAGCTGGAGCTGCGTTACTTTGGGTGCTGCATGACTAGGTTCATATCTTACAAGAATTAGTAACAAAAGAAGGAAATTCAACTGTTTTTTCTCCTAGAACATTTCTGAACACTGTACAGGACTACCTTCCTCTCACACAGCTTCCTTTCCTGCTGCTGCCATCGTTGGGAACACAGATAACAGGAAGGGAGAAGGAATGAGACTAGCCCTCCATAAATTTAGTGTTTCTTCATGCTGTTTTGTTTTCGGTTTTCTATAGAGTGCAATTTTTTGTAAATTTTTTGTCAAGCTTTTTCCAGTGAAATAGATAACACAACTTAACTTTAGCTGCAGCAACTCTAGTTTTCTTGAAATATCATAATTTCTGTTATAAATATGCTTCCTTATGAGAGGAAAATGTAATTCTTTTGCTAATATGCATGAAAAGAACATTTGAGAAATGGAAACAATATGGTACTGTTTGACTTGGAATTTTACTCCCCAGCTGTTAATAACCTGCCTATGTCTGTGGTGGAATTCTGAGTTTGCTGTTCCTGTGCTTACAACAAATAGCAACAGTTTCTGAAACTAGGAATTGGACCAAAGAAAAAAAAAGAAGACCAAAACACATAAACTAAACCCTTAAAGTCCATATTCTGTATTTAAATTAGTTCCCTAGAGCAGCCAGAAGTAAAAAAAATCACATGTGCATCTTATTGCATTTTTTCAAGTATTATTTTTTTGAGGAAGCAAATGTTTATGATAGCCTTTTTGAAATTACATATGAAATAACATATACATATGTTAAATAAACAATACCCATGTTTAGTAATTTTATATTTCCATCAGGTTTTCCCAAAGTCATACGTATGTGATGGACCAAAAGACTGTCTTACTTTGAAAGACAGTTACAATGCGACATTGTCCCAGATTTTCAGTTTGTCATAATTTGTAAAATATACAGCAACTGAATACTATATGAATTATATCTAATGCCTGGGCATTCTTGATGGTCATTTTGATATACACATTTTGGGTACAATTTTCTAAAGTGTTTAAGTGACTGAAAAATGAAGGTTTATTTTTAAAAAAAAGTACATACCAGTTGGAATCTGATTAGACCTACTAATGTCTACTTTTCTAAATTTCCATGCCAAATAGAAATTAAGGTTCTTGAATATTTTTTTTTCTGATTAGATTTTCCTTCAGGCAAGTAAAAATAAATTGCCTCCTGACAAGATTATGTAATTGAATTCACCACACAGCCTCTCTCCAAGCACCGCTACATGGTTGTTTCATCACAAGAAAATTGGCTTTTGCTGAACATCCTGAATATTGGCGAACTTAAAAGCCTCAATGAAATGCATAAGACAAAGAATCAGGACACCATCAGTACCTACTCACCTTATATTCTTTTCTTCTCTCACTATCAACAGAGGCATTTCGCGGGGGTGACCAGCAGTGCACACACTTGTGGAGAAAGGTAGGTATATGAACGTCTTTAATAGAACTTGAACTTTTGCTCCAAACTTACATCAAATTCATGTGTATTGATTTTATGGTATAAGCTGTCTCCCTAGCACAGGGAAGTCCCATAACCTGTCTGAAAAAGCTAGATTTATCACTACAAATAATTAGTTTAGCTTCTCCCTTAATTACTTTTATTTTTCCTCTACTTTGCTAAAATGACACGTCCCCAACACTAATGAATCACATACATACATTATGTTAGAGGTTTGGTTTTTAGTTGTTGTTGCAAGCACGTGACAGTGCTTTCAGTCCCCTGGAAATTGGTATATTGGTCATATAAATCTTCCAGCTAGGTAATAACGCAGTGCACTCCATAATGTTCCTTTACATGCCATGTTGCTTACCTGCACTGCTTATCAGCAGTGGCATGTTTCCTGGAAAAAAAGTGCTGTTGTATAGGCAGTTCTTCCTTAGCATGATTCCTAACTGGGAGACAGTAAGCTCTTGTTTGGCTGTGCTAAGAGGAGGGAAGAGGCAAGCTCTTTGAAGTACTCCAGATCTCTGAATGAGTTAAATCCTGTGCAGAGATTCAGAACATAGATGATGCATGAACCATGTCCTGTCAAAACATTATTTTGATAATTGAAGTAGATCTTAAGTGATGCATACCTCAGCGTTGACTATTTATACAGCAGAAGATGCGCTATTTACCCATGGGCCAGTCCAAGCACGGGGCTGTGCATCCATAGGTGAAGCTGTGCAAAGACAGTAGGTCTGATCCTATTGTACAGGAAACTTAAATACTACCCCTGTGCTTTAGATTTGGAGACAGAAAGGAAGTAAAAGAGGAGTTGGTTTCATGCCACAGAGAAAAAAAACAAAACCAAAACCAACAGAAAAAGAGCACTTCCCCATCTCCTTGGGAAGTGGTCCCCTGTTCCTGAGTGTGGACTGGAGGTTGTGTGGGCACTATGCTTGTGGTTAGCCCTTCCAAAAGGGAAACAGGGTATGACATATCTGCCCTTCCTGGGACAAGTATAAGAAGTGTAGGAAAGCAATGGAAACTGACTGCATTTTGCAAAAGCACGTACTTTTTGTGGTGCATTGGTGCAGGAGAATTTAAGAGCTAATGAGCAGAATTGTTACAATTGTAAGACGCAGCTGAAGAGATGACAAGGAGCATGAATAAATTTTATCCCTAACAGATACAGAAGAAATCAGTAGACTCATAATTTAATGTTTATAAAAAGGATGTATTTAACTTTCCAAGTATACATTTTCCACACTATAAATTTTTTTTGTGATTCAGATTTTTAAATTTTCAAAGAGTTGCAGTTGAAAGTGATCTCTGCAGGTTATCTAGTCCAATTCTCCCCTTGCTCAAAGCAGGGCCAACTAGAGCAGTCTGCTCAGGACTTTGTCCAGTTGGGGTTTGAGTATCTCCAAGGATGGAGAGGATGCCACGACCTCTCTGGCAAACCTGTGCCAACATGTGAATTATGTTTGTGAATCTTAGCCTGAACAGGAAATGGAATGGAAATAGAAGCAGAATTTCTTCCATTTTCCATGTCTCATCTGAGCAAAATGAGATACAAATAATTATATTTTAATTTATATAATATAAAATATATATATTATATATAATATCAATATATTTTAATTCTATTTTAACAGCTCTTTTCCAGTTTTAAAGTGATTCCAGTTTTAAAGTAATTTCAAACAAATCTCCTATTTGTAACAGGAAAAAACAACATTTTGTCAGCTTCTTTTAGGTATGTAGTGAAAGCCTGGTCTTAAATAGCATAAATTTGGTGCCAGTCCTTCCTCAGGACGCCCCTGCAGATGCTGACCTCGCTAGCAGAAGCATATGATAGAAGCACCAGCATCTTCCCACTGATTTCAGTGGGCTTTAGTGCTAAAACAGATCTCTGATCTTTTAAGCAGGCATGAATTTGTCTTGCTTATATTTGACTGAGATTAAGCAATTATGAGGAAACATTTTTAATATTTAAATTAGTTAAATGCTTAATTATGGAACTGCTAAAAGAAGAATGCTCAGCTTCATTGCACTTCAATGGCTTGTAAATTGGCAAGTAGCTGTAAATTAAGTCCTGGATTTCTTTAGGTTAATCAAATCAGATTTAATGATGTCTTTGAATTCCACAGATTAAAGGTATGAAAGTGTGCATCATAGCATGGGGGAGAACCATAGTCATAGTTGTTAATTTCTATTTTATTCTCTTTTGTTCTCCATTCTTTTCCCATAGACCTGCAAAAAAGGATAGAAGGGCAGTATTTCTGGGAAGTGTGTGTTCTAGTGATGCTAAAGCCCTGATCTTCACAAAAGAATCCCTGATAAGGTCATCACTACTTCTCTCTGAGCATTCATTGCAAAGGCCTTCCATTTTGCTTTTCTCTTCACCTTCCTTTTTGTAGACTTCCCATCCCTGATGCCATTGTATTGCCTAGCATGCCAAGCATGGAAGCTGATATTTTGGTTCATTTACTTGCCAAATTTTCCATATAGGGGACAATATAATAAATCAGTAAACATATTTGTTAAACATCAGTATTTCATCTGGAAAAAAAAGGGGGAATTAAAAAAAATAATCATTTCTAAAGATCTGTTCAAAAGACAACAACAGGGAGACAGATGACATGATTCAAGTGTAAAAGGATTAGTAAATATCTGATCTATAGTCGGAAAGCAACAGCATTTTAGGAATGAAAGAGTGAAACCACGTGTCTAACAACAGTGTGTTTTCTATTGTTTATCAACGTGAATGTGAAAGAGCAAAAGGGAATAGGAAAACCTCAGCGCAGATTTAAGTCATGAATTCAAACCTTGCTCTGAAGGTCAAATGCAGCTGACTCAGCCTCCAGCAGCTGGTAAGAAAGGCTGTGGAGCTAATGTCAGGTGGATGCAATGCCAGCCACTTGCTCCCTCC
This sequence comes from Falco rusticolus, assembly GCF_015220075.1. NCBI lineage: Eukaryota > Metazoa > Chordata > Aves > Falconiformes > Falconidae > Falco > Falco rusticolus. The sequence continues at coordinate 85,837,378 of NC_051190.1, forward strand.
CCATCCTCCCTTCTAGACACATCACTTTGGTTTTAATATGTTAACCAAGAGGGACACCTACCTCAAGAAAAGTTGATTCACCTTTTTTGTTTGTGAACATAACTGTTGTTGCTAATCTAGTTATCAACTGATAGTTCCTTCTGTTAGGGTACTCCCTAATAATTAAAGTCCAGTACAAGTTTTCCACTCAAATTTGGTTATACTTAAGCATCTTTATTATCCACCAAAACAAACGTGTATGTTTTGACTCAAGCCTAGATCTTCATGAAAACATATCAGTGTCAAGAAAGTGTTTTCTTTCCACCTTCAAAATTCATATATGTTTGCTCTGATTCTGTGAAAAGCAAGATATTTCATAATCTTTCCTCTAAACTTCTGCAGTGTTTCATTCATGTGAAAGCTAGTTTTACTGTGAGCAGGAAACAATCATTTTTCCATGGGAGGAAGGAAAGGACTTTGTGGTAAAATAAATAAAAATGGCTCTAACTCTCTGCAGATAATAGCAGCTTTTCACTTGGGAAAAAATTTACAAAAACAATGCATTAGGATGATTTGTGACTGCTTCCCCCTCAAAAGGCTGGGTTAACATCTGCCAGCTTGCTTTGGTATGTCAAAAGACCCTGGAAAGCCAGCTGAAGCTCTGAAGAGTCCAAGCAGGCAGAATACTTACAGCACTCCAGATAGTGGAAATTTAGTGTTCTGGCATTCCAAATTTAGAGCAGTTCTTTGTTGTTGGACAGCACATTCCTTCTAGCATATGTTTCCTGGCCTGAATATTCCACAGAGAAATGGCTGACAGTACAGTCATCCATGAAGAGTAAAAACTGAAATTAAGCCCACCTCTTTTATAAATGGTGAATAGGCTTCCTGGTCCTCTCTTGTTTGTATAGAATGTAGACAAATTTGGCCCTTAACGCGCTCCAGAGAAAACCCATCAGAGTTGTTAAAAAATAATGAGATGTTCTGCTGTGTACAAATGTTACTGGGCGATATGGTCCCAGCCTTGGACAGGCTGGTTAAACAGTCACATTCCAGGTCTCAATATTTAATACCTGACATTATGTATAACCACCTGTACCTGAAGGTTACCAGGCCATTAAGGTCCTAATTCCCACCCTTTTTGCAATAGTGACAAAGCAATAGAGATCTAGTCTCACTGCCCCGGTGGTCCTGAGTGTTCTCAGAAAAAAAAGCAGGAGACTTAAAGCTTACATTAATTATCCTCAGCTGGGATTTAGCCATATGCACAAAATAAATAAATAAAATGGTTTGGTTTAAGTGTAAAAAAATGCACAAAATTAAAAACAAACAAACAAACAAACAACAACCCTATCCTTCAACCAGCTCTCATCATTATTCATAGCCATAAGCAAGAGTTCGTTAGGTGCTCCCTAGGTAGCCTTTCATCTGCTTTGTAGCTGTATGTCCTAGCCCAGAAGCATGAGTACTCACTGTTGGGTAGCCCTTCATGCGTTGCAGTCCTGCGATTGCTCAGACGAGGCACACCTCTAATCAAAACTGGGCTGCACAGGTGGTTTCTCTGCAGTAGTGTGAGATAAATTTATCACCGACTAAAAGAACATTTTTGGTGAGCTGCAATCACACCGAAGGAATCACCTCCTGCCTGACATTTGGCCAGCAAACTTTGGTAGTGGGGTTTTTGTTTGGTGTTAAAGGCAAGGCATTTATCCCAGTGTGACAAAGATTTCCCTCTCTCTTTTTTGCTTTATTATGTTTAAAAAGAGATGAATTGGGAAAACATTTGTCTTGTGTAGACTGTGCAGGAATATTAAGTAGCCTGTGCCTGTCAGCAGCTTTCTTAACCATGCTTGGTTTACTGTCACACACCATTCTGGTGGAGACCATTTCACAGCACTGTAACATGGCATCTGTATTTTTCATTATCAGCAAGAGGGTCTAAGCTGTTTTCCTTTACCTCCCTTTCTCCCTTCAGTTTTTACAGTTGTGGTTACAACAGAATAAGCAAAATGTAAATTACCAGTTAAAAGCCCAGCCAGAAGAGAAGGAAAGCTGTGGGAGGTACGGAATACTGCTTGGGTTGTGCCCAAACAGTACATTACTATGGGCTGTTTGCCATCTTTCAGCCACCTAGGTGTTGTCATGGCTTCTTAGAAATATAGAATAATTCAGGTTGAAAGGGACCTTCGGAGCTGATCTAGTTCGACCTCCTGCTCAAAGACAGGCTACACTTAAATAATCCCAGACTGCTAAGAGCTTTATCCATTAGGATCTCGAAAGCCAATGCTGACACCACTCATTTTCCTAATGCAAATCCCTGCCTAAAATGTGACCCAGATTCCTTTTGCACCTCAGCTACTGAACTGGAACCAGCCAGTCTATTATATATAATCTATATATAATCTATTATATATAAGTCTATTTTGTTCTCTATTTCTCTGCTAAAAAGCAGGCCCCTTTCTGGAGACAGCCACTGTGGGAAGACAGGATGGTTTTATGGCAAAGCAAATGAGCTATGAGAAAGTCTTCCAAGATCTGCTGCAGTAATTTTCAAAGTAAGCCCCTTCCCCTCTTTACACAACATTCCTCTGGTTCAGCAGCACGGATGTTACACGCTCTGGGTCCTTCTCAAACAGTGTGAGGTGAAGCAGTCATAGGAGACAATATGAAGGAGACAATATCTGCTTTTTATCTTTGCTTGGAATGGCTGATCAAGTCTCCAGCTCTAGTAATGAAACAAGTATTGCCACTCCCTTTCCTGAGCTTCTGTGGTGCTGATTAGTGATCTGAGACAAGCGTCTCACAGAGAAAGCAGAAGCTGCCAATGCGGTTCTTCCAAAGGTGTCAACCAGGCTTAGGCTGAAATTTCTTTTCAGGAACAAATGATAACTGCCTAGGTGCTTGCATAGGATCAAACACTGGCATCTGAGATGAGGTGCTGTGTCCTACTGAAACGCTAACAGCAAACAAATAAAAAGGTTAAACTTGTTACTGCACAAAGACTGTTGCCATTAAACATACAACTCGTCGGCTGGACTCTGTGTAACCCACGGCTGTGCACTGTCCGGGAAGTGTAGGCTTTTCTGTCCCCAAGGTTTACAACAGCAGCCTTTGAGATGCCAACCAGCTTCTGGGCTGAACAACCTTCCCGCGACCGCCAGCCAGCCTTGCCCTTGCCCCGCTGCGTAAGAAGGTTAGTGTGTCACTAAAGGCACTGCTGATACCAACAACTGTTGTTTCTCATAAATAGCATAAGCCAGATGTGAACTGTTAGACGGCATTTGAGATTCAGGTTCAAAAAGCTTTTGAGCTTCTTTTCATGCTGAAGGCAGAAATTGAAGATATTAATTGCACTGCTTATAGCTTCAGCCTCTTCATCTGAATGAGATGCTTTGTGATTTCCATAAACCCCAGGAGTATGACGCTTGAAGCTGAAATATATTTCCTGACAGATTAACAAATAGGGCAGACTTTTTTCTTATTATAGCTATTGGAATTGGAAACACTATCACATAGAGGTGCCAAAAAAGACTCTTTTTACACATAATGGTATTGTTTCCAGAAATGCTTTGAAAGATTTCCTCCTTTAATATTCCTCCTTTTTGTCCCACACAGGGAAGTTAGTTACTTTTTTTAACTGATTATATGTTGCATAAAACTCAGTGTAAGTCTTGAAACCACTGAGGATAGTTTGTATAATGAAAAAGGCTTCATTCTACCATTGTTCAATACCGAGATAAATCAGAAGTAATTTTACTACAGTCCTGGTGTCTGATAGGCGCAAGAAAGATCAGAATTGCGGCCAGGTGTTTTTTCAAGAAAAGTATTCTGGGAGATACTGACATTACTGTATTTTGGTTGTACACTAATGATTAATGGTAGAATCATATGCCATCTGTTCATGCTAATTATATGAAGTGTTCGTAATAAAACCTAAAACTCAGCGTGTTTGTTAAACTCCTGAAATTCAGACCATTACTGTGGAAGATTTATTAAGCCCTATGAATTCTATACTGGAAATTGGGATCCTGCCATGAAAGAATCTGAAACAAGATGACACATTGTTCGTTGAGTCAAAGGAGTTTTAACGTGAGCAGTATTCTTGGGTTTGTGAGTTGATTTTGTTTTGGGTTTCTGAGTATGAGTAAAACTCAACGCAAAACTCAGAGGAGAGGAAGCAAGGGTGAACTTTTGCAGAAGAGAAACAAAAAGAGCATCCTGGTAAGTCTCTTGATGACTTACTGTCAATTATCAGTGGCTTTACTCAAAGCAGGGTATGAATGGGTATGCCAGTGCACGGGTATGTGACAGGGTGTGTCAGAACAAAAGATGAAAGCTGTCAACTGTCCTTTACCCTTTTCCTGCAACAGCATCTGACCGTGAATCTCTCTTCCCAGAGGTGCAGCCCTTTCCTCCTGTTATTGCAACGCAGAGAGCCTGTCAGTGCCTGTCAGCCAGAGGGAGAAGAGGCTCCCAGCACAGTCACTGTATCGGGCAAGACAAGGGTCCCCTAAATATAAGAGTGCAAATTTGTCAGGAAGAGGAGGACTGGGTTAAGTGACATAACACTTGAATTATGAACAGCACCCTGTCACATTTAAATTAGATTGGTGTCCCTTTCTGAGCAATTTCAAGGATACATAGGTGCCTAAGGACACCCTTCGTGATGTTAGCCTCTTCCTAAGGGGGTGAGCAGAAGACCCTGCACACGGTGTAATCTCATCTCAGAGTCTTGCTGCTGCGCCTTTTTGCTGCAAAGGGTTGGGTTAAATCCCAGCAACAAAAAAAGGAATAGATGAAAACACAAAATGCATGGCTTATATTCTGCTTGGCTGCATGGGGGAGTAAGGGAAAGCAAGTATTACTGCCATTTCTGAGATGTAACAGACATAATCAAGCGTTTTGCTTTTACACATGTCATTCTTTTATCAGAAAGCTGATCCAAACCCTATCACTTTTGTCAGCTAATGAAGAAATGTACTTGGGAGCAGCACTAATCCAGTGAGTAGGAAGGGCCATACACGAAGGATCAGAAGACCAGATTCTATTCACAGCTCTGTGTTATCTGCCTTTTAGTCTTTTCCATCTTCACAGTAGATACGATAATGTTTAATCGCCAACAGAAAATATTTTGTGATCTCTAGCTGAAAAGCACTATGCAAGTCTAAATATTATTTCAGTATCTTCTTCCCACCCACTCAGCAAGTAAAATATGTGAGAGTTATGGAAAGTGATGTGATAATTATTATACAGAGGCTGAGCTTTGAAGTCAAAAGCATGTTATAGCTCATTATATATAATACCTCTCACACACTATGCCAATGGGCTTGGTATAAAAACTCAATAGAACAGATACTTAGCAGGCTAAAATGGCCCACAGATAGTGCATCACAGTTGCAGTTTCTCTGAGCAAGCAACAGGCATAAATGTCGCAAGCTACTTCGGGTGCAAAGCTTCACAGCATCCTTCAAGCTCCGATTACAGCATAATAAAGGATGCTTTGCTCTGCAGGGCTCTGGGCGACGGAATGCATTACACATCTGGGGAAGTTACAGACAAAATGTGGTGCATAAGGATGCTGGGTCCTCTTACTGCTGTGTTACCAGGAGGGCAAACAGTTAAACAACACTTTTTTTTTTTTTTTTTTTTTTTTTCCCCAGGCTTTAGAACTGCTTCTAATTTTCTGGGGTTTTTTTTAAGATGCTTTATAATGCAATTAGAGAGCTCCTGGAGGCACTAATTGGATCATAAAGTGCCTTCTTCATGTTCCAGCCGAGGAGAGAGGAAAAAAGGATCACTTCACGTCCTTTTTTGCACCTGCTAAGATGTTTGTGAAACACCTTACAATTAAATTATAAGCACCTAGAGAAGACTTTAAATTACATACTATAGAGCTAGAACCTTGGGTCAGACAGCATAATCCACAAACTCAGAGCTTACAAAACCCTCATATCCACCTTCTGGCACTTTTCTACCTCCTGGGGTGGAAAAAGTCCTTTGTTTTTCCACTGCCCTGAGTTCTTAATATTCTTTCTCAAAACGATGGTCTAACTATATCCTAGGCTAACTGCAATTTCTTGCTGAGCGTACAATATGTCTTTTCAATACTCTGGCCCAGGAGGGAACCTGACAACAGGCATAACATGGATGGTTCTTATAATCACTAACAGCTCCTGGGTAGTCATCTCTGAAATAGAACTGCCCAGCGGATGTGAGGAGGTGGAGACTAGAGCTTTTATCCTCCATACAGGCTGGTATGTGGAAATGAGACAATTATGGTGCTAAATCTGGGATTTGTATGAGAACAGTGCAGGACGCAGCAACCCCTAAGCACGGTGAGGGAGAGGAGAGCCAGGGACACAGGCAAGCGGAGTTTCATGGGACTGCTATGCCGCACTCCCACGTACTCTGCCTGCCACGGGCAGATGTCACTCCTCTTCCCACGCTTCACGGCTGCATACAGATTTGGTGCCAATGGAAGCATAAGAAGCAATGGACAAGTCTGGCAAAGAGGCTTTTGGCTACTCATGTTTCTGACTGCTGGATTAACTTGTATCTGGATTTGTATTTTATAGTCCTTTTTGGAAAAGGGTATCCAGAGACCTCTGAAATCAGTGTACTTTTTTTTTTTTTTTCAGGAGTGGGGTTGTAAATCAGAAAGGGTGGAAAAAAACTGGCTGCTGGGTTTCATATCTCAGTATACAAATACATATATAAACTCTGGCTAATCAAGCAACATACTATACTTAACAGCCCAACAGAATGGAGAACAAGGTATCACCTTCCATCAAGTCAGTCTGGTGGAAGTACAGTAACTGTCCAACCTTAAATTAATACCTATTCCTACATATAGAACTGAGCTGGAACTTTTTGATGTCTTGGACTATTTGGATATTTCTCCATACACAGGATTCCTGACTAGAATGTAGCTTTGACTTCATAGAAACATTTAGGATACAGATACCTAAATACATTTGTGAATTAGAGCCCTATTGAAATCAACCCTTTAGGCTCCTAAATGTGTATGTGAACGCAGATCCTAGCCACCCTCTTTCTCTTCGGGTCACTCCTGGACTTTTCCATGAAGACCATCAACAGATTTTTGTTTCTCATGTGGTACTTTGCCATGACATTCTGTCATTCTGCATGGAATGGCAGTGTAGAGCCCTCAATATTAAGATGCAAGAATGATGCTTCTGTGAGCTGCCTGTCTGGTCTGGGGTTTGAACATGTTAAAGTGGGTGAAACCCTCTGTGCTCCTTTTAGCACTGCTCAATAACATACTTTGACATTTTGTTGGTTTGGTGGCTTTTTGTGGCTTCTATTCAAACTCCTAAGACATCACAGTTGGTTTTATTCTTTCAGTTTTCAACACACATTTCCCTCTCTTCTTATTAAGTAATATAAATATACTTTGCATAGTTTGATTTTGCATATATAACATTCTGTGAAATTATGTTCACATACTGTTTAACCTGGATCATCCTATTTCCCACATCCTGTGTATTTTTAAAAGATGGTTATTTAATTATGGTTTCTTCATGTTGACTATTCTGCTAGGTATATATTCTCTTTTTCTATAGAGTGTTTTAATAAGAGACTGTGTGCCTTAATGACAACATACAGTATCACTTATTCTATTAAAAGTGGACTACATGCTCTACTCTACTTATTCTCATATGAGAATCAGTTGCTGTCTGATAATTCATTTTGGTACCTCCAGGAATTCACTTAAATCAACAGACTAACAGTTAAATCAAGGGACTAACAGTGGTGTAAACTCTGAATCACTTATCCAGTTTTATCAGGAAAAAAGCCACACCGCAAATCCTGGTAAACCAGCTACTGTTTTCAGGCTGACTACACAGACAGACACAAAAATACAAGGATGGTGGCCACTTCAAAATACAGCTACCTCAGAAAAACAGGTACCAAATTATTCCTTTCCTGAAGCAATAGATGAAGGAACAGCTGAAGACCACAAGCCAGTCTGTTCCAGTCTCCATTACACATAAACCTTTGGCTCCACCCTAAAACTGTAAAATAGTATTAAGACTGTTACTGGTTTTTTTCCTATTCCTTCCTAGCTGTGTTTCCTACTAAAAGACCCCAAACAATGGGAAGCACATAGGTTGATAGCATTCGGATACCACTGTTTATCACAATTTAAATCAGTGTAAGCTTTCTGGGGCAGAAAGCATTTTATGGTGCTCTGCTGGCAGTATATTGTATGCAGTGGGAATTGAAAGATGACTATGCTAAGAGTGACTACCAAAAATTGTCATCGTAAGCATTTCAGCATTACTTAGGAAGAACCCTAAGTACCAGTTTCCAAAGCAATCAGAAGGAAAAAGTGTCGCCTTTCAAAATCCTGATCCATTTTCATACCTTATTTCTATGCTACTGCTTACACAATAAAGATTTTTAGCTTCCACATTCAAGAGATTGCAAATGACCTGTGAAATAAAATGAAGGGAATAATAGAATGAGATACATGACAATATCTATTTAATTTCTCTAGGATGCTGTAATGATGAAAACAATAGGTATTGGGGAATTATAATCATTGGGGTATTCAAATAACCCTGGAGTGCTGTTGGGAGTAATTTTTGTTTAATGCTGTTTTAAAAGTTTTAGTAAAGCACTTATGGGAGAAATATTTTAGTGAAATTTTCCTTTTCCCACCCACAATTTTCAGCTTGTCAGTCAAAACATGTAAAAGCTGAGAAGTTAAGGAAGAAAATGCAGGCTATGTTTTCACTTCATTTTTGCATCAGCTTTAGAGAAAAAAAAAAAAAAAAAAAAAACCAACCAAAAAAAACAAACCAAAAACAACCACACAAAACAAACCAACAAACCAAGAAATGAGTATTAAGAGTCAAGCATGGAATGGCTGATATTTTATACAACTAACATTTGCTTGTAGGAAGAGAAGAGGAAGAAGGGGAAACATGAGCGTGCTAGTGCTTCCAATTCTCTAAAATGTTATGCATTGTGACGGGGTAGGAGGAAGAAATGCACCAGCAGAAGGGACTGCTTGAGACTGCAATAACCTTTGATGCTGAGTCAGACATGAAGACACACGTTTCAGTCCTGACGTTCAGTACTAATGATCATACTTACACAGTCATCAACATTTCTCACTGGAAATCAGCAACCACCTCACCTATTGTTAACCAGGTCTGTCTGAATCAGAAAATTGTATGCATAGGCTGCTTTGCTACATAATCAAACGAAGGTAGAGAAGGCTGCGGCATAGCTAGGGGAGGTCAGGAGAACGCGCCTACTATCAGCCACTACACCATCATAACATTTTGGCTTACATCCCACCCACTCTGCCCTGCCTTTAGTTACATTAGCAAAACCAATCAAAATTGACACAGAACAATCACTGCTTTACCCTCTGGCTGTTCCAGTAACTGTTTGTAAGGAGATGTTTTCTCTCCGCTTTGCAACTTTTTCCATAAAGACTGAAAAACATCTGAACAGTTTGTCCTTTCCTGGAGGTGAAAGGAGTCTCTTTGGTGGATAAAGGTATCCCTTGTCACTCTATAAATCGCAGGTATTGTTTAGCTGAAGTCTATTTGATTTTGGATCATAGAGGGCAGGAAAGAGACTGATGATTGAAGGAGCTAGACATGATTAGAGAAAAAAAATCAATAAATGTATAAACAAAAAGAGGTTTTCGGGCTTCAATCAGGTGATTTATTGCACATTTTATGCCTCCTTTTGCATTAAAGTTGTTAAGATCATTCTATACAACTGACTTGACTACCCTTTGTGTTGATTTCTGGAGTGCTTTGTACAAAAGCAGAAGAATAAATATCTTGTGTAACATATGGATTGAAATAGCATTGCTGGAAAAGGAAGGAAGAATAGAACTTGGCCACAGAAGATGAACACAGCATCACAAAACTGAATGCATGTCCACAGAATGATTTCTTGCCTGTTGACTGGGGAGAGGTTTGAAAGCTACATGCTATACTCCCTTGCAAAAAACGACTGCTTATACAAAAAGGCAGCAGAGAATGATTGCAAGTTTAAACAGGACCTGTGGGCTGCAGCAGAATTTGATTGTATAAAGCTGAAGGGAAAGTCTAATCTGCATTTTAATGGCAGGAAAGCAGATACAAGAACTAACAACTGATGTCTTTAGACACTGGTGATCCATTTACTATATGTGTCTGTTAAGCTTTGTTCCATAATATGATCATAAAGTAACTTTCTGGGTAACTTTGGTCCATACTCTGGTTGAGCATGAAAACACAGACCAATCCCAAGGTGCATGCCAGACCACATCTCCTGTTTTCTCACATGAATTCTGATCCAAACTCACTTGAAATTCACAGGTGTTCTTCCAGTGGTTTCAATGGACTTTAGATATGTTTTGGAGGAAAAAAAAAACAAACAAAAAAAACCAAACCAAAGCAAAACCAAAACCACTCAGCACTTTGCAACTTAAAATCTGCTACCAAAAACGCTCAGCACTTTGCAACTTAAAATCTGCTACCATCTATTTGTGGAATCGGATGAATTAAGAGCATCAGAACAGGCTGCTTTCAGATTTGTTGATTTCTATTCAGCTGGGCATGCATGGGGTTGTAAGTGGTCCTGTGCTGCTGCTGAGTCTTGGCATGAGAAAATCCTCAAGCAGCAGAATGGATGCTGGGAATGCAAGGCAGCACAGCAATCCTGTCCTGACCTGCAGCATCTTTGAACCCTATTGGATTCCTCAGACGCATTGCCTACAGCCATGTCTTAATGGGATAGAAAACACAGCAGTACACTACTAGATGTTATTATGCTTAGAATGAGGCAGTTCTAAAGAGTAGGTTGGGCCAGACGGGCAACTTCCACCATCCTGAAGAATAAACCACAGCTTGTTATCACTACACATGTTCTCCCACCTGAGAGAGTAGCAGCAATGGATACTTTTCTGGATCATGCAGTCCTTTCAGAAATGTGTCTATCTTCAGTCCAAAAATCACTGCTTTGATAAACACATTCTTGATAGATCCCGGGTCTTTGTACCATTTGTTTTGACACCCGGTTAAAGACTAAATGCAGCCTGTATAATTTCACTAACATGTAGACTTGTATCATCATATTAGTAGCCTTCTGACCATTTTATGTAATACACTGAGGAGTAAAGCCAGTTCCTAGGGGATGAGGAAATGCTCGGTCAAGTTCACAGCAGATGGGGCTTCTTCCTACATTTCTTACTCAACATTCGCAAGTCATGATGGTTGTGAAGGTCCTTAGGACCTTCCATTTTCAGAGTGCAATGTTCTTTCTGTCTCAGGCTTGATGCGAAGTTCACAGCTCAGGCTACATCCTTGCGCTGTGACTGCATGCTGTTTCTCATAGAGCTTTCTGCATGTGACATTGTGGATGGGAATGGTTTGTTACGTTGCCTGGAAAATTCGTAATTAGACATATATGTTTTTGCAGCTAAGATAAGCCGTGTTGCTTCTTATCCTGCATGCATTGCTTTTTGACAGGATTTCTCTTACAACTAACTGGATCCAAAACGTTTTGAATAATGGGAGAAATCTTCCTCATACATCTGATCCATATTGTTGCCTCTGGCTTTTTGTCTATTTGGCAGGCCTGGGTGAGTTCCTTCTGTCATCCCTCATACAATATTCTTATTGATACACCTTGTCTTCTTTCCCTGTGTTTGGGGCCCAGAGCAGGGGTTACTTGAGCATTCAGCAGTATTACATCAGGGTACTAGTTAGATATGACTGGTAACAGCTGTCTTTTGAACATCCCAGAGGCTGAGTACACAGCTGGACATGGCAATGAAGTAAGCAGTCCAGTTCTCTGGGATCTTCATATCCCTTTTATTCCCCACCATCTGCTGTGAAATTTTTCAGGGCACCAAAAAAAGCAAGTATTAACCTTTCTTGCTGCAAGTTAAAAAAAAAAAAAGCCTACAAATCTTTTACACAAAAGGGTAAAATAAACTCCTTTAGTCATATCATACAGATAATGATTTTGTACTCCAATAAAAAAAATAAATAAATTTTGTGTAAATTGTACATAAATAAATATGGTTCAGCATAGCTGCAATGGAGAATGGATCTGTTCAGCCGCTCAAGCATTCAGCATGTAAAATGGATTTCTGAACATACCATGCTGGGACACGCGTGCCCCATCAGTAATATCATGCAAAGAATGAAGAAGACCTCTGTTCAGCCATTGCTCATTTGCATCTTCCCCCATCTTAGTGATTCAGGGGTTCAAAAGAGCTGCACTGCCAAATCACTGAAAATCTCTGTCACTTTAATGGTCTTTCCCAGACTTGCTACAATTTTATGCTGCTACTAGGGACACCTAAAAAGAGCAGAAGAAAAAAGGTTGACTTCCTGCAGGCTGACTTCACGGGTTACCTTTCACTCAAGTCTGAATAAGGATGGTGCTCCAGGAAAAGCACGTGGCAGCTATGAAAAAAGTATAGGCTTACATCGACTTTTGTTTGAAAGAAAACTTACGCTAATGAGGTTTTTGTTTTATGCAATAAACAAACTTTGCCAATTAAAAATTAATTAATGATTTAATAGGTTATATGAAACTTCCAGAAGCCCAAACAAAATAATGGCCTTTAAGTTCAGTTTAATTCATTCCATTATCTGTTTCAATTAGAATCCATTAGGAAAGTAATTGTCAGTATTCATTGGCAGAAGTTCTGTAAAGGCTCCGGGATTGCTTGGCTAACACCAGCACTCTGCTGACCACAGCAGGGCTTCGCCAGCATCAGACCTGCACAACTGTGTGTGCAGTCAGACATGAGGCTTACAACGCTCTTGCACAGTATAGGAAACTAACAAACTCTACCTTGCTTTAGACAAACTTCACAGAAAAGGATCAACCCAGGGTAGGATTATCTCCAAGTGGCATAAAGCTATTACAGGGTAGAGGGGTCTTGTGTATCTAAGGTATGAGTAGATAAATTTCACACACACGTTATGTGCCCTAGTGACTTCTGTTCATTGCAATGGCCTGTTGGGGCTAGCTTTGCTGTGGAGAAAGGCATGGTATGGTGTGGCGCTAGCCAGCAGAAAGGTGGTTTAGGGCTCTCTGGATCAGTTTGCCCCAGTGCAGTTTACCAAGAGGGACAAACACAGCAGACAGCTGTGCCACAGATGAAGTCTTCCTCGAACGATACAGAATGACAGGTCTAACCCAGTGCCCCATACCCAGTGTGGTTATCGGGACACATACAGCCTCCTTTCTCTTCTCAACTTTGGCAGGTTTGTGCCTTGCCCAGAATCAGAATAAACCGAAATACTGTGAACTGTGAGTTGTGGTAGTTCTGCCTGGTCAACATCAAACATTTATAAGAAAATAGCTATACTGAGTTTGGTTCCCAAAACTGGTAAGAGAAGCAAATACAGGTGTAACTTAAGATCCTACATTATGCTCCCATTTCAAGAATGTGCCATTTTCTTTTTTTACTTAAAATGTAGAGACATAATTGGTAATGGCATGAATCTGATCCTAACTGAGTGCTGAGTGCTTCAGCCTGAACCCAAGTAAGCCCGCAACTCACTGGCAACAATAAATCTTCAGCTGGAATAGCTTGCCTGGCTATGCAAATTGTTTATGCAATACAACTGCATAAACTGTTCCTGACTTCAAGATAAATTGTGAAAAATCAAGCTGACCTCCTTTCTTCAACTGAACTGCAGTTGGATGAGAGGAAATTAATTTTGGCTTATCTAAAACTGGACAAAGATGCAGATTTCAGCATTCATTTGAGATTTACTTCCTTTTTTGCTAGTGAAGTCCAAAGGAGAAGAACAAGGCTTGATTTTTTTGTGCCTGACTAGATTCTTCAGAAATGACACAAAATTATGCAACTGCACCACCAAAAAGAAGTAAACCTGTAATGAGATAGTGGTAAAAGAGGATACGTAATGTCTGTGTTCATTCTTAAAACAGTTGAAACTTAGACTACATAGTGTCATAATACCTGCCAAGATACAAGAGAAACACATGATTACTGACATGATTGACACAGAGAACTAGATTCTTTTAATCTAAGACAAGAAAGGATTTTAGCTTCTCAGTATTTCAGGAAACAATTCATTTCATTATTGAATAAAGTGGCAGTTTTAATTGAGTGAAAACAAACTAGGAAAAACTACTGCCTCTATCAATGAATTTTTTAATTCATTCAATTTGCCTGGGAATGACAACACTTCTGGTTTTGCGACGATGTTCCTGATTATCAATCATAACATAACTCTTAGAACATACATTCCTTCATGCCTTGAGTGGACAGTATCCTTCAACATGCAAACTAAAGTATCCATTACTTTAGAGGCCATGTATTATATACATTAAAAAAAAAAAAAAAAAAAAAAAAAAGAAACCATAACCATTATTATGTTTACTCAGGAACGCTTGGGGCATCAGATTAAATTCTCCTTTCTGAATACAAAACTTCACTTAGAGTCCTACAGTTAACATGTGCAAATTTGGTAGAAAAGCATGTGGACAACTGCATAAACTAACATAGGGATGGATAGGTGATTTGCTGTTATAACTGAATACTAACACATATGTAGATGGCACGCATAGCTGCATCTATGTTGCTTGAAACTTCTGACCCGCTACAGTCTCTGAATGAGTGAAAACACCGTGGGACATTGGCAAAGTGTAACGGTAACAGGCGTCTTTTGATAACCTCACAGTGCTAATGAAAATTCCATTTTATGCTGGAATCTCCCCTTAAGATTTGTGGCCAAATGTGATCAACACTATAAAACATACCAACAGACAGTTCATGCTTGATATGATAACATAAGTAAACACGATAAATAGGAGAAAGGCAGCACTTATATTCAACTGTTAAATGAAGAAATGTAGGCACTAGAAGATTAAATGATTTGCTGTAGTGGGTTTGCCTGGCAAGTTTTTAGTAGTAAGGGGGCTACAAGGGTGGCTTCTGTGAGAAGCTGCTAGAAGCTGCCCTCATGCCCCATGGAGCCCCTGCCTGCTGGCTCCCAGATGAACCCTCTGCTGGCCAAGGCCAAGCTAATCATCGACTGTGGTAGCACCTCAGGGATAACATATTTAAGAAGGAGGAATAAAACTGCGAAACAGCAGCTGGAAGAGAGGAGTGACAAACGTAAGAGCAACAGCTCTGCAGACACCGAAGTCAGTGAAGAAGAAGGATGTGCTCCAGCCTTGGGTGGGCACCTGGTGTCCAGCCAGGGTCAAGTCACCACCTCTGCTCATGATCTGTTGCAAGGCCATGCAACTGGACCTAGACTGCTTGAGCTGTCTTGTGTCTATTGCCTTAAATACAGGCATGACTCTTTATGTAAAATATATAGCGATATACTTCAATTAAGTCTGCTTCCAGACCTTAGCTATCTCATACTGAAGAGCTAGGTATTTTGATTATTCAAATAATTTAAAGGTCAAGACAAGATTTCAAGGTTCTTCTTCAGCGGTATTATGCCTTTCAGAATTAAATATTTGCAAGAAAATAAAACCAAAGGAAAACTACTATCATTTACATAAGAAGCACCTGTCTAGATGTAATACACATAGTACATTTGACATCGTATTAAAAACCTGCACAACACAACATTGCTCTCTGAATGAACCAGTAATTGAACTCAAGGTCATGTATGAATAACACATGAATTTTTCCATTTACTTATGATAAATCCCTGCTCATTAGAATATTGGATAATTATAAAATAGTTTAAACTACCTGCACCCTGAAAAATGCTTATGATGTAGATGTATTCCATGAGAAGAAACAAACACAGAGGTGCTTACTATTGCTCATAATGCTATGGAGCAACATTTTTGGACAAGATGTTCTGGGGACGAGCTGAATCAGTCAGTGGAGAATTGTTACATGTGGAGAGTCTCTAATAATTTCTAGTTTCTTGTGGGTTGAAATATTAACAAAAAAGTAAAAACCTGGGACATCCAATACAGCACTAATCCAGACCTTGACAGCCAAACCAACATATTGTATACTGACAGGCTAAGGCACTGTCTTGAAGGATTTCTATTCTGAAGGCTCACAGAGCATAATAATGTGAAGATGTGGAAGAGGTAAGAGGTTTATTCTGAAATTTTTGGTGCATATGCTGATGCCTTACTCTCTGCTCTTACCCACCAGTAAAATTCAGTATTACAGCCCCCAGGTCCAGGACCGGAATATAAAAAGACCCTTCTTAATGAAATAGAGAGTATTGACTGGCTTCTACCCCAACCCGAGGCACACCAACACTCAGCCTCCATGCAAAGATACAGGCTGTCCCCAAAACATACAGGCACATCTGACCTTTATTTTTGATTCCTTTCAGAAAAAAAATTATATACCTGAACAAAACACAGCCTCCATGTGACCTACTGATCACTGCAGTGATCTGCTGCAGTCTGAGAGGAGTTCTAGAGGAAATCTAAGAAAGTTTGATTAATAGCATGCTGAAATTTTTGTGTGTGAATGCTTCTGTTCTTTATGATTGCAGCTAATATGAAAATGCCATGTGACAGAAAAAAGCTCAGGACCCTAAAGTTTTAGGCCAAGTAGTATTTCAATGGGATACTTGTCCCATTGGATTGGATTTTTATTCTAAGATTTCCCATCCAGTTTTTCAGAGACAAGAGTTAAGTTTTCTTAACCAGCAACTGGCAGAACTGGTTCCCAGCCTCCCAGAGTTTTTGGGGTCTATCACAAACGTAAGCCATCTGTAATCCTAACATCTGAAGGTCAGACCTGGGAAGCCTGCTGACAACAGCTAAGATTATTTTATTGATCATTGCCAAATGCAAGCTGCAATAGATCACCTTTCTCACAAGTCTTTTCCATTCGCTCATACACATTCCTGCATAAGATTTGTATTAAATACTATCTCAAGATGATCTCTTTCTTGACTGCGATTTCCTTTCTCAAGGTCTTCTATGTCTGAATACATATTGACTCCTCACTTTATTTTCAAGCTTGACATCAGATGTTTGAAACACGTCCACCTCTTTGACTGGATGCATGGAGTTTTAATAGATAATAAAGTGAAGAATAGGCAATGAGTGAGATGAAAAAGGAGAAAGGGTTTTGGAAAGTATTTTTACCTCAAGTAAGACAAGGATGTAAAAGGTATAGCTATAATGCAGACTCTTCCTAATATTTTTTTTTAAGAAAGCGTGATGAATAAAATAAATCTTATAAGCACAGGGAAGAAACAAATATTGAGTCTGAGAATAACTGAGGTAATTTCTAGAGCTACATGCTGACAGATTATAGCTAATATTAATAGTTAGCAAGCTATTCATTCTTGTAGTCCTCTCCCTTCAGAGAAAAAAATATTTTTTTACAGGACTGGACAAAAAATACATAATACATCATTTTGCAGGCTTAGGTGACTGATCTTCCACTTCTGATTATCCTAGGTTGTTGTCACAGAGTCATCAGTGAGCAGTTACAAAAAAAAAAAAAAAAAAGCCTTTTCTGTAAAGCACCTTAACAATCTAAGATAGCTGCCAGTGATAAAGAGACAGAGAATCTGTTAAACCAGATCAGACTTTCTGTTCTGTTACTAGTTGAAGCTTTGCCTTTACATTTCCTATATCTATTCATGGAGCTAAGAGTGCAATAAAGATATTAAATCCATCAGGGATAAAGAAAGATTGAAAGAGAGAAAGGAGAAAAAAAAAAACCCCAAGCCACCACCAAAAACCCCATCTGCAAAAAGATGGGTAGCCAGCAGAGATCTATGAATAATTTAAAAGGCACTTGTCTCCCCTCATATTGGCAACTTTGAACTGCTTTTGCCTTGCAGATATATTTCATTTGCCTGAGCAAAAAAAAGTGTCTCAAAATTCTCAGAAAACTTAAAAGTTCTTGACATTCCTTCAGAATGCACCAAGGAAAACTTTACAGTTATACAAAACCAATTCAACTTACACTGTGCATATATTTACTGATGGAAGGAGCACATCACTGGGGGAAGCAGAACCTTCAATTAGGTATAGAATCTTTAACACCAAATTACAAATTCAGTTAAAGGTGAAGTCCTAGCTCAGCCACAGGTGGCTGGAATTCGGGCAGAAATGCTGGCATGAAATCTATGGCTTTATGCAGAAGGTTGAGTGAGATGATTATCATGATCTCTATTGGCTTAAAAATAAAAATAATTTCAGAATCTACCAAGAGGACCTATCTTTGTATCAAAGGTAAACACTGTAATCTGAGTCTAAAGCATTTGTTAGGTGCTGGGGATTACACCTGTTCAGTTGGACTGAAAAAATATCCTAAACCCAAATCTTTAAAATAACTCTGTTGTGCATAGATATTAATGAAACAGTTGTGATAAAGTACTGATAAATAGCATTCAGTGTGAAAGTCTGCCTTTCCACAGAATCATTCATTGTAAAGTGTTGATCCTCACCTGTATGTCTGTTAAAGGAAATTATTTGGGCTTAGAAACCATCATCTATCCAGATGAACCCTAACAAAGGTTCTTCTTTGTGAATAGTTGGGCCACAGGAATTTTTCAGAATGATGTTATAAAAGGATGGGCTAAAAACCTGTTCCTATGTGACGTAGTCTCTTAAATACTGATAATAATTAACAGGTATGGGCAAAAACATTTCAAAAAAGGATATATATATAAAAAACTATAAACACGTGAGTATTGTCGAAACTGAAACATTTTGTGACACAGAAGGAGTTTCAGCAGAATTACAAGTTCTCATTGTGCCACTGTGAAATTATTTTGGCTTTTCAGTTTGCAATTAAAATCTCAAATTTTCTAAAAATACTTCATTCTGAGAACGACAATAAATTTACAACTGTGGAAATTAGTGATGACCAATGACCTCCATCTGAGATGTTTGTGCATCTTAGAAGTATGTGGTAAAAAAAAAAGAAATGGGACTAAGAGTTAAGAAGGGCAATCCTTCAGGTAGAAAACCCAAAGCACTAGTAGCACTCACTAGTAGCAAGCACGTCAGGTGAGGTTTTCTGGAACGACTTTAGTATTGCCTTGGCCCGCTATGTTCAAAATAGAGCTGTCAACACTTTGTAAATAAAAGGCATTACAAAAGACAGCTAAAATCTGTGTCACTGACCTCTTTCAGAAAAGAAAGTTGGCTTAAATTATGAGAGCCTCAAACCTGTACTTGCTCAATGAAGTGTTTTGCAAGGCTGAAAGAATGATCATTATCAGCTTTTGCAGGCAGAGGATAAGACTGTTATTTGAGCAAGCTGATCCCGAGATACAGTTCTTACCTTGAACTCCCATTCAGCTTTTCCCAGTTTCACTCTTTCATCCTAAATTTCAATAATAAGTAAATCTAAAATATGAATGACTGAAGTGACATTTTCTTACGGCATCAAAATGCTAGTTCAGCCCCCCCTCAGTGAAATGAGGTAAGCTGCTTGTTCGGAAGGTGAGCCCCCGGGGCGCTGGCAGTGGCGCTGGCTGAAGCCTGGGGAGCCATGGCAAGGCTGAGGGCAAAGCTGAGGATGAGCGCTGGCGGGCCAAGGTCATCCCCACAGAATGGCCACCTGCCAGCCAGCTAGTCACTGACAGCAGGGGGGCTGGCACACAGCCGGCTAGAAATTTCATAGAAATTAATGTTTCCTACAGAATGCATTAATGCTGCTGAAACAGGGAGTCCTGGGAATAATGGGGGGTGGGTGGGTCGGGGTATGTGTGGGGGGTGTGAGGAATATTCTCCTTTACGCTCGCTGGCTCTTTTACCTGGTAGTCAGTTTGCCTGTGGTGACATAGAGCGATACCATGCATCCTGCTCCAGCCCCATACCTGAACTAACAATCTCCTTCCCAGGCCTCCCTTTTTGAGATGCAATGCAACCGAGCGAACACAAAAAATGTAAATTAAAACTAGAGCAGCTATTCTTCAGAGCAGCTCTCCATGGCATCTTACAATATTCTTCGGGGAGTACCAGCAGCTGATCTCAGCAATAAGGACACCGAAGGTACTGAAGAGAAACACAGCAGCCACACAGCACTTAAAGGACTCATGCTGCAAAAAGGAAAAGGGGGGCTGGGGGGTTGTGTGGAGGAATAGGCTACAAGAAAAAAAATCATTCAGAAATTTTATTAGACAAAATTTGCTCATCACAGAAAGTCCATGGCTCGCCTCGGTGTCTCTGTTTGTTAAAGGATGCTCAGGAAGAAACCCATTATATTGGCCATTTTATAATTCACCTATGCATTTCACCCTCTTTTTTTTTTATTGTGTGTGTGTATGAGAAGCAAATGGGGCCACAAAGTTTTGTTCTGACCTGAACAGAAAAACTTCCATGATTAGATACAGCGTAATTCAGAACACAAACTATATTTCTGTGAACAGATTAAATCATTCATACAGAAAACAAAATTACAATCTGTTTTAAAAAACCAAACATCAGAATTGAACTTCCTTTTCCTTACACAGAAAAATGAGAAAAAAAAAAATCAATTATGCTTCAGAAAG
The DNA here is from genome assembly GCF_015220075.1 of Falco rusticolus. Taxonomy (NCBI): domain Eukaryota; kingdom Metazoa; phylum Chordata; class Aves; order Falconiformes; family Falconidae; genus Falco; species Falco rusticolus. The sequence goes on from NC_051190.1 coordinate 85,857,834, forward strand.
GTGATATTTTATGCTCATAAACTCAGAATTAGAGAAATAAAAAGAAAACCATAATCAGAAAATTATTAAATAACATTCACAGAGGATTAAACCCTGCTAGCCTGTGCATACCACTTAAATTATTTAGCATTCTACAATCTTCCTTTCCTATATCATGTTGGGAATTGAGAACTGTTAGTATTGCATCTTTAGAAAGATAATTTTCCTTACATTTTCTGAGAAGTCCCAAGCTTAATCAATAAACTCAGTTGCATGTGCTATTAATTATTTTTAAAAGGTTGACATTATAAGCAAACTAACAGGGTATTTAGTAGACTCACTGTAAATATTTCATTTTAGGAGATGAAGCTCATTTTATATATTAATCAAAATGTAATTTTCCTTAGTAATACACAAATGTAATGGGTTTCACCTGTGTGCCTTTTATGTCAGCAGGTACACAATTTATGAACTTCATAGAGGCAACAGGGAGACAAAATCCATTTTTAAAATATCTGGCTAGTATTTTACTAGATTACAAAATAAATGCAATTAGTAAAATTTTCTTTTTCCTAAAATTTAAATAATTTATGCTGAATATATCTGTTTCCTGGATGACTAGGTTCAGTGGTCATATAATGAAAGATATGTTATTGAAAAGAGGTATTACTCTTTTGAAGAACAGCAAATCTCTTGTAAAAAAAAAAAAACAAACTCAAAATGAAAACACATTGAGAGAATTCATTTTTCTCCAGAAAATAATTATTCCAGAAATAGTTTGATATCATCTTTGAATTAAACACATATTACTGCTGAAAATAACCACATAAAACTGAACGGGTTTTTGCTGATTTTATGTGTGTTTTCTAGAACAAGAAACCTCAGGCATGAGGCACCTTTTTTGCAAACCAGACGCTCCATACTGAGACTCGTACAACAGAGTAATAGAACAGAACAGTTAAATTTTCCTCGTCTTTCTAGATCAGTTTTCAATTTCTCTGAAGTCCCCTGATGTGGACATTCACACCAGTGGGACTTCTTTCCAATTTCCTCCTGATCACAAGAGAAAAACCTCAGGAAAACTGAATGGGCTTTGCCTTCCAGTTCCATGTTCTTGCCCTTGAATCACAGTTACAAGTGTGTGTCTAGGGCAACCAAAGCTTTTCATTTCTATCTGCAAAGAAGAGGTAGATAAATGGTTTCTGTTGTTTTTAAGAAAGCCTTCAGTTTCCTGAGGCAAAACGAATTATATGCTGTACAAATATATGATTTAAATATATTAAATTTAGTAATTATGGTAATGCTAACATTATAAATATTGCCAGAAAATCTTAATAATCTTTTATAAGACTGTGGCAATACTCCAGATCTATATAGAAAACCAGAACTGCTTTTAGCTTTGGTACCAAGCTGCAAGCCAATGGGTCATGCCAGTGCAGACCTGATCACCAGAGACCTGGGAACATGTGAAAGGGGACTTTCACCTTGAATAAACCCACCTCCCATATTTGCAATACTTTTGCTTTTTCAGTTGCCAGAAAGGTCTTTTTGCCACCTTCTCCCTAAGTCTATGTAATTTCACTGGCAAAGCTACCTCCAACATATTTCTCTGACGCACACAGGCAGAATCATTTCCCAGCATCAGAGTGTTACCATATAGATGGCAATCTACTCCTTTGTTGTTCGAATGCTCTGTGCAAATACAGTGCACAGCTGAAGTGTGTCACAGTAAGATAATTAGGTATAACCACTTGGTGTCCTCACTCCTCTTGCCTTGTAATGGCTTTTGGAAATGATACCTGATAGCCAACTGCGACTTGGCAGCACCCATTAGTTTTCTGCTTTTATTGGAAAGCTCACAGAGAAATGTGTAACGGTGTTGACTCAGTTGTATGTATTTGTTTAATATAAATCAAATAACAACATTAAATGCCACTGCACCTAAAGGTGACTTACAGAGACTTGTAGCATCATGGCAAGTGCAACTAGGAAAGTATTTCATGCAAACTGGGAGACAAACAGAGCACAAATGTCACCTGGCTATGGGTAGTTTTTCAAATACCTGAATTTTAATTTCAGTAGATTCTACAGGTTTTTAAGCACATGCTTACCCCTAAGCCTTTGGACTGTCTCACTAAATAATGGGTTTACAGTTAATGATGTGCATGTCTGCATGCCTGGAAAAGGTACCATGGCTTTCAATCCTTTCCAAATAGTCTAAAATATTTTCCTTTCTACTCCATTTATTAATTGGCTGGTCATACTTCCCTTCGGAATAACTGTTTGTCATATTACGGCTTCAGATGAAACCAAATACTTGCTCCACTTCATGAAAGAGCAGCTGAAATTAAATACTCCAACATTTTGTTTCTCTAGCAATTCATAGTACAGTTCAGGAAGCATCTGTCCTTGCTAAGATTTAAAAGAAATGGTTGCCAACAATCCCAGAAAGATTGAAATATCAGCCAAGAACAGAAAGAGAGGTAAAATAATCCTGGGTCTTCTCATCATCTCTCTATTTGAGCCAGATTAAATAGACATGTAAGTGAGGAGTTTATTATTCCAGCTCCAGATGATTAAATGATCCAAACAGCAATGGCATTGCTTGTGAGGACAGGGATGGAATACGATAAAGGAAACCCTTAAGTAATATTTTTTTCAAATGCAAAACCTGGGTCTGAATACTATTTTAACCCTTGCTGCAAAGTTTTCTATGCCTCCTGAAGGCTTGATCCTGGAAGGTGCTGAGAACCATTTTTGGGACAGTCTGTTATGTATTTAAATGTTTCTAGATTGGGTTAGATTGCTCACATTTTGCAGAACCAACTGCGTGTTGGGTCTGTCTGTTTTGAAAGTCTAAGCCTGATCAGAGATGCATTTAAGGCACGGAGCTCCAATTGATTTTGACAGTTGTTACATATATGGAATGCAACACTCAAGATCATGCCTTCAGTCTCGCTCCTTGAAGCACAGCAGAGATTTATACATTGAAAAGTCTTCTACTGAACATAGTTGTGTAAACATGGCATTCCCTACAGCATGTTGAAATTAATCTTTCTGGGGAACCAATCTGTGTTTAAACCGTAGACACTTTGCATAACAAAAACCCGCACCATACAACACTAGACTATTTCAGGACTTGAAAGGCTGGTGCTTAACATTTGAGACTCAGAGCCTTGGAAGTGTTACTATTTTTCTCTGCAAGAATAGATTCTTGAGCTTGCATCCCACTTTCATGATTTGGTCTTGTCATTCAAGTTATGAAAGAGCATGGTGTGGTATGTCTCCATGGAAGAAAAGAGCACAAAGAGGGAACAGCCCACAAAAACCAATGCAAAGGTACAGAAGTTAACAAAATATGCCATTTCGTGCCATGTTTTTTAGCTCTATTAAGGCACTGCTGAACGAAGAAATTATAGTGAGAGAGACAAAGAGCAAAACCCATGCTCTAAACATTTTTAAAGCCACAGGAATTGCACACAGCCTAATCCCATGTACTTTTCAGAAGTCCTTCTTTACTTTGTATCTTTAAATACAAATTTCTATCCCTCGTTGGCTGACTGAGAGTGTGTGCCAATGGTTAATATGAAGGACAGCAACAAAAAATCCCTCTGTTTTTCCAGAGCTCAAGGTATTCTTACTGAAACAGAAGAGTATATTTGTTTTTTAGGAAATCTGACAATTGATATAAGAAGAATCTGAAATGCCTCACAGAATGCTAGTAAAGCACAACATAAGTTAATGAATGTTGATAGAAGTGGACAGCTCTATTTAATTAAAGTACAGGGGATTTATGGTTCTTATTCATTTGTAGAGGGAAGGAATTTTCAATTTTTCTTCATAAAATTTATATCAATATAATTCAGCAATCTGCTCATTTCTAACTGCTAATAGTCTTTCTCTAATCATGCAGCCCTCTTGCAGTCTTTGGATACTTAGGAGTATGGGGGGGAAGTATTCAGCATGCTTAACATCTTAAACAGGAGGAGGAGAACTGCAATCTGTTATATCCAAGCAGTTTTGCAAAGAGTTTCCTGGTGAAAGGGCCACCACTATTATTTTTAAGTTTCTTTGCCTGTGACAACATTTGGCTTCTGCATAAGCAAAGGGTGAGTGAGCAAGCAAGCAGAGACCTCAAGCCATCTGTCATCACCCAGAAAAATACCAGGAAACGCACGATGCTGTGAGGAGAAGGATCAGAGTCTGCACATTCCAGTTCCTTGTAACAGCAGCAGCCTTTCCAAGGACATAATCCAAAGTTAGCACATTTTTGAGAACTGAGACTGAGCAGAGAGGCTAAGGGACAAGGGAGCAGCTGCTTGCTTTGGACTGTTCTACTGGCAGTATTGCTGGATTTTGCTGTAAGTGGTAATGGCTTCTATTCAGCAGCTTACAGTCCTCCTCTCTCACTCATCCTCAACCGGAGTATAATGCAGCCACAGCTGAGACACTGCTATTGATGAGTAAGCTAACCTGCCAAGATGGAGAAGGAGGAAAGAAAAGCCATGTAGTAGTATGGCACAGTAAACAGCCAAAATTAAAAAAAAAAAACCAAACCAACACAACTGTGCTTAATTTCTCATAGATCTTTTCTCTGTTACAGGTTCATGGTCTAAGCTTCTTGCCCTCTAGATGTAGCACAGGATCCTCTTAAGAGGAGGTCCATTCTTGTGTTCCTTTATGGGGGCAGTGCAGGGGGTTAATGTCATGTATACTGTGTTTGTTTTCTTACAGCATTACGCACATAATCCAAACACCCAAAAGTTCTCTCACACATGTACTTTGCTAAAGCAAACAAGTTTATGGATGAGATGCTTCCCTGAAATTACTCCAATAGCATGTTGTAAATTAATAGAGGAGAGGATGGGTGCTTCTGGGTGAAATAGTTCCCAGTCTCAATTTGGGTTCTATAAAAGTAGGAAATTATTGGCCCAGGGCATCCTGTGAGAGTGCAAAATAGTCTTCCAAGGAAAACGGTACCTCCTAGAGTCCTGGAGACAGACAATTATGAATGACTTGATGAAAAGTTGTAATGGAATTTAGAACCATGTGATTTTTCTTACAGTCTTCACTGCAAACTACATAATGCCGTACACGGGAAAATTTAGAAGACTATAAATCATGCAGGACTTTAAGGAATTCTTTCTGTTTCTGATCTCTTTCTAAGCATTTCAGCAAAGTTACCTTAACTCTTCTGATAGGTGTGACAAATTTCTGTAGTTGATGCTGTGCGTTTCCAGATGAGACCATCGACCATGAGGTGCAGAACGGTGTCTCAAAGTTATTATTAATTTATTTCCTATTTCCTGTTAATTTCTAAAGTATTTTGGAGGCTAATTTTTTCCACACAGGCTCTTTTCAAAAATATAGCAATAAATGCACTGATTTTGCAGCTCTATCCTTGAAACAGCTATTCTCTGTCTACTGACAGATCCATCCATGAAACAGCCCTAATAATGTCATTTAAAACATGGAGAGTGTTGTGCTTGTTTTGCTTCTGTATTTTGGAACCTATTGCTATTCAATTTAGCACTCTAAATGAACTCATATCATATCCCATTATTGAGGAAAATGACCACCTGCCTCCCCCATATGTTGATTTCAGTTTTTAATACTGCCATTTGAAAGTCTTGAAACTCATTAAAGTGACAAGGTTTTCAGCACAGACTCTAGCGCTCAGAACAAAAGATATGGGAAAACAATCTGGATTTTAAAAATTGTTTCAAAACAAGTTCTGTTTCATTTTCCACTCTTTCAACTCTTTTGTAGCTTTCCAGATTAAAAAAAAAAATAAATTGCTAATTATTTTTACAGGATTTGTCATTTTGCCCAGTAGTTTAGACAGGTAGGGGTCTAGTCTGACGGCTGGATCAAGATACATTCTCAAAATCCTTGTTTATGATGATGATGATGATGATGATGATGTAGGATTTTGCAAAATAAGACAATTCCAATTTTGATGATGCTGCAAACACTATGGGTTTTGCAAATGTCCCAGAGGTCTTTATTACCTCTACCTACTATTCTGTAATGCTTGATTGTGGGGTAGGTAAGCTCATGGCCCTTAGGTGGATAGCTGAAATGGCTTAGAAGTTAGATTATATCATTTAAATCTGAGTCCTATCTTGGGGAACTGCCAGAGGCATCTTGCTGCAGACCTAAAAAATGTTCAGGACTCAAAATACGATATGTACTATCACAGCCAATACCACATGGGCAAATGAGCTCAAGAGTTACATTGCTGTCTTCCATGTAACAATGTAAAAGCCATTAATTTATCCTATAGTATAAGATCTTGTCTGACTTCTTCATTTTTATGAAGGAATGGTGATTCACCAGCTATACTCACTGAAACAAATATTAAAAAGCTCCTACTGCTAAAGGAGGCACAGCTGGGTTTCCTGTGCTGTAGGAGATGAGATGTGGACCTCTGCCTCTAACATGATGAATCCCCTCACTTTGGGTATAACTTGCAGACTTTTCATGAGTCTCTGGCTGCCAAGACCTTTAGGCTTTTTGGAAAATACTCTTCTTTCTGTCTCTTGCATCCCTCTCTAGCAGATAATGTTTTCACTTTTCAGAAACATTCCGAGGATAAGGATGTTTTCAGTTACGAAGATAGAAATACAGATTTCCAACCACGTAGAAGGAAGGGATTTTTCAGTTACGACTGCCACCAAATCCATTTCTCTAGAATCAAGATTTCAAATTCCTACCAACTCCACAGGTCCCAAAATAAATGTTTGCTTGCTTATTATGGCACAACACGGGCTGCTGCTGCTCACTGTACAAGTGGACAGCCCAAACCATGTAAATCTTTCCCTTGGGGTGCCGTGTCCTGTAAGGACAGCCAGAACCTCTGCTTTAAGTTTCATACGTAGCTTCGAAATACTATAAAACCTTAGAAAAATACAGCCAGAAGCAGATTCCTGCTTCACAAGAAGTTTGATAACAGGAGCACCCTCACATAGAGATTCAAGTCTGTTCCTTTCTGTGGCGGGTTTATTCCTGTAAGCAAGCAACAGCAGCGATGAATCACTGAGAAAAACTCGGAACAAAGGCCATGAGGAGGCCATTTCCCTACCTACAGGGAGCAGGCCACCCCTAGCAGGCTCACTGTGCCTGTTTCGTATTCAGGCTGCTGAAGGTCTGAAGAAACAGGTTTCTTGGCTGCTGAAGGTCTGGAGGGGACTTAAGCAGACAGCGGTCCTCCCAGCAAAACCAGCAGCATTCAGAGCAGTTCCTTCCCTCCCACTGGTAGGAACAAGAGACAAAAGCCTGGCTCTGCAGGGCTTTCCCCACAGCTCTCCAGCCCAGCTCTGCCCTTTCTCCTTCACTCAGCCTGACTCTTGCCTGCACTGCAGAAAAGCCTTGAAGTAACTTTGCTAAAGATCATGGCAACTTCCCAGCTTTCCATCCCTGGAGAGATGCACATGACAAGATGTATTTAACAACTAGGGGGCCTATAGGTGACAACAGGGAAACTACAAAATTGCAAGGATGCTGTCCAAAAAGGAAAGCAAAGCAGCTGACGCAGGCACACTCAAATAGCATCTGAATATATGTGCAGTATACCAAGTGTCCTCTGCCAAATCTCCTGCACAATCCAAGAGTGTTTTGAACTCACAGGCAGTGCCATGTAAGAATGGTGTCTTCTCACAGGAATAACTGAGGATTTGAAGAAACAATAGGACAGTGGATTGCTAAACTCAGAAAGCTGTCCAATTCCTGGAATTACCAAACCTGAACAAGATTAAATGATTTCTAACAAAGCCTTTTTATGAATTAGAGGGAAGGAAGGAAGGTCAAAGGAGGATACTTACAGAATCCACAGAGGTTCTTTGAGCAAACTTGCTGACTAAGCTCACCTCCAGTGCAAGAGCAGAATTTAGGTAATCTGCTAATGCAAATGTGAAAAATAAAGGAAAACTCCACCAAAATGCACACAAAATTATATGCAAAAATACTAAGAAGAGTCATGGCTGAAGTGACACAGAGGATCTGCATGGGAAAACCCACGGTGTTCATCTTCTGTGAATTCATGTCTAATAGAAACAAACATGTACCCTATTAAAAGAATACCATACACATGAGATTTTACACATACATAACTAGAGGGGAATTTGAGAGGGGAATTACACAATCATTTTTGGTCAAAAATGTCTTTTTAAAGAGAGGTATCAGTTCTTCTTTCACACTTGCAAAAAGTAAATAAACGATCAAAATGTATTTCTATGATACTCTTAACGATAATGTTTCATTATTGAAAGTATTTTTCTAAGGATTTATAGTGGTTTGAAGCTACATATGAAACTGAAAACTAGGTATTTCAGAACTACCAAAACCTTCCATCTGTATCTTAGAAAATATGTTTGTGAAAATTGGAGATTACAGCTATCATCCTTACTCTGTTCAAAAAGATTTCTCAGCATTTTGAAAATTTTTGAAGGTAAGAAAGCAGTAAATTGCTGATTCTATGTATGACAGTGACTCAGTGCAAAACAGGCAACTAATACTCAATCGGTCACCAGAGGCAAACACAAAAAAAAGCAAAACAGAGACAGCTGGACAACAATAAAGGCCACGTCAACAGTATAGAATCAGGCCTGTCCATGTTGGCCCAGGGTGTGAAAAAAATCATCCCCCTCAGGTGATTTTATTGTGCCAGCAAAACCTTGGTGTGGATGCAGTAATGTTAATAGAAGATGTTTTTTGCTGTTATTCAGGGACCTGGTGTTATCAAGCAAGCCAAAGAGCTTGTGTCAGCATGCTCTGTGTCTACACTGAGGGGGTTTGCTGACGGCTCTGCAGAACCTCTCTAGCATAGACAAGGTTACAGATTTCTTCAGAATGTGCAAAAGAAAGAAATGGGATTTTAACCTCACAAAGCCAAATTGCCATTTTATAATGGTATAATCATAGTACGAAGAGGATCCAAATAAATAGCAGTTAGAATAGCAAAGATCCAAAGACAGCTATAAAGTCAGATTTCAGTTCATACAGGTTATGCCTGCAGTAGGAAGAGATGCTTGTGGGATCCTAGTGACACCCAACCTGAATAAATGACATCTATAACAAAACCACAATCAAAAGCAAGCAAACTTGTTCAGAGTAAGCATTTCATGGTAGTCTTTACAAAGCAATGCTAGTAAAAGTCTACAAAAATGTTTTAAGACCATGATGAATTTCGAAGTATCACACTTGGAAATGTACAAAATAATCACTAAACAACCACTAAAAAAGGGGAAAAAATGAGAGCAATAACATACACTGGAGAGAAAAAAAGACAAACTTCACACCATTGCAAAAGCTACAGAGGCCATGAGTTGGAAAAACTATACAGTGGTCCTTGAAGCAGCTTATTTGCATAAACACAAACAGTTTAAATAATGCTCACTGCCAAATTTCTGCAATGGAAAAAGTATTTTCTGACTTGACTAAAGCAGAAACAGTGCAGTTGGAATGCCAAAGGCAGACACCAATGATTTCTACAGCAGGCAGCTACTGCACTCATTTTGTATACCAATGGGTAGATTCAGTGGCCCAAAAGGACTTGTCACCCATGATAACTTCCACTGTATAATCCTTGACATGGGATACTAGAAGCTCTGGTATAATTTTTCTGTAAGCAACAGACAAATGTGTAAAATTAATTATAAGCCTAGACAAAACTGCAGTAAAAGTCACATACTTGACATATTCACTCAGTGATTAATTGCTTCACCTGACACCCAGGCAACAAACTCTTGCATCAAAGACATTCTGGGCAATGAATGAAGCGCACAAACATTGCAAGAGCAACTTATCACAGTTGTTCCATGTAGAAAATACAAAGAACATGTTCACAGACAGGAAACTGAGCAAAAAGTGCTCCATATAAAAAGGATTAGCATGCACATACTGGCTTCTTCTCCAAAGTCACTCTACAGTATGAAAATATAGCAACTGAACAAGTATACAAAAAATTACATTTGACTGAAATACAAAGAAAGCTTAAACTAAGCCCATTATCTGCTGGTTTCTAGAGAGTGATAGAAAGACTCCAGGAGAGAAACAGAAAGGGCAAAAAACAGTGAGGGTTGCTCCTGGCCTTTATATTCTTGGGATGGCCAGAAAGACCCTTTCAGAATTAAAGGCACTCAGCTGTTTCCCAGCAAGCTAGAAAGAGGTAAGCATCCAACAGGCTTAATACATAGGAGTGGTCAACCAGAATAAAGCCTTGTAGGAAAACATGCAGTTCTGCCAAGACTATATTGAGCTATTTTTGGACTGAAGTCTCTGGAAACTTCTAGATAGTACACACACCTTTTATTAAGCATTGTCGTTAAGGCTGATTGCAAGCTAGTAAATAGTTATGATACAAGTGGACAAATGCAGGCCAAACAAAAAAGGGAGAGAATTAAAATCTAGAGCTTTCTCCAGAGGTCTGGGGACAAATGGACCATTTTGCTATGAGCTACAGAACCAGTCTCATATTCCTTAGGCTTTTAGAAAGGAAACAAACTATGAGACAATACTATAAAGACTATCATATATTAAGCATTTCATCAGACATACTATTCCAACAGTGGTTTCAAGCAGGGTCTTCTCTTTCTCCGTCTCTTACATACTTCACAGGACACTAGGAAATCAGTTTGAATACTGCACTGTTATTATATACAGGTTGGATAAAAAAGTTCAGATGGCAGTTAAAATACTAGAAGTCTTTATTAAATCCTTCAAAAGGAAGATACATGGCAAACGCTCCTGAATGAAGCAACTCTTCATAAGGAACAATATTATTTTTTTCCAACTTGAAACTCAAGACTCAAACACACCTTTTTGTGAATTACTACTGTTGGCATGGGTAGAAAGACTAACAGACAAAAAGCAGGACAGACATCTAAAGACCAAAACCTTCATTAAGCGACAATCTAGAGAGCTTTCAAAATGACCTCAGGAAACATTTTTCAAGAACAAAACATTTCTCAGGCTAAACTGTGCACTTCAAAAGATGGCAAATGTGCTGAACAACTAAATCCTTGTTTATACAAGAGTAACTGACAAACATTTATTTCAAACAATATAAAGAGGATATGGAGAACAAAAAAATATGCTCTCTTCTGACACCTGAATAACAAGATATGGGAAAAAAACCCACAGCATGGTGCATGACTAATAGCTATCAAGACAGACTCAAAACATTGTACCATTTCAAGAACGAAATGTCAGCCAGTCTCCAGTTGTGGAGAGCTATATGCAAGCCTTTATACCGAAGGGGAAGAAGCATGAACGAACAGCACAGGCTAAGGTCCCTTTGTCACTGTATGTATTGGTGGACTATAAACCCAGTGTCATATCAGTTCTATAGTTCATTACTATCTTCATTATTTCAAATGTGAAAGAGAGAACATGATGCCTTACTCCACTCTCATGAGATCACACCCAGTACTGCAACCAGTTCTGGGGTTCCCAGCACAAGACAGACAGGGACCTGTTAGAACAGGTACAGAGGAGGGACATGGAAATGGGCAGAGGGCTGGAGCACCTCTCCTGTGAAGAAAGGTTGAGAGTTGGATTGTTCAGCCTGGAGATGAAAAGGCTCCAGGGAGACCTTGTTGTGGCCTTTCAGTACTTAAAGGGGCTTTGAAGAAAGATGGAGAAAGGCTTTTTACCAAGGCCTGTAATGACAGGACAAGGGGGAACGGTTTAAACTGAATGAGTGTAGATTTAGATTGGACGTAAGAAAGAAATTTTTATGACGAGGTGATGGAGAAACACTGGAACAGATTGCCCAGACAAGTTGTAGATGCCCTATTCCTGGAAGTGTTCAAGGCCAGGTTGGTTGGTGCTTTGAGCAAACTAGTCTAGTGAAAAATGTCCCACAGCAGGGGAGTTGGGACTAGCTGATCTTTGAAGGTGCCTTCCAACCCAAACCATTCTGCGATTCTATGATAGAAGACAGTCTCAAGGACATCTGTGCTTTGAACATACAGAAAGAAACAACTTTTTTTCAGGAAGAGTCTCACAAAAGAAAAAATAATACAAGGGAAAGAATAAAGTTTAAATCATGCCCTGACTTGACTTCTCTCTTTTTATATTTTTCCACCATGCACATCCTTTTCAGGCTAATTATCCAGTTTCTTAGATAAACTTACTGACTGCTAATTTACCATGTACATTTTGAGGATTGATTATGCAAGTTGCAAGACAGAGCTCCTAGAAAATAGTATATATGTCTATGTTTACTTCCAGAGCTATCTATACGGCTATATATATTATAGAGTTCATTTTCAAAATCAGAGGCTTCTGAACTGAATTTTGGTCCTGTCTTGCAAATACCACAAAACTGATGCCCTGCAGGGACGTTCAGGACATAGTACCCACATAATCCGTCACTCCCTACAGAAGCTCATATCCCAGTGCAACATTATAATGAGGCTTTTGGTCCTCATTAGAAAAAAAAAAAGTAGATAGCTTATTTTATTACTGTAAAATCCAGCCCAGTGTTAACCAGTCAAATTAGAGAAAGAAATATTAATAATAGTGGCATAGTCTCTTCTGTGCATTGTTGTTCCATCCCAAATGTTCTTTTGTGACCAGAGCCACAGATAAAACAAAGGAGGGTTCAGAAGGGCAAGACAGCCCTTTCTCAGTCACTTCCTTGCTCAGGACTCCTAAAATGCAAATCATGCAGGACTCTTATTTTCATAAGCTGAGAACTGGAAGCACTAAACCACCCTAGGGACACTAAACACAATTTTACATCTTTCATCATTTTGAACTTGCCTAGTACATAACTTCTGAAGGAATGAATGAAAACACCTTGATTAGCTCAGATGGAAAGCAGGGGCTCCTTATAGCTTGCTGCTTATAAACAGAAACACAAGTTGTAGCCAATTTCTTGGCAAAAAAGAAATCAGGGTCAAAAGAACAAGTACAGGTAATTTGTTTGATGCAACAGAGTTTGTTTTATGATAAATTCATGCTGCTTTGAGAACAAAGGCTGCACAGTGAGCACAGGCTCACTTCCTTCAGGAGTATCAGCCTGGAGCTGTTCCCTAGCTCCCAGCAGACAACTCTGAATGAATCCAAATACTGGGTTAAGCTAGAGAAAATCAAGCAAAAAGCAGACTTTCCGGTGACATGCAGTGATTTCCCAAAAAACAGGTGTCTCAAAATTAACAGTTAGCTAGTACTCCCCCACACTGAAAGAAGTGGTCAGATTAATGAAATTTTTTCCACTCTAAGAGTGGTGAAATACAGAGGCAGTTTGCCCAGAGAGGCTGTAGAAACTCCATCCTCAAAAACTCAAACAGACATAGCCCTGAGCTACCTCACCTAAGCTGGACTCACTTGGATTAAGGGTTTCCAACTTCCAGAGGCTGATGTGAACCTATTGTTACTCCATGGCAATGTGACTATCTCTGATGCCTCCTCGCAGGGTTACTGTGATAACAGTACTGAAAACATTCATCTTAGGATATGCAGCGTTCAAAAGACAGTAAGTGATGTAACTTTGCTATATTTCTGTAAGGAATATGTTGTTTGTCTCTGATTCTCTTTCTCACAAATAACAAAACTGAGATACGCAGAAGTGCAGTGAAGTAGAGTTTTGACAAATTTCAGGTGGGAAGTTTAGTATTTTTACTAGTACCGTTGTGCCTAGTTACTTTATGCAACTTAATAAGCAGTAAAAAATATATAATTCGAGATTTGAACATCACAGACAGACATAACTCATGCAGCTGATAACACAATCATTATTGCATATAGAGATGCAGAATGAATACAGAGGCACTGTAGTATAGAACTGAGGTGGGAAATCCATTTCAACTGTTTAGTGTTCATTACTAAGCACCAATCCAGCATAACTGTCTTGGTCAGGCTCTTTTGTGTTGGCTGACCAACATCACTAATATATCAATGAACACTTTAGATACAGCAACTAGTAATCAATCAGAATGTAAGATTTTAAACAGGAAAAATATCCTTATACTCAGTAAAATTCCCTTTATCGTTCTTCTCCAGGCCTTCTGTGTGTTTTCTTCAAGTCTCTCCCTACCTTTCTTATCTTCTTTCCCCTCCTTCTCAGCCAGGCTTAGCCTTACCTCTCCTAGGCTCAGCAATAAGAGGATTTTCTTCTTCGTTCATTTAGTTTTAGATAAATGTTGAATTGGGAGTTGTACATTACCCCTGATTCAGCTGTCTTGCTGGAAAGTCAGTGGGAGACTTAGTCTGAGTTGCATGTGAACGGACTTCAGGGATACTTGCTATATAACTAAAAGCTCGGGGGAGAAAAAGGCAGTTAAGGAAAAAAAATTAGACTTACCATCAAGAGGCAGCTTAAAGCAGCACCTGAGACACGTTTTGGCAAAAATACTTTTCTGACTTTCTAACAAGACTGCTTGAAGCAAGATACAGTTAAATCTAGCTTTTCTGAAAATCTCAAGACAGAAAGTACACAGAAGTTGAAAGCTTCAGAATGAGGCAGGTCCTTACCAGACAATCTGAAGTTAAAAACTAGGTCCAAATCCAAACACTGCAAAAAGACCAAGGGATCACAAATACTATCTTGGGTTCTCACCACCTACCATTTAGATAGCTGAGCTCAGACTTTCTGCTTCCTTCTCACGTCCTGTATAATTGCAGATATTCATGTGTGTCTTCATTCCTAATAAATTACTTCCAGATGTACATTAATATACATCCTTTTGAGTGGCTGCAAAGGACCTGTCTCTTGATCCTATATCCAACAATAAACTGACTTGTAGAAGCATCCAAAGATACTGCCTATCACAACATACTGATTGAATTTAGAACTTGTAGGGAAGAATTCTTTTCCCTTAAAAAAAAATCCCATGTTCTTTCCATTGACATCAATAGTAAGTTTTCTACTGGCAGCATGAGGGGCAACTTAAAATAAGACCAATGCCTTTTTAAAATCAAAGTTTATAGGCTTTTTCTCCAGCTGTCTAATGTGATTCTATCTGCAAGGTGGAATTTTGCAGCCACAGTGTGATTGCATGTGGCTCCTACTTTCAGCAGAGTCTGGCAAATCCAAGAATGAAAAAACCCCACAATCAGATAGGGATTTCAAAGCTGCTATTAAAATTGACATGAAGATTGCTATTGCTGCAATTCAAAGATATTTACATACCTTTTCATTCTTTAAAAGGCAGTATTACTCTTAAGAAATTTATCAAGCATACTTTTAGGAAACCGAGCAAAGTCTGATACCTATTTTCTTTCAAAGTGTCTGGAAATTATTTGAAAGTTAAGCATAAGTGACTTTCAAAGAGTATTAAAAGTAAACATTTCTTATCATACAATTCATAGTTCTTTTTCCTTAAAATGAATATAATCATAAACAGGGTTTCCTTTACTTATTAATAAAAAGTCTGTTGGTTTTTATGTTAAAATTATTTCTAGAGCAAAATTCATGCAATAGCCTTTTTTTTTTTTTTTTTTTTGACTTTTACCTTGTGGACCTCAAAGCACTTTAAGAAATGTAATCTGAATTTTTATTCTTGCTGTAGTTACGAAATGAACAGAGGAGTGCCAGAATTTTAGTTTACATAGAAACAGTGGCAGAAAGATGGTTTTTTTTGATTCCTACCTGTAAACCTGATCCTCTGAAGTTTAAGTGCCCACATCTGCTTGCACATACAACTCTGGTACCATTCACAACAGGGACTATAGAGGGAAAGAACCTCATCTGCTCACTCTTTCATTTAAAAGGTCCAAACTAACTACTGGCAATGCTGAAAGCTGGTCAAGTATGAAGTTTCTTAGAATTAAAATCCAAGTGAAAAATCCTGAATTTGACTTCTACATGTCTGAAAGTCTGTTACATGTCTGAATGTCTATTAAGATTCCAACTTTTTAAAAGTACCATGTACCCACTTTCTCTGTTTCTGTAGACTTAACAATGGCTAGTGTTGTGAATGTAGTGAAAAACTGGTCTTCTCCTTACTTGACAACGCTATAAAATTATGTCTGTAAATAAAACAGGAATTTTAATCTGATTAAATCTGACCTATTGACATGAATCTTCTTCTTCATATTTAGAAATTGAGATACTAAAGGGTTCATCTCTTTAGGAAATGTTGCCTATTCTTTTTCCTGAAGAACATGACACTTGACCGTGGGATTTTTTTTCTGGCTGCTTGTTTCAGCCACCATGTGTAAGTCAGTCAAAACACATCCGCTGTATTGTTTTATCCTCCACTACACTGGAAGGTATTCGGTAAGTTTCCTTTTTGTATGCAATGGCCAGCACTTGAGTGACACATCTGTTACCTTGCTGCCAGCGAGTGTTGCTAACCCAGCTGACCTGGTTCTGCTTCCCTGTGGGTGGATGCTCCAAAGAAAAAGGCAAAGCCTCTGAGAAGTGCCACAGGCAGGCACACACTTAGGTCTGAAACTGCTGTCAACTAACCAAGGCTTTGAGCTGCACCAGTTTGTACAAACTGGCAGTCTGGCAACTTCTCTACTAGATGTGATGTAAATAGGAGTGCGATGGAGTACTAATTCAGTGACAGTAACCATCTAATAAAAATGCAAGAGGAAAGTTGGTATATACTGCTATAGACACACAGCTACACACAAAAAATTGTGTAGAAAAAATAAAATCAGCAAGAAATGTTTGCTCATCAGGAACACAAAGCCATTTTGCAGCCTGACATAGGGACCTGTGTCTGAGTATTCTATCGCAGGGGGTTCAGACAGCTAACAAACTACCACATACTGCAACGAGGCCCAAAGAAACAGATTGTCAAAGCAGAAGAGGAATCAAAATAAGAGAGCAAATCAGCTTAGGAAAAAGTCATACATACACAGAGTGTGTTGCAAGTGTCATATAAATACCTCAATGGCAGAGAGTAAAACAAATTTTGTAGGCATTACATACAAGTGTAAGGCAGAGGGTCCAAAGTCCTCCTCCTCTTTTGAATCCAGTCATGCAGTAAGATCACATAGTCTAATCCTTTGGTACTTCATCCTGAATAAGTGGACTGCAACATTTAGCTATTTTGGCAAATTGAGATTACTGGGTGAAAAAAAACAAGGAATGAGATACTAGTTAATTATTCTTCTAGCACTAGCTATCAGCTCTCATGCAGAGAAGTCAGCCTGCCAATAATAAAGCTTCAGAAAGCATCCCAAGAATATGGTGTGCTATATAAAAGCAATGAAAAAGAAATATATAGTGAAATTAATGGGTGGGCAACAGTGAATGCTGTTTTGAAGTCTAAAGCAAATAAGAAAGACTAAAGCCTGATTTTGATTTTAGTGTCCTGCAGAAAGGCAGACAATGATAACTGTAATAAACACACTTGAAAATAGCTTCTGCTAAGCACAGAATTCAGAATCAATATCATAGCATTAATGCACATGCATTCATCAAGACTAGCACAAATATGTACTGAAAGTAACACTATTGCCTTGAGGACAATAAGGCAAAGATTTTTTATTTATTTTTACATAGACAGGGCTAAACAACAACAACAACAACAAAAAAAAACCCAAACCACCAACAACCCCCAATTTAACTTACACAGAATTTCTCATCATTTTCAGCAAACTAAAAAAAAAAAGTATCAGATGTTTCACAGTGTGTTTTCTGTTTATTTTCCCTAGCCTTTTTGTTTAGATCCTTTAATTCTTTATTTTTCCTTGATACACACAATGCTGCTGAGAAACAAATACTAGGATTTTCATTTTGAAAATTTCAAAGTAGTGAAGTAGATGTATCTGCTTCACTTTTTTGCCAGTTGGAATGGAAATAGAGGAACTAAACCAGCAATTGCCAATAAATGTCTTAAAAATTAGAATGATAGCTATAATGATGCTTGCTTATTTATTCAGAGCATTTTATGTTTTAACTAGCCAAGAGCTAGATTGTTTCCACATAACTTACCACATCCTTCAAGTAACTTGCCAGATCGGGTCACAACCTCCACAACCACTAAATCCCATACTTATTTATTAGCAAACAAGGGAAAGGTCTCAGAGCAGCTGCAGATGAGTATTGACCTTTGCCCGAGTCACTGGCTTTCCAGCAACTGTTGCTTACTTTGGATTGGGAAATGAAAAAGGGAATAGCCATGATCCACAGTAGAAAGTGTAGTGCTGTTGTACTCCTGTGGTTAACATAACAAAATACTACACTAATTAGGAATGCAAACATCCTGTTAATAACCCAGATACTTAAAGACATTCAAACCAGAAACTGTTTTGCTATTAGGCAGTTTGAAATCTGAGTGCCCATGCATTCATGAGAAACTTTCTAGAGTCTCCTGAGATCTCTGCATGCAACGTGCTTTCTCTCTATTTATGCTCAGACGAGTTTGACTTTTAGTTATATTAACAGTGAAAGTCTTCACTTTTCCTAGTCACTGCTTACTTTTTTTTATACTGTTGAAGCAATTCCCTTTAGTCCTGAAATACCATGTTAAAAAAAAAAAAAACAAACAAAAAACCAACTGTTTCTGTTATACCTCAGTTTCCCTGTCTTCTCTTATACCGGATTAATTCCCACTGTTCTTTCTATTTGCTTCTTTTGGTATGTGCTGAATTCCTTTTTCTAACAAGTCTCAACCTCACTATCATTTGCTCCTTCTAATGAGTCTTTTCTGCCCTGGACCACCCATCTCCCATGTAGAGTCATAAGAAAATTAGGAATTAGTTTCCTGAGAGTGGAAAAAAATTAATGCATTTGTATATCTTGATTTAAAGACTTTTTAGTCAAATTATCCACAAAAAGCCTCAAATATAGACACTAAAAAAGAGGGAGTCTCCATCCAACAAGCGGACTTCCACGTGTCTAACCAGAGGTGAGTGTAAACCACTCTTTCAGTAGAATCTTTAACAGATTTTTCTCCTTTATTTAGAGGCACGTTTTCACAAGACTGATAGAAAATATACTAAGAGATAAATATTTTAAACTGTTAAAACATGCAAATACAATCATATATTTGCATAAATTTAATTTCCTTAGGAAATCAAGGTAAACCTAACACTAAAGACTTAAAACTTTTCAAACACCTTAGAAGTAATTTAAGTTCCAGGTTCTTTATCTCCACCATTCATATTGAAGATTTGTTATTTTCACTAACAAGAAGCCTTCAAATAGCATTCAAGTCACATGAAGTCCTACTGCATGTCCATTAACACACCTATGTAGATATCGGCATATTCATTCCAATGCATAGAGTGTACTTCAATTCAGCTGTCAACCACTTTCTTGACCACAACTGATATTCCAGTAACAGAAAAGGAAGAAAGAAACAACTAGAGTGAAATTCTGTGACACTGAATGCACACCTGCCCAATAAAAACAGAATCTACATCCTTTACACTTTCTAAAGACCACTATGGCATAACGATCTCCTGAGAAGTTTTAAGTTATTCAAAAATATCTCAAATATTTAAGGATGTTACAAAACAGAAGAGGCTATACACCTGAGCCCAGCAGAATGACAAAATCTTTATTATCATGCCAAAAATGCCACTGGGGAAAGACAACTTGTTTGAAATTGAATTATATGGAGCCAGATGACAAGCTAATTCCAAGGAGGTGCCCACCTAGAAGGCACTCCAATCATTTCCTATTTACTTAAAATTAAAGACCTGTTCCCATGATATATTCTATTAATGTTTGGAGCACTGTAGCATCCTCAAAGTAAACCTCACCAAATTACAGAAATACACTGTTGCACTACAGTAAGCATGTTTTGTCAACCCAGAGTTCAAATAGCATATTGGTGATGAACATTTGTTTACCAGTGACACTTATCAAGTGAAATAGAGAGCCATTACTATATTAAAGGTACCTCTTGCTCTATGCTGATAGGGTTGTCCTATCTTAGCACACAGTCAAATAAATCCATCTTGTAATGCAACACAGCTTTGTTTATCTAGGAATTAGAACTACCATATGCAAGCAATGAGCTTGAGTAACAAACTATTACTGTTTTAGAATGATGTTAAAAATTATTACATTGAGATTAACTTTAAAATATACAACTCCACAATTTTCATAAATTGGGGTGGTCTTAGGGCTCTGGACAGTTCCAAACACTTCATTTTCTCTCCATCTTCAGAAAAACTAAAGAATTCAAATTGTTCACTATCTAGAGTACTATCAGACACACAGCCATGCATCCCACCCAACCAGGCTAATTTTAAACAGAAAGCATCTTCTCCTTTCCAGCTTCTGCATACAACTGCAAGGTCTGTAGAAGTTCTGTTGGCTATCAAATTGGGGGAAATTCCCAAAGTCTGGCATGTGAAGCCCTTGTAAAGACCTTTTCCTTGGGAGCTGCTTTCCCAGCAGTTCCTTTGTATTCATTGAGGTGATAGTGATGAAGAAACAATTCAGGCAGGGAAATGGTGGGTACCTTTAACTCTGCCCCTACTGATGTACCTGACAGTCTGTTGGACTATAGGAGAGACAGTGGGAATGCTCTAGGAAACTAAAGAAGTGAAGAAGCAGAAAGAAATGCAGAATATTAAGCACATTTTCATAGCTATTTTTGAGCTTGCTAAGTTTTGCATTAGGATTAAAATAGTAACAAAATTGCTTACCGGTAGGATTGACTGATCCCTCATTAACCTTAGATAAATTAAGTATTCCAACATAAAAGCATGCATACACACTAATCAGTGATGATGGAAATAAATCAGAGAAAAAGCAATATTGTTATCTTGTCTATGAACTGCTAGTGTTAGTTCTTCATGAATCAACTGTTTTGCCTTATGAAACTTTTCCTAAGACTGGCATGCAGTTAAGTGATAAGTAATGTTAAATTTTACCTGCTACTTCATTGTATATTTCCCTTGGCAGAACTGGGTATAATCAAACAACTTCTAGATTGTAAATTCTTGTACAAAACCCACATTTTCTCATTGGATATTATTTTTTGTATTCATATTACTCAGATAAATAATAACCAAGCTCTTTTAAAAAGCTAAAAAAAAACTTTTTCAAGGTTTTTTCATAAATCTGTTAGCATAGACTTTCATTCATTGTCTTTCCCTTCTGAGTTCCAAGCAACAATCAATCACACTGCAGAAGTGTTTTAGTCAGCTGTGCTCTAAGGATCATATTTAAAGAGAGAACACCCTCATCACTTAACAGGAATTTCCAAATTTTTGTTTTGAATTTCCTTCACTAGCTTTAGCATATAACACATTTCAAGCTCTTCAACCACAACACGTTCTTTTCTATTACGACCATTGCTTTCATATGGATTTTATACTTTACAAGTTTTTCCATTAAAAAAAAAAAAATAATCTGTATTTCTTCCTTTCCATTATTCTGTCCTTTTAGGTGTTTGAAGAACAGTTGTAACAACTCCCATGACTGTTTTTAAGTCCATGTTTTAATGAAAGAGTATTGCTTTGAGTATACAGAATTCCCAAAAATTCTCATGTCAGATATTTTTTTCTTCTCAGAAAAAAGGTGTAATATCTTGAAAGAAGTTATAAAGGCTTCAGTAAGCAATTCATAGAAGACATTGTCATTACACAAAAGTAAATGCTGTAAATTTTTTATCACTTAGCAGTACTGTATGTACCTTTTTACTGAATATTTTTCACGTTTAACGAAGTAAGTAAACAAACCTGATATTAATGGAGCTGCAGATCAAGTGCTAAAAGGTATTTCTTACTTGTTGACATATCTCTAAAAATGGGCTAGTGAAATTAAAATGTGGAAAGCAGAAAGCATCAATATAGTTGACTTATAAATAAAAAGGAGGTGCTTACATCAATATATGACAGATATTTACCATTATAATGACAAATACAGATGAACTGTATGCTATAGAGACACATGAAAAATGAACATGACCTCGAAATCTTTGCTTCACAGAATCTGAGGTTGGAAGGGACCTCTGGAGATTGTGTAGTCCAACCCCTTGCTCAGAACGGCAAGCTACAGCACATTGCCCAAGATCACTTCTAATGAAGTTCTGACTGCCACCAAGGATTGAGGCTCTACCACCTCCGGGCAACCTGTTCCAGTGCTCAACCACCCTCAAACTAAAATTCTCCTTAGGTTTAAATGGAAATTCCTATATTTCATCATGCCCATTGCCTCTGGTCCTGTGACTGGGCAAAACTGAGAAGATATTGGTCCCCTCTTTGCTCCCTCTCACAGGGTATTCACACACACTGACAGGACCTTCGAGGCTAAACAGCCCCAGCTGTCTCAGGCTCTCCTTGTAGGACAGGTGCCCCAAGCCTTTAATCATCTTTGTGGCCCTTCACTAGGCTCACTCCAGTATGCCCTTATCTTTCTTACACTGGGGAGTTGTTTTGTACCAGTAGGCTCTGGTCCCTTATGAACCCAATAAGGAAGACATGGACACTCTTTAAGACATATTTTAAAATGCTATTGTATAGGGCTAACACTATAAGGACAGAATAATACAGATAAACCAGTGTCTCTTCAGATGCTGGAACCACAAGTGTTGTAGCATCAAATGGACCTCTGATCCACACACAACACACCATGCAGACCCCTGTCCATAGAAAACGTTCTCCTCTCTTGGTCATTCAAGCTATTTTTCTTACAAGAAAACACCTCTATTCATCATTTCCAATGTCAAACAGAAAGGATGTTCACATGACAATTTGCTGCTCTTCTAGATAAAGGCAAGCACACACAGGTGGCATAATTGCTGGTACCAGGACAGGAGCTGCCTGAAATGTTACAATGAGCTGGCTGAGCGTGTCCTGCAGCCATCAGTTTTGTGCAGCACAACACAAGTCTGAAGGCCACACTGGACATGCAGCCCAATGCAGCACAGCACAGGCCAGGGCATACTTCGGTTTACTGTTACATGGTTCACCAGATCCTCAGTATACGATGGTCATCCAGTCAAGTTCATTACAGATATCCAGAACTGGACCCAGCACTCCAGATGTGGCCTCTCCAGTACTGAGTAAACAAAGGAATCATCTCCCTCCACCTGCTGCCATTTGTCCTCCTGATACATCTCAGGTTGCTGTTGGTCTTCTTGGTCACAAGGATGCCTTGCTGGCTCATGTTCGATTTATTGCACATCAGAACCTGCAGGTCCTTCTCTGCCAAGCTGCTTCCCAGACAGTTAGACCCCAGTTTGTACTGGTGCATTAGGTTATTCCTCCTCCTCAGATGCAGGATTCTGCATTTCTCTGTTAAGGAAATTCCTGTAAACCAAATTTTCCAGTCTGTAGAGGTCTTTCTCATTGCCTTTCACATTCCTGTCCAGACAGACTCTCACCTTACTAACTCCACCCCTGCATGCTCATACAGTGTTTCTATAGCTTTCCTGGGTTACTTGTCCTAGCTTCCACCTCTTGCACACTTTCTATTTATGTTTGAATTTAGCTAAGTGTTTCTTGATCATGTCTCCTGTTGCCATTGCAGGGTTTTCTCCATTTGGGGATGGACCATTCTTAAGCTTGGATGTTGGGATCCCTCAAAACTGTAAGTCTGTCTTCAGTTTTTCTCTCTCTTTAAAAATTGAAATATAACTTTCAATTAGCTCTAGGAAATTTATTTGCTAGCAAATTTATTTGTATAAGTATTCTGAACACTTTAGAATAAAAAAACAGTCTACAAAACCACATACAGTTCATTTTAATAGCCTTGATCAGTCACCCTCTTATGGACTTTGGCAAAGAGGTCAATATGTTGCAAAAATATTAGTGCTTCTGAAAACAAGCTTTGGGACATGGATTAACGGAAGTATTGGTTAGAGTTATAAGAAGAAACATGTTGAACGGTTTGCCACTGACATCAATCTGAACTGAATACAGTATTCTTTCAAACATCAAGATAGCTCATGATTATGATGCTATAAACAGGATTTATCAGGGTTGTTTGACATGATACAATCATGGCAAAAATTATATTAAGAAAAAGGTGTCTAAATTGAGGATACAAAAAGGTGGTGTCAGTTTCTCTCACACATGGTCTAGGACATTACGAATCTTGCTTGACACTTTCTTCTGAGTTTTCTCAAACTTCAGATGACTACGGAGGTGCTACAAGACCCTCAATATGTACAAAATCAAGCTTTGACTCTGCTAAGTAAAGCACGTGAAGCCATCATGGGCTATTCTACTATTTAAAATTCAAATTCCACTTTGTTCTTTAGCTTTCGCTGTGTCTGTGCTCACCAACAGAAACAAATATGTGCAGTGACTACTGTTATTAACCCAATTTTTAACTGAAACCATGTAGTCTACATCATCCATTCTCACAGCAGCTTTAGAGGTGGAGCTCAGCAAACAGCTTGAAAGCATGAGGCCCAAATGAATAAGCTCTGCAGGTCTGCTAAAATTCAGTGTTTTACATGGCTTCAGAATGAAAACTTGTTATCCCAGGGTCTGATAACAATTCTAAGTTAGATTTTGAATTATAATAAACCTTGATGTCAGCTTAGTTGAGTCAAAGTATAGATTTTATAATGAAATGTCACAAAATTCTGCAACTGAGGAGTCATCTTCTAATTTATTCTCTGTTGCTTTTTGCAAAAGTTAAGTTTTTTCTGATTAAATGCACTGTGTGAACTGAAATGGCTAATATGACATTTCAAAAGTTCGTAATCAATATTACAATCATTAAATTAATTGGAGTTTTAAATAAAAATGACAGAGAGGGGACATGTGAGCAGAGTTATCACCTTCATTGATTTTTTTATTTCCTGTCACTTTAATAAAATACTGGTGTTGACTAGATTTATCAGAATTGCCTTCTGAGCAAAATCAAACAAAAAATTATTATAGTGATTGGTTTCTAGGAATATAGGGTGAAACCTTTGTTGGTTCTAGTAGGACAAACATCAGAGTGAAGCTTCTTGTTAGGTTTAAAAGTAAAGTTAAAAACTATAGAATTCACTAGGTGCTTTATGATTTCCATTTTATACTTGCAAATATCCTATATAATCACACTTCTAATTTCATTTGAAATAGTCACATTAGAGTCTTTTGCGTGGTGAAACTAAAAAACTTAATCTCTATGTTTTATTAGAAGTTTCATAGTTAGATTCAGCAAAGTTAATCTGTGGTGAAACTCAAAGCATCTTGTCCCTTATTTTCAAATACAGTGAGGACATCCTATGGTTTGGGTTTAGAGAAATGTACAGGATACTTCTGAAAAAAAAGCTGAAAAGGATTTCCGCCTCCTATGGACATGTTAAGGTGACAGGTTTTCAGCAACATGGTATTTCCATAAATAATCCAGCAGGTTTTGGTGCCTTGGAGGTACTGAATGGAATACCAGTATCAGATACCGGTTAAAAAGGTGTGATGAAGATGTAGTTCCTGTTTGTTTTTGCCTTCATCCTGCACTAACTGTAGGTTTTTACAAAGGTATGGAGTGAAGAGGCATGCAAGGAACTTCTTTTCACAACTGGAGTCTCAGTATGTGGATCCCTCCCTTATCATGAATTGTCAGAGACATTTCTCCCTTCCTTCAGAGCAATAAGACAGTGGCACCAATATTCCAAGCTCTTTTACTGAGGTTTTGACGTAGTACAGCACATTGAGGGGATGGAGATGCACTCGTCCAACCAATGCCACAGACTGGGCAGTTCTGCTGAACCAAAAAGCCCAGCGACACGTTATTTGTGAGGTGACTGGCTGCCTAAGAAGGACAACAGGGAAGTACTTACAAATTGTGATGTAGCCTTGAATAAGCTGCTTCTTGTTTAAAGTGTTTGGTTAGAAACATATTTTCCAGCCAAAGAGCTATGTGAGTGTTTTACTTTGCAATATTCTGGTTCCCTTGTTGGGATAAACTACTCAGCTGAACCAGCTTATTGCCTCATAAAACAGAGCAGCAATACTATTATCGCTTAACTGCACCTGAATTCAGGCAGAAGTACTTTGTTCAAAGAGCAGTAAACACCTGGAGTAAGTTGTCAAGTAAGGTCATTGAAGCAAATAACATAAATGAGTGCTAGAGACATTGGACACTTTCATGAAGGAGATTGAAGGGTACAGTGACAAGGAGGATGCAGGTAGGATGAACTGAGCTCAGGAAGGTCATATTTCAATGTTATTATTAAAAATTATCCTTTCGCAGAAAGCCAGGACAAGACTTCTATGGCACTTATTCCTTACATGCCCTTATGAACCTTAAGTAGGATGTAACTGATACAGAACAGCAATTTTTAGCCTGAATAAAGAGGAGTTTGATCAATCCAATAACCATCAGCAGCAATGTATTAATCTCTGCATACCTTTAGAAGGAGTAGCCCTTAGAAATACTTTCTTAACATGGTCTGGTTTTGTGCTGTTTCTTTCACTGGTTCCCAGCTGAAGTTAGAAAGTCACACAGTGGTTTCCCCACAGCCACAGTTAACATACAGAGTTATTTTTGTTGCACAGTGACTACATGTATTTTTCAGACTTTTATCGTATACAAGACTCTCAGAAAGTAAGCTCACAGCTAGCTGGGCACTACTCACTTAGCCAGTGTCAATTGCTGAACAAGGAATTATCTGCTCGGGCAAAGTCAAGCCTTGAGAAATCCTGAGCCCTACACTGTCAGTCAACAGAAACCCCATGGCCTTTGAGTAGTAATGGCAAAAATCGTATTTACTAGGCTGCAAATAACATAACTCCATAGAGAAAGCATTACTTTTAATGCTCAGTGCATGCCAAATCTTAGAACTTGTTCTCACCTGAGCAGCCCCCTTACTGTCCCTTCCCTACCCTCAGCACCAGCTTCCCCACCATGTACCAGTTCCTTTCTACCATCCTTTCCACCCTCAAGAAACTCTGCTGATCCTATCTGCTACCATCGTTGCCCAAATACAACATCTACGGCCTCTGCAATCTCTGACACCTTTCTTACCTCACCTGGTTAATTCTGGAATGTCTCTAAATACAAGTATTTTACAGTTTCCCATGTCTTTGTTAACCTCTGTCCCATCACAGTTTAAAAAAAAAACCCACAAGTATGGTGTCATTCCCTTCACCTGGGCTGGCTCAGGATCTCTTACCAGTTCTTTCTCACTGATCAGTTAGCCCCTGACAAACCCCTTCAGCATCTTTAAAGGGTGCAGGATCCCATCAGCATTTGTTCTGTGCTGGGAGGGCAGAGACGACGGGGGGAGAAAGAGAGAGGTGCAGCACTCGTTCTGGATCTCAGTAAGGCCCCAAAACAAATGGTGTAATAAAGTACCTGGTTTAGTAAGATGGAATAAAAAGACAAATATAGATAGCAAGTAAATCTTATATCACTTCAGATGCTGGGAACCTGCTTTTTCACGTAGCATCAGACTGATCACAGATGGATTTTTCCCACTGTGTGCTGCACAGATCCCGTTCATGCAGAGTTTCCTCTGTCCCATGCCATCATGCCTTTTCATTTTCTGTAAAAAACATAACTACATATGTAGCATATGAAGGTACAGACCCCAGTGAGATTCCCCTATTGCATACATAAGTGCCAGTTATATACAATCACTTATCCACCCAAGTCCTGCCCTGAAACGTGCCCACATGCAACAAAGCACTTTTGCAGCCAGTTCACACTCCACCAAGCTCTTACTCCCTCCATGCTCACCTGAGGAGCTCTCTTCTTCCCCCATACTTAAGCAGTAGGGGGGCTTTGGGCAGCCCCTCATTGCAGCCAGGTGTGCACAGAACTGATCTGCAGGCGAGCTCAGAGCCAGATTTAGTGTTAGCCACCTCCTCACCACATTCCAAGGCATAGCCACCCTGCAGCCTGGCACCCAGACAGCGAACACAGCCTTTTCTCAGAAAGGGCCCTTGCACACATGCGTTTCCTGACAGGCTGGAGTGCCATGTCTGTTGTAACACCTGCTAGCACACAGCACAGGCCCGCACGGGATGCTCCGGCAGCTACTCTGCTAACGTATGGGCCGCTCAGACCTGGGGTATGAAGCCCAGCAGAGCAGACGTAGCTGGCTCAAGACAACCAACTCCTTGAACACAGTCTGCTGGAAGGTACCCAATACAATCACAACTTGGGTAGATGGGTGTAAATTATTGTGATTGCAATTTAACTAATGTTTACTACCCCAAATGACCCTTTAAAGCAGAGACTTATCATTTCCTTCCTGAAAACACCTCTGTTTGTCTAGTTTTCCAATCAGTTTACTGCTCTCCCTTGGGACAGAGGCTTACCATTGCACAGGTAGCTCTAGAGTCTTATCATGAATATGATAGAAATATCCACAGTTTCAGTCCCAGAAGCAAATGAAGACACAGTTCAGCTTCACATTGAGAGAGTGACATACAATGCACATACTCCTCTAGAAAAAGAGAATAGTAACATGAACTGTGCTTAAAAGTGCTTTCACAGATTTCTTTAGCTAATAGTGAGGGAGACAAAAACATTTTGGTGCCAAGTAATAGCTTCTTTCCTTTTGAAAACCTGTAGAGCAGTTTTATTAAATTTGCCTCTGAAAAAAACCAGGTGCATCTACTATTGAACAGCAGCTACTTCTACAGGTAAAAAAGCAAAGTTTGTTTCTACCAACAGAATTAAGGTTAGAAGGAAATTAATGAGTATAAGATTTAAGTCACATGGTTTACTGTTCTGTTCTCACTTTTTGAGTTTGAAATTACATTACCCAAACAATACTGATCAACAAATGTTTTCATCTAAGCTTCCATAAGAGTAAGGCTTACCCTGTACTTAAGGATTTAGGCTGAGAAGTGATGAATTCCAAATGTTTGCATGATGTCACTTAAGCTCAAATTTGGAAATCCCAAATTTAATCTGATTTTAGGCAAGGGAAAAGCTGTGCATCTCCAAAGAGCCAGCAAAAGGAATAAAATAAAACACCAGTCAAAGAAAAATTACTTAGCTAATAAGAAACTAGACTCAGGGAGTTGTCTAGAATGTGGGCTTCTTGCAGATGACTTCAACTCTCTTTGCTGTCATATTGTCCTAACAGTCTATAAAAACAGGTCTAATATCAGTTCTCCCTGGAGATTCTTAAGTGTTCAAGTAGTAGTGTAGTATAAGTATTTTCCAAAGATGTTTTTTATTTCAGTACCATAAATTTATTTGCCAGAAGTATAGACATGTTTTCTTAAATTGTAGAAGTGTCTCAGGTAAGTGTGTAAAAAGAGAAGGGTCCATGTATACCTCAAACTACTCAATATTTTTTTAGCCAAAAAAGGACACACCTAGGCCGCTGCTTTTCAACAACATCAGTAAGGTATTCTTCTTGTTTGCCAATATTTTGATGCCTCCAAAAATTCAGTTACATCACCTTTTGTGTGGGTTGTCTCACACATATCTAACAAATTCCAAAAGCATTTTAAGAAATCAGTTAAGAACAAGCCAAACACTAACCTGAACTGAAATGAAGTTATTTCTTGCTATAATAAAAAAAACTGCAGTCAATTTAAGTAGGCAAAAATGTAAGAGGACATATTAAGTGCCTTCGTCCTGCTGAAGGATACAGCTAGTAAATTAAGGTACTTAATCAGACTTCTAGTGTTTGTATTTCTGAGCTGATTTTCCTGCAAAAACTCATTTTTGCAGGAATCACAATTTAAAACAATAATCTATCATTATATCTTGTCCTGAAAACTGCCTTGGTGACAAATAAGTGAAGTCATTCACAGTATCCTTTATTTAATTGCAATTAATGGCTGGCTGTGATTTTAGAAGGCCAACTCTACTAAATGTCATTTTATAAATGTGTTTTAAGAAGCATGAGGAGCATGGATACCTAAGAAGCATGTCCACATTTCAGATATTCAGATAATTACAGGTACAAAGTACAGGTCAAGTAGTTCAGGACTGATTAGTTATTTTGGATGTTTTATATTTGCTGCTCCAAGTAGGGCCAGTTTTCAGTAACTGTCCTGTAACACGTTCCTTTCAAGATGCCTCAAATTCCCTATTCAAAATTCAGCTCTTCTTGAGAAGCACTTACAAGCCTTGATTTCACATACAGCTGTATCTCTTCCCCTGAGGCTGTTTTGTGCCACAGTCACCACTCCAGCTGGGGCTTTTTTGTGCTTTCTTTTAAAATATTTAGAACTGGTCACTGCTCATGGGTGCTTTCTGGCAGTAGGTGTATTAGATATTCTAATATGGTCTGGAAAAACTTGTGTTATTCCTATAGAAAATGGTATCAGCAATATACACAATCTCAGGAATGGTTGTGAAAGTTATAAAAGGTATGTGAAGAAAAAGAAATGGACATCCTTCAAATCCTTCCACTGAGTTCACTTCATTATCCTTTTTATATGCCACTGTTTCTTCCTTTGCCCAAACTTGATTAATACTGAAATAAAACAAGACACAGAACTTTATCACAACATGAAAATACCCTTAGAAAATTGTGAAACCAAATCAAAATCTCAGAACTAAGTTGTTTTAAAATAATGCTCTAACTATGCACTTCTTTTTTTTCTGCCAGTAGCTTTCCATCCCTTTCCTCTGACCTTCTTACCAGTTGTAACTGGTATTATACTATATATAATTGTATTATGATTATCATCCACTTAATTTATATTATAAATTCCTCAAAGCAAGAAAGTTAAATCTCCACAATCCACTGCAGCATTGTTTGTTTTATACTGAGACACTAAAGAAGCTTGATCTGTTTATTCTACCAAAAACATTAAAAGGTGACATGACCACCACCTACAGGTGCTCACAGAAGGAAAAAAATAAGGATTTATAGTCATTGTTCCTTTACTGTGACAAAATAAAGATCATAATAAAATCCAGTGGTTGGAAGTTCACACCAGCTACATTCAGACTAGGGGAACACATACATACCTAATAAAACTGTAAAAATAAGTAGTAAACCACATTTACTAGGTAAACATTTAACTAGGAAAGTGGAGGATTCTCTTGAAGGTTTTAAATCACAACTAGTCACCTGCATACATTAAAAATGCCTGCCGTAACTCAGATGGAAGTGATGGTCTTGATGCAGAAAGTATTTGATAGGTTTTTTTAGTTCCTATTGTATAGATGATCATATTGAAATTAACCGATCTTTAAAAATAGTCACAGTTTTTTGTAATTACATATAATCACACACACACACACAAATAATTTGCCCAGTGTTATTGCTGGTAAAGGCCTTCTAAAAGAAAGACATTTTATTGAAAATGGATTTTTTCCTTACAATAGAAATGTTTTTCAGATAGATCCCACAATTATGAAGTTTTCTTGTGAGTCATTTTGACATCCAGTATTTCAGAGCACCCGAGAAGAGAGATGAGAAAATGTATGGAGACACTTCTGTGTTATTTTTAAAGTGTTGTTTTGAAACACTCGCTTTGTTTGGGTTTTTTATTCCAATGATGAACAAAATCAAAATTTGAGACTTCAAAAACTGCCACAAACAGAAACCCTGCTTTTCATAAGTTTTCCTCATTTAAAATAGTTAAGTACTCCCAGAAGATGTCATGTTGCAGATCTAGATAGTATAAACGTCCAGTGTAGGTTATTATTTGCTCTTCTTGTAAATCATTCATGCCTTATTTTATCCCTTTGTCTTTTCTTCCAGATCTTGTTGGTCATTACTGTTCTTCTGCTGACACCAGAATTATAACAACCTTCTGCTGGTTGCTTCGGTTGTGTGGATTGTTGTCAGGGCTTGAGTGCACCTACTGCCTCTCCAGCCTCCTATGGGGTTCCGCTCTTTGTGCCCCAGAACAGCTCTGTGCCACCCTGTCAGCTTGGATCAGGTTCGTGTGAAAGGAGATGTGTAAGGAAGAGAGGTGAAAAGCCTCAAACGGAGCCTCCATCCTTCATTTGGAAGCTGCATTTGGGCTCAGGTCCTTTCCCCTGGTCACTGTCACACCATGGAAGGTAAGCCTGAACCTGGCCAGGTACCTTGCTGGACCAGACCGTGTCCTGCCACCTTGATTTCCTGGCTTGACCTAGGGACTGCCTGTTACTGCAGTATTGTCTGGCCATCACTGGACTTTTGGCTAATCCTTGTTACTGTTGGCCAGCTCAGGTTGCTTTCTCTGGACCTGCTCTGCTTTTGAGCTCTGATACATGGGACTGTGACCCTTGTTAGTGAAGATACTCTCCTGCCATCCTCCTTGTCAGACTTACCTCCTGGCTCACCTTCCTTTGTGAAGCAGCCTGCTTTTGCTGTGTCAGGGAACAGCAAGGGCAGGGTTGCTCCATAACAGACAGCAAGCTGGGAGTTCAGGGTGGCCACAATGCAGGCGGGGGGAAATGACCTTGCTGACAGTGAGCAGTACAGTGGCAGTAGAGGCAGTCCCAGTCAAAAGTCCTGTTCATCAGGCAAGTTTGTGGTGATGAGGCAGGTCCGAGGTCAAGCCAAGAAGTCAATCAAGGGTCAGGATCAGGTCCAGCAATCATAACCTGGGTCAGACACAGTCTGATCAACAGGCCAGTCCATAGTGATGAGGCAGGTCCAAGGTCAAGTCAGGAAGCCAGGTGGCAGATCAGGGTCCAGATCAGCATGATCTGTGTCCAGGCACAAACATGACTGTGGTTAAGCTGTGACACAGCTTCAACTGGGACTGAAGGCCCAGTGCTAAGCTGAAATGGGGCTCCTGGACCCATGGGTGGCAGGTGGGGCCTAAGCCCCACATGAAGCTGTTCAGGGCCATCAAAGCCTATTAGTGCACTCAAGACCCCAGCAATGGTGCTTCATAAATATGCGTTCAGATTTCTGGTGACAAGGTTTACATGCTGCTGCTGACAAGCAGCAGTAAACTTGTGGAGCCATTCCTAGGAGCAGCAGAAAATGATCCTGAGTGTGACTTAGTCTACTTGAGATAAAAAAAATTCCACTGCAGTATCTAAATTAATGTGCCTGCCTGCTTGCTAAGATGGCAGTCCTGGGATGGCCTGATGTTAGTCAGCCTGCATTAGAAATTTTTATTCAGAAAGACTATCATGTTATCTTAAGGCAAACAAGAGAAAAACTCCCAAACAGGCTGTTCGCTGCTTACTCTGTGAGCAAGATAGTTGCTAATATGATAGGCAAATCAGGTACTATAAGTAAAAGCCATATGATGAAGTCATAGCCTTGCCAAAGATGCATTTCATGTCTGCCCTATCCATCACTGTCTAGAGATTTCAATTTCACAGGTGAAACTTACAATCTGATAAGGACATCGCTGCTTATATTGCTCAGTTGCTCTGCATCATTGAACATTGTAGCTGGTGATTTTCTCAATGACAAGTTACATAATTGTCTTGTCTTTGGAGTTCAGCACCATCTTTTTATTCAGCAAAATTTATCATTTGTAATTGTTTAGGGAAAGGCCTTAGCCACTGAATCAGAATCGCTATACAGTAAGTCTCGTTACAGCAATTAATCTAAATGCTGTTTTTCATGATTAGAAAGATAATTGTTGTCAATACAATCATGAGCTCAACCACAACAACATTTACAAACAGAATCAGTTGCCCAAATTTCTAGTCAGGCCATACAGTGGTCCTTATAGAGATTCAGAGATGATAAATGTTATTTCTGCAAGAAGAAAACCTGCAATGCTTCAGTTTGGTCATAAAGGCTGACAGTATGAAGCATATTATGTCAAAGATTCTCATTTGTGGTCATCAGTGCTTCCTTTGACATGAGTAAAGACGTTTTATCACATCAAAGGAGCCTTGAGGATCTCTGAAATGCTCATTACAATAATAATGAGTGTGCATGAGAAAGAAATGGAAGTTAACTGAGATCACCTCTGAAGAGACATGTCCCATTGTCTCATTTTCATAAGTTGTCAAGTCTGTTCTGATGACAGCCACGTGGATGTGAACACTGGCATAAATGTGAGGTGAACATTTTCTGTGGATTGTCCTCAGAAAGACTGATTCTTATTGGTATATCAGCCATCAGAAAGAGATATTAAAATAGGCTAATGAAGTATCAGTCTCCATTTCTGATGATAATCAGACTTGGATTGGACAAGATCCTGGGGAGTACGGTGTAAACCTTGGAGATCACTCTGCTTTGAGTGGGGGCTGGACTAGATGACCTGTAGCTATCCTTCTCAGTCTAAATTATCCTATTAACTCATTTATGCTGCTGGGAAACAATTTCCTTGGCATCCATCATCAAGGAAAAGTAAATAAGAAACATTGTCAGTGAGTTTTTTCAAGTGTTTCCTGAAGAACTGGAAGCTTAGAAAAAATGATCAGTGTTATTATGCCTGAATCCAACAGCTGAACCAATTATCATGAAAGATAGAACTTTGCCTTCAGTTTACCATAATAATATATATATATATATGAGAACTATACTGAGCTTGTGCATAGAATAATGACTTCTTGAATTGGTCTCTTTTACAGGATTATCAGTTATGGTTGTACCAACACAGAAGCCAAAAGGAGTCATGAAAATCTGTCAAGATCATGGCATGATAATACAGCATGCTGGTGGCACACATCTCATGATTGTTTTTAAGCAATTGTTTGCTGCTTTTGCAGGAAGTATTCTTGAAATATGTTCTCTCAAAGTATCAGCAAATACTGTGCACATGAGAGTCACACATAGGGAAAAAATCCAGGTCAAGGTATCCTCATCTGTTCAAGTTATAGCTGTGGTACCAATGTTTCTTAAGGGCCTGATTTTGATTATATTGGAGGATGAGCTGAAAAAATTTGAATTCATCTGAGGAAGGAATATGAATTCTGAAGAAATATACACACACTAGGATTACCACTGTGTTGTGTAGTATCCACCCAAGATGCTGTTGCTGTTACGTGCAAGATATTGCAGAAAGAACATATGTCATATTTATGTTCTGTCTCTCTCTTTTTCTATCTCTATCTACGACTCACTTGTGTGTCAGTATTGTTGCTGTTAGTTTCTGGGAAAAAAGTTATATTCACTAGACACTTGCCACAAGCTACTTCAGTTGCATATATTCAGCTCCACAAACAGCAATCAATATGTCTAATATTGTTCAGCATAGTGTGGATGTTCTTGGATCATTGTGAGTAGAGGGCTCCACAAACCTGGTGCTTCTGAAACAAATTTATTTTGCAACAATTCACCCTGTCTCAGCCAACATGCTTTCTTTCTTTCTGAGACCACCTTTTATGGTTCAAGGAATCACAGAGCAAATGAATTGTTCTGGGACACAAGCTACTTTTTTTCTCAAAGGTTCTACAGCCCTTTTGCAGTTGCTTCTTTGGGAATGACACATTCATAATGAGAGCAAAATGCATGTTTCTATCACCAGGTAGCAGGTGCATTTCTGGTCATGTTATAGAAATGCACACCAGCATTCCATGACAGCGTTACTTGCACATCCTGGCATGTAACATCGACACCTAATAGGGAATACCTACACATTTTAGCATGTGACTGATTGGCTGTACCCTTTCTTTCTGGAATGTTGTTGTTCAGCACATGATAAAAATGCGTTTAACTGCAGTTAGACATTTTCATGGCTGAGTGTTTAAATACTGGGCAAGTGTTCATATTGTAATAAAAGGAGGGGCTTCATGCATTCTTTTTGCAGAATCTACAGATACAGAATATTTTATTTGCAAAATGTTTTTTTTTTTTTCATCGACAAAACATTTCTAACAATGCTCTTTCTCAGATAAATTCTGTGGATTTAGACATTCCTGTGCTCAAGAAACATTTAGAATACTTTCAAGGAATACAACACAGTATGGCTCGTGGTATGGACAAATGCGAAATGACATCTCTGAGAGGTCCACCTCAGCCTGATCCAACATTAATCAGTGAAAAATCTCTAGCAGATTCAAATGGGTTTCTTATCAAGACCATAATGAATTGCTAATGTAGTGAAAATCTCTGTGAGACCTGACTGTAAACTTGAAGATAATAAGAAGGAAGAAGAGGACAAGTTACTGATCTTCCTCTGATCTGGTAAATTAATAAATCAGTGTCAATTTTAGTTAAGCAGCTAGTTATAGTTACAACAGCAAAGAACGTACCTATGAGCCAGAGCCATCAATGCTATTTTTAAACAGTGATTTTTATAACCCTGATAAAGAGGAAAGGGAAAAAAAAAAAAGGCATCTTCAGGCATTTAGGAGTTCATTTACTGTATTGATATAATTTTTTAATAGGCAATTAGAACCCTACTGATTTCAATCATTGGCAGTTTTCAGATTCTATAAAAAAGCTATCTTAAGCCAATTATCAGACATCTCTGCAATTGTTCCTTATGTCATAGCAACTTTAAGGACTTCTGCCATCTTTTATTAGAGTCTTTTTTTCTCCCACACTCTCTTTGGAGTCCTTGCCTAAACCTGGAGGTCTCACCCCTATTTTTCCTTCTTAGTATTATCTTTCCCATATTTTCTTTCTTCCTCATTTGCACACCAGTGAGTCCTTGTGGTTCTATTTGAAGTGTATAAGAGGAACTTTTTTAACAGAAGAAATTGTCATTCTCATGACAATTAAAATAAAATTAAAAAAGGAAAGAGTTTTGCCCCAGGATAGGAGGAAAAACAGCAACTACTGTTAACACACCCTTCTAGGAAAAAATGGACAGTATTACTACTCTACAGCCCTGCTCTTCCTTTGTGAAAGATCCCAGAAAGTAGTATTGCAAAATGGCTCATCTTCCCTGAGGTGTCCATAGGGTTCTGTCGTGCCTGCTGTCATGGCCCACACATACAGAATCACAGACATGAAGGGCTCCTGCAGTAATTTAATACAGCTTTCCGCATCACAATGGCCACAGAGGTTCTGGCTTCAAGCCCCCAGATTTCTGGTTGTGGTACAATATATCCATTAGAGTTATTCAATAACAATTCAGTGTTCCTTATATCTTGAGTTAAGATTTCTGATGGATAGTTACCCTAATTATGAAAAAATAAACCCACAATTGTTCTACATTTCTAATACGTGTAAGTTGAATTTCCAGTTTGAGTTACTGTATATGATTTCATGTTTTTCTACTATAGGGAGAAAAAAAATTGGCTCACATAATATCTGGTTTGCAGTGGCTATATAATGTCCTGAGTAAGTGAAGATCAAACTCAGCCTGCTACATGAAATAATTTAAAAAATCATTAAAAGATAAAACCAGAAAGGTGAAATTGGCAGACATATTCTGTGTGTTTTGATCACGCACAGAAGCATATGTGTAGACTAAAATGTTATGTCTTAATAGGTTGTTTACTAAGGAAAACAGCCTTTAGGCTTTCCTTATAAACTGCTTCTCCAGACTATAAGGCATTCATTCTTTTGTCTGTTTGCTCTCTTCACTTCACCCACGTCTTCTGAGAACGGGTATTAGAATTTGTTGCAGAGCTTTGGTGCTAGTCTTGCTAATGGAGGAAAAGCTGAAGCCATACTGCTAAAAGTTTCATCATTTCATTCCACTTGTCTAACTCTGAACACTTCATCCTCTTACTAAATCCAAAAGCCTCCATCATTTTTACAGGGCGTGAACATTTTCATGTGTAATGTTTAACATATTCTGAAGATGTACAATGGGAAACTCAATGTTTCTTAAGTTACAAAGATCTCTGTTTTATTCAAAGCATGATGTTCTAGTTCTCACAGTTATATTATTTTGTCAGTTTCTTCTGATCCTATATGAAGAATCATAGCATCACATCTATCATCCAGAAAGGGAAAATAAGGTGCAACAAAGGGATAAATTATGCCAAAAGCCGGAGAATAGGTCCATAGCAATATAAAAAACAGACATTAGATGTTCTGATGCTATAATGCTTGCTCACAATGCTGTATAGCAATAATTTCTGTGAATTATTACCCAGTAAAATTATATTTTACTGTAAAATTATATTGTATTGACTCTGAATTTTTCTTATATTTTTTCCTGACTGTCTATTTTTATGACTTGTCTATGCCAGCATTTAAATTTATTAATAGCTAGTCACCCAAATGGATGCTAAACTTCTAAACCGATGAAAAACACGATGACCTCCGCTAGCCACAGGGTTTGAACTTATAACAAGGTTGTTAGCATTAGATTATTACCACTGAGGCTTCTGTAACTGTGTAGCATTTGGTATTTACATGAGCTTTCAAGTACCTCGAGCAATGACACCAGATAGACTTGTGTTATGTGCTGCAGGTAATCCCACTTTGAGAAGGACTTTTGTTCGAGTTCAGCTTGTAGCTCAGGCATTTATGTGAAACAGGGCTAATATGTTTTGTCCAGTCTTGGCTAGCTGCTAATTTTAGGTTTTAAGGTCATTCATATGCCTAGTCTAGAGCTCTTTCAGACTGGTCACAAACAGTTTACTGAATTTTTTAGCATTTATGGTATAAAGAAATTTAAACATTTCCGTATCCAGCTCCCCAACACAGCTGACTTTATTAGCTCTTTCCTTAAATATTTCTGAGTTAGCTCTTTTGAAAAATGGAACTTTATTCAGGGATTTATTCAAATTTGTCCTTACCTTTAGTTCAATCTGACTCACATTAACTTCATTTTAAACTGAATTAAGCCATAACTACTTTCTGTGACCAAGTCTTCTCCTACCTCCTTGTCTCTTATACCAGCCTGTCTGAAATAACATTGTAATTTTTCAGGTCAGGCACTATTTGATAAAAGAAAAGAAAAAACCCTAAAATCCTCTCACTCGTAACACTGATGAGTACCTAGGCTCTACCATTGTCAGCAGAAATTATTCTCCAGTCTGCTTCTCAGAAATTAGAAATCAACTCTTGTTAGTATTTATTCCTCTACAGCTTTAGAGAAATCTCTATTGTTTTCCAAATTTGACACAGGAATTTGCACCAGACCTCCAGTATTATTCTAGTAGAATTATGAGGCCTCCCCAAAAAAATAATTGGATGCTTTTTTTTTTTGTAGCTGGCTCAGTTTTATTGTGCTTTCCTTCCTATCTCTTAATAGCACATCTATAAATGTGTTAACCTACTGCTTTAACTTCCGTTTTCTGTTTCCAAAGCAGCACGTCCTCTTCAATGTATGTTTTATCACTACAATTGCTCTTCTGTCATGTTCCAATAATCGTTATAATGCCCTAGATCATATTCTGCTCTGGTAGTTCATGCCTTCCACCTTGTTGCTCAGTTTTTATCCAGAAAATCTAGCCACTGTGTAGCCCTGTAACTTTTAAACTTGTATCCTCTTAATCAGCAATCATCAAAACGAAAAAAACAAGCCACTCATCATAGAAGTAATCTGCTCCATGATCTTCTAACACTGAGAAGTCTATGGACACTAGCATCTCCAAAGCATAGGGAAGATATTTTGTGCTCAATATCATAGGCAGTAAGAAAAAAATCTTTTCTGTTATCTCATGGAATTTGAACCAAGCATAGCCTGTGACAAGAAGGTGTTTACCAACCTCTTAGAGGTGTCAGACAAGAAAGGAGGGCTTATTTGGAGAACTCCTTCCAGACAAAGAAGGCCAGGATTATAAAGCACCTCTCTGAACTAAGCAGCAGAGTACGCAGGGCCTCATCCTGACAAAGGATCTGATGAGGCAGAGTCTGGTCACAATCTGGAGGTTACTTCCTGCACCAAAATCTCAACACTCTGCCTACTGCTCAAGGTGGTTCACAGTTCCATTTGTCCACAGCCCACAATGCAAAGTAAGAACAGCAGTTCTGACTGCACAGACCAAAGGGGGGTGCCACCCAGAAGTTCCAAGAAAGCAGGTAGGCCATAAGGGCACAGTTGTATATGACTTTGCACTACAAGGGCAAGGGTGTGAACACTTATGCTTCTAGGTAATAAATTTATTTTTAATATCTTGGCTAGTGTGCTCTTCTCATCTTGTTTCACCTGCCTGCACATCTGCAAACTATCTATAGTAATGAGATCTTATTTGCACTTTTATATAAAGTACTGGTTTTGTTGAAATGTGATCTGTATGTTTTTAGCAATATTTTATAATAGACTTCCAGAGGAACACACATCCCACAATATGAAACATACTCCCCTTGCATAAATAAGCTTCAAGTTTTATTAAAAATCATAATACTCCATAATATATCATGCAATATTAATTTTATATTCATAACCATAGTCACAAGATATTTCCTGGAACACAATGCAAAACACAAAGAAAATATCACAACCAAGTTTTAATAAGGTAGAGGCTTTAGATAATAAAATCAGTCCTTCTTTTACAAAAAATAGCTTAAGGTAGCTTTGATCACGTGTTGCTTATGACTCTTCTTTTGAAAGTGTGTGTACTGCTGGTGACCCCTTGGTGAGATTCTCTCCCTTTTTCTCCTGGATAAAACTGTTCACTGCTCAAAGGATTCTTCAACAATCTGGAGTCTTGTCCTAGAACTATAACACTTCTCAGTCTTTCAATTGCACCTTTCTTTAGCATTTTGTTTCAGTTTGAAAATTCTCAAAATTAAATTAAATTAAGTTCCAGGATCCAAAACAAGGTCTAAGAGACTTTCTTCAGACTAGGCGTCTATAAACAAACTCTTAGAAAACTGAGCAAGACAACCATTTTCTTTCAATTCAACCAGTGGAGACAGAGTGATAATGAGGAGGGAGAAGGTAGCTCACAGTTTTACAAGGTTATGTGACACCTTCAGCCTGTAACTCTCCCTACCAACTAAACTCAGAAAAAGTACTGCACCAAGGAAGACAAGTCAATAGTAAACGGCTATTCAGCATCCTCCTCCTTTCACCGCTGCAGCTGCCCATGGGACAGATGCAGCTGATCATAGCACTAGGAATATCCTTACCTGTGCAGTGGTTCATATGCAAAGCTAGTGTCCTTTCCCTTGTGAAGATGTTAACTACCACTTCACAATCTCTGCCTTTTTGCAGTCACTGGCAAAGCAGAGCAAGGTATCTGGGAAACAACAATAGCCAGGCAAGAAATGACTGATTGTATGATAAATTGAAAGGAATCACTGCATCTGAGATCTTAATTGTCTCCTTGTCCCCGCTAAACCCTTAAGTCCGAATGCTTTTGATTATCTCCTATTGCACTTCCCTTAGCACTCCAATGGAAATATCCTGTTACACACAGGGATCATCAGTCACACCATTCCATGATGCAGATTTTATTGCAGAGCAGGTTGTCATCAAGGTGGAGAAAACCTGGTGGAGAATACTCTTTGGGCTGCAATAGGCATGAGTTAGCTGTGTGAATGCTACTGTTGACCGTCTAATCGGCAAAAGACTAGTGCAAATACGCTGTCCATGTACAAATGTCTAATCCACGCGTAATGTTGAAGCTGAAAATAGTCAGACCACTTAACATTTCTTAGTTTGTTCATTTCCCTCCTCCCCCAAAAAAACCAAAAACCAAAACACCCAAGCAAAATGCTTGGTGGGATCCAAATACCTGTTGAGACTGCTAGAATTTGTTAGGAATCACTTCTTTGTTTTGTTTTGTTTTGTTTTGTTTTGTTTTGTTTTGTTTTGTTTTGTTTTGTTTTGTTTTGTTTTGTTTTGTTTTGTTTTGTTTTGTTTTGTTTTGTTTTTAAATACAGTAGCAATGTATCTCTAATTACTTGCTATTTTTATCTAGAAGAAAATGGACACATACATATTCACCATTCATTTGTTTACTCTCTTCCTTCACATATGTTTTTTGTTTCCACCTATTTCAAAGGAAGGGAAAAAACTCTTTCCCTGTTTTATTCCCCAGATACCCCTATTTATAGCTTCCTAACACCAATAGATGCTAGAAGTGTGTCTGTGTGACAGTTGAGAAATGAGGGAAGTGGATGAGTTTATTTTTAGAAAAACCCCACCCTACATTAAAAAATAAAGGTGGTGGGTCTGCTTCATGTATTGTGTTTCACAGCCCTGTCTTCCTAATGAAGAGCCAAGGAGAGTCAGCACTGGTGAGGAAATGGGGCACCAGCCCAGAAGGGCATGAAAAACCCAACACAGTCTCAGTAACATAATTAAAAATGACTGTGGTGTGGCTGAACCAGGGATCTTCTTCAAATTAAAAATGAATTTACTGGAGGGATGATTTTCTTAAGCAGATGGGACGAGTGAGCTATTAGCATGGGCCCTAAACATCATTCGTGTTGACAATTTTTTTTCTAATTACTCCCCCTGCAGATTTTCAGCAATGAGAAATAGCCAAAAGAAAAGCATTTGACTAGTTGCACACCACCACTGCTGGCAGAAATGTGTGACACTTTAAGCAGATCATGTCTTTATTTTAAAGTCAAGAGACAGGAGTTTGTACCACAGCATGAAGCAAGGAGCTGTCAAGGGCTCTGTTATGGCTTTCTGCCTTCTGAGACCAGTTCCACTTGTGCCCCAAGCCCAAAGCAGATTAGAGCTGTTCGGGACTGGGACAGGCCTTGACTAGCAACATTCCTAAGACACCATTTTGCTGTCTGAGGGCAGGCACAGCAGCGTACCCACACCTCAGAGACTCCTATGCAGGATGCTCCAGTGACAGCGGTGCCAGAGCCTCTCTCGCTGGCTTCCTTGCAGCTAAGGGCTTCGCTGCTCCACTGCTCACTACCTTCATGCTGGTGCAAGGATTCAGGTCAGAGTTTAGATCAAACTCGTTGTGTTGTTACTTAAGACCCAACAGCTGTTCAAAGTTAGATGTCTCCTGCTACTATATGCACCATGAAGTATAACTCTGGATCATTAAATAGACAAAGAAAAGCAAGATCTTCCAGCAATCTGTACTTCATTTCTGCCCCAGACAAAGAGTTATATAGATCAGAAATGCTGTGTTTGAAGTTTCACCTCTGGTTCATTTCAGAGATAACGACGACATGCAATGACTGTGTCTGGATCTGTGTGACCTCTGTGTTTCAGGGTGCTTGTATCTCCCTTGTAGGTACCCTTAATAAATGACAAACCATCTTTGCACTGATGGAGTTAGAAGCTCTCCTTTCATAAGCACCATAAGGCTAGAATAGCTGGGTGGGATGTAAATGATCCCATTTCCATTGTATGTGTATCCAGAAAAGCCAGTAAAGATCATGAACATGATTTGACAAATCGCTGTGGATAAGTGCAGTATGACCAATGCAGAGCATGTAGCCACAGAAGTCAAGCAATGCTCTACCAAAAGAACTGCAATAATAAGCAGCCTGTAATTACTATGTTCTACCTTACAGTCCTATGTTCTTATATTCTATGCTCCTGTTCCACTTGCAATGACCAAAGCTAACACTTCCCTTAGCACTCTTAAAAGACTACCTTCACTTATGTATGGGCCATTAACTAGAACTCAGAAAAGCAAAAGGATTTAGGGTGGGAAAGATACTGCTACCTAAAGAGAGAGAGAACATGAGAGGATAAGCTACTGTACTTCATATGAAAACTCCAGTAGGAATGGGGTGAGAACAAGAGGTGCTGGTTACAAGGGTAAAGATTACTCAGGCATTTAATGTAGATGTGATAAACCCCTACAAAGTCCATGCTGCATACAACAAAAGTCTAAGAAATGGGTCACAAACCCATGACTGAAAGTGCTGATATGTGTAGGAAAGTACTTCTTCGTGACATACCTGCCTTTAAGAGCACTCCACCAGTGCTAATCAGCTGTTTTGAACAAAAATAATTCAAACCTTAGTATTCTTATCTTAGCTAAGTGAGAATGCTCAGCTTCTACGTAATGTTAACTAGTGACTGCCAGCTTTTTCACATGCACGTAGAGCTGGCTGCATGAGCAAACTCTGTCCTGCCATTTTCCAGCTTCTGACTCTTTTACTTCACAGTTTGAATGACAAAGGTCCCTTTCAACCCAAACCATTCCATGATTCCATAATTCTATGCTATTTATTTTTATTTTGTACGTGTATAAAACATCTGTATGGTATACCTGAAGATGAATTATGGACTTCAATATTGGTATTACTGTTTCTTTAATTTGTGAATACCATGATCGCTTTTTTAGAACTGTGAGGTTTAGTTTGTTGTTTGCTTTTTTTTGGGGTTGTTTTGTTTTGTTTTGTTTTTTCCCTAAATCTGGTGCTGTATTTAAAAAGCTATACACTTCAAAAAGCTTTGTTGACACCAAAGCCTGGTTTACTATCCCCAAAACTCTGTTAAAAGTGGTATAACTCACTAATCACATAAATTATACTGACAAATGCTATCACCAGATTACCATGACTTCTGGTACCGTACAACAGGAAGGACAACAATTGAGCTATTTGGAAGCATTTTCTTTCTCAAATTGAGGAGCCTGTATGTGTTGTAATAAATAATACAAATGCAGGCATATGAGAGGTTAGTAGAAAAAATTCTCTATTTCTAGCCTCATACTTGATTGTGAAAAGAAGGTACCTTGGCACGCTGGTAATCACCCTATTATTGATAGCTTAACCAGCATCCATTTAGACTCCTTGGATTTTCACCTACC
This sequence comes from Falco rusticolus, assembly GCF_015220075.1. Taxonomy (NCBI): domain Eukaryota; kingdom Metazoa; phylum Chordata; class Aves; order Falconiformes; family Falconidae; genus Falco; species Falco rusticolus. The sequence continues at coordinate 85,902,052 of NC_051190.1, forward strand.
TTCTCTATTTGACTTCACTGAAAAACAGATGGACCAGGAGTGAAAAAACACTTTTGTATCACCCTGAGACTGGGTGCTGTCCTTATGTGACCCATTTTTGTTTTTCTCCAGATGTAAACAAAATCAGAGTCTGAGATGTAAATAAAATCAGAGTCTGCAGTGAATCACAGTGTCCCTTGGAAAACCATTGGGTCCCTCTATAATTTGGTGCTTGAAAAGCTACTTATCTTTTTTTGTTGCACTTCAAGTCCTAAAGTTCATAACCACTGTTTCCTTTCCCATCTTTCAAATGATGCATTTAACTGAAGTGCAAATGCATTAACTTGCTGTATATCCATGCAGTGGTGAATCTGTAGGTACTTTAAACAGACCTGGATGAGCTGTGCAGTATGTGCTGGGTAAAATCAAGTAGAGATTTAATATCTGTGACCTGAACTGACAGCAAAGTCACATCAACAACCCTGAGGGGATCACAAAAATTGCCATGGAAATATGTAACAAACCCAGTATTTGTGAACAAGGGTGGGTCAATATACATACTACAGGAATATCCGGAAACATGAACAATTCATCATAAAAATAATAATAATAAAAATATGTTATGAGAAATGCATTAAATCAAAAGCAGCCACCATACAGTGCAGAGGGTGTTTCCATGGAAGCAATCTCCCACGTGACAGTAAGATCAGCAACAGGTGTTAGAGAAACAGGGAGAAGAAATGTCGCCAGGTTAAGCCCAAATGTGACACTGGTTCATGAAACGATGGATATAAGAATTTAAACTGACCACAGATGTTTTCCTTGGAATAAGAAGTTAATTATTTCCTATGCAGACTATATCTGTATATATACAGTGGGAATGCAAAAACTTCAGTGTTGGATAAATGTGAACAGAAAAGTACGAGTGCTTTGTCTTAGTCTTGTATAGTAACTAGCTTGCAAAGTAATTTGTAATCATCCTTGTTCTAGTTTCTGCTGAATCTTCTAAGATATACAATCTAATAAATTGAATAAAAAGCAATATTTTATGTACAGAGGCAGCTTCCTAAGAGATACAAGATTAAAGAGGGTTCTACTATCAATCTTGAAACACATGGTCCATGAAATATCCCAACTACTCAGATTTAGGACTAATTCAGGAAGAAAAAGAAAAGAGGAAGAAAAGTATTAAACCCGTAAAACAGGAAATTATTCGGATAGTATACATGCTAAGTGAAAGCAAAAAAACCATGATTAATGTGACTGACAACAACTAGACCTATGAGGCATAAAAATAATGCAAGAGCATTATTAATAGCTTTTGATGAACCACCTGATGAGCTACCAATTCAATTATCTAATGCTTACCTTTTCAACAGTCTGGACCCCAAAATAGGTCATTAGCTGGAACAGTTACATGGGGAAGGTACTCTGCTATGCAGATTATGAGAAGATACTCAGCCAAAGTGTTTCAAAAGTTGTGGATTGCACCTATTCCAGGTTAATACAGCCTTTGTAGGTATTGTCCTGAGGTCAAATGGAAGGCACATCTGAATGCCAAATTCCTGTTTTCTGGGGAAAGGGAATCATATCTCAAATGAAAAGGAAGTATTTTGTTCATATCCTCTCATATCCAACTATATAGTATTGTCAGCAACCAGCAGAATATTGTGCTGAGCTAGAAAAAAAGTGTAAGGATCAATGATTTACATTGTCATCAGTTTATTCTACACCTTGCAAAAAATTTGTCACAGTTAAGAAGTCTCTAAAGACACCATTCCAAGCTTTCATGAGATGATCAACATTATCCTTCCTTCAACAAAATTAAACAATTCATCACAGTAGGAAGGAACATTAGCACAAGGGGTAACAGTTCAGAAGATTGCATCCAGGAAAGGGTTATGATAAGAAACACTCATAGTTTATTAATATCAGTCTCTCACATCCACAAAAGTAATTGTATGATGTGCACACCTGTTTAGATGAGAATGCCATACATGCAGATGACATTTTCTGTCTATTGTGACAAGCCATCATTCCCACAGCTAACAGTGGTACCAGTGTTTCTATAATGGGTGTTGCATGATTGTTTCCCACTTTACTTTTACTTATTTAATTATTAATGCTGAAGTACAGAAGACAAGATGATTACTTGGCATAAATGATGTTGGCAGGGATGCAGCCAGGGATTGGGACAAGAAACTGACACTGTGCATAGGTACAGATCACAGCCTTGTGTACAAACAAAACCATTATGCTCTGCTATATCACTGATGCTACCCACCCTACCACAGTACCACAGAATCACAGCATCACAGAATGGTTTGGGTTGGAAGGGACCTTAATGATTAGCTAGTTCCAATCCTCTACCATGGGCAGGGACACCTTCCACTAGACCAGGCTGCTCCAAGCCCCATCCAGCCTGGCCTTGGGCACTGCTGGGGATGGGGTATCCACCCTCCCTGGACAACCTATTCAAGTGCCTCACCACCCTCACAGGAGAGAATTTCTTCCTTGTATCTACTCTAAATCTACCTTCTTTCAGTTTAAAGCCATGCCCCCTTGTTCTATCATTACAGACCCTTGTAAAAAGTCCCTCTCCAGCTTTCTTGAATTCCCCTTTAGGTACTGGCAGGCTGCTGTAAGGTCTCCTCGGAGCCTTCTCTTCCCCAGGCTGAACAGCCCCAACCCTCTCAGCCTGTCCCCACAGCAGAGGGGCTCCAGCCCTCTGAGCATCTGTGTGCCCCTCCTCCGGGCTCGCTCCAACAGGTCCATGTCTGGGGCCCCCAGAGCTGGATGCAGCACTCCAGGTGGGGGGGGGCTCATGAGAGCAAAGCAGAGGGGGAAAATCACTTCCCTCAACGTGCTGGTTACTTTTCTTTTTGATGTGGCCCAGGATACAGTTGGGATTTCTGGGCTGCAAGGACACATTGCCAAGCCATGTTGAACTTGTCCACCAACACCCCCAAAGTCTTCCTTCTCAGGACTGCTCTCAATCCATCCTCCACCCAGCCTGTACTTGTGCTTGGGACTGCCCCAACACATGTGCAGGACCTTGCACTTGGCCTCGTTGAACTTCATGAGGTTCGCACGTGCCCACCTCTCAATCCTGTCAAGGTCCATCTGGATGTCATCCCTTCCCTCCAGTGTGCTGACTGCCCACACAGCCTGGTGTTGTCAGCACACTTGCTCACGGTGCACTCAATCCCACTGTCCATGTTACTGACAAAGATATTGTCCAGCGTTGGTCCTCCTGAGGAACACCACTCATCACTGGTCTCCACTTGAACATCGAGCTGTTAACTGTAACTCTTTGAGTGCAACCATCCAGCCAATTCCTTATCCATCAAGTGGTCCATTTGTCAAATCCATGTCTCTCCAGTTTAGATACCAGGCTCGATACAATCCAGACAAACAGTTTTGCATTAAAAAATTACTCCTTTCTTCCCATCAGTTTGTTTATGGGAAGAATACGACAAGTCACTGTAGTTAAAACCGACAGCATTGGTCTTGCTCAGTCTATATGAAGACACTTGACAGATTATTAACAGAGTCTTCAATGTGATTTTTTTCCCATTTCTGTATAGAACATGTTGCTTTTTTTACTGAATGCAAAGATGAGACTTTCATAGTTTAAGGTGATCAGACAGAAGTGTGATACTTACCACTTTTTTGTTTTGCTTGAGGAATGCTAAAGGATTAGTTTAGTATCTGTATTTTATACAGAATTCATAAAGTCTTCTCTCTGTTACATAAATTCACCTAGAAAATTAAGCAACTTTGACATGATCTAATGGAAGCCTTCAAGATTTGTAGCAGAACAGAAAGATGATCAAAAGACATTTCTCCTGTGGTGGAGGCTTCAAAAATGAAAGGAATAATTTACAGTTAACACATGACAGGTGATGGAAATAAGAAATGACAATTCAATTCACGGTACCTCTAGATTTTTTTAGAATGATAGACCAAAAAAGTGACAAAGTTTGTTTATTTTGATATATAAGCTATGAAAAAGCTCAGAGATCTACAGATCTTTGCATAACTGTTCATTTTCCATAATTTCTGTTTAAGTAATATTATTTACCAACCTCAGTTTCTGTTCATAGTGTGATCAGCACATTGCTTTGGATTTATAATCTATCCTTTAATTTGGAAGGTGGGTTCTTAAGGTTCCTTTTCCTTTCTAAGCAGCCATTATAACATCTGTGATTAAATACAGGACTTTAAAGTACAGTTCCTAAATTTGTATGTCTTAAAATATTGTTGATAGGAAGCACAGTACAATATAATTCACTTCTCTCTTTGGACTTACAGAACCCGTGACTGTCAGCTGTTGAGAAGTAATGTGAAGCCCATCTATTTTCTTAAGCTATTTCCCGAGTGAGGTAACTAAAAGGCTAGGTCAGATGAACTTTCCTGGGAGGCACTGAACGATTTTTTCGCTAACATTTGTTGTATGCAGTGTTTCATATTGTGGTTTTCATATGTTATGTGTAAGTCCTTGACAGGTACATGTTAAATTGCAAGCTTAGTAAATAGTACATAAAATTTCTGAGAAAAGAGCAAACTGTTCCGATCAAAGCATATAGACAACATTTTCCATTTTCATATGCTGCTGTTGCAATTTTGTAATTCTGTTGCTTGCTAGCTAATGGCTTTGTTTAAATAAGAACTATAACAAACTGTATGTGATAATAATTATCATCCAACACCACCAGAAAGGTCATGGGACTTAATTCTACCATTTCTTCTAATTTTATAACATCAACATTGTAAGATTTCAGTTTGTTTTCCTCCTCATTTCATTTTAAGGAGCCACCTGGGATATATTAATGGAGCATACATTTGCAAAGCAGCATGAGATAAAGGTGCTCTCTGAGCCAGATCACCCACTGAATGAGAGTCCTTCATTTATATTAAATACCCAATTATTATCCTACTGGTGAATGTTTGGTCACATCAATAGCCATGATAATAGTGATACAACCTCAACAGCTCAGTTATTTTCTGAAAGTACAAGGTAAAAACAGATCAGAATTTAGCATTCAAGACTAAAACTAGCTCAAATTCTTCCAATATTAATTTGATATTATCCACTGTTTATGTTTTTACTGTGTCCAGAGGTATGTGGTGGTCTTTCTAGTGAAGGACATTGTACTTTTCCTGAATGGTTAACCACTAAAATTCCTGATCCTGAAAAGATTTGTGAACCAAAATGACCTTGTACAAAGTTGACAATGTTTGCATGGTCAGAGCCGACAGTTTTGCAGAAAGCCATGTGTATAGTCTGCATGAATACAGCTATCAGTCTATATGGACTAGAATCATGAATGGCTATTTTGTGATGCTGGATTAAATTTTTTATGGACCTTTACTATGTGTTATAATCAGAAGCACTTAACCCAAACTTTGGAGGATAATTCATATAGTTGTTTGGCAAAAAGTTCATGTTAGAAGCCTATACTTATTTGTCTACTGCCAACAGGAAGACATGACATTTCTGTATCTTGTCAGAAATTTATTCCTCTGGACATGATGAAAGACCTACATAATGATTAAACAAGCCCAGAGTCTGCAACAGTAATAAAATAAGTTTGTTTAAGGGGAAATGGGACAAACTGAAGAGAGACACTAAAGCATTCTGCTACTTTCTTGCTCAGTGACATTTCACCTTTACAACAAAAAGTAAATGTGTTCTTAATCTCCAGTGACAAAGAAGATGACTCAAAATCACAAATTATCGGTCCTTCTCTTTTTCTGGTGCCTGATTCATGATTGGTGCCTTCCCACCACGCTTGGTCCCACTGCTCCTAGAACACTGGTTACTACTCCTCTGGTTCTGTTTGATCTTATAACTGCAGGCTTTGGTAGATGCAATTTATAACCTCATAGTTGCAGATGTTTTAGTCATTCAACTTTGACACCCTCACCAGCTTGATCCAGTACTTTGATTTAAAAAAAGGCCAAATAGCATTCATAGCCTAAAGATACACAGAGGTTCAGGGGTTAAACGTCAAACTACCCAGTCTTTGGCTGTCAACGTTTTTGAGAAAAAATTACTAGTATTTTAATCTATATTGTATTAGAATGATAGAGAATAACTGAAATCTTAGCACAGACTAAACCTGTGAACATATCCTTTATATTAAAGTTTTTCAAGCAAAACGTCTTCCATTCTGATTGAGTTAATGAATCATTAATTCCCAAGATGACTGATTTTTTCAGTGCTATTCCTTGTCGATCAGGTGCCAGAACTTTTCAAATATATTATTATTGCAGTAAATTATTTGGTACGATTCATTAATTATCATTTAACTACATTTAGATACTCATTTGGCAGTATTAACATTTTTCAAATGACCCATGTCTTCTATTTTTTGGCATTTTGCTGTCCCTTGCTGCCTGCTGTCTTTCTCCAAATTTCAGTTTTATTGAGCTAGAGGTTTTCAAACATATAAATTTTAAGGTCATGTAACCAAACATGTTAATGTAAATTGGGTACTTTAGATATGCAAACTACAAAGAAAAAGACTTGATCTTAGATGATCAAATTTCCTAATAAATTATAAAAATAACAGATTGTAGCATGTCTCTAACTACTGGCCAAATGGAATAAAAACCTTATATTCACTAGAACACAACATCTAATAAATTATATCTAATAAACCATGAAAAAACTACACACACACCCCCTTCCTGGCCCCACAAAGTACTAAAAAAGACAGGAGGAATTCTTTTGCAAAGGGAGAAATGGTATGCTGAGAAGACTTTGCCCTGTACCCCCAATGTGATGCCAAACTCTTTACTCTGCCCTTTGGTAAAATTGTTTATCTCCTTTCTGAGCAGATCCTTCTTCACAAGAGATTCTGTTTTTTGTCTCAGTGATTAGGAATGTCTCTGTAACATTTACTCAACTATAATATTTTTTGAATTAAAATTTCAAATTATGAAGATTAAATAAGGAAGGACACTGTTTCAAAATTCAATTATTTTTGGTTTTCTACTTTCAGTCAGTGCCACAGTATTTGTGAAGAAAAACTCCTCATGGCAGGAGAAAGAATGCAACACATAACCTTAATTTATAATCCCATGTATTCTGGGACTCCAGTCAAAGTCTTATCCAGTTAAAAATGAAGACACTGGGAGTTTTGCCACTGACTTGAACAGAAAGAGGACTACGCTCTCTGGTTTTAATTTCAATACAGAAACTGTATTTATAGTTCATTGTCCCTTGACATCTGTTTGTAGCAGTTCTGCCCTTGGGAGGAGCAATTCACCAGTGTGAAGTAGATGAGGGGCAACCACAGACGAGTACCAGTGGCCAGAAAGCTTGAAAACAGCATTATATTAAGAGAAAGGAAAATTGGCTGTGATGAAAAAATAAAATAAAATGCACAAAGGAAAGGAAATCTGTAGAAGTACAGATACACCTCTGCAAGTACAACTGGAAGGCAGCATGCTGTAAATAATTATGAGTCAGATCATGTTCGTTTTCTGAAAATCTAAGAGAAGGTTGAATGAAGCTCTTCCATTTGCTCAGTTCTAACAAAAAGTAACTGAGCAAGTCATGCTGAAGAGCTTTGAAAATAAAGTGGGAGTGCGGCCTGTTTCCTGCCTCAGAGTCCATTCCCATGCGCTGGAGAGGGTGTCTACACCATTCCAGTATTTGTAAAATAAAGAAATACCTCTTTCTACAGAGCATATCAACCTATGCATAAATGATTCTGTGACCTGAGTCACATCTTTTAATCTAGTGCTCCCCCATGGCTAGTACCCGTGTGTGCTGCTTTTTACGCAGGGCTGAATTTGTCTGCTAATCACATATTGCAGCCCTTGAAGTTGCAGCTCCATTTTTCTTGCTTACTTTTTGTAGATTGCAATTGCTGATCTGTAAGAATTACTCCCATATTGAAATTAAATCACTGGAACTGATCTCTTACTTTTGAAACAGAAAAGCGAAATGCTAAGAACCATATACCTGAGGCAAAAGTATTTCACTGGAATACTTCTACTCTTGGATTTCAAGCACTATAGATCAAATTTATGCCTTGCATAAGTCAATTCTGAGAGGGAAATAGTAATGGCAGGATAAATTCCACAGTGACCCCCTGTTGGCATTTCCAGCTCTGAGGATGAGACTTTCCCACATTTTCCTCTGTTCTTCCATAAAATGAATACCAGTGGTATTACATGGTTTGGCCAAGGAGCTTGTGAAGATATTGAAAATTCTGAAGTGACTTAGGAGACTATATTTCATTTTCAAAAGTGACTTTAACTCCTGTCTTCCTATATTTACTAGTTTCCCAGAGTCTGTGGGTATGTTTGAGTTTTGCCAGTGCAAGATTTAAGTCCAGAAATCACTAAGTGCAGAGGTATTTTGTTAGTAAAACTTTACTTTTAATTTCCACCTGTGCATCATTTTACATTTGTCATCACTCCACTGGCATTTTGTTGACAATATATGTATATGTATATGAATATACATAGTTTTCTGATACTTGAATTGCCATACTTCTTAACATGTACAGTTGTGCATTACTACTGGTTGCTGATGATAAATATACTCTGTATACTAATTATATATCAAAACTCTCACATGAAAATAATAGTATGAAATTCCAGAGCCAAGCACTGAAATGTTCACAAATGCCAGATTTAATGTTGCCAGTGAAATGTATTTCATGTGCTAGTGAGGATCCATTATGGTCCATAATTTAATTATATGATCCCATTCTATTTTTCCACTGGACGTCTTCTTCATTTTAGGGACAGAAAGTAAGTTACTTAGTCAGCAGCTATTCAATATTTTGCTTTATTCCATTTGTTCTACGCATGGTCCTGTATATTATTTACTGCATACTATTCAAACTGTGCTTGGAAGACAGAATACTTAATTTATTCCTAGACTTTTCCATAGTACTCATCGCTATAATATGTGAACGCTTCACTAACTCTCATAAATGTATTTGTACAACACCTCTTTTAAGATAAAGTGAGAAATGAAGGCATGTAGAAACAGAGGTTAAAAAGGCTTAAAAAAATCTATTTATGTATTATCTCTATTATGTATTAGTAATCTCTATTATCTATTATAATTGCAAAGCAATTTAAAACAACTAAGTCTCTTCTTTTTTTCTAATTGCCTAGCATTACATTGTATTTTACATGTTGAAAATATAATTGCATTTGTTGCTGTGTGTGCTCAGTCTTTCTGCAAATCAGGTGCAGGAATTTCAAGCCAAATTCCTAGAAAACAATGTATACTTAGTGAGTATCTGAGAAAAGTTGCTAGCTACTAGCTGCTAATCACATTTAATTTCTCTGCTAGAGGCAGGGACAGGATACTGTTTTTTAAGGAAGGTACTGATTCAAGTATCTTCCATTCTCCTATTTGTGCTCCTTTTACTCTGTACTTTCTCAGTTCTACAACAAAGAAGCATAAGACTTACAAAGAACTTGGTTTTTTACCCAGCTCTGATCAGTTATGTTGAACAATATAGCCAGTGTTCTGTGGTACAAATACCACCTAATGGCATCCTTGTAGAATGTATCATAACATGCACGGGGTAGGGCATTAAGACTGCAGGTGACAGACTGCCTCAAGGGGGGCAGTGAAGGGGGAGGTACTGATCTCCTCTCTCTGATGACCAGCAGTAGGACATGAGGAAGTGGAAAGAAGCTTGCATTAGGGGAAGTTCATACATGTTTGGAAAAGGCTCTTCACTGAGAGTTGCTGCTCACTGGAACAGGCTCCCCAGGGAAGTGGTCATGGCACCAAGCCTCTCAAGAGTACAGGGAGCATCTGGATGATGCTCTCAGTTATATGGCTTAGTTTTAGGTAGTCTGGTGAGGAGTGAGGATTTGGACTAAATGACCTTTATGGGTCCCTTCCAACTTGACATGTCTTCTACCTGACATCCCAGGACTCACCTTCTGCTCAGGTGTGTCTGTACATCCGAACAATCCAAGTGTAAAGCAAGTCTGAGTTTTGGAACTTTTTACAACAGAATTTGAAAGACCATTAAGCTATAGGAACCTTGGGGCTTCAGGTTAGGTCCTCTGTGACCTAAACCATGATTCATAGCCTTGCCTTAAGGTAAAATCAGATCGGTGCCATGTCATTTCCAATTCGCCAGTGTTAAACAAACTGTCCTACTCTGTTTGCTCAACAGCTCTCACTTTTTCCATGATCCCATCTTGCTCCTGTCCCTCCATCAGCTCTGAGTCTCATTCTTCTTTTTCATCCTTTCCTTCAGCTTCTTCTTTGGTCACAAACTCCTCTGAGGCAGACATTTCCTGCTTTCCATCGTTTTCCCAGTCCAGGTAGCTGTGTTCTGGTTTGCAGTATCTGGCCTCTTCTCAATTACTTGTTTCAATCCATTCTTCTTACTCCCATCACCTGCATTCAGTCTAGATGGTTCCTTTTTTAAATTGTTAAGGTGTCTGCAACAGTGGCAGTGAGAGCTAGAAAAAAAGAATTTGCTACTGTCAGCTGTGTTGCCTACATGAAGACCCTAACCAGGTCACAGCCAACAATTCTTAAAGCTGCAGAGAGAATTCGTGCTGTTCCAGCTTAGGGAGTGTCCAATATTGGCAGAATCTTGAAGAATATAGCTACAGACGCCCAGCTGGTTTCTACACAGCAAGTGCAAACTATTTTTTTGAAAGCTTACAGCTTGAATCAGTACTGACCTATCAGCTTTCATTTCCCTTCTGTAACACATGGAGAAACTAGAACTTAACAAAGGAAAGATCATCAGAATTTTGTCACACAGGTAAAGGAGGTTGTGTTTCAAAAGATTTATATAGAAAATAGTATGCAAAGAGAAGATATCATTGTTCTTCAGTGATACTCTAACCAACCTGTGTCTATATAGCATCGATCCTTCCATAGCCTCGCTAAGAAATTTGCAGCTCCAAGTAGTGTTTGGAAAAATGTAAGACTGCAAAGGCTTGAATATAATTTTAAAACATCTGCAGCAGTTCTTGTAGTAAAGCAGAAAATAGTAACTCTGGAAGACTGTCTTACCATTAATATAAAGTACAGGTTATAGAATGTGGTTTATTTCAGTCCTGTTTAGAGATAATTCCATCAACAGTGATTTGCTGTAACTCCTCACTTAATTAACAACAATAAACAACCTTGCTCTTAATGTTTCTGTGACACTTAAACACCCAGCCCAGAGCACCAGTCTCCTGGAGTTAATGAGGCTCATTTGCATTCCTTCCAAGGATCATCTGCTAACACATGTAAACTAGCTAGCAGATTCAAATGTTAGTGAGAAGTGTCCAAGGGGAGGACGTGTTAATTCCATCTTTGAAAAGTCTGGACTAAATCACTGTATCACTTTATCGTTATACTGTGCATTGCTGCTGAAAAATTATGATCTTTAATTATTAAGAAAGCCAGCAATATATTCCCATACTTAAAATTCGAAATGAAATTTCACCCACAACTACTAAAGAACTGGGGTTTGTAATTCCGTGGTTCATCAAATTAGCATCTTTGGGAGAGATTTTGGTTTTGCTACACTGCATGGAAGAGGAAAACAGTCCTTCCATACTAAATTTTATTTTATTATTTAAATGGATTTAAATGCATTATGAATGCATTGATTTTATGCCAGTAGACTCTCATAAAGTTATGTAGAGCAATCTATAATACACTTTATTTTAATGAAATAAAGATACAGATCTAGACTGGCCTGTGTAGGTGACAATATCTGAAACCAGGAACATGAACTGCTTCTTTTTAAATACTGAGCCTAAACATCAATTTCTAACTGGTGAACTGCATAGCCAGTGCTATTTCACAAACAGGTGACACTAAATGCCTTGACCATGTACAAATGAAAGAGTTAGGGAAGACTAATTCTCTATGGATATTCAAAGCTTAACTAAGATACTGGGTACAGATATAATGGAAAGAGAGAGCAAAAGAAAGAATTTCTGCTCTGTGCTGTTATGTCACCCTGCTGGGGAAAAATTCATCCCTGCAAAATCAGAATAAGACCTAATGAAGGAACTGAAACGTGAAGAGATGAATAGTTGTCTGAGAATTTAGGGAAAAGTAAGTTACTAAGAATGAGAGAGTTAAGCCTGAGCTAGTGAAAAAGGAAAGACAGCTGAGAGGGTAGACGAGCTCTGTACCATGACATCAACTTGTTAGCACAAAGATCAGTACTATGAAGCCAGCACCGAGCTCAGAACAACATTGGGGAAGTAGTGAAATTAGGTCTCATGTCCCAGATGGACTCAGGAGTGAGCAGAGAAGATCTGAGCACTGTTTCATATCTATAGAGAGGTGTGTTGGCAAAAAAGAGAGAGAGAAAGAAAAAAAAAAGTAGAAAGTAAAAAAAGTAAACGTTAGATCTCCAAAGAAGTGATGGGGAAATGGGCAATATTCTTTATATAGAGTGAGCAGATGTTTAGGTTTGTGTTATTTGTATTCAAGTGCAAGTGATATGACTGGCAAAAAGACTAAGTTCAGGAAAGCTCCACAGAGTTCTGAAAACATTTGGTTTTTTGCCAAGGATTGTCTGGATGGTGTCATGATCTCCAAGGTCTTCTTAACTTCACTGGCATCTGGACTGACAGGCTTCAAAATAATTTTCTAAGTGGGATGTGAGGCCAGAATATTAGTGTTAAAAGGCAATACAGAATTGGTAGTTGTTCGTGTTACTCAGTTTTAGAAGGAGGTTTGAGTACTCCAAGTATTTCCATCAGAGCTTTGAGTATGTCTAGGAATATGACACAGAGAGAGCAATAACAAAAGAGAACATTGGCAGGTCCCATGGAGAAACAGACTGAGAAATTGCTGTAGCACACTGATGAATCAGTGGATTATGGTATTTGTACTGCTGAGCTTTGAAGACTCTTCCTCCTTGGCTGAGTATCAGAAGCCAGCTGCAGGCTCAGAGAGCTCTCAAGTGAAACCTGCACAGACAGCAAGGTACAATCCCTTGTGAAGTCCAAGTCTGTAGGTGGTGGACAGACAGAAATCACACTGAAATTTCAATTAGAAAATAGTGACTATTAAAAAACATTGCTTATTGTTCAGCTACCTTTACGTAATTCCTCTTTCTTTTCCTATTATATCCCCCAGCTTTTAGAGTATCCAGGTTTCTGTAGGCCTGCGAAACATGTCATGTTGAGCTAAGATTTCTACCATGTGAGGTGTTTTCTTCTACATATCTTTTATTCTCAAAGCCACTTACAATTTTTCCTGTCTTAAATAAGACTTTCCCAGTTTATTCTGAAAAAAGTTCAGAGCTTTTGGGACCAAAGTCACTGCTGAATACAGAATAAATAAAGGATGACAACAGAGTAAGAATGGGAATAGCAAAGTTTAAGGATGAAAAAACAGGCTGAGAAGGTTTGCATGATCTTTTTGGTGGTGATTTAATCATCCTGAGAATTTGAATTGGAGGTCTGGCTAAGCAGTGGAAAATAAAATTGGGGGATTGCTCTGAACTTCAGTGTGAAGTGAACTCCATCAAGTCTCACGAAAGCTTCAAGTCTTCCTTGATGTCCATAGAACTGTATAAGTAAATAGCCTGTGGTGGTACTGTTATCTCTGATAAACAACACTCTCTTCTTGAGGGAATTACTGACTTTCTAAGGTGTAATATGGAAGAAAGTTTTGAATTACTATCTGCTCCTTCAGTGCCCGAAAAATGTCACCTGAACATCTGCCCTCAGGGATATTCTTGCTAGATTTTATTATATTTCTATTATCTTATTCCTCCCAGGACTCACTCTCATATCTCTGTCATTTTCCCACTTTTCCAGAAGTTACCTAACCCTTCTGACTTTCTTTCTGTCCAACTATTCCTGAGTTTGCCTTCATGCTTTGCATTTTTTTTCCATGGAATGAGTCTTTGTTATCTTTGTGGTAGTGCAGAATGAGAAGGGGGAGTCTTGCAAGACAAACAGAGGAACTACACTTGTATTTTTATAGCTTGATCTTCATCTTCACATCTATAGTACCCATTTTGGAACTGGCCAACTCAGACAGAAGTTTGGTTGGAAGGGGAACAGAGGACAGAATCAGGAGAACAGACTGTTTTAGATTTTCAGCTCTGGGCATGAAGACTTTGAAAGAAACTTTATGAAGTGAGAAGAAAACTGTCAGAAAATCATCACCCTTAAAAGTCTGTGGACATGAAGAAACCAGAACCTGTTTGTTAAGTTTACTATGGAAAGAGAAGCAATATACACTGACTATTAACTCCTGCTAACTATCTGTCTAATAATATTTCTCTGGCTTATGGCCTATGTTTGCACAGAAAGTGCCTTTTTTGTGCAAGTAACTGGATTACAAAGTATGGAGGATGTAGAGGGATCGGCTGATTTTAGACAAACTATTTTCAAACTGTAGTTTACGCTGTCTTGCAAACTGTTCTCTTGAACTTATACAGAATAGTTTGCAGATGAAGGTCTTTATATGTAAGTACAGGAGAAAACAGAAAAAAGAAAGCAAAAAACCCTAAACCAACAACTTCATTGTAACAGTAATAGAGTCCTGGTAGAAAAACATAGGATTTAGTGGTTTGTTTTCTCTGGAATAGGAAACTCTTCAGAAGGGACAGGCAAGGAAGGAGAAGCAGTGGGGAAGTCCTGTGTGTTAGGGAGTGTTATGACTGTCTAGACCTGAATGATCGCGACAACAGGGTTTAGTATTTATGAGTAAGAATCAGGGGGAAGGCCAACAAGGCAGATATCATGGTGGGAGTCTGCTATAGAGCACCCATCCAGGATGAAGAAGAGGATGAAATAGTCTATAAGTAGCTGGGAGAAGGCTCACAGTCGCTAGCCTTTCTTCTTGTGGGGGACTTCAACTTACCAGCTGTCTGCTGGAAATACAATACAGCAGAGAGTAAACTGTCTAGGAGGTTCCTGGAGCATGTGGACAATAGCTTCCTGAAACAGCTGGTGAGTGAGCCAGCTAGTGAGGGTGCCCTGCTGGATCTGTTGTATGTGAAAACAGGGAAGGACTTGTGGGTTATGTGATGTGATGGTTGGAGGCCATCCTGGGCATGGCAATCATGGAATGATAGTTTTGATTCTCAGAGAAGTAGGGAGGGGTGTCAGCAGAACTGCTACCTCGGACTTCTAGGGGGCAGACTTTAGCCCGTTTAGGACACTGGCTGACAGAGTCCCTTGGGAGGCAGCCCTGAAGGGCAAAGGATTCCAGGAAGGCTGGACATTCTTCAAGAAGGAAATCTTAAAGACGCAGGAGCAGGCTGTCCCCCTGTGCTGAAATACAAGCAGGCAGGGAAGAAGACTGGCCTGGCTGAACAGAGAGCTTTGGCTCGAAATCAGGGGGGAAAGGAGAGATTATGACCTTTGGAAGAAGGGACAGGCAACTCAGGAGGAGAACAAGGTTGTTGTGAAGTTATGCAGGGAGAAAATTAGAAGGGCCAAAAGCCAACTAGAATTTACCATGGCTACTGTCATAAAAGGCAATAAAAGATGTGTCTATAAATACCTTAGCAACAAAAGGATGGCTAAGGAGAAGCTCCATCCTTTATTGGATATGGGGGAAATGTAGTGACAAAGGATGAGGAAAAAGCTGAGATACTTAATACCTCCTTTGCCTTGGTCTTTAATAGTCAGACCAGCTTCTTCAGGTACCCAGCTCCCTGCTCTGGAAGACAGGGATGGGGGGCAGAATGAAGCCCCCATAATCGAAGGGGAAATGCTCAGCGACCTGCTACACCACTTAGACACACACATGTCTATGGAGTTGGATGGGATACACCTGAGGGTACTGGGGGAGCTGGTGGAGGTGCTCACTGAGCCACTTTCCATCCCTCACCAGCAGTCCTGGCTAACCATGAAGGCCCCAGTTGCCTGGGAGTTGGCCAGTGTGACACCCATATACAAGAAGGGCTGGGAGGAGGATTCAGAGAACTCCAGGCTGCCAGCCTGACCTTGGTGCTGGGAGAGGTTATGGAGCAGATCACCCTGAGTGCCATCATGTGGCACCTTCAGGACAACTAGGGGATCAGGCCCAGCCAGCACAGGTTGATGAAAGGCAGGTCCTCCTTGACTAACCTGATCTCCTTAGTGGATAAGGGAAAGGCTGTGAATGTTGTCTACTCAGAATTTAATAAAGCTTTTGACACCGTTTCCCACAGCACTGTTCTGGAGAAATTCATGGCTTGGATGGGTGATACCGTTTCCTGGGTAAAAAACTGGTTCAGTATCGGGCCAGTTCTGTTTAATATCTTTATCAATTATCTGGACAAGGGGATTAAGTGCACCCTCAGTACATTTTTACACTTTGGGGAGTTGGCGGGGGGTGGGGTGGTGCTGACTGCTGGAGGGTAGGAAGGCTCTGCAGAGGGGATGGACAGGCTGGATTGATGGGCTGAGGTCATTGTATGAGGTTCAGCAAGGCTCACTGCCAGGTCCTGCACTTAGGTCACAACAACACCAGGCAATTCTATAGGCTTGGGGAAAAGTGGCTGGAAAGTTGCCTGACAGAAAAGGGCCTGGGGGTATTGGTAGACAGCCGGCTGAACATGAGCCAGCAGTGTGCCCAGGTGGCCAAGAAGGCCAACAGCATCCTGGCCTGTGTCAGAAACAGCATGGCCAGCAGGACCAGGGCGGTGACCATCCCCCTGCACTGGGCACTGGAGAGGCTGCACCGTGAATCCTGTGTTCAGTGCTGGGCCCCTCACTGCAAGAAAGACCTTGAGGTGCTGGAATATGTCCAGAGAAGGGCAGTGAAGCTGGTGAAGGGTCTAGAGAGCAAGTCTTACAAGGGATGGCTGAGGAGAAAAGAAGGCTAAGGGGAGACCTCATCATTCTCTACAACTATGTGAAAGGAAGTTTGCAGCAAGGTATGTGTCATTCTCTTCTCCCAAGTAACAAGGGACAGGACAAGAGGAAATGGCTCAAGTTACACCAGGGGATGTTTAGACTGGATATTGGGAAATATTTCTTCACTGAAAGGGTTGTCAAGCATTGGAACAGGCTGCACAGGGAAGTGATTGAGTCACCATCCCTGGAGGTATTTAAAAGACATGTAGACATGACACTTGGGGACAGTGGTGGACTTGGAGTGCTAGATTAACAGTTGGACTTGACGATCTTAAAGGTCTTTTCCAACCTAAACAATTCTATGATGGCTTCTCCTTAAAATGCTTGTCATGCCGACTGTAGTGACTTATTGAGGGTTTGCTTAAAAAAATACAGACACTATCTGGAAACAACATTGTGTTATCAAGAACTTTAAAAAAATAAACTGGGGGAACAGTGTGCACTCCAGAAGGCCAGCTGAGTGTATTACAGCACGCATCTTGAGCTGCATCTTGAATAAGGACAATTATCCCTAGGAAGCATAAGGGCATACAGCAGGAGGTATGGAGACAATGTTATTATAAATATGTATTATTCATCATTTTTTTTGTCTACCAAATTCATTCCTTTTGACACATATGCAGCTAGTTTGTCATTTGATATGTTAAATTATCAAATGATTGATTAATGGGATTATGGGAAAATCGTCTCCTTTTCTTTCCCTTTTTTGCTGTTCCTTATGTTTCATGCAACCAAGAACTGTGGTAATTCTGTACTTCTTGTGACTTCTACTTTGGATATTACACAAGGATCAAATTTATTAAAAGGACCTAAAAGGCTCTAAGAAAGTTTACTACATAGAGATGCGTTGTCTTTCACAAATAAGAAGCAATAAACCTTCAAATGACAGGATGTGTAAAGGTAGGCATCTATTCATCGACGGGCAAAAATATCAAGCACTAACTTTATGTAGCTAACTGGTTCCAGACCTCACAACTTCTCACTCAGTGCATGAAGAATCATCTCTGCTCACAGGAGAGGGAGGTATTTTCCTTTGTGACAGGACCATTAGTTAGCCCATCCGGTGTGCTTTTTAACGTCTGCCACTTAATCAAAGGTGTTGTCTGGGCTAAAATTTGCAGCTGATTCAGATTTCTGAATGTCAATCCACTTTTTTATAGAGAGATAGCTACAGATTTAAGTATCTAAGATAACACTTTCCTTTGTTTTTTCCCAGTAAAAGTTAAAGATACTTTTATTTTTTTAAGTAAATAGGGTCATTAGCATACTATGGAATAAAAAGATGCATTGATTGAAAGAAAAAAGTCACACATCAGACTGAATGATAAATAAAAGAATAGCTGATGAATTAAGAACTGTGAAATCTGTCATGGTCCATTGTTTGCATGCAACTTATCTCTGTTTTTCGAACTTTGCTGTTTGCCTAAAGTATCCTAAAGAGAGGTTACTGCGCTTGCAGGAGAGGAGGAATAAAGGAAAAAAGACATTTTCACTAGTCTGCTACTTCGGCAGGATGTTTCATATGGAAGCCTTTTTGAACTGTCATTTTGTTCATAGAGCAGTAAATGCACCTAAAATTGATCCCACAGTACTTGAAAAACTTGGTATGTTATTTTACACTGTTCAGTTGAGTCAGAGGTACATAAAAAATGAATAATTTTCTCTCTGTTGCAAACAATAAGTAAATAAAAAATTATTACCCAGGTGAGGGAAATTATGTTTTATAACTTCTTTCTACAATTATCATATATAGCACAAATGCTGGCAAAGTCAAATGGTTCCTTCAATGTCTAATTCTTATCGGTTTTGAGTATCTTTTGTTCTGGCCTTCTGCTTTGCAGACACATCCAGCTGTAGTCACCCTGTCTGAGGGCATGGTTTTAGACTTCCCTTGTAGACACTGAAAGCTATACTTGCAGATATCTTCAGTGTCATGTTTTTGCCACACAGTCCTCAGTCTGCCTTTCTGCATTCTTTCTCTCCTCTAATGACCTTGTGAAACTGCAGCTGGAACCTTGAGAGCCATTTTAAGAGCTATTGCTGAAATATTGGTGGTTTACTTTATGACAGTTGCCCTTTATGCTACTAAATTTAGAGTCCTTGCTTTTTTGCCTATAAACTGACTGATACCTGTAACATCATAGCCACCCACAGTTATACTCTTTTTACTTCGTACTAAAAATGAAAAATATTTATAGATGCAGGTCTCTTCTGTTTTTTTACTGGTGCAAGCTCTATTATATTGAAAATTGTCTCCTGACTCCAGGTCCCAGAGCAATTGCATAAAATTGAAAAGTGTGGATCCTGCTTAAAGACTAAAGATTCTAACAATAAATAGAGCAGATGCACAGTTACAGGGTTCTGGTTAGTCCCTTCTTTTCCCTTCAGGGATGCATGCATATAGAAACATCATATGACTTTTACGACTTAAGACTATAAGACAATAAATAAAAAAATACAGTACTGACTCATAGTGAAGCGACAGTTTTTTCCCCTGGAAGCTAAGAACTGAA
Organism: Falco rusticolus; assembly: GCF_015220075.1. Taxonomy (NCBI): domain Eukaryota; kingdom Metazoa; phylum Chordata; class Aves; order Falconiformes; family Falconidae; genus Falco; species Falco rusticolus. Next base: position 85,921,374 of record NC_051190.1, read on the forward strand.
AAATCCAGCCTGGTTTGTTTTCATGGATAACATTCCAGTTGGAAGCATGCCACATCAAAGTAATTTCAACACTGATGACCTGAGCTAGATATTACTACTTCACAGGTCTCAACTAAGCAGCAAGTGCTTACAAGAGGGAGCATGTATAAAGGGAGGGGTTTAAGAATTTGCTGCTGGAGAAGCTGAAGAAATTTATGGCTGAGAATCAAGGACGTGAGAACTACTTAAGTCCATCAGCTTCAGGTAGGTGTGTCTACCTCCTGAGTCAGAAACACCTTATGTCTATTAGTTCTAGAAACAGAATAAGGACTTTCATGCAGTGGTTAATTCAGCTTTTTAAGCTAAAGGGTTTTTTCTGTCTGAAACAGTTCTGTCTGAACAGTTTTGGTCATCTGAAGTTTGAACATCATTATCTTTGAAAATACAGTACCTCCAACCTTCAGTTTGGTTGGTAATTTGAAGCAAACAAAATTCTCCAGGACAGCAAGAGCCCATGAACATAAAAGGAAGGTAGAGGAGGTAGCTGAGCCTTTTTCCATCTCTGTGTAAGAAATGCCACTAGGATTTTACTTCACGTTAAAGGCAGAGGCATTCTGAACTCAGTGCATGAATATAAACACAAAAGAAACCAAACAAATAATTGCCAGTGCTCTAAGCAAATTCACAGTAAGACACAGCCTGATTATCAGTGTCAGTGATAGAATTTCCTGTGCCTTTAATCATACAGTCCCTTGCAAAGTAAACTCAAGCACATGACAGTTGAGTCACTGGTTTTCTAAATTTGTTGGAGATTTAATAATTATCCACTTTCACTGACTTACTTAAAAGCAAAAGTACTAGGATAGTAGATCTATTTTCACAGTATGGTGTGTAGTTTTGATATTGAAAAATGAATTCTAATGGGAATATTGAAAATTATTATGGGGATTAAGATAAACTTTTCAAATATATGAAACATTCCATATGCTTATGTTTTCCACATTCTGCTCTTAATAAACTCCTTAATATATTAAGTGTTATAATATCTGTCTAATGAAATAGGGCTGAATTCTGATTTCAAGCTGGGTTTATGGTAGTGTAATTCAATTGACTCGAGTTAGTTCTGAGTTGCACTGATGTCAAGATAGGAGATAAGACCACCATATGTAATGATATTACAATTTAAAGAAGTGAAAAATCAGATCTGAAAATTGTTATATAAAGTGCAAAGTGATAAAGTTTTCCTTCAGATTAAAAAGCACTGGAAGGAGGAAACAGTCCTGTATCTGTGTGGCAGTATCTTTTTCTTCCTGCTGTTACAACATCATTATCATTAAGAGTTTTAGTCCAGTTCTGGAACCTGTCACTATTTCACTGTAATGTTTTATAGTTTATCACAAATATGCATAGCTTAGAAGGTTTTGTGGGTTTTTTGTTTTTTTTTTTGCTTGTGTGAATGAGATTTCATTGTTTTTCTCAGTTATACACTTTTTTTTTCTTTGTGAAATTGTCCCCTTTATCTTTTTCTTTTCCTAGCATAGTTCTCATCCCAAAAAATATATGATTTTTTTTTTTTTTGATAGTGAGCTCTCAATTGGGCAGAGAACAGAAAAAACACTTTGGTATTTCCTTTAGGAAAAGATTTCCTTATCTCCATCTGTTCTCTTCTGCCTGTTCTGAGTCACTGAACTCAAGAAATAAAAAGATCTTATTTTTCTCGCATGAAGTTTTCTCAGACTCACAAGTTAGAGTCTTTCTCTGTTACTACCAGCTTCTATGTAGTAAAGGAAGCACTTCCAGATTTCTCTCAGTTCCTTCACTCTTTCCTAGACATAGAATAGAATAGAACAGAACAGAACAGAATCATTTCAGTTTGAATGGTCCTCCATAAATCATCTAGTCCTACTGCTTGACCACATCAGGGCTGACCAAGTTAAGGCATGTTATTAAGGATATTGTCCAAATGTCTCTTAAAGACTGACAGGTTTGGGGCATTGTCCACTCCTCCAGGAAGCCTGTTCCAGAGTGTGATGACCCTCTTGGTACAGAAATGTATCCTCATGTCAAGTACAAACCTCCCCTGATGGATGCATCTTTGAGCCATTCTCCCTCATCCTGGCACTGGGTACCAGGGGGAAGAGAACAACATCTCACCCCCCACTTTTCCCCCCTTGAGGAAGCTGCAGAGAGCAGTGAGGTCACTCCTCAGCTGTCTTCTCTCCAAATTAGACAAATGCAGAGTCCTCAGCTGCTCCACAGAGGCCATGCCTGCCAGTCCCTTCCCAGTTTTGTTGCCCTTTTTTGGATGTATTCACATGCCTTAACAACCTTGTTGGGGTTAAATTGTGGGGCCCAGAACTACACCCAGTGTTCAAGGTGAGGCCGCCCCAGCACTAAATGCAGCAGGATGATCACCCATTTGGACGGGCCGGTGACACTGTGCTTGGTGCACCCCAGGGTGGGGTTTGCCCCCATGGCTGCCAGGGCACACTGCTGACTGCTGCTGAGCCTCCTGTCAGCCAGCACCCCCAGAGCCCTTCCTGCAGGGCTGCTCTCCCGCCACTCCTCTCCCAACCTGTACTTGTGGCCGGCTTTACTCCCTCCCAGGTGCAGGATCTGGCATTTGGACTCATTAAACATCATCCCATTAACTATAGCCCTGTGCTGCAATCTGTCCATATCCCTCTGTAAGACCTCCTGTCCCTTAAAAGAGTCAACAGCACCTCCCAGTTCAGTGTCACCAGCAAACTTGCTAAATGTGCATTCAACTCCTCCATCCAGATCATTGATAAATACATTGAACAGAACTGGCCCTAGAGTTGAGCCTTGAGGAACAGTGCTTGTGACTGATCAGTGGCTGGATGTAGCCTCATTCACTGCAGCACTTTGAGCTCTGCCCTTCAACCCGTTCTTCGCCCAGCGCACTGTGAACCCACTCATCCCACAGTTGCACAGCTTGTTCAGAAGGATGCTATGAGGCACAGTATTAAAAGCCTTGCTAAAATCCAGAAAAACTACATCCCCCCTTCTTCCCTTCATCCACTAGGCAGCTGACCTTATTATAGAAGGATATAAAAGTAGTTAAACAGGCCTTTCCCTTTGTGAACTCGTGTTGACTGTATTTGATTATTGCATTGTCCTTTAAATGCATTTCAGTGGTATTCAGCATAATCTCCATAATTTTTCCAGAATGAGGTTAGACTAAAAGGTCTGAAGTTTCCTGTATCTTCCCTCAAACACTTCTTGTAAACTGGAATAATATTGGCTAGCTTCCCTTCAGTGAGGACCTCACCAGGCTCCCAAGACCTCTGGTAGATGATTAAGAGGAGTACTTCTGAAACATCCACCAGCTCTTCCAGCACACTGGGATGATTGCCACCAGGCCTCATGCACATAGGAACATTAAACTGATATAACTGGTGCACTGCAGTTGCAGCATCCACAAAGGGAAAGTCACTGTTCCCACACACATGATCCTCCAACCCAGAGGACCAGGCATCCCAAAGTCTATCAGTATTATTAAAGACTGAGAAAAAAAAAAACCAACCAAAACAAAACCACTGAATGCCTCCACTTTTTCTTCATCCCTATTAGTCAGATGACCAGTAAGTATCAGTCCAATGCTTTCTTTAGACCCTCTCTTGCTATTAATGTACGTTAAAAAGCCCTTCTTGTTACCTGAAATAACACTGGCCAGTTTCAACTTTAATTGACCTTTGGCCCTTTGTGTCTTCTCCCTGCATAAACAAAGCACAGCTCTGTACTCTTCCTGTGAAGCCTGACCTCGTTTCTAGAAATCCTAGAGTTTATTTTTCCTCCTGACTTCCAAGTGAGCTTCCCTGTTCAGGCAAGCCGCTATTCTGCCCCACTTATTTGACTTAGGACACAAGGGGATTGCCTGCCTCTGTGCTTTTAAAATATGGTTCTTAAAGACTGACCAGCACTTGTGGACTCCTAAGCCCTCAAAAGCAGATTCCCAGGGTAGACTGCTAAACAGCTCCCTGAATAGCTTCAAGTTTGCTCTCCTGAAGTCCAGGGCAGCAACTCTGCTGTCCTTTTTTCTCATTACACTGAAAATGTTAAACTCAATCATTTTATGATCACTGTGGCCAAGACAGCCATCTACCACCACACACCCCCCGATCTTGCAGGAATAGCTGTTATCATCCTGAAAGATGTCTTGTCCAAGTTGATCTTTGGCAAACTGTGCCACTATCACGAATGCAAATCAGAATGAGCTTCACAGCTCTGCTCTAGCTGTGAGTTCAGTCAGATTCCTTAAAATAGCCCTTAAATGGCATAATAGTTTAACATCTAATTATTCCGTTTGAGAAAAGCTAAAAAGCCTTGACTTTGGTAAAGCGCGGTGTGTTTTGTGACTTAGATCATGAATCATTTCAGGATATGATGAGGAAGGAAATATTACAAAGGCCAAAACTGTATGTTTATGTGTCAGGCAGAAAGATACGGCATTGCCAACAAAACCTAAACACATGGACTCCGTGACCCTGGGAGCCTTTTTTGGGCAAGCCAGCTGCAGTCTGCAGCATGAGTATGTGGCAGTCTCCTGACCCATCTCACTGGTACTCCAGTTTTTTTCCAAAGAAGATGTATCTGGCTAGACAAGGCTAATGGATGTGATTTCATCTTACAAGACAGCTTAATGAGGAAAATCATCAGCCTTTAAAAGAACAACTTCTTGCTATGCACATTGACCCTCTAGTAGATGCAAAGAGCTCCCAGCAGGCAAGCAAATACTACTCTTTTTAGTGTGACTGCAGAGAAGAGACTTTGTTCAAAAGTGTCTTGGTTTACAACTCTTCTCAAGCTAGAAAAAGCCCATCTGTCTTCAAGTTAGGAAAGTATGATATTTTAGACTACAAGTAATTTGTAGCATGAGCTTTTAGGACACAGATTCTCCCAGGAAAAAAATGGAAGGCAGATAGTTTTCTGTCATAGACTTGTCCAAATAAATTATCTGTTTACTGAAAGGCAGGAATCGTCTACGAAACTCTTCCACTCCACTAGGAGTAGGAATATGCCAAAGAAAATTGTCAGACAGTGAAGTCAATGGAATAGATACTTACTGTTAAAAGTTAGGGATAACATCTTTTACTAATACTTTTCCATGCAAATTTAAGACTAGAACCCTGATCTTAAGTTTTGCTAGGTACAATTGTCAGTTTAATCTGGGTGAAACTAGCAATCTGAGAGTGACTGTCTGTACAGAAGCAACATCTGGAATAAAATAGCCTGTGAAAGCAGTCTTCAGGGATTTGCACCTGAAGACCTGAGGGGCTAGATGTGAATTTTGCTAATCTTTAAACTTTTGCGTGAAAGTAAATCCATACTGGTTTTTTGGGAAAGTATTTCCTCATGCAAGCAGAGATGATTGCATTTCTTACCAGATACAGAAGGCAGAAAGTAGCCCGTAGGTGTGGGTGTATCTTAAAGACTCACAGCTGCCCCTCCCTAAGTAAAATGAGACTATGTCAATAAGGTCTTTCTGTGTGAGTGGTATCTGAACGCTATCTAAAGGTTTGGATGGAGAAACAGTTGCCAGAAAACAGTGGGCTGAACAGAGGGAAAAGATCTAGTGAGAAAGCAGTATGCTAAAGTTACCAAAAGTGAGAAACTCTGGAGACCTGAAGTCCTGTTCAATCTGCAAGAACTAATGCAGAACATAAAGAGTTTGCTGGGGCTGTAGAAGGCCATTAGTTCTCACTATCACCAACAATGGTTCATAAGTCTTGGATCACATCTAAGAGCATAGTATCTGCTGTAAGCAAAATCTATAAAGGATCCTCTCAGGGACTTTCCAAACTGTTGCCTAGAAACTATTGGTGCTCCAGCACAACCATGCAATTCAGAGTATAAAATTTTAGTAGGGCCTGTAGCGATAGGACAAGGGGTAATGGTTTTAAACTAAAAGAGGGTAGATTCAGACTAGATATGAGGAAATTTCTTTTATCATAAGGGTGGTAAAAGGCTGTCACAGGTTGCCCAGAGAGGTGGTAGATGTCCCATCCTTGGAAACATTCAATACCAGGTTGGACAGAGCTCTGAGCAACCTGACCTAGTTGAAGATGTCCCTGCTTATTGCAGGACTGTTGGACAAGACGACCTTTAGTGTCTCCCAGACCAAACTATTCTATGATTCTATAATTGATGATGTCATCCCAACTTGTGCTTAGAAGTGGTACTTAGAAGTGAATGTATGAGTAACTAAGTAGTTAGTTCAAAACCATCCTTGTTCCATTTAAAGTAACAGCTTAACAAACAAAAGTGTTCAGGGAAATACTGCATATGTGTCTTTCCCCCTATCAAGGGGGGAAATCCTGCTATCAAGGAAAGGGAAATTTGCAACACTTGAATGTATGCTGTGGGTTTTTAGCACTATCATAATATAAAAAATGTGTAATAATTTTAATAATTAGAAATAGCAGTACTGGACCTGTCAAACTAACTGAGAGCAATACAGAATGTATAAAGTGTTACCAACATCTCTTGTTTAATATCTAGATTCCACTATTTGTCCTTATTTTTACTGTCTACAAAACAGTCTACTGATGACTTTTTTGTTCCTCTCTTTCTTTTTAGCAGTTATGACAAATATAATCAACACTTCTAGTTTCTTTTCCTCCAGGTAGCTCTGCTGTTTGAATCATCATTGGAAATAATTACAGTATCAACTTTAAGATTCAACAGGAGAAGGGAAAGAGACCTTTGCCTCTGTATTCTTCAGTTGGAGCCAACACATCAAGCCAAATTACCTTCTCATTTACACATGGGCAATTCCTCTGAAAACAATTTGGTGTTATGGGTGTAGCTGTGAGGGAATTTGGCACAATAGTTTGTGACAGTGATATTGCAAAAGGCTCTGAAATACTTTGGAGCCATGTAGCAGTGTCATAATTTTTGCAGAGAAATTGAATTAATTCACTCATACTGCAGACTCTGCTGTAGGCTTTAGTTGGTACTTTAAATTCAGGACCAATTTTGTATGGTCTATATAGTTCTGTACCATATGATAGCAGGGAAAAAAATTTGCCATCAGGACTTGAGGTTTTACAATACTTTTTTTTACAAAATATTAGCCATCTGTAGTGTGCTGTAGGGTTTCACATGATTAACAGATATGCGTGGCTACTAAGTCATCACTTATTTCAGCGTTCAACTAAACCAAAGTACAACAGATTTTAGAATGCCTTTTGCCTGTGTTTGTAACAGTCCATACTGACAGGAATTCACAGGACCTCCTTGAACAGGGATGCACTGCAAACCTTAGATTGCAGTCTCTCGAAATAAATTGCAATGTTAAAAGGCTGCAGTACTTCACAAAATATAGATGAAATCAGATCAGAACAAATTAAGCATTGACATGAATTATTTAGTTTTCAAAGTTTTTGTGGCACAAATATGCTATGTGACCATGTGCCATGCAATAACAGATTTACTGGTGCTTCCTAGCTCAAGAAATGTGTAGCAAATGAGGGGGAAAGGAAGATTTCTCTAAAATGTACTAACTGGAGCTGTTCAAATATTTGAAAAGCCATCACAATTATATATTCTTCTAAGATATGGTGAGAAAAACACTTACTGCATTTGTGATGTTTCCTTTCCCTGGAAGTGACTCATGTTTCTATCCTGTAAGATCTGTTATTGCAACATGCCCAACGAACACAGGCCAAAACCACAGACACTTTAAGGGCTTGCTTTTAAATACATGTAGTCTTTCATCAAAGGAGATATTTCAGAAAGATTTCACTTCTGAAGCCCCTGGACTGGGTGCAGGTGTCCAGATGTGGGCACTGGGGAGCTGCAGGGGTGGCCTATGAGGATAGACTGAGGCTACCCCATGACCAACACTGTTGGTTGCAACAGTTCCACCACAGGACACAGCTGAGTACATCAGCCACCATCAGGTGTGGAAAACCATATTTAAGAAAGGTCGGAAAATGCCCCAAGGAAAAGAGAACTGAGAGAGGAGGAGGGAATCAAGCAGAAATAACAGCAGGAACACCAAGGTGAGAGGAGGAGGTGCTCCGGAGTGGAGCAGATATTCCCAAAGGGACTGCAGCCTGTGGAGAGTGAGAAGGAAGGAGCAACAGAGAGAAACTGTGTCCTGACTGCAGCCTCCCACTGAACGGCCCGTAGCCTCACTGGAAGGACTGAATGTAACCTGTGCTGACAACAAGGTGGGAAGAGAGGCATCTGGAACGGAGTCAAGTGTGGGGAGGGAGAAGGGCTATATTCTCCCTAAGTGTTTGCAACGTGTGTTTCCATTTTGCTTCCCAATACTTGAATCAGTAATTGAATACTTACATTAATTGGCAATAAATTTAAGTTAAATTCTGCAAGTTGAGTCTGTTTTACTCATGACAGTAACTGGTAAGTGAGCTCACTGTTTTTATTCCAGCCCACACTTCTTGCTGTCTTGTTTTTCCCTCCTGTGGGGACAAGAGAGTAAGCAGTTGTATGGGTGCTTTGCTGTCAGCCATCTTTTTATGCTTTGGAGTGCCTCCCTCATTTTATAATTCTTCATCATTGTGATTACAGTAGTTTTTCTCCCTTTAGAGGTTCCTTTCCTCTAAACAAGTTCATCCAGAGCCTAAAAGCGGGGAAAAAATTTTGCTTATTGATGGAGACTAGTTTTCTAAAGGAGGTCCAAGGTGATGCTCGTCATCTCTGAAGGGCTGAACAGCAATATACAGGATCTAACTTACCTTTCAGTTGCACCTCAATTTATTTCATATATCAATTTCATATATATATCAATCGATTTATATCATGACACCCAAAACCAAGATCAAAGTGGTACTAATGTCCAGCTGTGGACAATTATGATTTTCAAAGCTTCTTGCCATACCATAACCCATTCACAAAAAAACCTACAAAGTATATAATAACTACCAACTTCACCTTGTGCTTAATTGTTATATTGCTAATTCTTTCCAGATTATTTTTTTTCATTTTATTATTTTTTCTTTTTAATGATACCTTCCAGGTAAATGAATCTGCAGTTGTTATAATACCAGAGAACGGTAGAAGGCAGAAATGCGGAAGGTTATTCTCTGGGAATCAATGGCTAGTTATTTTTTGCAGTTTGTAGAACAGACAGTCACAAGCCCTGACTTTCTCAGATATTCATAGCTGGACAGAGGTAGTCTTTAAGGGCATCAAATAGACTTAGAAACACAAGTTCCATGAATTTCCACAGAGTTTTAGGCAGCAAAGAAAGTACAACATATATTATTTAATGGTCTGAGGGGTAGAGACTGCTGCTGGCTATATCACTGATGTACCTATGTGGTAATAACAACATCCTGCAAGTCAGGATACATTAGCTTAGGTGTGGCTGGTTGTAGTGGAATGAAGCTGGGTTAATTAGCATTGATAATATACAACTGTGGGCTGGCTTCAGGGGCGGTGGGTTGGCTGAAGTAGATGAGGTGCAGCTGTGGTTGGTTAAGTGATTGAGTGACAATGAAGAGAGAGCAGCTGAGAAAGAAGCAAGAGGAGAGAGAGAACACTTGCCCTGGATGAGGTGAGGAGAAGGCAGCAGAGGGACACTATATGAAGAGTGTGCTGGTATGAGATGGTAAAAGACTTTGTTGCAGCTTGATAGTTTGGAGAGTGCTGCGATAGGTGGTCACTAATTGCTGTATTGCTTTCATACCTTTTCTGGTTACTCTGCAAAGCACATTACTACATGGACATAACTGGGTTAGCTTTCTGTGTCAAGCTGAATTATATAGAGTGTAGCCTTCTGAAAAGGGGATTTAAGGAGTTGTGAGGATGTTACATTATTTTATTCATGCTTTTTACAAGACAAAATTTTGCCTTAAGTGACCATGACAAGTGCCTTTGAACTTGAGTTCTTTGGTAGGCAGCTATTTCCAAGATGGTTAGAGATTGGAAGTCTAGCGCTTGTTTGGTTTTGGTTGTTTTTTTTGTTTGTTTGTTTTTACAGCTTGAAAATAGTATTTAGACCTGAAGATTTGCTTTCTCTCTCCCCCATTCTCCACTTTCTGTCTCTACTCAATTTTACATAATTCTAATAACTGAAGAAGTAATCCCCAAGAGAAGATAGTTAGTTTCCCTTTTACTTTTCTCACTTCCTTACTCTCTTTTTTTTTTTTTTTTTTTTTTTTTTTTTTTTTTCAGCTTTTAGCTAGACACTGCTACCCAGCCACGAGACTAAAGAATGACCAATACAATCCTTTGACCACAGTGGTAGGTGCAGTTTCCTTGCCAGATTATTAGCCTACAAGTAACTCCCTATTATCCCTTACTTCTTCTGTGCTCCACTAAACTTTAATCTGTGTTGTCCTAAATTGTCACATTAACACTTTTTTGAAAATGAATTTGTTGATGAAGAGCCAACTGTGCATTCAGACAAAACAACATGCACTTTTTTCATATTTTTTCTTCTTTTACATGAAAAATTTCTTTCTATCTTCTGACCACATCTGAAAGCCTTTTCCAAAATTGGCCATTCCACTGGAGAAAACTGAAAATTCTTTTAGAATAGCCAGTCGCCCATTTCTCATTTTCATTGTGTTTATTTCCCCTTTTCACTTATTAAAAAAATTAGTCAGACAATAACAGTTCCACAGTTGGTCTACACAGTACTACTCTAATTTCAGGTTTTCACTTTTCTTGAATTTATTTTGCCATTTGAATTCAAATTTTGCAGGGGTTTTTTTTGTGTTGTTAGACTCTTATCTAACACATCTAATAAGTACATACAGTGCTGGTTCTAGTATAATGAAAAGAAAAACTGTTTGGCTAGAAATATCACTGTATGTTGCTTCTAAGATGATGAATTCTGAAGAATTACATCGAGAACGGGAAGGCAATCGGGTTTGTTCTAAGTGAGTAATACAAGATCACAGTGGCTTCAGACAAGGCACCCAACTTATGAGAGAGGTTAATTAAACCCACATACGTGCAGTAAAGTGCTGGTAACAAAAATAAATTAATTCACTGAAGATAACCACAATAGGACAGCTAGTTTTGTGACACAGATTCTTTAAATTCTTTTGGGTCCTCCATATCTCCCATTCAGAAGTCTTTCCTTGCTCTACTGGTATCTCCCTTTTAAATTTAGTTTGGACTAAATATGTTCTTTAAATATGTTCTGGAAGGTGATTGATGTTGCTGCTTAATAGGTTACAACCTTGCCTGGAACTCTTGGGCTCTGAACACAGCCATGTAAATCCCACCCAACAAATTTGCTTACACTGATAAGTAGATGTGTTGTCTAATATTACACAAGAAGACTTCTTGTGGTGGGACAGCTTTGCAAACAGCCAAATGCCCACTCTGCTACTCACTCAGCCTCCCTCCTCAGCAGGACAGGGGAAGAAAATAGGATGAAAAACCTCATGGGTTGATATAAAGGCAAGGATGTTGCTTTCCACTTTGCTATTGCTGACAAAACAGACTTAACTTGGGGAAAATTAATTTAATTTACTAACAAATAAAATAGATTTGGCTGTGTCCTGCAGTGGGTCCACTGGAAGCGTCTGGACCTGGCTGTGTCTGGCAGTCCCAGCCTCTCCTCACACAGACCCCTGCAGCCCCCTGTCAGCAGCTGGTTACCACCACCGAACACACTTCTGTAGTCTGAAATAGGGTAATGCTGTTACAGTGCCTCCGTCCATCCTTTGATGCCAAATATCCTGACCAGCCTCACTACTTTCAGCATGAATGCCCTCAGGAGTGCACTGAGAACAAAGCCCCGTGGAAAAGACAGGGGGAAACTTTGCTGATCCACACAGCATGAGCTGACACTTCTACAGCATTTTGTGTGGCCTTGACAACGTGCCCAGTCTTCTTATTTACTTAATTTACTGGTCTGACTACCTTAGTACTTCAGCAGCAAGATATATGTCTAAAGAGCCTCCTGGTACCCAACACACATCCTATGCCAAATTTGCACTATGAAAGGATAATGTAAAAAGCTGTAACAAAAACATGTTGCCACTTCGTTCCCTTAATGACTAGCATTGGGTGGACCAGAACAGCTGCAGCATTTAGAAGGCCCTCCCTGTCCCCAGTTTCTTCACTTTCACAGAAAACACCTTCCTTTGGATCCTGCCATCAGCTCTAGCCAGCCACAACAAAGACTGGGATGATAGGGCATGTCTTGCTGCCCTTTATTCTTTACTTATAAGTACACAGACTTGTTTAGTTGTTTGCCATGTGATGCAATGGGTGGCCACTCTGAGTAATGCAAGAGAACCCTTCCTGTCATCACATTCTCATGACAGCAACTATTGAAAAATGATTACAGGAGTGCACGCTTCATTCCTGCAGACTTGCATGCAGACTCCTGAAACATGAATGAGATAAATAATCCTTCCAGACAAGAAGCTGAGAAAGAATAAACATGCAGTCTTAATTATGTTGTTTGGACAAGGCACAAGGATGCTTTGCTTATTGATTATGCTTCTGTATTGATTTCCCACATGAGCTGTGACAGTTCAGTTTACAAAAAAAGGTTTTATATTTTTTCTTTATGATGAAGTATTATGTATTCAATGTACAAAGTATGTCTTTAAGAGAAAAACTGGTATAACTTAGTATTCACTTCCTCTGTAAAAAGTCAGCTAGATATCTAAGACACCGCAGTTTGATCAGTACAAAGGAACTGAATACCTCAAGTGTAACTGTAGGCATGGACACTTTAGTTACTTTCATTGAAATTATGTGAAATACTTATAAATAAATAGAACCTACAGCTCGGCATATGCACTCTTTCATTATAGTCTGTGTGTCCTGTCATCAAATTAAAGCCCTACAGTTTAAATGTTAATGTTTTGTCCCCTGCTGGAGTTCACAATGTAACTGCATACTAACAAAACTTACATATTAAGCTCATATTAAATGCATTCTTGACTGGCTGGTCTTTCCACCCTTTCTGCCTTTCCTGCCAAAGTAAGTGTGATATTAACATCTCCTAATTTTTTTTAAAAAATTGATGGGATTGTTCCATTCTCTGATTCCAAAAAACCACAGAAGAGTGTGATTTCATTTCCACTATGTTTTGGTAAAGGCTGGTATCTGTGTTGATTCTTTTTGTTACAGGATCTGTTCACATAAATCTAAAGAGGGACATGAATCTTTTATTTCATAGATTCTTTTCCTCCCCAGAAGTCTCATTTTGGATTTTACAATTCTAGATGTGCTTCAATTATTCTGTTCCCCTTATCCTATATGCAGGAGATGGTTATGGATGCTGTGGCTAATTAACAATCTAAGTGCACAAATGTCTCCTTGAAAACAAGGTCTGGCACTAGACTAAATGAACATTCTGATTGCTCATTAAATGCAGTAGTTTCTCTGCAAGTCGGGTAATACTAACAAGGCACTCTTTTTATACATCCTGTTTCCTCCCCCCTCACCATTTTTGTGAACAATTTTTCCCCTTTTCCTCAAGAAGTGCATGAAGGTAGCTCTATTTTTCTCTCTGTTTTTCTGATACACCCTCTTTCCTTCTCTGCCTTCACTGCACTGCAATGCTCACCTAGAGCCAAGGGCTGTGTAAGCGCACACTTTCCAAGGCTGCCTTAGTGGCAATGTCCTGGCTCACAGGTGGAGCACGTTCATTTAGCATTTCAGGTGGCAGGCTGTGCCAGGACAAACAGGTAACAATCAGTCTTACAGTGTCTTACAGGGTAGCTATAAGTTTTCCTACTGTTAATTTGCTACTCTTTACAAATCTAATGAAGCCTTGCCTCAGGGGTCCACCTTTAAGATGGAGCCTACTGTTTTTGCTTTAGGTAAAGTTACTTTAAAAGATTTCTTTAGATTGTATACACCAAAATAGCATTGTCTGAGGTGTTGAGTGCTTGATGGAAATCATCACACTTCCATGAGGGGCAATTTCCTTATCCCTATATAAAGCTTTGTTAGTATTTCTTGTAAGAGTTGCTTGCCTGGCAACCACTGAAAAGTCTGGAGAAGTAAGATAAATTTCTTAGCTCAATTATATCTCAGCCTGTTTCTAGCTTAGGGAATATGTCATACCTTTGAGTGCTGGTGTTCCTCACTGAAAGTCTGATTTTAACTTTGCACCCATAGGCACTTCAAAAACTTGTAGCCCTATCTAACTTGTATGTTTGATTGTAGCTACATAAAACATGTCTGTAACATAAAAGTGATCTTATATGAACTCATGATGTGTAAGTATGAAAATTTTGAAAATAAAAATATTGTATGTTAGTTCTATGTTATGCTCACAACACAAGGAAATCTGCTCCTTCTAAGTTTGTTTGTTTTGGCCTTCATGCAACAAAGCACTTAAGTCAAGGCTTAACTGCCTTTGAAAGATGATTTACAATGTTAAGTGAAAAATGAACTTTAGAAACCCTGCATCAAAATTTATTTTTGTATAACCCAATTGCCAGCAAAGGTTATCTGAAATTAATGTAGCATATTATTTTTTGACATAATGAAAATTTTAGTAGAAATATTTGAAATTAGCACCATTATAATTTATAATTGAATATTTTTGCAGGAAATTCATATGCCAACGGTAGTATTGAGAAGACAGTAATTTAATAAGTATTTCTTAAAAACCACAAATTATATTATCACAAAATAAAATTATATGTATATATGATTATTAACTAGTAATAATTTACCCATAATGCTGATGTTGGTACTTAAAAACATGCTCCAACTTGTCTACTGTGATTAAATGCCAGTGTTTTCTCTGAACTATACTGCCTGTCACATATTTCATGAAGACAAAATCCAATCAAGTATTGATGAACTTAGAAAATTCTGTCTGTTCAACTTCTTTGAATTAATTGTAAAAAAATGGCTTAATATCAAACTTTAAATAATTAAAACCTAGTCAGTAGATTAAGTTGCTTTTGTGCTTCCCATGTTTACACTTGTTGTGGTTTAACCCAGCTGGTAACTAACCACCACAGAGCCGCTCAGTCACACCCCCCACAGCAGTATAGGGGAAGAGAATTGGAAGAGTAAAAGTGCAAAAAATCATGGGTTGAGATAAAGACAGTTTAATGGGTAAAGCAAAAGCCCTGTGTGTAAGCAAAACAAACCAAGGCATTCATTCACCGCTTCCATGGGCTGGCAGGGGCTCAGTCACCCCCGGGAAAGCAGGGCTGCAGCACAGGTCAGGGTTACTTGGGAAGACAAACACTGTTACTCTGAATGTCCCCTGCTTCCTTCTTCCTCCAGCTTTATATGCTGAGCATGATGTCCTATGGTATAGAATATCTCTTTGATGAGTTGGACTCAGTTGTCCCAGCTGTGTCCAGTCTCAACTTCTTGTACGCCCCTGAGTCTACTCACTGGTGAGTTGGGGCGAGAGGCAGAAAACACAGTGACACTGTGTAAGCACTGCTCAGCAATAACCCGAGTATATCTGTATTATCAACATTGTTTTCAGCACAAATCCAAAACATAGCCCCATAGTAGTTACTATGAAGAAAATTAACTCTATCCTAGCCAAAACTAGCACACCACCACAATTCTGATTTTCCAGTCACTGGGGGATGGGCTGAGGTAAATGCCCACACCAGTCCCTTTTCAGAATATGACCGAGTGAGCATGGGAAATCTCTCAAGAGCAGTGAAGTCATTAAAATACACCAACATTAATATAATATGAAAAAGTAGAAGATTTCCAGTCATTATACTTTTCCTTTTTCACTTAGAAGAAGGTAATTAAATGCATGAGCAGAAGTGGAAAGGTCTCTGTCATGTATGTGTATCACCTGTTTAATGGCAGGATCTGATCAAAATATGGTTTGAGTCTAATCAAAACATGGCTAAACTTATTTTCAGTCTCTTTTGTAAGAATTTTTGCCCATTAGGAGGGACGTATGCTACAGAAATATTTGTCAAGCCATTCAACCTTCACTTTGACCAGTGTTTAAAATAAACTTGCTAACAAGTATTTAAATTCTTAAAGCACAGAAGCCAGCAGCTTAGTTTTCAGAAAAATAATTTGCTAGTCATTACTTATAAATATCTCTCATTCACTTACTTTTTATTGTCTGCACTGCCTCCATTGGAAGTCAGCTTATTTGGTGGATATTTAATACTTTTTGCAGGGAAAAAGAGAATAACTGATTATGCTTGTAATAGACCACAGAAGAAAAGGTTATATGAGGCAGCCACCACCCAACATGTTTTCCCTTGAACAACACAGAGTGGATACCATCCGCTGATCTCCCATCACTTCTAATTAAAACTAATACCACGCTGGAAGCAAATACATACTTGCATCTATGCATACAGTAGTGTGTGTGTATATATATATATATATATATGCAGAGATATATGTTTATATCTTCTGTAAGACAAAAGTTTTGAATAAGAATAATAGAGTATTTTCTATATGACTGAAATTCCATTTAAAGTGATGATATTTCTAAGTAAAAGACTGCACACTATTTGTAGCCTAATTAGACAACAGACTAATGGCTTCTCTTCATATGAACTATAGAGGAGGTAATAACGTATATTGCTATAAATCTTTTTTATTTACATTGAAGTATATATGTAGACAGAAAATCTGGCAGAGTGCTTCCTTAAGAGCAGTGTATTTGCCCACAGACTGACTAGTTCTATCTAGAGAAGTGCAAACGTAGTATTTGAGGCCAAATTCTCTTCAGGCATAATACAGTGGTATCATGACAGTTACTTTGTTCTAGAAGACAGGTCTATCTAATATTACTTACTCTTTTCCAGGTATTAGACTTTTTTTTCTATTCAAGAATAAATATGAATTATTATTGGTTGTGACAAAACAGCCATAGCATAAATTTATCTGGCTCTACATGGAAAACTAACCATCATTTAAAAATTAATTTCACAGAATTATGTAAAAGTAATTTGATTTTGTTACAAGTATGCTTTAAAGTGAAGATCTATACTACATCATTTCAATACAGAACCTGAGACC
This sequence comes from Falco rusticolus, assembly GCF_015220075.1. Lineage (NCBI taxonomy): Eukaryota > Metazoa > Chordata > Aves > Falconiformes > Falconidae > Falco > Falco rusticolus. The sequence continues at coordinate 85,938,303 of NC_051190.1, forward strand.
TGATACTCACAGTAAAACTGTAATGACTAAATTTTTTGAACCTGTTAGGTCTCTAAAGTCTAACAGGCAATATTACATCATTCTTTAATATATTATGATTCTGTGAATAACATTGTTTTCTTTTTAGGCATTTCCTTTAAAATCAAGAGTTTTTTCCTTCGTAAATTTTCATCGAGGCACAGTACAAATGTTCTTTTTCTTCTTAGTTCTGATTATAAAAAGGACTGTCAACAGACTTGCTCAATAGATAGTCATTTCATAGTCGGGAAATATTTTAGCTGTCCACTTTCCCTGTTTCAGATGTGCTTTCCTATCTGTATCCATTAGATGACTGATCCTGATTTCTTCTGACGTATAAACTTGAGTTTTACCTACCTCTTACCCATAAACTAGCAGCACTGTAAATAGTTTGATTTCTTTTTTCAAGTGTTATCAGTGTAATACATATCTTCTGCTCTATGCAGGACTACAGACAATGTAACAGCAGTTCTGCAAATACAAATTGTGTATCATTTTAGACAAGACAGCCAGTAAGACAAGCTTTTTCTCATTGAAAAAAATTTTCCTGACAATTCTTGTGGTAATAGCCACAGTTGTTATGGAATATTTATTACTTAGTTGCTAGGTGGTTTGAGACAGTTAAACATGAGTAGTGCTACAACTTGGAACAAGGGTTTTCATTCTTAAGAATAAAACTGATGTCCATTAGATTCAGCAGGTCGATTCACAACAAGCAACCAAAATGAAGCATAATATGAAGATTCACAGCAGCTGTATATGTAAACCTCAGTAAATTTTATTCATTTTCTCACCGTAAGAAGCAACTATGAAACTGAATTAGTAATTGCAGAGGTTGTAGAGTTAATGACTACATGAGTAGATTTGTAGGTAGGAAACAATCCTTAATTTTTTTAACTTGGAAGAAGTTAAAATTAATCTTAGTCTTATGTGCTACTTTTCTGAAAACCAAGTTCAAGTTCTAAAACAAGTTTTCAGATGAGCAAATAATAAACATTTTGCAATTCCAGATTGTGGAATTATTCCTTACAAATTGGGCACATGGTTAAGTTATAGATGCCTGGATCCTACTGAATCCTCTTTTCTGAAAACATGTTTCATTCCTAATAATCACTTTTCACTTAGGCAGTTACCTCAGAAATTTTGTGCTATTTTAGCTCCTTGACTAGAGGAAATACACTTCTAAGAATTGTGATAGTGACTATAAAATGACAAATGGTAAAAGATAAATGATAAAATCTCTTGTTGGCACACAGAGGTCATAATTTACACATGAATTATTATTTGTATATGGAACAAACATTTCACAGACACGTAGGCATATAAAAGACTCACAGATTTTAAATCTGAAAAGGACTTATATTCAGATAGGCTGACTTTGTACAGTATAGGCCAGTATCCCTGCACTGATATTTTTATTCAACTAGTATACATCTTAAAGGGAAAAGTCTGGTTTGTCTAGGAATGGACATATTTAGTCCACAGATGTTCATGATAAATCATGGGTTTAGACCTCTCATTGTCTGTATCAAATATATAAATAATATAAATTTGTAAATCCTATGTGAATTGGACATATAAAACAAAGAAGCATCTTCCATAACACTATTATGCTAAGGGGTGTTGGTGTGTGTGGGTGTGGATGTGTGGGTGTGTGCGTGTTACATCTTGAATAATAAACATTGATTCCCAAAAGGTAAGTCCATCACTCTGATTGTTCATTTCTATAGTCACCAGGTAAAACTTAAATTTCATTCCTCTCCTAGAATACATTTAAGAAAGATTTGATTAATTATTAATAAAACCTATTGTCCATAGAGGAATTGTGACATCCCTGCACTTCCAAATAGCAGGCACAACCTGAAACTGATGGCTAAATATGAGTGAGGAGGAAATATATACCACATGGTTTTACACCAGTGACTGACTGAAGATCTCAAGTTAGGAATAGTTTTCTTATTTAGTCAGCTGGGAGAAATAGCTTTCATCAAAGACTGATTTAGCTTATTTAAGATATGAATTGCATCATGGAGTTTCTTATTTCCCTGTATTCCCCAAATTCCACTTCAAAATTATTCTTAGCTGATGTTAACAAGTATAGCTGTACAGACAATGTAATGCTTCTCAGTTATTCAGTATAAGTAATAAATTCTTTTGTTTCAAGGAATATTTGGAAGCACTGATTTTTTTACGTAGTATTTAGGAATAAGTTGCCACTTTCACATCTGAAATAAAAGAGAATGGTTTCCATATCCAGCAATAATTACTGAGGGCTTTAATTATAAGCATTTGAACACAATTTTATGCAGAAACAGACAGACTTCACTTTTTTTTTTTAATCTCGATGATTTTATTATAAAAGATTTTATCAATAGGAGTATAAACTTTAAAATTATCTGAAAATGAAAATTGGGACCTTTTCCCCTCAAAAAAATATCAGAGAAGAATATTCATATTTAATTTTTGGAATGAAACACCCAATGTGTTAAAAATTATAGTCTTTTTTTCAGAAACTGAGGTTTTTCATTAATCGGTATTTCCTTATGAAAAAGTAATAAGAAATTAATTACAGTCATAATCTGAATTTTTCTCACATTAGTAAGAAAGATTCCCAGATCATGGTGTTCAATGGAATATTTTCAGATTATGACTGAACTGAAAACACTATTTTATTAAAAATTCCATTTCATTCTTAAAATTATATCCTATACTGTTTTCAGAAGGCCAGATTTCCAAGGAAAAGGGGTAGGTAGCGTTATTGATATGCATTGACATATTTGAATGAAACATAAAAGATTCTGAGTTTGCAAGCTCTTCTTCAGCCCTGATACAAAAATAGAAAAGCTCTTTTTTTTTTCACAAGCTGGGAACATTCATGCTACAAAAAATCTACACCTTTCAGGTTCATGAGCTTTAGTTTCCAGATCAGCTAAACATTTTAAATTTTTGGCTTGTTTTGCAAGGGTTTTTTGTAGGTCTCTTTTAAGACTCTGAAGTAACGGGTCAAAGAAGGATTGCTTTGAAAAATCTCATGTCTCCTAGTGGCTAGTCCTATCACAGTTCCTTGAATGAGTATGCTCTGATTGACAGACATTGTTCTGGTTTTATCCACCCAAGCTGCAAATGCCTGTGGATCATGGGATAAAACGTACCACACTGTGGAGTGTGCATGTGGAGAAACTATGATTAAGATAGTTTTGTGAGCAGGGTTTACTGATGGTAGCAATAGGTTTGAATTTGCAGGTTGCTTTTTTTACACTGGCATGATAAACTGGTGTTTGTAGGTTGGCTTAAATTTGAAAGCAAGACGTTGGGTTTTCAGTTTGGGTTTTTCTGGGGTTTTTTTGGTTTGGTTTTTTTTTTTTTTTTACAATATGCTTATCTTCTGGCATACTTTGTGATTTTGTGTGGAAGATTCTACTTCTGAAATACTCATCACTATATTACTATTACTAATATAATTACTGCAATCTTTTTAATAGAAGGATTCTAGTGACATTTTTCACTTTCATCAACACCTATTATGGAACAGAATCCTGCTAAATATAAGATCCTTTGTTTCATAACAAATTGTGATTATAATTTTTTTAATTAAGGTGGATGCTAGCAGTCCTGAATAAGAATGTAAAGCTGAAATCTCTTAGAGGAAAGACATTTCTAGCAGAAAAAAACCCTACAGACCTTATCAAAATTCTGCACTTCCAATAAAAATTTTGTTTAGAATTTATTTCCTAAATTAAGTGCTTTCAAAACTTTTAATTCTGTTTTTGGCAGAACTCATATATTTTCAAGAAAAATTTTAATCATGGTGATCTAGCATTGCGGATTGAAAATTCTTGCCTCCAATAACAGTCATTCTGATCTACATATGAATATGTCATCATACTGGTAGTCAGTACTATGACTGGTAGTCAGTACTAGAATTCAAACTACTAGTGGCTGCATGAGAACTAGTATAAAATCTTCAACATTCAGTATTCTCTGATAGCAATACAGATCCAAATGAATGTTCATTGCAGTGGTGTAAACTCTAGCTTTTCCATATATTGCTACTCATCAGGCCCATTCAAAGGCTCTGATCCTCATTTAATGCACCAATCCCTTGACATCTGTGATTTTTTAAAAATATTCCATTCTATTTTTTATTTCATTCCACATAACCCATAAACACACATCAGCAACAGAACTCTATTTACCACAGTGAAAACATCTCCATAAATAGCAGTGGTATCTGTGCAACTGTGAGAACAAGGTGAGCAGATTTCAACTCTGAACATTAATATCCCATTTTGCCTGATTCCTTGTGCTGCCATCCATTCCCTACTGCACTACTAATGATAATGGTAATGACAATAAGGACTTACTGTCAGCCATTTTTATGGTCTTCATCTGTAACACAATTCATTTTAAAAATTACTTTAGAACATTTGGGAACACTAGCTTTTATATTCTGATCTTGAAAATAGTTTTGTTCGTGCTTGGCTTGATTCACTTGTAATCCTACTGCACTCACTGACACTAGTCATGTGAATACAGATACCTGAGTGCTGCACTGCCTCCAGGAAAAGTATAGGTCTCCAGAAGTGAGTGTCTCTGCACCAGTTTTCTGCCTTTGTGAAAGCATTTTTCTCAACAGTTTTTCATCATTTATAACAGGGTAAAATGAGAAGATTCTAACTCCTTGGTCAGATCTTCAGAGACATAGCTCCGTTTACTTCAAAACCAATTTACTGTACCTGAGGATACAGTTCTGTATATTTTTTCTAAGTCTAAGAGTTATTCACATTTTCACCTGTTACTTGTGAACATTAAATGTTTCATATTGCTTGTCTTAGATGACCAGGACAACCTTTTTTTTGGTCCAATTTATTCTATAGCAACATGAAATACATACATCAGTTTCACCTTGTTAAAAGTATTGAGAACTTTCTCAAATTTTGCGTGCTGAGCAGAAGCACTCTGTATTTTTATGATATCTAAATAGTCTGGGATCCTAAAGTGTTATCTGCAATTATTCCTACTTCTAGTTCCAACTAAGTTGCAACTCTTCCATCTTTTTTCTACCTTCACAAAACATTTTCCTTTGCCAAAGTAAGATTTATGATATTGCTCTGTTTTTCCACTCTTACTAATTGGTTAACACCACACTTTATAGTTCTAATAAAAAAACAGCTGCTCCCATTTTACATGTTTGGACACTTTTTATAGAGGGAAGAAACTTAAATAAAGATGAATTGAAAGAAAGTGGAAATTAAGTTTAATTACCACCACCAGAACAAACCACTTAAAGAATTACAGCACTTCAGTATAGATTTTGTGACCACTGCAGACAATAGAAAATTTTCCAATGACTTTAACAGCATTTGGATTTGGTCCCTGAAACTCAATTACTTGCATTGCAGAAGGAGAACTAAGTCCAGGGCAAGCTCACTCCCCTGATCAATGGTGCCTGTGGGCATTAAAATGCATATTAGAATATTTTTATGATATGTATGTGCTTACAGTTAAGGACACACATAACCTTACTTCCCTTATTTGGGGACCATAAGTACCTTTAGTCAATGTTCAGAGGCAGGTGAAGCCGTGGTAAAAATACCTGGAAAAACATGCCTCCAGGAGCATTTCCAGCAGAGCCCATCCAAACACCACCCTGAGGGATGTAAAGGAGTAACAAAAGCATACTTTAAATAAATAGTCTTTGAACCAGCTAGCTTGGCAACTGCATATGATACAATTTTGGCAAACTGACAACTAGTGGAAACTACAAAACATGCTGAGAAAACTGGCTGAATACCTGGGTGGCTCTTCTACCCTGTGTTTTGTGTTCTGTTAGTGCCTGTCTAAAGTGAATATACTTGCTGTTTTGCTGGACTGGGGGATGGGTCCCACAGAGCGCATAGGAACTGAAAAGCCCATCAAATGGCTTAGATTTTGGAGTTGTTTTGTCCCATTCACACCCTTTCCCCTCCAAAACATCCCTACGATAAATTAATATTGGTGAAAAGTGTGTATTTGTACTCAGGTTTTAAAATTCAGGGGAAGTTGCTACAAGCAGATGGCAAGCAGCTTCTACTGCTTTTTTTTCACTTTATCCGTAGGGCAGAGGGAGCATTGTTGAAGTACATTTGAACATTGCTACTTGAAATCATGTAGGAAAAACATTCTTTTTTTTGGGAAGAGATATTTGCTTATAGTACAGATTATAAAAGCAGCTTCAGGAAGGGATGATGGAGAGAGGAAACACCTCTCAGTTGTTGAAATGTTGCCAATACCATTCCTTCTAAATCTGTAACTTTGTCTCTGCGAGATGTCAGTCATGATGTTCTATGAAAGAACATTAAAATACACTTCTCGATTAATTGGTGCACAAATTATTTCTCATTTGATCTGTAAGCATTAAATTTAATTCTAATGCACTTCTAGTGACTCTGGATCTGTTATATGAATTTGGAATGAATTTAGCCTTTATGTTTTAATTTGCTCAGCCACCTTATCTAAATAGAATATTCTAAGGTTTGGAACAGCTGAAATACTGCTAGTAATTCTTAACTCCAATTTAAATACTTCTGAAATCAATTTACAGACCAAGTAAGCTTCCTCTTTGATTGAACAAATATGTTTTCCTGCTTCTGATCTCTGGACAGTAAGTTAATGTTGTTGCCTCATCAATTTTTCGTAACATACAGTATGTTGTTCAGTAATATGCCCCTGAGAATGCAGCTGGAATGTAATTGATATTCTTTTCTTCATTTTGAAAACAGTTTCCCAAGAACATTTTGATTTAAAAGTAAATGGACGTTTGCAGAGCAAGGTAAAGATGATTTACATACTACTTTCTGCTGTAAATAGCTCATTTGGAAGTATACAAAATGGCTTGTTTTAGAAGCAGAATGTTCTTGTCTTGCAATATTGCACCTACATTCAGGACAGGGAAAACCTGTCTAGATATTCATATCACTTTCAGCACCGTAAGAGCTGAACACTTTATTTTTTGTCAACATGCCAAATCCTGATATCTTGATCAGATTTTACTCACTTTGTAGTGGGCCACTCCATTACCACGTGAGGAATTAGAATGTTGGATAAAATGAAGTCGCTATATGTATTTTTGTGGTTAATGATAATAAGAATTTGAATTTTGAAACCCTGATTATTTTTTATACACTTGCTGTTTAAGCAAAACCTCTGCTGAAAATGAAGATTTGCTTCACTAAGGCTTTCCAAATATTTCCATTTCAAACACCATATCCTGTATTTTTTCTTACCAAATTTTATATATTTTCTGACTTCATAACCTTCTTTTATAAGGACAAGCTAAACATGTCTTTTTTCTAACTCTTAGTTTGCTTAGTTTATAGTAAGGGGAAATTCTCACTGAACATTGTAGAAAACATGCTTATTCATAATAATCACAGTTTGGGACAATTGTTAGAACCAGCATCTTATGCAATGGGTTAGTTTTATTCATCCTGGTAATTTGCAAAAAAAATATTAGAGTTGTTTTTTTATGACATTATACAAAAATACATTCCCATGACATCTGGGCTTACTGTTGTCTTAGTGGGTACATTTTTCATGTACTCTATTATCTCAATTGCCCAAGATCTGGCAGCATTTGCATCTTAGAAGCCTTGCACAAAACTATAGTTACCATTCATATTATCAGGACCTATTTTTTCTAGACACTGATTGTTCCAAAATATATAGCTTATGTATTTGATTATGCTTGACGATGCCAATACATTACCTCTAGGAATTCCCATGCATTGCCATAACTTCCAGAAATAATATCTGTAATATTTGCTCTTGTTAACTATAGCAATTTAGCATTCTCATTACATATGCAAAGTATACACTGTTATGAAAATTCATCAAAAACATCACCTGTGTTTTGCTATGCTTATGCTTGTTAGCAAGAGCCAGACTAAATGTTTATCATGATCCTTATGTGCTTAATTAATGTCCTTGTATGCAAAGTACATGCATAGTGTCAACGGATACCTGTAAAAGCTATTGTCAATAATCATAAGCACTTCAGAGCAACAAAACCTCTGCCAGGTTTTTAGCCTACTTGACACAATTCCATCTAAAAAAAATAATTAATACAGAAAAATGTTTAGATATAGGTAAAACAGAAGTAAATGCTTGTGGAGATTTTAAGTAGTAGCAAAATACAAATAATATCAAGTAGAAAACACATGATTACTTATGAAACAATTCCACATAATCCTGAAATCCCTCAGAGTCTTTCACTCTACTTCTTTCAAGTCTGTATGGGGCAAATAGCGCCTTTTAAAAGTCAAATTAACTTATTTGGTTTGATATTATGCAAACCATATATCATACATTTGAAGTATTACAGATTGCATTTTAACTTAAAACAACAAAAACCCACTTTTTGCCATATATACATGACCTTACTTTTCAGCCAAATTGTTTCTCTACCATCAGAATTCAGGTAATGACACGTAACTGTAGATCACGGAGTTATTTCCACGGTCAGCACTACATACGTACTACATAGGCTATCTCTATATCTCTGTTGCAAAGATTTGGGGTCAGCCCCATGTTTTCATAAATGTTTTCTACTTCTGTCATTCAAATACTGAGTAAAACAAGACTTAACTTCTTCTTTTGGCCTCTACCTTCTGAGGCAAATAATTTATCTTGCTTTTAGTTATATTATGCACCATGACAACGAGCACAATATTGTTATTCTTTTATCAATTCACACATACACACAGAAATAGTTTATAGCACATCTTATTAATAGTGACAGGATAGTACCAGCAAGGACTGAACTTGTGACATCTGGCAAAATCATCCACTTATGTTATAAATAGTTTTTTTACCCAAAGCTTGATTATACAATACCATACAAACGATATGGTTACCGTTAGTGCTGGAGAAATACCACACAAGGAATGGTCTTTGTGTAGATATATTTTTGTAGAAGTTTGGTGTACAAGCTAACATGAAAAACACAAAGACCCTATCCTACCGTCACAGAAAACAGATTTACTATTTGCGAAGAGCTATAGCTAACCGAGGACTGCTAAAGCCATCTTTAAATCAACAGCTTTAGAGAAGTGTAAATTAAATTTTTGGTGTAAAAATTATTCCAATTAATCACCATGTAATAAATAAGCTATGAATTCCAAATAGTGTGTTCTAGCTTTTCTCTAATGAACCACCTCTCATTGCTTACACATAGTGTTTGACTAGGAATAAAACACTACACTTTAAATAAAAAACAACCATCTTTCTGGTAATGACTTGGCTGCCCAGGGAAAGAAAAAGATCCATATGTATTGGAACATAAATACAGACTTCTTTCATCAAAGAAGTACAGAGTTCTCACCTTATACAAACTCCAGCTTTTCTCTGTCTGGGCCCTCTTTCATGCACTGTTTGTTCACAAGGCTTTGCAAGTTCATAAACTCCAAGCTCAGAGAATTTCAGCCATTTTGGACTTCAGAAGTCTTGGGGAAGGAAGATTTGCTTATGCCTGCATCAGTTATCTTAGCAAAAAGGCTAACAGCCTCCTGGAAGTGTAATATACTGCGCTATAATAGCCTCCTATTCTCTGATTTGTATACCTATTTGGGAAGGTGGTAAAGAGAAAGAACAGGAAAATCCTAGGAAGGGAAGGACTGATTGTTACAATTCCAAATCTAAGGCTCATGTCCTAATGCACATAGTGCAGCACAGTGGGGAGCAAATCATTGGGAGATCCTTTCCTTAATCAGAATCATGGAGGAGCAGCTAAAAACTCTCAGGGACTGTATGTTGTGTGTTTGGCACCGCAACTATAAATTGCTACTATTTGGTGGATGTAACACTTCACTGATGAAAAAGTAAGAAAACGGAGTTTTCCTGCTGCACTAAGATCCCTTTTAATATTAGGCTGCTTTCAAGAATAAGCAGAAAAGAAAGCTAATCTAGAATACATAGATGACAGCCTTAAGAAATTAGTTCCTATGTTTGGAGAGATATTTCGCAAAACAAAAAACAGAGTATACTTTGTAGTTACCTTTTGGGGTGATAGAACAGGATAATCCTTTTGGTAGTACCCTCTCTGCTCATTCTTACTCTTGCTTCATTTGCTTAGCATTGTCTATACATTTGTATTTAAGCTGAAAGTTGGGTAGTTAGATGATACATGTAAAAGTAACTTTTTTTTTTGCATGTGTTTTTTTCTCTTAATCATAACCATTTTCCTGATCTGGTTTACAAAGGAGTCCCACAGACACTGCACTGGCCCAGTGAGGTACCATGAACACTTGTGGGAGTGTGAGAATGAGCAGCTGGCACACAGAGGGCCAGAACTTCTGGAACTGGCTTTGTCACCTCAAAGAAAATTTCTGAAACTGCAGGCTTCACTCTGATTCTGCTTTAGGGTGTTTTCTGTGTTTGTTCACCAGACAGATTCTGAGGCCAAATTAACTCAGTATAGTTTATATAGTTTTGGAGCAGAGGTCCAACTTCTGGACAAGTATCATTTTTAATCACTGCTTCCTTTGAAGTAGAAATCTGAGTTGGAGTCAAGATTTCCTTTATAGGCTCTTTTGTTACTGAACTTGCTACTGATGTTAAAGAAGTTTTAAAGATTTTCTGAAACTACAACTCTGCTAATTGATGTAACCAGGTAACGGGTCTCCCTTGCTGATGGACACTTGTCTGTCAAAGTTTCCACCACTGTTACTTAAGGATGCCTTTATGATACACCTTACTGTGTGGACCTAGGAAGATCCATCACCCAGTCTGGTTGTGAACAAACGTGTTCATCTGCCTTTTCCTGCCAGATCAGTAATTGAAAGACAGCTTCATCACTTTTGAGTTTCCATTAGCTTTAAATACCTAAAATTTCCATGGCACATAATTCTAGATGTGTTCATTGCACAAACTCATTAGCAAAGATAGAGAATGCAGCTCGTTACTAGGTCTTGACAGAGACAGTGCTTTACAGCACTAAATAAATGACATGACACTTAAACACAGCTGTCTGGAATTTGAGGACACTTGGATACTGATAAACTATATCCCGTGTGCTTTTGGAATTGTTTTCAGACATGCTGTTTTGGAAGACTGGTCCTCAGGTTTTCAGCTGTCACACTGGTAGTTGTAAGATGCAGTCAAGGTTGTGTTTTTACAAATTTTAACATGACAGCTAAAAGTACATAGTCTCCCACTCTATAACTAATATACATTTAAGTTCTTGTATGTATGTTAATGTCTTTCAATGACAGTAATGACACTGAGGACCAGAGATAAGGACAGAATGAAAGATGCAACAAATGTGTGAGTATATTTACCTGCTGCCAAGTGCTGGGACACTGCAATAAACATCAGCCTTTGCACAAGTACCAATCTAATCTTTTTTGTCAATTACATGTAAGTTTATGTATCAGATTTGTGCTTCAGTTTTTGCGCATATCTCTATCTGCACAAATAATTGTTTCGACTTCATGCAAATTGCACATCACATGGTCAAATGACTTTGGCAGAATGTAAATGGCCTCATATCCTCTGAATAAATTTATGGAAGTAGACATTTAAAACAATTAATTGAGAGATACGAACCCATTTTTGATATCCAGTAATAGAATATTATGACCATAATTTTCTTGAATTTGCATGGTCTAAAATCTACCACAAAGAAGAGATGGTTAATCTTTAGCCAGGTTTGGGGAAATTTAATACCATAGCTAAATGTCTTATGAAGTGTTAAAAGTGGGTTGGCACTTCCGTTCATTTTCTACAGAACATGAGGCCAAGTAATTTTTATATTCTTCACAGAAACATTAAAAATTATTAATGAGTGCTAGTAAATGTGAAAATGAAGAAATGACTATCAGGAATGAAAACAAGTGTCTCTTTTTATCTTATCACAGCTAGATAATTCTGTTAGCTTCCTCACAACTAGCCCCCAGTTCTTTTAAGATGGCTAAAAACCATCTAAAACACTGAAATCAAAAAAGGTTTCGTTCATGTAGAGAGTTACATAACAACTATAGTAACTTATACTGAGCAACAAATATATAAAAGCAGACTCCTCATATTTTAACATATGGAATAATTCTGTGATGCAGAGACCCAATTCAGCCCATTCATTAAGTATATAGAATGAAGACCAAATTTCTCAGCAAAAATTCAGTACAAGAACATTTACATATATATTTACCATTCCCTTACGTGGACAAAATTAACTTTCAGTTCAAACTCAGTTTCATGTTAAACAATGAAAAGTCTTGGAATATATATACAGAATATAAACCTAAGTACTACTGTATAAAATTAAATTGTAAGTTTGATGTAGTAATAAAAAACAAGAGTTCGAAGATTGGGTTTTTTTGAAAACAAAATCAAAGAACATCAGAAATATGGATGTTTGGATTTGTGTTGATGATTTTTTATTTTATTATAATATATATCAGCATCAATAAATAAGCAAGTATGAAAAAGTCTTTTATAAAATTTTGGATATGACAAGTTACGAAAACCACAGAAAAATGGGAAAAAATTCTAGTCCAGGCCCACATTATTCCACAATATAACGTTGTGTTTATTAAAAAATATATTTTGAAATAAACTTTGTCCCCAGTTATATAGATCATAGATCTGTAGCAAATTATTATTCACAGTTCCTGACATGTTTTTTCCAAAGTTAAATCACATCTAGAATGTAAAAGACACTAGCTTTTCTGTATAAAGTTGCTAAAAAATGTCATCATAAAAAGACACTAGTTTTCTCCTAGTTTTCTTTTTCTTTTCTTTTTTTTAATATCTTCACTGTTATTAGTATTTTAACTGTAGACTGTTTTAACTTTCTGTGAAAAACCCAATAACAATTAACAGGCAGCTGAAGCATACTCATGGACCTAAAAGGAATACAGGTTTGAGTGATAAGCTTCAGTATTAGTTTATTAACCATTAAATATGAGTATTTAAATGTATAGATAAAAAATAAGTATATTATGTTCCTTCAAATTAACTGCCTTATATCCTTAAACCACCAACTACCATTTTCCCTGGCCTGCTAAATCAATGGGGAGGAGTAAAAAAATGGTGGATATGCCCAATGATACATTTTGGAACTGGAATTACTATTTTTAGCTACCTTTCATACTTTTTTTTTTCTTTTTAATAATAAAGTAGGTGCTACCAGAATGGCTTGGTCAGACCTGCATTGTGAAATACATTCAGAAAGCAATCACTGATAATCCTAAAGACCAAGTTACTGCTCAGTTGCTTAACAGGAACCAGCCTTTTGTTCAGCACTTTCGTTTGCAAAACAGTCTTTGCTCTTGAAAATACATGCATGTTGCCTGACAGAGATAGAATAATGTAAACATACAATGGCACAGGTTGCTTGTGTGGTATATAAAGCAGAATCCACAACAAAGGACATATATATGAATAGTCGCAGTCCTGGATGTTATATTGGAGCCATGGCAGAAGGAACAGAAGTATTCCAAAGGAGGATTCTGAGCATGCCTGAATAAGACTTTTACTTCCCCTTCCTCTATTCCTATCAGTGTGATGGACCAATTTCTGAGCTACACAACTGACTTTCATAAGGATCAGTCATGACTTCCAGATGTGATCTTGCCTTTCTTTGCTTTGTAATGTCAGTTCATGTCAGCCACCTGTTGAACTGGCCTAAGAGCAATTTGAAAATTAATCCATGGGCTTTTGGGGCAGAAGGATACCAGGCTCATCCCAGAGATAAATGACAGTTATATTTGCCAAAATACTAAATTGCTCTCAACTTCCAAGACTTCCCTCAGAATGATATTATCATATGTAACTGGAATTAATTTCAAAGGAGAAATAACCGTCACTGGTTATGAAGGGTAAGACATTTCCTCACCTTTAAGAATGCACATATTTTCAGTGAGAGGAAGGAAGAACAAATGAAGAAATAAAAGTGATCACAAGCAAAACAAATACAGTGTGAGTCTATAGCCAAATCTTGGAATAAAGCAGAATATAGAGGGCTACTACCTTTTGCCACAGAACATGAACATCAGGAAAATTGTTTGTAAACCACAAAGTAAGGTGCTTCAGATAACTAATAAAATGAAAAACGTGAGAACTGGCTGAGATAAATGTAAATGTTCAGAACCCTCCCTCAATTTCATATTTGATCTTAAGAAAAATATAACTGTCTTTCCTTCTTTTTATCTTTACTTCACTACTATATATATCTGTATTTTTTAATTTGATAATATCTTTACCAAAAGAAAGCAGCACAACACAGAAAAGGTTGCCCTTACTATACACAGGGTCTGGATGCAATCTGGAGACACTGGAAATCTCACTTGAATCTTGTCTTCACAAGATTTTCAGAGTTATCTCTAGAACAAAGAGAACAACATAAACTCAGCTGAAAAATTCAGAAGGAATCTCTGATGCTATTGGGATGAATAGCAAAAATCCCACAAGACAGTCAGGATTTCATCACTATTTAAAATGAATATTCAAAAAGAACTTCCAACTCACAAAAGATGTGATCATTATTTCTTGAAAGCTGATGAGTTTTTAAAATGCTTTATGAAGCTTTTTTTTTCCTTTAAATTTTTTTACTTATAATAATATGTGTATTACCTCTTCAATTTTTATCAGATCTATATGGATACTGTATGTATCATTCCACTCTAAAAGAGGAGATTGCCAGTAGTATAAACATATCATTATGCAAAGTAATTAGATGCAGAAAAATAAATAGAATCAATGCTGAGAGCTTATAGAAGTGCAGATAAACAAGTACTCATAATGTATTTTAATAGATGTTTAGAAAAATCAGCCATATCCTTCAGATTAATGACTTAGTTCCATCTAGATTTGCTCTTCTGAATTCAGAATATACAATTACAATGTTATAATTCAAGCTAAGAAAACCTTGATGACTAAGTTTGTAGAACCAGCAGGCTTCAGCAGATCAGCAATCATCCTTTAAAATCATCTTTATAAATATATAAAGGTATTTTATTTAAACTCATAGGCAGTTCTAAAAATCCTTTTTCCCCTGTAATTGTAAACTCTGCTAAAAATCTAACAAGTAGTGGAAATTATTTTTTCTTTTGTGAGTAAGATACTATTGTTTCTGCTTTGTCTTTGATCTGTCATTCAGAACTACAATTGGTGTCAATCACCCCTCCACTACAACTGGGCATTCCTTATTCTCTGGTCTATTACTACTGTAGTTTGGAAAGACTCCCCTGTCTTTTTGTGAGTAGTTTAAAGAAACCAGGGTAGTAGCAGCCAGTACTCCAATTGTTGGTTTGATTGAATCTCACCTTGGCTAAAGGTCTAAAGATCCAATCATAGCCATATTAATATTTTTTCAGGTGTATTTTATTCCTATAAATCCTCTGACTAGTCTTTTTGTTCTTTTTAGAAATGCATTTGGAGGTTTTGATGAGCTGTAAAAACTTAAGTCAGCAAAATCACCTTTGTTTTTGACGGAAGTAGCCACGGGTCATAGGGTGAAACCTACCCAAAAGGTACCATTCAGTTAAGCAAGACCTTCACATCTGCCCAGCTCTAACTCACTGGATGATTAGTATGCACTGGCAAGAAAAGGTTAAAAAAAATTGTCACATCTTTATTTGTGTGCCTAAAAGCCCTGAACTACATCTGTCCTGTTCTGATGGTTCAGGTAAGCGCTGTAAAGGCATGAACATGTATAATGGAATTGTTTCTAGCTTTTCATTTCTGTAATGCTTTTGGGATGAGAAATCAGAAGGTGATAGTGACTCAAGTAGCAATGACTAACTGCCAAGGCGATTGGCATGGGGTGGCACAACCAGCAAGGTGGCTCCCGCTGACCACCTAAGAAAGCAATAAGTAATGAAAAAAACAGTCCCTTGGCAGGGAGTGGAGTAGTAAGGAGAGGAGTGATATAACTGTGGTTATTCTAGATAGAGCAGAAACCTAGTCCTGAGGATGATCTACTACGTAAAAGTGAGGCTGAAAAAACACTTCAGCCAGCTCCTGTGTCTTGTTCCCCTGTGCTGTTTACAAGTACCCTAGAGGCTCTCCTGCCTGTGAATGTGTTCTGTACAGAAAAGCATGTATCTGTAAGTTTCAAAATAATTATTAAATTAAACATGCAACAGAAAGATATGTTTGAATGGTTATACCTGTACAACCTATTTCACATGCAAAAGTATTAAACGTTTTAATTAAAAACATTGTTTATTTTCCAAAGCAAAGTTTAGTGTATGTATGCTGTTTGTACAGTGGTGTTCCTACTAGTGATTCATTATCAGGAAGCATGTCTTAATTGCCAGAGTCCTTGGCAGTATGTTTAGATCTTATTTTGTCCATGAGACTTCAGCTTCGTTCAGTGGACAGAATGGATATGCGGGGTAGCAGAATTAAGGTTCCACAGGGAACAATAAATCTTGTCTGTCCTATTTTGCAAGTGCATCTTGAATTATCTTCTATTAACAGAGAGTACGGGGAGGAGAGACTATTAGTTAATTCATTCTTATGTCATTAAATCTGTTGTGCTGAAAAATAACTGAAAATAGTGTGTAAGCAGCCTTACCCTCCTTATGTCTTTCGACTACACAGACCAGATTCAAATGTTAAGACAACATTTCTATGACTTTTAGTGCCTCTGCTTAGGCCACTGCAGGATAGAGCTGTGCAGACAGGTTGTGTTCTTCCACCTGCAATGTAGAGCCAAGTTTATGCTGTTATATATGCTCTCTTGAGATAAAGCATATGAGCTATTTTAGCATGCTTCATATGTCTTCACCTGCCTCATAAATGTTTTAGTGTTTCTGTAAAATAATTGTGCCACGATTTCAGAGGTACACTGGATAAGATTTGCTAATGTTGTCATGAAATGCACTGCTTTCATACAGCGTCTTTCAGCGTCATACAGCATGAGTACATGCTGGTATCGAGCATCGCTGAGTAACAAGCTGTTCTTGTAGGTAACTGCTTTTATTATAGGTTAAGCAACAATCAGATGAAAAGGTATGAGAAGTTCCAACTGCTGTGAAACTTTTCCAGTATTCCAGATTTAAAATAATATAACTTTCACAAGGAAACACAAATTTGTATGTGGTGGTCAAGCAAGTGTAAAGAAACGTGAGGCTGTGTCACCCCTAAACAGGCACAGAAAATGGCTACCTGTCCCCTCCATGCCACTGCCTGGTACAGAAGATATCCTCTGAACTAATTTCCTTAAAAATGTCTTGAATTTTTGCTAAGGTAAGCCACTTTGGAGAGAAAGCTCGGGTGCTTACCCGCTAGTATCCAAAAGTCTTCTCAAATAAAGCCTGTGTAAAACCAGATGCATGTTTTGATCATTTAGGATGTTGAAACCCACTCTCATTTCCCAACAATCAGTAATTATGCAGTCTATATTTCCTGAAAATAGGAATCAATAACGTATTTTCAAGCAATATATATGTTTATGTGTCTGTGTATAAACTCACAACCCAACTTTCTGAAACAATTCCTACCTAAATAACACAGCGCAGTGCGCGGGTGCTGGCGAAGGGCTGCAGGACCCCTGTGAGAGAGGACGCGGGGGCTGCCGCGGCTCCGGCGGGCGCAGCGCGGGAACGGCGCGGGAACAGAGAGGGAGCGGCGCGGGAACAGCGAGGGAGCAGCGAGGGAGCGGCGAGGGAGCGGCGCGGGAGCGGCGCGGGAACGGCGAGGGAGCAGCGCGGGAGCAGCGCGGGAGCAGCGAGGGAACGGCGCGGGAACGGCGCGGGAACAGCGAGGGAGCGGCGCGGGAACAGCGCGGGAGCAGCGCGGGAGCAGCGCGGGAACAGCGAGGGAGCAGCGCGGGAGCGGCGCGGGAACAGAGAGGGAGCGGCGCGGGAACAGCGAGGGAACAGAGAGGGAGCGGCGCGGGAACAGCGAGGGAACAGCGAGGGAGCGGCGCGGGAGCAGCGAGGGAGCGGCGCGGGAGCAGCGAGGGAGCGGCGCGGGAGCAGCGAGGGAGCGGCGCGGGAGCAGCGCGGGAGCAGCGCGGGAGCAGCGAGGGAGCGGCGCGGCTGAGGCGGGGCCGGCGCTGAGGGGAGCGCGTGAGGGGCCCCGGGGGGGAGCGGGACGGGGGCTCCGCCGTCCCCGCCGCAGGGGTTCCCCCGCAGAACCGCCGGCGGGGCAGGGGGCAGCGTGAGAGGGCAGGAGCGGCAGAGAGAGGCCGGTACGGACTGACCGGACTGACCGCAGCCCCCAATTCCATCCCCCTGCGCCCCCCGGTCGAGGAGTCGTGAATGAAGGAGTGAAGGTGAGCCTGGGAGCAAGGGAGGAAGCTGTCGTTTTAATTTTGTCTTTGTTTCTCACTATCTAAATCTATTTTAATTGGCAATAAATTAATTTTCCTGAAGACGAGCCAGTTTTTCCCCAGAGATAATTGGTAAGTGAGCTCCTTGTCTTGATCTCGACTTGTTCTGTCCTGTCCCGCTGAGGAGGGGGGCAGTGAGGGACTGACCGGGTGGGGGTGGCCAAGGTCAGCCCGCCACATGCCCTCGAAAGAAATATGAAATCAATATACTCATTTCAAATTGCATTAAGTTGAAAAAGTACATTTTCAGGACCTTAGCTTTTGGAAGGCAGGCAGATCTTGATGCATTTGCACAATAGAGTTTTTACAGGTGGCTTAGAAGTATACATCTAATCAAATTATTTTATTAAAGAAGAAAACTACATATGGTTTGTCCAACCTTTTATTTTCTTCGGTGTCTGTTTCATAAGTGATGGTCACTGCTTTCCTCTTGCCCCTCCAGAAAGTTTTCCCCGCTTTTCAGTCTTACCAGACAGCACCAGCTCCAGCATTTGTCCTGTGGTATGATCGATCCCTCACCTTCCCTTAAAGGATTCAGTTTGGAAATGCTCCATGAGATTAAATGGTATACTAGGGCACCACCCCCAAATTAAACGAGAGTTTCAGATCATGGCTGAAACATAAGGTATTCATCCCACAGTAGCCATTCAAATGTGTCATTCACCATGCATAATAAAATTTTATAGGACAGCAAGAGACACAGTATTCTGAGCACCAGTGCGTACACCGTTATTCGCAAGTAACCTCTTTCACTCTTGTTCTAGGTCAAAATTAATGTGCTGCTCTGGGACTTCTGGAAAAAAGGGGGGAAAAAAGTCAGATCTTCAGGTTCATTTGGAATCAGGTATTTGTTCTGAAAAACAACAACAAAAAATTGGAAAATTCAGATGGGGGAGGGGAAAGGTCATGTAATAAGGTCAAACTATACTAGGCAGTTTGGGTCAAATATTTTTTAATTGGTGCTTAGTGTTCCCTACTGTCAGGCTTTCTGTTGGACAACAGTGACCTACTAAAACTAGGACCTTCACATACTGCAAAAAAGTAAGAAAGTGAGACAATAATAGCCACTCTGCAAAGCTATTGCTTTATCTTCTTTCTCCTATAAAATTTAGGAAAAGTCTGACTCTTCCAATCATTATCGTTGTATACTTTGTAATTCTATAGGTATTATTTTACTTTGGACTCATGACAAATGATGGTATGCATACAGTGATAGCATGTGGCTGTTTTCTTGCATTCTACTTTATGTCCATCAGTGGAACAGAAAAAAATATTCTAAGAGATAAGAAAAACATGTATTAGAGCTGTTCTTTGAAAAATAAGGCAACAGGTTGCTGTTGGCGAAAATTTGGGAAAAATTAATTATTATGTATGTATCTTTAATGAGTGAGGAGGTGGCCTCCCCAGCTACCTCTTCTTTTCTGAAGATGTTCTATGCAAAATTTGAGTACTTCTAGTCCAGTTCATTTGAAAGTGAGATATGTTATGTTACTTCCGTGGCTCAGCTGAGGGACAGTAATAGCTTAAACCACTGCTCCTCTGCCGAAAGAAATTGTTTGTTAAACTGCTCATTTGAAAACACTATGAAAAAAACCATGCAATTGACATATAACAAACTGCAGTATAAAATTTATTTTACCCTTAATGTTTTCACTTAAGGGAAAATGATGGCAAGGAAGTAATCTTAAGATATTTAACTCTATGAAAGTGGAGATTTTTTGAAGATTGGAAGCTCTTTTCCTTTGCAAAAATTTAAGAAATCTGTCCCAGAAACAATTTCGACATAATGATTTTTGTGAAAAACTCTCCTCCTATGATAACTTTACTAAATATATTGTAAAAATTAACCAAATAATATTAAAATTATAATGGGGAACTTTATGCTTTCTTTTTCAATAATCACTGATTTTATAAGTGAAACTGTAACAATTGTAATACTTTCACAAAAATTCCAAACTACCTGTCCTTAAAATATAAAATTTACAATATTAGCTTGTGGGTTTTTGAGTTTACAACCCTTATTCTGTAATTCAAAACTGAGCAGAATCCAGGTGGATTGTTTAACTTTGATATAAGTTAGCAATTCGGAAAGATGTTGGAAAGTTGCACCTTGAAGTGAGGATTTCCATTATTCATATTCCTCCTTCTATATAGTTTTCTTGTTTGAAGACTAATAATTATGATTTAAAGAAGGAAATTTTATCTAGAAAGCTAAACAGTTCATCAGTGGTTGTTAAATAACAGAAGAAGAGTACTTTTTTCCTAAGTTGAGCCTATTCCTGGAAAGAGACTAATAAATGCTGTTTGTCTGAGGAGTTTTTTCAAGGTGTGAGGGAAAATGCAGAGGCTTCAGCTTCAAGGAGATTTTAAGAGGTCGTTCAGCCTCAAATTATTGCTCATGTTGCGGTATGTGTGGCAGGGATCAGACTAAATAATCATAATAAACTGGCCCAACTTTGTAATATTAACCTGGGAATTACAGCACTTTGTTCCTTCCTATGTCCATTCTATAGATGGAGTAATTTAGTTCAACTTCCAACCCTAAGAATACAGGACAATATTGGAGTATTCAGCTGTTCTGAATACCTTACTCAGGTCCATAAACTTTCAGATTTCATTTCAAGCATTAGTTTTTAGGTCTTAATTGTAGGTTCAGTTAATTTTAATTATTATATAATTACCATTATATTTGAAAATGTTGTGGGTTTTCAAATTAGGACTTGAAATTCAGCCTTTGAAATCATAGTTCCAGATAATAATTGGTGAAAATAATATATAGTTGGAGTCCTTTTGTCCTTCTGTGTTCAGGATCACACTTTTATAGAGGTAGGAGATTCATTACTCTTCTAAGTCCTGTTCGCTGTGCTCCTTGAATAATATGCTGAATGTTACAGCTGGAATCTAATAAAGCAGACAAATCATCAGTGCAAGATTAACCATGTTTCAATTGCAGGCCTCAAATGTGCATGTTTATGCAATATTTTAGTCTAGAATGACATTTTCTTAGGAACTAATGGAAGAGCCAGAAGTAGAACATCCAGACTCCTATCAGCCAAAGATGTAGAGAAAAGCTGCTAGAAAAAAACACAAGGGCACTTGTTAAAAAAAAAAAATCTTGCTCACGAGCCTACATGCGATTTCAGCAAAGGTACATTATTTTCTGGACATTTTAACTTTCGATGTTAATTTTGGAACTCAGTGAGGACCACTTAGGACTTTCACAGTGTCATTTCTATAATAAATAAGAATCTGAAAGTGATTGCTAAGCCACAAATGGCTATTAAAAGGACATTGATGATTATGGAAAGTAAGAAGTGAATTCTGAAAGGAATTCTAAATACCTTTCAAAGTAGATTATTTAAATTCAGCTGTTCCCCTAAGCAGACTATTTATTCAAGGTAGCCTTAATTTGATTTAGTTTATTTTAATTTCCAAAAAGAAAATTGATGAATATGCTTTTAATCCAAATCTCCGTATTTTTTTCTAACCTTCCTTTGTTTAAAATAATGTTCAGCCATGCTAATTAGTTAAATACTGTGTTCCCATGCTTTGATGCTCTAAACCATGAAATAATGCTATTATTTTTTTTTTTTTTTTAATAAAACATCACTTCATTGTCTGGTTTGCATTTGAAAGTAGCAAATGACAAAGAAAATCTTGTTTATTTGCAAGTAACTACATGTACTTTATGCTGAGAGTGTTGCTCCTTAGCACAGTATAAACAAAACATGAAATATTTCTGCAATGGAGTTGCTGAAGCCTGGTGTTTCAGGTTTGTACTTGTCCTATGCCTTCTTCCCTCTGAAGGAAAGTTATGTCTTACACTAGAAATGGTAGTGCTGCATACTGAGGGGGTTGAGCATCCCTTCAATGTCATGAATGGTGAAACCATAAAATGGGTGATAGAGCTGAAAGAGCAGTATCAAAGACAGCTCTGTGTTTCTGAAAAACTGCTGGCAAGAGATTATGACCTGAGCTGCAAAGAAGGGCTTTAGATATAATTTTGTCCATTGTTGTACAAATCCAGATGATGCTGATCTAAGCAGCAGTGTTAGAAAAGGGCTATTGGCTAAAATCAACACAAGAACCCCCTTTCAGAGGTCAATTTTTAAACTGTTAGTGATGCAAGTTATCTATTATTAATATGAAAGATAAGGAATTCCAAAGATGATATTACTGCTTTGAGAGTAATGAAACAATATCAGGTGTTAAGATGTCAGACACCGTACACTAGGTAATGCAAAAAAGGAAATGCTGATCCTTGGAAGTATGTGAGATTTTCTTAAGACTTCAAGATGTGTTAATATCTCTATGTAAGTAATAAGTAAAATGTAATTTGGGTACATACTGTATATAATTCTGGCCAACTTTGCAGTGCTTACTAGCCATGGGTCATTTTGATTTGTGAGTTCATTATCCATGAAGTTAAACCTCCTATTTTTGATGTACGTCATTCATATGACACTAGTACACTGAACTGCATGAAATCAGATTGCATCACAGTTTATATTAATACTTGTATATAACAAATACCCCTTACTGTAAAGTACCAGCAGGTACCTTAATAAAGTAATTAACAAAATTTACAATGAACGCAATTCCAAGAGGACTTTACTAAGATGTCTTAGTTCTGGAATAGAGAAATAGCCTCAACATGAGCAATGTGATTTGATCTTGTAGCTAACGCCATCTATGCCAGTTGCTGCAGACAGCAATAGTGGCTTACTCTACATTGTAGTGCAGCGATATGCAAGTAATACTTTGTAACCATACAAAGTACTCTGTAACCATAGCCTGAATTAAATGAGTTGGGTTTTTTTCCCTCACCAATCAATCAAACAGTACCATAGCAAAGACTGAGTTCAGTACTGAGATGATCTGGATAAGAGGCTTTGTCCTTTATACATAAGGTATACATAAGGTATACCAAAAAGTATATCTTCATAAAATAAAATAAAATATTCTTATTGAGAGAATGTCATTACAGCACATCATGTTGATAAGATTCAATGTTGTGAGAGATCTTTTGTAGATAGCATGAGTAAAATGTGTGAAGTGCTCATCTGGTGATAAGTGTCTTGGAAGAAATTGTATTTGTGGAAAAAGATTTATTAAGGAAGATAGTTACATAAATGTGCACATTTGTAATCACTATAATTTCTTTTTCTCCCATTTTATTTACTCTTTTAGCTGTAAATAGGTGAAAGGTGTAATATCCTTACTCTCACAAATATGATGTAGCTCTTGTAGATGTACACATATGTCTATATGTATACTAATGTTGGCTTAAGAAAACAAGAATGAATAGGGTGAAAAAGCAGATTAAATTTCCCAGGGGAGAGTAGATGAAATTTACCAGTGTACCAATATCCATAGGATGAAAAAAAAAATAAATGCAAAGGTCTGTAGGATGTATCCTAAATCACAGTAAGTACAAACTGCAACATTACACCACCATTACAGTGTTGCTGTTGTGGTATGATGCCACTTTTAAGTAATTTTATCCTTTGATTTCTATGGTTTTAAAAAAAGAGGTAATGGGATGGAGAATCAGGTGCAGTATCTCTTACTATTCCTTTTATGGGTTTTGTACCAACAAACAGAATTCCACAACAGAGATGAAAGTATTATTCCCTACTAAGCTTGGTGGATAACTTTGACATTTTATAGAAAAGATGAATTCTTCTGAGCAACTTTTCTAAAAAATTCAGTAGGTATATTCCATAATGGTAACAATGGACAAATAGTTGTCAGTATTTATTTACATGCTAACTGATTCTACTGCTTCTCTTAGATATGACTGTTGCCAGAACATAGGAACACAGGAAGCACTTCATAGGAAATCCACATCATCAAGTAAAATATTCAACTTATTAAAGCCAGTGGCAAAGCTCCCCCGAGCAGTGGGGCAGACTGTGGGGTCAGGCAAACTCTCCTCAGGCCTGAGGGGTGGAGTGTGGTTACCTTTAAACAGAAGGATGGCCTGTCTGAGGTTGGAAGGGAGGGCATTTTGCACCTCATTGAGCCACAGCCAAGTTTAGCCAGTAGTGTACCCTTAGGGCAGTGGTCTGCGTGGTGCTTATCCAGGGTTGCCAAAGGGTTTCATGATGTGTGTTCTCCCTTGCCCTCTCTGCCTACAGCCCCGTCTGAGTTTTAAATAATGGACCAGGGAAGTACTGCTTATTTTTCAACCTCCAGAAAACCAAAATTTAATTTCTTTAACAATAAATCTGTCATAAAAGGTTATGAAGAGAGAGGTGAATGTGGAAGGAGCATCTAAAGCAGGGAGCCATAGCAACAGAACCTAAACCTGATCTAGATCTGAATACAGATCACTGTAAATCAGTGGCTGGCAAACAGGGTACACAGTAAAAAGAGATCATGTTGATTTTTTAAAAAAAGTGTATTAATTTGCTTGATGCTTGGAGGCCAGGCTATTATCTTTTAACTTCAAGTTAACAGTATTGCATACCCCTCTAATTTGTAGTTAACATACCCACCATAATTTTCAGACAGACTCAAGGAGCAATTGGCATTTTATTTTTTAAACATTTATAGTAATAGTAGTAGTAGTAGTAGTAAAGGTAATAATGATAGTAATAATAACGACAACAACAATAATAATAATAATTTTTAAAAGCCCAACCTCAAACATTTTCATCAAGCCTTTTGTCTGATATATCACAGACACAGAGCCAGAACTGATGTATTATAAACACAGAGGAACTGTTAAACTTAAGAGTTCTAGCAGCAGTTTCAACTGAATTACATTTACATTATTTTTTATTCAGTTGCTACCTTTCTGACCCTTGTAGCTACCAGACTTCTGAAGTGTTGTACTCCCAGACAGGTGAGAATCCACATCAGGACATGTGATGGCAGTACGTGTCTGACACATCAGAAGATGGGATAAAGAAGGACTGCATAATGCTACCCTGATGTGCTGGATATGTGCTGCAGGCAGGAATCTGTGAACTTTAAGTCCTCCACGGCAGCCCAGCTGCAGCACTGTGACCCTACACTCACGCCATGGCCATGGTGGGAGCTGGTGTCAGATAACCATGAGTTTATCCGTAACAGAAGGGAACCAGTAGTGACTAGCTTGAAGATACACAGAGGAGGCTGTCACAACATGCCACACTTGTACAAAGTATCTTTATCTGTAAGGTGGTAGCAATACGAGTCTAGTGCAGAATGCAGTATACTTGACAGGTTTGTGTTAAGTGATCTTTGCAGCCTTGTCAGAGTGGATCTTGCTAGGTATATTGTAGGGGTTTTTTGTGCAGTCCTGTTTGATGGTTTCTGTCAACACAGGACAGAGAAAATGTAGGAGACTGGCTTCCACGCCTGCCTCTCCTGGTTATTACATCTCTCGCTTCCTGTTGACTTTCCAACTCTCATTCTCAATGTATGTGCACTTGCTCACACACATGCAAATGGACATGCACACAACTGCTATCACTCATTGTTTCAGTCCATTGCCTTGGAAATCCATTTCTGAGAAGCCCCTCAAACCATTGCATGGCTTAACTTGGTAGCTTCTTTTGTTACCAGTTACTTGTTTTCATCTGGAAACACATTCATCACCCCTAAGCAGGTTTGTGATAGCTATGGAAATTAGTACTCTGCAAAAGATCACACATGTAATATGTATCATATAATATTTTTTTGCATTAGAAGTCTATTACTGAAGGTAAAATAACAAATTTGAAAAGATATAATGAAATAAAACTATGGAATGCAGCAGCAGTTTAGAATGAGTTCTCACCCCTCTTGCATAAATCACGGGCTAAACTAAGGATAATCACTTCAGCAAAACAGAAATTTTAGTCTGTGCCACTGGACCACTCTTCATTAACATCTGTGGAAAGCTTGTATTTACTTGGTATGCAAAGCCTGTGCAAAATTGTATGATGAGATTAGTTACATCAATAGTGCAGGTGTTTGAATATATGTAGGAGCACTCCCTAAACCAAAACCCCACTCCCAAGGTCATAGTTGCATCAAGGACTTAGTTTAAAGAAGTAATTACATAGGATTAAGAAAAAATAATCCCCAAAACAAACCCCTTTGATCAAGCAATCTCTTGAAATTCTTGGGAAGGAGTGCACAAATTCTAATTGTTATTGCTGTAGTCTAAGGCATAATTGAGTTTGTAGCGACTGTAAAGTTTCTTGCTGCTGTTGAAATAGGTGCCAGTCTCCTACTTTACATTTAGTAAGGGCAAGGCATACTATGCAGTGGAAGAAAATCTTGCCAAAATACTTGAACTTTACAAAATACCGGAGGTGCATGTGGTACTTTATAATAAATACGAACTTATACCTGATACACTAATTAAGAGGGTTTTAAGTGATTTTTCCATTGTTTTATTTCCATTCATTCCTGTTTCATACTTTTTTCCATTCCTTCATACTGTTATTAAAATTAGCAGCATTTTTTTTTTATTCCAGCAGCAACTCCTATCTGAAGGTCTCTAAAAATCTTTAAGGGAAAATGAAAATGTATAACTTGAACAGGGGAGTTTCAAATATTCAGAAAACAAACAACAGGAAAGATAAAATATGCCTTTTTCTTGCCTTTTTTTTTCTTTCTTTTCTTTGTGGGACACTTGAGTAACTAGGTAAAAAAATAACTAGGAAAACAGTGACTAGGAAAAAATAGAGACTCATTAAACCCAATTCTATTCTGTGAAGGTACCAGTAATGTCAAAACTAAGCACCTCCCCTGCCCCTGATCATTTCAGAAGTCATCATTCAGCAAATGCCCTTATCATGGTCAAGGTAAATGTAATTGAGCAGTCTCACATACAGTTAACTGTATAGTTAGAGGGAATTCTTTTTTGTAACAGTCATATTATCTCCCCAAAACAGTGGTAATTATTGTTTCCTTCCTCTTCCCTTTCTTTCCTTTTACTTTCTTCTTTTTCTTTTTTTACCTTTTTTCTCCTTTTTACTTCTTTTTTCTTTTTTTTTTTTTAATTCACAGTGCATATTGTGTAGTAAGTTAAAAAATGAGGGAAGTTTTAAACAGAAGATCAAAGACCATGAATAAAGATGAAGAACCAAGTTCTGAGTTAATTGTTAAAATGAGTGCAGAGATTGGACTATGAGATGGATGTATTCATCACGGTACAATGAGAAAAACCTGGAGTAATTGCTATAGAAATCCTACTCAAAATCCAAATTAATTAGGTAAATTTCCATTTGCTGAGCCAGAACCAGGAGTATAGCAATTATGTTTTGATTGTGTAGATTGATTAGGACGATCACCCAAATATGAAAATTAAGGAAATTTTGATTAGCACAAGAGCTTAATTTTTCTAACTGTTGCATATCAAAGTGCTCATAAGAGATGTTATCTGGGTAGTTTAAGAAATTGATGAGCTTTGCTTCTGTAGTAAATGTTTTTAGAGTTTAATGTAGGTGGTAACTGTTTTATGTATGCTTGTTGCAAGCATGAACACTACAAATTAGAAGCTTTGGCAGAGCTGTTTGCATCCTTAGCTTGGAAAAGGACAGCAGACTAACTGCAAAAACCTATGCTATACCAGTGTTTCTTGCTAGATGCCCTAGCAGGTGGAAAGATTGATGACTTACTGTTTAACACTGTGTTAAGCACTTTGGCAATTTAGCTGTTTTTACTTATTGACCATATTTTCAAATCGGCCTGTATACTCACCTGTTCCACAGACCTGCTTGAGTTTCCACACACATACCTTAGACTGTAAGAGTAAGCAGATGGGCAGTCTTGTCTTTGTGCTAGTCTGAACAAAGGCTGTGTGCCTAATTCATTTTTCATGAACTTTCTTTTTGTCCAGTTCTATTCAGGGCATCAGCATTTGATTGTTGCAGTTGACATCCAGAGGTACAGACGACAATTGTAAAAAGTGTAATAGCACTTTGGGAGCCAGCGCCTGTCAGGTTAGATGACTGTATTACCACTGTTCACATAAGGAAGTGCTATTTACCTCTGCTGGTATTTGGGTATCTACAACCTGTGCACAAGCTTAGAAACAGAAGAACAAGTAGTGGGATTCAGGATTGTTGCCTATTTTCACTATGGACTTTGGTCAATCTCGTCTTACTGCTAGAGGTGGCTATTTGAGGAATCAGTGAGGTGGGATTTTTGGTTTGGGTTTTGGTTTGGTTTTTTGTTTAGGTAGGTTTTTTGGGTTTTTTAATAGTGAAGATGGTGACCTTTTTTTACAACTGTTAGGAGGCAAAGGTATTTGTGAGCATTTCCAGTCTGTTGCAAGCTGGTAGTAGAGTACCCCATGAGCTATTTAAGAAAACGTTCAAAGGACAGTATTACAGTACCACAGTGCTGTGCCAAAGTTTGTGCAGCTCTAAAGCAGGGCCAGTCTGCTTCTGCATCCAAATTGAACCACAAAGAAAAAGGATTACAGGTTTTCCAAAACTGAGTTTTTTCTCTCAGTGTCTGTTCCCTTCCATTGTCACTCATGTTAAATGCACAGCAATAGATTTCTGCTCTTGATCTAAGTAGGTACTATATATGTGATATATATGTGATATATGTTTATTTAATGTGTCATCTTTCTTGGCTTTTTCAGTACAGGCCTATCACCTGGGTTGAGGAGAGGGGGAAACCCAAAATGATTGTTTGACGCCTGCCTAAGAGGATGCCTCTGTGGTTCACAGTATGATACAGCCTTTTCCTGTGAGCAGAGTTATACAGTGGAGAGTGTGGCCACAGCTTACAGCAGGATGTATTACAAATCAGATACGACTTCTCCTTGAAACAGTTAATGCATCCACTCTTAGCAGTTCAATACAATTCTTTCCTCTGCACCTGCTTGTAGCTCATGGCATTCTTTGTCCACAGAGTGTTAATAAGGTTTTTCATCTTTGTGTGGTGTTGAAGTCCCTCCAGAATGGCTGGAAACCGAAGGCACTCAGCAACAGTTCAGTAGCTTAATGGACAGACCCTTTTTTTATTAGTGGAAGCTGAATTTGCTCTACAACTGGACAACAGCTATTTAGTTAGGACTTCTCTCTTTCACCTTTCATTATTTATTAAACAATCTGTCCCTGAGCTGTGAGTGTCTATCTAAAAACTAATGTAGTGGTGTACACATTTGAGTTATGAGCTACATAGTCTCTTAAGCACCCTAGTGCCTCCTTCTCTTCATGTAAGCAGCAGAGCACACATGTGACAAAAGTTTAAGCTCTAACCTCCTTTCCACCCATCTAGGGCACGCATAAAGCTGTCAAATGACTGAGTTGTAAAAGTTTTACAGGCGGGTATGCTGACATGTTCTCCTCTCCTGGCTGGAGGTCCTAACCCTCATTTTGGTCATGTGATTCATGAGATATGATGGACATTAAATAAAAAATAAAAAAAAGGACACAGGGGATCCTCATGAGAGAGTATGGCAGATGGTATTTGCCAGAAGAGTTCATATTTGAAGGGTCTTAAAGCATCTCTGAAAAAGAGGGTGGCAAGTTTGTGGTATATATCAGATGAATGAATTTTCTGGTAGGCTAGCCACAATCTGTATCTTGGAAATGCCTGAATTAATTCAGTCTCCATTTATGGCAAATGTTTGTTGCCCTTCAGAGCAATTTATAATTGCCACAGCTAGTTCATGCAGTTGACAAGTGGGTGTACGTACCTTGCATTTCAAACATAATAACAGTCTTTCAGGAGAACTATTTTGGGAGCAGGTGAATTTGCATACCAATAACAAGAAAGGAAATTGCATGCACTATTGAGACACAGGAAAGTAGAAAGAAACAAAATTGATAAAGGGAGCAGAACAATCTTGCTGTGTGGTTCGTTTCTGGCTGTAACGATAGAGAAGGTTTGATAATGAGGCCTACACCCATGTCAGACAGACAGTGTTCTCTCAGTACCTTCATTCTCTCAGTACTCATGATGACTTGAAATGGACTTTTGTGTGCTTTTGAAAGGGACTGTTTGCTGTGCGCCAGTGCAAGTTACAAAAGAAAGGTTATATCCCAAGTGTCAATTATTTTCTCTGCTATTATATTCATTATTATATTCTTCTATGTACACTTTAGGCAAGGTGATAGTTCCTACAATCCTAAGAAGTAGCAAGGACTCAAGCACTATAGCTTTGTAAAATCTAAAGGAAAAGTTTTTGTGTTAAGCTTTACGGCACAGTTTTAATGCATGTTGAAATGGGTATCTTTACTTCCTTGTTCTTATCCCTCTGTGTAATGTTGGGTTTGAAATATGCTGTAGAGAATTCCAACTTCTTGGAAGAAAATAAGTTATATTTGTTAGAGGTGACCAGGTAGTTCACAGCATAATTAACTACAGCAGCAGTCTTCTTGGCTTCTCCTTGTATCACACTCTTCTGACATTTGACTCTTTTACCATGCCCTTTCAGCATTTGGGACATACTTATTTTGAGTATGCACTCAATGCCACATTCTCTAAAACGTACTTCACCAATTACATTCACTCTTGTTTTTGATTTGCTCTCATAGCTTCTAACTGTGTTCACAGTCATCCTTCTTTCCAAACAGTTACTTCATATGCAAGCCCTTGTAGTCTTTGTTAGGGGGAGGAGTTGGTAAATCAGATACAAAGTTTTGTGCAGTCCTGATTATTGGTCAGGCACATGCACAAGATCTTGTATATACGGCATTCAGAGGAACAAGCAGGTGATAATATTTATCCTCAGAAATACCCAGCTGGACTCTTTACACCCAAAAAAAGCTGTGCTTATACCTCTGGTAAAGAACCTAGTTCCCCAGGGAGGTTTTATGACTCTGACTCAGGTCTGGGGGTACCCACAGTGGCCAGCAGTTTTTACTGTGCACAGTTATTCCTCTGAATAAAGGGGCTTTTAAGTAGGAATATTAGCTTGAAAAAGTTGTGTTCAGCTGCCTCACCCATTTTGACACTGGTGATCATCAGTGAGAGACCTCCTTCACATGAGCCATTAATGCTTTTCCAGGATACTACCCCCACAGTCAACAAGTCTCTTGCTAGACAGCTGTTAACGAACGATGACTTCAGTGGTAGGTATGGTCAGGTGATGAAAGATTCGGATTGCCTTATTCTTCTGTTAAGTGGGATATACTTACAATAGTTTCTTTGGGGATCCAGTGTAGTATATTTTCTGGAAAGTGTGCTGTTTATACTTCAGAGGTAGTTAAAAACTGGTAAGCAGAATTCACCTGGATCAATTTCAAGAAAGAATACCTTTTGTCTGTAGCCCAGCAAGTAAAGTTTTAATACACAATTGAAGATGTTCTAGAACTTCCTATAAATGATACACTATTAAATGTAGGTAGATTAGGGAACAAAGATGATTACTTGGTAAGCTTCTGTTTGAGGAATTTGAGGTAAAAGAAAAAAATCCCTTTCTCTAAAAACGTAACAAAAAAAATGCAGACATGTAAATACAGTGTGTGTATGTATGTGTATGTATTACAGTGCTTTTCCATTTGACAGAATGAAAATAAATATTGTGGTATCTTTCATGTGTAATCAGACAATCTGATAAGAATAGCATAATCAAAAGGTGGTAAAGGTCTATCAACACATAGACCACTTTGTCAGGGAGTTTCCTCTTTGGTATACACACCCATCTCTTGTTTAATTTTCGATGTCAGGACAGTGGGCCAAGTAATTTCTTCAGGTTTCAGTGGCTATAATCCCACTGCACACCCAACACAGCCTAAATTTTCTGTTTCTATTTTTTCTGTTGCTACCACTGTGGGGTTTGTCCCCTTTTCTGTTAATCATTGGCTGATGTCATGAGATCAGAACCTCTGCGATTCTTTGAGAGTGAAAAGTTAATCAGTCTTACAGTTGCAGAGAAAAGCTTGTCATTGTGATCAGCATGTAATTATTGTTAGCCTGACAGTGTCTAAGTAGATGCAGACTGCCCCCTTCATCTAAGCTCTGCTGATTCCTGATCACACCCCTGCTGTTTTGTTATGGGCTGATCTATGGTGCTGTGGGCAGACATGCTAATAAAGTCAAGACTGGTATCAGTGGGAATCCACTGTACAAAGTACTCCACCATTTTATAAAAAGCAGAATATTTCCTGGATATAGTAGAATGACAGCAAGTTCGTGCCTTTTGGAAGCCCAGGCCATTACATAAGTGATGAGCTGCTGTGCAACATCTGTGTAATTCAAGAGCCTGCAAGATGACTGAGACCAAATGTCCCTTTAGCATAGGATCCTTCCCTTGACAGTGGCCAAAAAAGAAGTGTGTGAAAAAAGTGTGAGGACAGGGCTATTGAAACTGATACTTTGGGAAGACTTACCCATCAACAAGCAGGGGCAGCTCAGGGGTTCCTGTGCTGGGGTAATTTAGTAACTTTTGGTCTTCTGGGAATATTGGCTGCCATAAGAACTTGGGACTGTTCAAGCATCCCGATTTCAGCATCTCAGTGAAAATACCAATTGATATTTATAATTATAGACAATGACAGAAACCAGGAAAATATTAATGATTTCTCCCTGATGTGCCGTGGTAGCATCCAAGGCTTCAGCATTTTGGGGCTAGATAAAAGTCATTCTGACAAGGGAATATATGAAGATTTAACATAAAAGTAAAAGGGAATAAAGTAGCAACTGACTGTTTTGTTGATTGTATCTTTGCTTTTCTTTTATATTTTTACGAGGAAACCAGGACTAAGGCCTTGAAAACTAATTAGGAGGAAAAAAAATCATAGAGAAAGAGATACAGACAAAAAGGGTT
Source organism: Falco rusticolus (assembly GCF_015220075.1). Taxonomy (NCBI): domain Eukaryota; kingdom Metazoa; phylum Chordata; class Aves; order Falconiformes; family Falconidae; genus Falco; species Falco rusticolus. The sequence continues at coordinate 85,971,350 of NC_051190.1, forward strand.
AAGTCACATCTGATTACTTTCTTGGAGGTGGTTATGTTGGGGAGTATATTTCACATTACAGAAAATTGAGTCATAGATCCAATCTAGTGCAGGATTAGTTTTAACAAAGCCTGTTATCTTTAATGAGACTGTTTATGCCTACAGAACTGAGTTTACAAAAAATGTTTGCTGATTTGAGTGCTTTCGATAGCCATTTGAAGACACAAAAGATGCAAATTCTGCAGATTTATTAAAAAAAAAGTTTACTAATGTTACCATGGATAGATATGAATTAGTGAGGCAATCGTAAAGATTGAAGGAAAATATTCTTAGGGTAGATAAAGTATAATAGATGCCAGTTCTCTAGGAGAACTTAATGGAATTTGTTATGAGGATCCATTGTTAAAATTAATGTCTTATGTTCCTTACAGTGATATCTTATCTTGCAGTCAAATTTGGTTTTGAATCAGAACAGATTCCAGCTAATTCAAACGTAATTTCCTAAATTATATTTTCATGAAGCATACCATAGCTTCAAGATTAAAACTTTTTTTTTTTCCTAAATTGTAGTGAATTTTTTATTAAGTTGCTACCTTATACTTGTCCTTCTCTCAAAATAAAGAAAAAAAGAAAATGGAATTATTTTCATCCTTTTGAATTGTGGCTCCTAAAGGATCTTAAAAATAATTATTTTTTTAAAAAGAAAATCTGATTCACTCGTAAGTTGTGATACTTTTCTCCTTTGAAATAATTGTGCAAAAAGGAAGCACAATTTGTCCTGATAGTTATTTCTGTAATATTACTAATTTTTCTTAATGTTTCTGTCAAAGTTTGGGGACTTTTTTTTTGTGTGTTGCCCCCCTCCCCCTATTCCCCCAGTATAAGTTGAAACCAAAAAATCTGTTTGCCAGTTGCAACATCCTTCCAATACATGTAAGGAAAACCCTGATTAGGGAAGTTAAGGACAAATTAATGAGGTGTTTAAAGGAAGGATTTGTTTGGCACAAAACCATCCTCCCACATCAGTTACATATTTGCAAATGGAGCTGGATGCTCGGCTACTAGCTCTGTGTTTGGATGCAGCATAGTTTCTAAGGTTGTAGTTTTACTCTTATGAGCTGCTTTTTCAAAAGTTCCAGAACAATACTGACAAACTGCGCAGAGCCACCGGTGATTGAGAAATCCTCTGTCACATTTCCTCTTTTCTATAGCTAATATTAATTTTAGTTGAAATATTAATTGAAATGTCTGTTCCTGAGAAAAACAGCAACTTGTTTTTCTGATCTCCCTTTCCATTTATAAGATCTGCAGAGTAATTTTTATTACATCAACCCTTAAATCACATCTTTACTTGCATTGAATCTTCTCTTTTAAAAACGCATTTATTTATGAAGATGTTACTGTATCTGGTGTGAAAACAAATTCAATTTTACACTACTTTAATTTTCAGCCAAAAATTCATAGGGATTGCCATTTGTGTGATATCATAGGAAACTGTAGAATTCTGCCTTGATACCAGTGTTCTACAAATGACTTCTCCCCTTGCAAAACTGTATAGTGCAACAATTCAAAACAAGGAGAAAAAAGCTGTGATTCCTTCTTTCCTAGAGGCTTTCCATCATTTACATTCACCAGTGAAAGGTTGGCATGTACCTCAAGGACTAATGATAATGAAAAATGTTGTATTAAAGAAGAGAAATCTTTCATAACTTGCATACTAACACATTGAACTCATTACAGCTTGTCTTACTACAGCATACTCTTTTATGCCTGCTGTAATGTACTTCATTTTCAAGAGACTATGACGTGCACTGGTTCTGTAAGCGTTTTTTTTCCTTCCTTATTTTCAAAAGCTGCCTTTGGTTGTCATAAACTACTCGCTTATGGGATACAAATTAGGCACTAGGGTTTTCTGCAGTTTCTGACTAACATCAAGATCTGAAAAATTATATTTAAAATGTATCTGGGGCAAGTAATTGTTTTCCATTTTCCTAGAGCAGAGTACTTGTGACGTTGTAGCTCAGGAGCTGCCAGCAACCTCAGCATTTTTGTTAAAATAGTGAGCTATTCGTGGCAGAGGCTGTGTCTTTTGCTGTGATTGAATTTTTTTGTAAAATGTGCAGGGAAACTGTGTTCATTGTTTGGCATTTTAGGCATTATTATGAGTAGTCAATAATAAACATACATTTTTGAAGGATTTGTAGATAATTCATTATAATTCACTCCAGCTGAAATTTAAAATTTCTTGGAAGTGAAACATTGCTTTGTTTTCGCTACATACTGTTTATATAGGTGTAACAACAGCTCTGGGGTACACCTCCAACATTTGCTGTGACACCTTAATTTACCATTGTGAGCTGTTCAATCCTTCTGGAGTTCTCTCCTGAAAAGAAACCCATTATTAATATTCCTACCTGCATTTGCTGGAAGTAGCACAATGGATAACTCTTTGCTCTCAATCTGCCTTTTACTTCACAAGCAACTCCCACTGAACTCCTGACTCAATAAAATACATAACTGTATTTGACTTTAAACCAATCTAAAAGAGGAGAATAATGGAAAAGTTGGAAATGAGTGTACAAAAGTCTGCAACTTATCTCTAAAAAACTATTTCTGCAATTGATTTTAAGTGACCTCTGTCAAAATCTTGATGAAAATGAAAAATGTCATGCAGTCAGACAAAAAATAATTGAATAGTAGCTGTAGTTTTCCAAAGAGTTCTGCTCTAGTAACTACGAAAGCAAATTGCTCTGATTAAGTCATAATAAAAGTATGTTTAAGATATAAAAGTATCACAACTTGGTTGTCCTCATGATTTGTCTGTTAGACATCCACTTTGTATTTTAAGATGTGTTTTTACATTTTGCATTGAGTATGTCCAATGATTCTTTATATTTCTATAAACTCTGTGTTCTGTGCCTCTTTCAAAGACAACAAAGCCTTTGCAAAAGAAACTCAGCTACTTGACATTATGCTTTAATGCAATATTATGAGATTGACCTAGACTGCTGTTCTCAACAGAAAAGTGACTATAAAAATGATATGATGAGTTTTCTCAAAGGCAAAAATAAAACTCAGATTCAAGTTAAAGAAAGGCTTAAACTATTTAGAACAGTGGAAACTGAATTTCCTGTAGTGGCATCTCAAACTGTGTAAGGTAAACAGGACTTTTATTTTATTTCTATAATTGAACCCGAAAAATCTCTTAACATAAATTAACAGTATATTTCATCCACTGCATCAAAATATACTCATCATCTGCCCCTCTTTCAAATGGCATATCCCTAAGCAATAAGACAAATTTTGAAAAACAATTGAACAAGTCAACTTAAGCAGGAATGAATAGTGCCATAGCAATAAGCATCACGTTACTTCAGTTCACCATTAAAAAGAAAAGAAGAAAATCTTGTACAACTCAGTAACATTAGTAGGAACCTGCTTGCCTTTAAGCTAGCCTGGAAGAGAAAAGATATAAATGCTGAGAAACTATTAATTCACAGTATCATAAAATCATAGAATGGTTTGAGTTGGAAGTGAATGTAAAGATCAGCCAGTTCCAACCCCCTGCTGCCATGGGCAGGGACACCTTCCACTAGACCAGGTGGCTCAAAGCCTGTCCAACCTGGCCTTGAACACTTCCAGGGATGGGGCATCCACAGCTGCTCTGTGCCTCAACACCCTCACAGGAATTTCTTCCTTGTATCTTAGGTGGGGATTACCGGGTCTGGTATGGTTTCCTTCTCCAATCTGGCTAGGCTGCACATGGTTGGAACTGGCTTGCAAAAAAATTGTCCTTTGCATGCCTGCATTTAAGGTAAACTAAAACTTATGTTTCTCTGCCATAAAATGCTGTGATGCATACTCTGGCAGTTCAGAATCTGAAAAAATTAGCAAGATATCTTTGTAGCTTTCCTGGGAGGGAAAACTGCAAGTGGTAAATTGGTCAGCCACCCCAAGCCTTACCTTGCCTTGCAAAGGTAACCCAAAGCTGCAGTGACTTGGTCAGCATATGTAACCTGAACTCTCATTTAAAAAATGACAAATCAAGCCAGTGACAGAATTTTGGATCCTGCCATTCCCAAATATCTTACTCTTAATTATATACCTTATATGCCTCAGTGAGTATGAATACACTGAGCACATATTTAAATTCTGGAAGTTTCCATTAAAATTTGAGCTCAAACAGCCCACCAAGATAAGGATTTAATCCTTCAAACTCTGATGATATTTGGAGGTCTAGGTCCTTGACTGACTTTTACTTCATGGAAATTTAATGCAAAGCTTGTTTTAATTCAAGTGCTACATGCCAGTGACACATCAGAAATAGTTATGATTTTTCTTTTCATTAAGAAGTAGAGAAGTTGAAATCTGAATTTAAATGAAAATGTTAAATAAACATACTGGACCAATTCTAAGTATTTCTTAATGAGAAATTAGAGAATGAATTATATCTTCATATAAATGTAAATTTCAGCTTTAAGTGAATAAAAAATAATGTTTTAGTTGTGTAAAAGCTTGTCTGAGCTTAGTATGACTCCAGTAAGGCTATTTTAAACAAATATGAAAGCTCTAGTGAAATAGGTTTTCACTCTAAAGAGTCATGATAGAAGAACCACTCTGAAATGTAATGGACTGTTTTACTGTTTCCTCCACTCTTTATTATAAACAAATGTTTACATCCAAGCCAACATAGGTACATGAAAAGTATCATTGTTAAAAAGAAAAAGGAACAGTCAGGATCAATCCCTTGAAAAAAAAGTAATAACCACAGAAATTTCTTAACTTTGCAGTTACTAATGTATGAGCTGACTGAATCATGCTAAGATACAAAAATGTTCCATCATTTTATGTCGTGTAACGGCAAATGAAGACATTTCCTCAAAACAATTTTGCTGATTGGAAGAACACTCAACAAAATAGTAGCAGTGTGAAAGACTGAAAGTAGTTTGAATTTGGTAGGATAAAGCTGAATAATTTGAGATTTCAGAAACAACAGCAGGAGGACTGAAAAAAAAACCAACCTGGGAGAAAGGGTCTAAAGTACATGCTGCAGTAAGACAGAAGTTGTGTCTTCAAAGTAGTCGTAATTTCTTAACTGGAAATTTGAGTCACTCAGAAGCTCAAAGAAAAAAAAAACAAGCAGAGAAAACAGTAATCTAAAAATACTAGTGTCAAACAGTAATTTTGTTACCTTTTTTCTGTTCTGGGTTATAGAATAACTGTAGAATGATACTTTTTTTTTTTTTTTTTTTTTTTTTTTCCCTATCCCTGAACTTAAGGGTTAGAAACTTGGTTTTATTTCTTAATGAAAGTTGCATTTTCATGTAATACCAGGACTGGTATGTAAGAAAAAAAAGCATGCAGGCAGAGATAGAGACCAGGGAAAAAGACAGCAAATTGCATCAATTAACGTCGCAAACTTGCAACAGAACAGACATAACTGTGGTCCCACTGGCCTTGTTCCAGTTATTCCCTCATTTTGAATTAATTTTCAAGCATTTAGAGACACTTTAAAATTGCAAGCTCAGTAGAGCATAATAGGCACGTAATCTGAAACAAAAAAAAAGAAAAATCTAAGTTATGTGTTGGCAACACAGCATAAAGTGGTTATATTGCCAGAAAATATGAAATACCCTATGGTTAATTTACACAAAATCTGCCATAAAAGCATTTAATCAGCAAATAGTGATTCACAGATTTGCACAGTTCATAGAATCACAGAATATCTCAAGTTGGAAGGGACCCATAAGGATCATCAAGTCCAACTCCCTGTTTTTTACAAGATTATCTAAATCTGACTTAAGAACATTGTCCAAATGCTCCTTGAACTTTGACAGGCTTGCTGCCAGGACCACTTCCACGGGGAGCTTGTTCCAGTGACTGACCACCCTCTCAGTGAAGAGCCTTTTCCTAATGTCCAGTATGAACTTCCCCTGATGCAGCTTCATTCCATTTCATGGTGTCCTGTTGCTGGTCACCAGAGAGAGATCAGCGCCTCCCCCTCTGCTGCCTCCCTTGAGGAAGTTGCACTGTGATGAAGCCACCCCTCAGCCTTCTCTTCTCTCAGCTGAACACAGTGACCTCAGCTTCTTCTCCTAAGTCTTGCTCTTCAGAGCTCTCACCATCTTGGTCACTGGACACACTCTAATGGTTTGATGTCCTTATACCGAGGTGCCCAAAACTGCACACAATACTCAACGTGGGGTCGCACCAGTGTGGTGTAGAGTGGGACAGTCACCTCCTTTGGCTAGCTGTGCTGTGCTTGATGCAGCCTAGGACACAGTCGGCCCTTTTGGCTGCCAGGGCACACTGTTGACTCATACTCAACTTGGCATCAACCAAGCCCTCAGTTCTCTTTTCTGTGGGGCTGCTCTCCAGCCTCTTGTCCCCAGTTTGTATGTATACCCAGGATTACCCCATCCCAGGTGGAGAATTCAGCACTCGCTCTTAATTTCATACAGCTGGTGATTGCCCTGCTCTCTAGTCTATCCAGATCTCTCTGTAAGACCTCTCTACTCTCAAGGGAATCTACAACCCTTCCTAATTTTTATCATTGGTAAACTTACTTAATGTACGTATTTGACTCCTGCATCCCGTTAATTTATAAAAACATTAAAGAGCACTGGCAGTAAAATTGAACCCTGGGGAACCCCACTGGTGGTTGGCTGCCAGCCTGATGTAACACTGTTTACTGTAACTCTGAGCCTGACTTGTCAGCCAGTTGTTCACCCATTGTGTTACGGACTTCTCTAGCAGTGTGCTGGACATTTTGCCTGGAAGGATACTGTGAGAGGCAGTATCAAAAACTTTGCTAAAATCCAATTCCACCACATCTGCTGGCTTCCTTTGGTCAACTAGGTGGATAACCTTGTCATAAAAGGAAAGTAAACTGTTTAAGCAGGACTTAGCCTTTGTGAACCCATCCTGGCTATGGCTAATGACCGTGCTGTCTCTCAAGTGTTTTTCAATAACTCCCAAAATAACCCCCTCCATAATGTTACCAGGCACTGGAAGTGAGATTGACAGGCCTGTAATTACCAGGGTCTTCCTTCTTACCCTTCATGAAAGCTGGGACAAGCTTTGGCAGCTTCCAGTTGACTGGGATCTCTCCAGAGTCCCAAGGCTGCTGGAAAATAATGGAGGGAGGTGCCACAACAACATCAGCCAGCTCTTTCAGTACTCTGGGATGACAAGATGAGAATAAGTGCACAGGATCAATTTCCAAGAAGGTAGTATCTGTCTAAATCTTACAGCATTCCTCCAAGTAAATGATCTGAAGTACCTTTGCCATGATAAAACAATCTTGTAGTTGGCCTCATGTAATAAATAAATAAATAAATAAAAATTATCTGTTAAACAGTAAAAAAGATTTAGAGATTACCAGTGATCTATCACCCTGAAAGGCAGCAGCAATTAGCTGGCTTAATGACAAGGGGATGTGTCGGTTGTATAGAGAAAGAGAAAAATAAGCTGCATTGTTAATCTCACAACCCCTCTATGAATAGACAAATGGCTTCTCTTTGGTAGGAATACTACAAAGAACTCAGTGTTATGGATACCAAACCATACTGTAAGTTTTAACAGATACTGCATTTGTGGCTATATGGTTGTATTTTGTCTATGAATCAGACAATTTGTTTTGTTGCTGTACAAATATCAGGAAAAAGTATTTGTTAAGATGACATCAGTGCTGGCACATAGTACTAACGAAGTTACAGTGACCAACAGTGAAATAAACCATGCTTGTTTAAGACAGTTGAAAATACTTTAATCAAATTGTGGAAAGCAATTAGTAGTTGAATTACTTCAACTCTGTACAATAAACTTTGCAGTGTTTTGTATATTGTTAAGGATTCAATACCCGTTTGAGGTGGGGACATGTGTTTTGAAGTTGTTGAATCACTTTGGGGGGTGCTTTTCTTTCTTCTTAAATCAATACATGGTTATTTTCTTTTAAGCCAATATAAGCCCTAAAACCCTAATAAGGACATGATTTTATTCACTTAAAAAAAGAAAAGAAGCATTTTAGTGCCATTGTTGAGACATAATTTAGTGAAGGAGATTCTCAGGATTTCAGTCTTCTGTTAGTGTCACCTGGTGTGGTACACATGTTCTTCTGATCCATCAGTTGTTAACAAAATGCATGATCATTTCATATTCATAGTGGGACAGTGTCCTTCTCTGTGTGTTCTTCTCTTTCCCATTGGAAAATAGCTGCGGTAATATATGTGTCTATCAGTGTAATTATCCCTAATCTAAAGAGTCATATCACTTGAATTATTTAAACAAGTCTTTAGGGGATGCACTGAAAGAAAGACCATGATAAATTTGAGGGCAGTTTTGTTTCTCTGGCCATTTCCTGTCTCAGAAGTGCTGATTCAGATCAGTGGAAATAGTGTATAAAACAAAGCATGCATGTAAGAGTGTGGTCAGAAGTTAATTCCAGCAGCAGATAAAACAAATACATTTGACTTTGTACTGAAGGCGACCAGAAGCACCTACACTGACATTTACAATTTATCAGGGGCATAGTAACGATCAGCTAAGATAAAACTGCTTTCGCTGACTGTGCCTAAGGTTCAGATACAGAAAGACTAGTTCTTATTTGGCTCCTAACTTGTCATTTCATTGGGATGGGAAGTAGGAAGTTAAATAACTTCAAAGTCTGCTGTTAGAAATACAGATGACTGAAAGAGCATATTCTACCGATTACTGTCTTTCACACACACGCACTTTTAAATTATCAGTAACTATTCCTGTTGTGCTCTGGATAGAGCATAGTTTCAGACTTTGTAGAACAGCCACTGCCTCATTGAAGCTAGATATCGCTAGTCGGCTCATGTGTAGTACTCTGCTTCTGGGAAATGTAGTAGATCCAGAGCCAGTCCCTTTGGAGACCTCAGTAGGTACCTTAAGTACCCTGAAATGGTCATAGTCTTGGAATTTGGAAACCAAGAATTTTTTAGGGCAAGTTCTATCACCAAAGGATCTGAGTTTCTTTAAAGGTCCATTAGCAATGCGATCTGTGGTTGCCATATGTGTTGCATTGTTTTTCTATCTTACTCTTATTCCTTGTGAAGTGTGAGTTTAGTATTTTGAAAGATAATTTGATTAGGTCTCCCCCCCACCCCCCACCCCCCCCACCAACCCACCCCACCCCACCCCCACCCCCCACAATGGAAACACTGTTAAAGTGTGTTTGAGGTTAATGAAAAAGGTTCCTTAACAGTTAGGGAAGACAGTGGTGTTTATGATGGCCCTTATTTCTTAAGAGAAACTGTTTCATGGTCTTGAACTATCTCCCCAGTAAATGTCTTGTCTTATACAAGTAACCTTTATCTTTATGGTGGAAGATGCTGCTGCAGTGGAGGAGAAAGTTTATGACTGCAATCTTTATCTTGGAACTTCAGGTCATCTATTAGCTATGCTGGGCTTATGCTATGGAGCACTTTAAGCATGAAGAATGCAGTGTGAGACCAGGACACTTAGTCTATTCAGTCACATTTTTCCTGTGTAGAAAATGAGGATCAATTTTTCCCAGACTTTTGAGTTTGATTTGACATCCTCAGAGAGAAATCAGTATATAAATGCAGATGCAGCAGTATTGTATGTTAACTTATATTTGGCAGGGATTAAAAGCAGCAGCTTGCACAGTATGAAATCTTTAATGTTTGTAATCTACTTGAGACCTATGTATGGTCAAGGATATGTGTGCAAATGGAGTGCATCATATATCTTTTGTAACACATACAGACATAGAAAGATATTATTATACAAAGCATATTAAAATTACTTCCTTTTCTAACAAACACCAGTTTCTGTTACACTTTTCCAAAACTGCAGATGAGAGAAGTTTTTTACAGGTTTTTCATGCCTGGATTGATTGTTGAAGAAGTATATAGGGGACTTTTGTTCCAGAAGAAGTACTCAGGATGAATCAATAAATCCTAATGTCATCTATGCTGCCTTCTGCAGTTTCCATTACCTTCTCAGGCTCTCATTGCAAGGTTGCTAGACTTCTACGTTCCAGCCAACTAAATTAGCATGAGCAGATTTTTTTTTTTTTGTCTACAGAAAGCTGGGAGTTAAGTTTGATAACTGTAAGAAGATGGCATCCTCATACTGATGCTGTGATTTTTGTTGGCTCTTAATATACTCATTTCCTTTACAATATTAATTATTGCTTATTAGATAAAGAATAAAAATTGCATTCCAGTGGAGTTACTGCAAAGCTGCTCTGATAAATAATTTAAAGAAATATACGTTACCATCCTGCAGAGGAGAGGAGGAAACAGTCCCTCCTTTTCTTACTGCATTTGAGACTGAGGTTGTGATTCCATGATGAAGTCAATCCAGTTTTAGACACCTGCTCCAGATCATATAGCTGAAGTCATGGGATTCTAAAGGTCAATCCAGTATAAACTAACTATTGTTTATACAATCCAGTATAAACTAACAACAGTGCAAAAACCCCCAAACAAACCAACCCAGTGATGATGGATTTACTTCAACTTACATACTTTATGCAGAATCAGGGATTGTACAGAAGCTTTGTCCAGCAGCTTCATTCTAACTCGATGCTGGTAAAGATGTTACCTGTTCTCTCACAGCCGGCATGAAGCCAGCATAAAACATAGTGCCAGGATGTGTTCTCTTATCATGTACAGTGGTTAATGTGACAGAAATGCAATTGCATCCACATGTCTGAACTAGACTGAATGTGCACTTTTAAGTTATCAATGGTGCATAGATCAGCTATTAGTGAGCGTGGGTCCATAGCCTGGAAGAAACTGTCCTTTGGCAAGAATAAAAATACGGCCTAGCTGCAGGTAAAACTTCCATGATCTCAGTAGAATTATATGACTGTTTTTCAAAGCCACTCTCAAAGAGTGCTGTAAAAATGTAGTGCTGGTTTTTAACCACTCTATCCATACTCCAGCCTAACATTTATTTGAGAATGCTAACCTTGAAGTTTAAAGAAGGGAAAAAAAGCACCATGTTTACAGCCATTTCCTTACCAACCTCTAAGAAAAGTAAGCTTACTGTGAGAGAAAGCAGAGGGCAAGGTCTGCAATATTACCTGTGCACACACCTATCAGTTTCAGAATTTGAATTGCCATTCTCTTGCAAAGGCAATAAACACGGTAATATGTCTTGGATGAAAAGCAAGAAATATAATAGGTTTGCGAGGTAGCAGACAAAAAATCTCCCTAGAAAACAAGCAAAAGGGTAATCTCATTACAAGAGAACATTCAGGAAATTAAAACTAAAAATGTGAATACATTTAAGCTAAAAACTCGTAAACCCCCAAACATATTTGTATCAAGAGTAAAATGACAAATTACTGTTATAGCATAATCCTCCTCTTTCAAAGAAGTGATAGTTTCTGGTGTTCTGTTGATTCATTTTCAGTTTCTTGATTAGATAAATCTGCTTATATGTCACACATTCTGTAGTAATGGCAAATATATTCTGGCGGTGAAAATGTAGGGAGGAAGAAAAAAGAATGAATAAAAGAATGCATCTTCTAACATAGCTCAACTGCCACACTATAAGGGCTTATATAGAAGGTTTTGTGTTTTGTAAAGCATATTGTATTTGTTCTGTATTGAACCCTAGAAACACTGAAATAAATACGTTTCTGACAAGAATACCAACCACACAATATTTGTGGTGTAAAGAAATGTTAAAAATTACTGTCTGTAAAGATTTTTTCGTTTTTCTTTTTTGTATTCCTGTAGTGTACATGGAGATTTATAGTTTAACTAGCAAATCTCTCTCTTCTTAAGCTCATGTTAGTTGTACTCAAATAAACTAAGAAATATTAAAGGATTTAGAAGTAATTGCTTCTAATTTGCTTGGGTTTTCCTCTCTCAATTCTTCTGTCTTGAAGAATTGAATGGTGTGGAAATGATTGGCAGTTTAATGAAACTTAAATGGACCTGTTGTTTTATGTTTATTATGGATTAAAAATATTTCCACCATGAGTGGTATCATTGTGCTAGATTTCATCAGTGAGAATGTTTGCCTGCTTGGACTGATCACCACATGTGTCTGGCTGTATTAGTGATGACTGGATGTCACCCCTTGGTTAAATGCTATCATGCAGCCAGGTTTTGTTTGTTTTCACTGTTCCATGAGTCAATTCATCTCTCAGCCACGCTGACCATTTCTCACTGTGCTTCCACCTGGAACTGCAGCATTCTTGAAGCGATAGTTTGTCAGTAGTACCTTATGTCTCAGCTCCTTTCAGCTGTGCAGCAAAGTCCTCAGTAGATGGAAATTAGGCTCCTTTGACCCCATCCTGTCCAAATGCAGCGTTGGTGCTGCACCTCTCCAGTCCTTAAAGTTCCCACTCAGTTTCTAAGGTTGGGAGAAAAAAAAATATGCATCTATCTATCTATCTATCTATCTATCTATCTATCTATCTCTGACCATATCAACTATAAGACATTTTACTGCAAACTTTGAAAAGAGACATTTTTTTCACCTCACTGGAAAGAGTCCTACTCTTATCTCCAGGAAACGCCTTTTCTCACTTGTTATACTGCAGTCACCATGGACGGTTCTAGGAGGACAGTGCATTCCTTTCCAGCTAGCTATAGTTTGTTTCTTGAGCTCAGGAGTAGTGCTGCATAGCGTGAAACTTTTCCAAGAGAAGGATTCTTCTTTTCAGTCCTAGGCAGTACCTACTGCTCTTCTGTCTTTCTAATGTCATTTAGAGTCAGTTGCTGCAATTAAAGGCTACTGTTGGCTGAAACTATTACTTAAAAAACTTCTGTCAAAACTGCAAAATCTGCCTGGCAGAAATATGTCAGATATGGTTGAGGGACCGCGCACAATTTACAGCAGTGGAATATGGGGCACAGCAATGGCTGGCTAGCCTCTGCCTGATACCTCACTAAACACCATGACAACAGAGCTTATTTATAACGTCCAGAAGGAACATACTTATTGGGCAAATACCTGCTGTCTGTGCTGTGAGCAGTGAGTGACTCATGAACTCAGAACTGGCTGCATGAATAAAGCTTCAACATGCCGATTGATTTAGAGTAACTATACTAACAAATATCACTTCAAAATTAATCTTGTTTGCATGTCACTTAATTGGGTAACAGGAAAGCAGACCATCACTCAAGCTAGCCCATGCAAGTTGTTAAAGACTCTTCAGGCAGCCTGGGAAACAGATATTGGGAGATTATCGCTTCAAGCACCAATGATTAGCAGTTCTAAAGAATATATGACCTTAGGATTCAGCCACTTATCCCAAGTATTTCTTAAAGCAAACTGAATTAAGCTGAAAGCAGATAGAAGTACATAGTTAGAAAATCCGGGAGAGTCAGTAAGAATGCAAGGTGAGGGATGGAGGAAAATCCCCAGATCCCTGCTTATATCTGTCTAGCACACAGTTTATCTCTAATTTTTTCAGTTCTTATGAATCTGCTAACAAGCTTCTGTATGGGTAGACCAACAAGCTGGCAAGTCCTTCATAGTAGTTCTAGCTGAAGATCATGGCTCTCATCTAACCCTTAACTTTTCAGACTGTATTGACACAGTGAAAAACCTAAAACTTTGCTGCAGACAGAAGCTGTATAGATAACAGAAACATTAACACCCGGGAAAGAGCGAAGGGCGGGAGCTTAGCACTTAGCACTTCGAGAAGGGACAGTTAGTACCGATGTAGATGAGCTCAACAGGAATGTAAATAAGGAGCCTTCTGACGAGGACGTGCTAACTGCTAAAAGAAAATAACCCAAGGTAAAATAATTGTGGTAGTAGGAGATCAGTGACCTCCTAGTCAAATGGCCCCCACCCCAAAGAAGGTGGATCCCCCCCCCCCCGCCCGGGGATCATGCTGATATAAATTAAAACCAGCCCAGTGGGCTCGACGTTTAGAGTGGACAATAAGGAAGGGCTCATCGTTAGCTAGCAGATGTTTTAAGATAACAGAAACTAAATAACAAAGACTGCTAATGTATGCAAAGATAAACCATAACTTCAGGTAACTGCCCAAGGAGATGAAAAGTACATCTTGAAGAGGCGCCAGAGGGAGGAGATCTGAATGTTCGGAAACCTTATGCATGTGCATGACTTTGTATAATAAATATCGGACTTTTTGCTGAAACGGTGCGCAAGTTAGGAGGAGCGATCCCCCTTGCACCCGGCGCCGCAATAAACATACCTGCTTTGCAACTCTCCTCGAGTTGTAGAGTTCGATTCCGCACGTCAGTATCATGGGAAGAGATCCTAAACCCAGCATATCCTACACTGTCTTTTCAGTACAAATAAGTTTTTGGAGCACAGTATCATCTAAACTCAACCCTTTCCTCCTTATATAGAACTTTGCATTAACCTAGTCATTGTTTATTCCTTCTTTGTAGGTGCTAATACCTAAGTCATGACCCCAAAGGACATTTTTTACCTTGTCAGGCAGACAAGGTGGAGATTAATCTCACCTGGTTTAGAAATTTAAAATAGTAGAAACAGGCAGAGACCTGTCTTATAGATATCTTGGGGTCGCTTTGTGATCAAGGATTAAAATATGCATTTTTAGGGAATGATTCATCTGCTTTATTTTAGACATCTACATTCAGATGAATCACTCTGTAGGAGTACTTCCTTTAAAGTTTTCTAAACCAGTTTAATGGGACTGAGAAAAATGTAAAGACAGTTCAGAAAAGAAAACAGAAATAATTCTAGATATTTTTTAAAAAGTCTTTGCAGATACATTAAAATTAGAGCTGAAGTATCAACTTTTATTAAGCTGGATATCTGGTTGTAGGAACTGGCTTCCAAATACAGACTTACAAACATTCTAATCTCTGAAACCTGTAATTCAAGACCAAATTCTCATCTAGAAGATATATGGTTGTCAGATATGGGCTCTTAGTCTTAAATTAATAGGTAACTGAATTACATTCTGTGGCTTTTGTTATATGACAGATCATGAATAGGTGGTCACAAGCCCTTATAACTTGAAAATCGTTGGAATCTGTAACTCTTACACACCTGGCAAAGTATAATGCCCATCCTAACCATATCATCACTTCAGCATCATGACTGTGAAACTCGCAGTCTGTGGGAGGACCAATAAAAAGCTTGCTGCTACTTTTTCTCACTTATCTCCATTCTTCAAGTGGAGGAACATACAGGGTTCTGTATCTCTGCCACACAAGTTCTATTGCTCGCATGGAACACTGGTGTTGCCTTCAGAGTGCTGTCAGCAAGTACTTGTGGGAATGAGGAGCCACAGTTTCTAGCAACAGCATCTAGCAAGATGCTGCTGAACAGCTAGTTGTCTGTATCTTTTGTCTTCATATCACAGCTCATAGCTGAAAGCTCTGAGTTCTCAGCTCATCAGAAAATGGAAGACACTGCGAGAGGAAGGCAAGATTCTGCTTCCTGGGCTTTAGTCTGCTCTGAGCCATGCTGCAGCCCCTGCTGAGGTCCAGGCTCAACACTGGTTGCCCAAGTCCAGTTTCCACCCTGCTTGCAAAAGACTAGGTTTAGGGTTTTCTCTATCACATTTTCCTTTCTCAGTGCCAGCAACACATGCATAGAAATAGCCCCAGCTGAACTCAGACTTCATTAGTGGCTGTTGCAGTCCAGCAGCTGCTGCCTTCTACAGCTATTGGAGATGTTCTTTCCTCTACCACAGGTGAGGAAGTTTTGCTGCCTTCTGGGCTTTTCTCAGGAAGTGTTGTGTGCCATGGGAAATGTCTCCTTCTGGCTTGCAGGGTTCCTACTTTACTGGGAGTATAGGAGTATAAAGGCATTTTGGACCTCTGCTTTTGGCTTCTGCCTCCTGCTGATTTCAGAGTGAAGCAAGTTTCAAGTCATCTAGAACTCTTCTTTTTCCTAAAATCAACTAATCCCTACTCTTCAACACAAACACATGGGGAATTATAGGAACTTGAAGAAAAAACTTACGGGGAAAAAAATGGGAGGAGAAGCTGTAGGCTCAAATGGTGATGTACAGTTCCTTTAAAACAGAATATTTTACATGGGCAGGAGGCAGTAGCTTTTCATAATTAATTGGTAGCATGTTTAACACAGAGAGAAATTGTTTAGTGTGTTTCTGCAGAGAAGACTTGTTCAAAAGGGAAACCTGAATGGGCATAAGAATTCATGGCCCCTGAAGATCAATTCAAACTTCTTTTTAGTTCAGGAAACTTGTAGGGTTTGAGTGTATCTTCTGGGCACAAACATTTGGGTTGTTTCTACAACATTGTCAATATACTGCAAATTTGAAAGCAAAACCAGTTATTAAGAACAGTAGAATATTGTGACAGAAATTGTCTGTTGAAATGTCAAGCAATGTTTATCCCCATGTAATTCAACACAATTCCTATATATTCGCATATGATTCACCAGCCATATTTATCTATTGTACTGTGGGCCTGACCAATAGGGTTACTAAATGTAAGAAAGCTCCTAGTCATACTATTTCAGGTTTATAACTATAAGCTAGTTTTTCATACCAATCAAAACATGTAATTACATGTAAGATAATATGCCCTTAACTAAGTGTTTTCATTAATACAGCCAATGCATCCTTACATTATATTTTTTGCTGGAAGTGCTGAGGTCTTGAAAAATGAATACGTAGGTTAGTTTTCATAAAAATATTTTATATATTAAGTTTTACTGAAGTCATACAATGGGACCTGGTCTAGTGGAAGGTGTCTCTGCCCATGGCAGGGGAGTTGGAACTACCTGACCTTTAAGGTCCCTTCTAACAAACCATTCTATGATTCTGTGAAAGAAGCCTGAAGACTTCAGTAACATGGCTTGTAAAACAATAAATTATTTTAAATTCTGAAAATACACTTAATTATTGCAATGAAGAATTATAGTTTTATAAATATTTTACTGTAATGCATTCAAATAGTCGTTTAAAGGTTAATTGGACAGCTACCTGTGGTTAATCTTTGTTGATTAGGAAAATTACAACAAATAATTTACAGCTATTTTAAGTCTAACACTTTAATACATCAGAAATTTTTTTATGAGATTGACCATTACTTATATTATCTGAAAAAAATAATTTTAGATAAAACTAGTGTTTAAATGATGAAAGGAATTATATTTGTTAGCATTTGAATTAACTTTGATTCTGCTGTTTTACTGAAGGTCGTAGAGTTTAATTGACATCGATGAAGTCTTATATTCAGGTGACCTATGGTTGACACTAATAATGACAAAATCTTCTTTCTGGAGGAAGAGGATTACCATGGTAGACCTTAAATAACCCAGCATTTTCAGTGAGATGACCTTGTTATTTGCATTATTCATGGTATTTCCAATAGTAAATATGAAGGAATATCAAGAAATACTGCTGACACCAAGATAACCATATCTCATTTAGGATTGACAAGTGTTTAAAGGAGCAAGCAGTCTATATAAGTGTACTGCAGTATGCTATGACTGCCCATTCTAGTCTAGAGTAAATTTTTAGGAATTTTTCTGATGTTTTTAATATTGTGTTGTTTTTTGTTGTTACTCTTTGCGGCTTCTTCACTATGTTCAAAAAGTGCAAGAAGTACAAATTTGATAAAATGCAGTGAAGACATTAATCGAGCCAGTGGAAAGAATGTGTATGTATGTGTATGCTTGCGTGAAGATGCAAAAGAAGGGATGTATGTGTATGCTTGTGTGAACATGCAAAAATGGTAAGTGGTAAGAGTACGCAAAATATGATAATTTTAGCTGCAGTACCGGAACTTGGTATCATGACATCAGGGACACTATGAGAGAGAAGTAAAGGATGATGCTGAGTTTTGCAGCATGAGACAGGAAGGAGTAAGAAAACTGGCAAATATTCTAGGAGGGAACAACAGTGGACGGACTTGGGGACACATCATATAGTTCTTCATTATGTATTGAGAAGATTGAAGAGCTTCCAAATCTTTGCACAGCCTGTAACATTTTCTTTAATCTTGATGAATGTGCAGACTAAATGTCTGAAGACCAAATATTTGCAAATTCAACAATGTGTGCTTATCTCACCATGTACATGTAACAGTAGTGTTCCACAGATAAAACACCTATGCAGTTCCTTAGGTATACGTGTCAGTAGTGTACCAATTTACTGGGCTTTGTTTTAAAACCTGTGGGGGCTGAGAGATGGTGAGCCAAACCAGTATATTTTGTAAAGCTGGGCTTCTTATTTGCCAGAATTTTTAAAGTGCAGAAATAGACATTCCAGCATTTTCAGGGTTTCCTTTGTAGCCAGAATACCTAGGAACATTTTTAAAAAACAACAAATTCAGACAGTAACTACATGCTGGTACTGTTTACTTACAAAACCATCATCTATAAAAATCACAGAAGTTAGGAATATGAGCATCCATATGCTTAGATGCAAATTACTGCTCCTATGGCAAATGTCACTCTTGCTTTTATTCATGCAAATGAAATCAAAGAGGGGGTTAAGAACTTATCTTCCAGAATAAAGCTATCAACATCTCTACATTTTAAACATATATGCTCATCTCCCAGAGGTAAGCAAACTGATGCATTCTGTCTACCTGGAGCCTAGAAGATAGGGTAAAATTCTGGACATGAGATCAACCCCAATTCCTTGCACAGCCCTCTTGTTTGAAATGTGCTCTAATTGTGTAGTTTTCAGCATAAATGTCTGCCACCATTACTCCAGACCCTCAGTTTGTTTTCTGTTCCTCTCTGCCTTCTTTCGTCTGTGTTATCCATAGGTATAGGCTAAACATGGAAGAGCAAACAGGGGTTTTGGGAAGGATTGTGTTTTACTGTGTACAAGGAATATATACACTGCAGTGTGTAAGCGCTGGGGAAATAAGAAAATACCATATGACAGATATAGGTATAGGCTCAGAAGTACAGTATGGTTGGGGGAAGAGCAAGGAACACTGGTTTGAGGATGACCTTCAAGTTAACCCTAAGAAGCAATAACGATATAACCCTAGTCTGTACACTGCAAAAGTAATTGAGCCCATACATTAAGGCACCTTCACTAGCAAAGAAATCAGCATCCTCTGTTTAGTGAATGCAATTTTAATTCTAGTTAGTATAGCAAAATTGCCATACGTAGTTAATTTCTTGCTTTGGTTTTTTGCTTGTTTTCTTTTTCTTGGTATGTTAAGTATCTGACAAGTGAAGCAACTGTGATTTTTCTGGACATTTTTAACAAACATTAATGAATCCTGGTGGTGTGAAATCATGTTGCATTGTTATTGCGAAAAGGAAACCTCTACAATATAAATATTGGCAAATAGTAATATTTGTCTGTGCAATGGCATAATCTGTAGTTAAAACTGAAGTATTACACTGCAGAGAAAATTTGAGTATGAAGGAAGAGTTCTTCAAAATTGTAGCAATTTGATATCTAGTCTGCCAGACAGGCTGGCAAGGACCTTCTATATAGAAGAAAAAGTTCTGTTCAGATGGGTGTATAGATAGATGTAACATTTTGAGGTTCCATTCATCCTGTATTATTTCCTTGTCATGCTTAGTTTACCAGAAAAACTACAAATTATTTTTTATTTGGTTTCTGCTATTCTTATCCCTGGAGGGTCAGACTAGTTCATGAAAATCAAACCCTACTATCTTTTTGGCTCTATCATAATTTTGAAATTGCCAGCACAAAGAAGTCCATGGTCATACTGTTGTTTCTTTTTATTATCAGGCTGCTCTTGTTTATAATTTATGAAGCAGAATGATACTGGGGTTGTTTTGTTTGTTTGTTTTCCTCTCCATAAGCTTCACTGATCCTGTAGGTCTGAGAACAATATTAATTTTGACTGGTAAGCTGAATAAACACATTTTTGCAGTCATAGGTGGAGAACACTTATCAACACCAGGGTGTCACTTTAAAGAAGTAACTTTTCTAACCTAATACTTCAAAGTTATCTTTCTTTTCTAATAGTAAATACAATGCATCGTAAATCTCAGGGTGGATTCAGCCATTAGTGCTTACAGATTATGACAGGAACATGCTTCAATTTTGGGGCCTACAATTCTGCTTTGGTGAATGCTTGCTCATTTTTTATTATGGCTTTTCAGTTTGTAAACCTACTGTTTGGCTTACTAGCAGCTTCCTGAGCTGAAAATAGTTGTCACTTGGATGTTCATTGTCAAGCACTCTGCTGACTTGACAGGCAAAACAGCAGTGTGTTTTCACAGGAGATGCAAGTTTGGGGAAGACAGAATCCCCTGGTCTCTAAGCTGGCAGATGCTGAAGCATAGCTTTCGGGGAGAGGAATCACACAGTGTTTTGCAAGGAGCTGTGAAATACTCACTCATTCTGGAGCAGTAATAATCTTTGATTTGGGAGTAGGCTACAGGTCTTTAGCCTGAAGTCTGAAGCTGAGTCTCTTAAAAAATCCCACATATCTGTTACTAATAATGTACATACCCCAGTGCCTCTTTATAGTGCTCAGATGGCTGTGCTTACCAAGCCT
Organism: Falco rusticolus; assembly: GCF_015220075.1. Classification (NCBI taxonomy): domain Eukaryota; kingdom Metazoa; phylum Chordata; class Aves; order Falconiformes; family Falconidae; genus Falco; species Falco rusticolus. The sequence goes on from NC_051190.1 coordinate 85,991,767, forward strand.
TGCCAGCTCACCCTGTCTGCGGTGCCTCGGTTGCCTCAGGAAGCTTTGGGCCTAATACATATTGTACAGTACACTCGATGTGCTCCTGTGTTTGAGTGAAGCATCAGACTGAAAGACCTCTCAGACGTCAGTCAACTTTTCTGCGCGTTTGCAGAGAATTAATCCATGTAATTGGGAGGAGGGATGACATCTCACTCACTTTTGCTAGTAGAAGAATGCATTTGGCTCGCCATCAGGGTTCATTATTATAGCATGGAGCAGGCTCCAGGTGTACATCTACAAATAAAGGCACAGACAGGTGATAGTTCACTCAGCCCTCTCTCTCAGCTATCCTAAGGAAGTGTGATCTCTCTGTGGGCCTAATTCACTTGGGCACAATTCCATGATAAGACTACAGCGATGTGGGAGCTGACTCATCTCTGCACAATACTGAGCAAAAGTGAAATGATCACACGAGTGTCTGTACTCACCTAGACACAGAAAAATCGTGTCTTGCAGAATGCTGTTGTGGAAGGTTTGATGGGAAGAAGTTAAGTTTTTGTCCTTGGCAGAGTCACAACTATTTATAGAGATACACAAAAGTGGCTGGGCTCCCTGGAGGCTCTGAAGGTCTTCACAACTCCAGCAGAATTCGCAGTGTCCAGTCAGCCCAAAAATTCATTGTTCAGTAAATAAACTGGTCATGTAAAAGTGTATAATTCCAACCAAGACAGTAATTTTCTTTACTTAATCTTCATTCATTGAGAACTGCTTTTAATTTTTTTTTTATTTATTTTTTTCTCCTTCAAGGAGTGTTCACATATAGCAATTAATAGTGCATCTTAAATGTAAAAACAGCACAGCTTTCTGAAGTGTTGGTATGGGGAGATAGTCTTTTTTCATTGCTTTGCTTATTAGAATCAGACAAATCACAAATTGAAGAGTTACAGATTATTAAGATAGCTAATACTGGGTCTACATTTTTAGGTACAAATATGGGTATTCTAATTGATTGGCCATACCTGTACCTTCCAATAATGTGTTTCATTGCATATGCATGAAACATAACTGCAATTTTGTTCTATTTTCTATGTAACAGGTATGCTTTGGAGAGTGGAAAAGGTTGTTTTGTAACATGATTAATAAAACTTTCAAGAATCACAATTGTCATCATGAAGTCACGAAACAATTTTGAATTCCTATGAATAATGTGACCTGGTGAGTCATAACAAACTAAACTACATAGTTTTTATTTGAACATTTGCAGATATTAATTCCTTATTGTGATTTTAATACTATGTGACTGCTATTTATTTTTTTGCATTTCTTTCTTCTTCTTACTTAACTGGTAGTAAGAAGGGAGGACACCTGGTAATAGTATTTAACTTGTATGGCAGATAAGGGTTTGAAAAAAGCAGCAACAGTTTTTCCCTTAGTCTCTAATTGCATGTTGCTTTATTGCTGCTGGAAAATCTGAAGTGTTTTAGTTCTCTGCCACCTCTTAAAATAGATGCCAGAACTAAAACTTACATACACCTATTACTGGCCTGGGGGTTAAGATGAAGGAAAGGCAAGTATCTAGAAGGCAGTGAAATTTGAGGCTGCAATATGGATGGATGATGGTGTTGGATGGATTGTGTTTATGCAGATTTCAGTCCATATATCCTAGGCCATTAGCCAAGCTGAGTTATCTATATGTATGAATTGGACTTCAGTTTGAAGTAAGGCAAATGAGAAGTTTAAATACTGAAAGCAGACTCCACATTGACTGAGAGAGGTATATATATGAATGGAAGAAAGGGGTAGCCAGAGCAGTACAAAGTTCGTCTTAGCTGGCTCCTTACCTGTTCAATGGCAGGTATTACAAGGCAGTGACAGAAAGCTGTAGCATCACAGTTTTTGGCACTTACCCTTCTTTTTTCCTTCTTGGTTGATGGTGGGAGAATCTTCTCTTTTTCTTTTGTAAATAGTGGCATTTGCATGGTACCTTTCTTCTCAATCTAAAAATCTACTGGTTGATAAAGAAAAGGTGAAGAACTTAACTCCTGCAGTACTATTAACTGGCTGCTTTTCCACTAAAGGCAAGAAACTTGGGCAACAGCCAGTCAGAGGGAGTTTCCTTTAGCCGAGGCTGATACATGTAAAATAGCTAAAGCTACTGCATCTTTCACTTACAAGCTGCCTTGAAGTTCACACAATTTGTGTAGCCATTAGGCACAATGTAAAGCTTCATAGTATTGCATACTGCTGACCTAAAATCACCTGAGCTGATTTGGAGATTTCAGCTAAAATTTTGTTGTGGCTTATCAGAGCCAAAAGTAAATGCAAAACTGTGTTTTGGTGCTTGGTAGTACATTGTGGTTGGTATTTGATTTGTAAATATTTTGTAAATATGTGGCCAGTCAACCTGAGTCTTTTTAAAATGAATGGAACTGTACATGTGTGTAATGCTGAATGCATATGTAAATACCTACAGGACTGAGGAAATCAGTCCCAGCATACCTAAAATTTTGTGCTCCCAAAGCAATGAATCTTTGTGCAGATTTGCATGCAGCCTCTCCCTGGAGACATTGATGCTGTTCTTTCACTCTCTGAATATGTTAATTTGGTGTGTTGTCCTTCGGATTTAAACTTGTTTAACTAATGTACTCCTAATGGAATTAGCCCAAATCAATTGTTGTGATAACTTCTGAGTCTTAAAAGTACTTATTCCCCATCAAGTCTACTTACTCTCATAGCATAAGGCACCTTGCTTTCTCATGAAAGGGCATGTTTGTTCAGTTCAGACAGCTGTGTCATGAAATTTGCCAGTTGACTCAACAGCGGGTTTTTTTGTAGCAGCATGTGTTCTGATTCAGAAAGTATGGATTTAGCCCAATAGTGTTTACAAATTACAACTGAGAATACTCGCTGCTGGAGGTGATGTGACTTAAGATTACTTAACTTAATCAGAGCCTTTGAAATGAAAATGGATAATGTAAAGTCAGATAGCAAATGTAAAGCTTTGTTCTTTCTTTACTTGTCTACTGTTTCTGGAAAGCTTAGGGGCATTATGACTCTTAAAAAGCCTGCTTTCTAATGATTAAAAAGCAAGTTGGTGCTACTGCTTAGGAACTGTATGTTTAGCAATTGTTCATTTTGTTTTTCAGCTTCAGTAAAAACCCCAATGTATCTGACATTGAAAAATGTGTCCTTAACATTATCTGTTACCATACCTTCTAAGTATACAAGTTTGTTATAGCTATCTTCTCATTTTTTACACTGGCCTTCTTTGCCCTGGGTGGAAAAAAATACAGCCAGTAATGACATGTATTATAAAGATTAATCAAGCATAAAGGCTATAATTGAACACACAAGTGTAGTCATTACTTGATTAATTACTTCAATAAAGTAATCAGTCTTCTACATACATCAGAATAATATACAGTGGTAACTAGAAGAGAGTGTGTGGAGACCAGAACTGTCTTCAACTCTTGCATCCAACAGACTTTTCTACCTTTCCTTCTGTTTGGTTGCAGAACCTGCTTTTATTAATGTTTCACTAGAATAAACTTGCTTTCTTTCCCAGCAGAATTCTGTTATCCTAACTTTATCCTTAAGAATAAATACTGAAACCTTTTATGTGAACCTTTACATTGCATATGTTATCTGGTGGCCTAGTGAGTGTATGTGGAAAGGTCCTTTCTAAGAAAAATATGTAGAAAATGTCACCCATGGGGTTTAGTCTGAAGTTCATAGATGAAATTGTTATTGTTATAGGCTGAAAGCACTATTCAGTGGGATATTATTATACTCTGAAGGTTTCATTCCTGAAATACATTTCCTAAAACTGAAAGTTGGCAATCTATATTGTAGTGCAGAAGTTCATCCATCGCTTCATCTATAGCTCCAAAGTGGATCTCAAGCTCATGAGCATGTGTCTTCCTGTAACCTGTAATGGAAAGGTAGCGCAAGTCTCCATATTTACTGACAGATCAAGGAGTAAATCTAGCTCTGATGATTTTGAAGCTAAGAAGTTGTATGCCCAAGTCTTGATGTTTAAGACTGAGAGGTGTATTCTGGTATCAATTGCCTTAATATTTTTACAGAAGGAAGTTGAATTCATTCCGCTGTGGTTAACTACAGTACAGTGGTTAATTAATAGCGTCAAATAATCACGCAGAAATAGATACTATATGCTTCAGTGTTTGAGCGGTGGTTAAACCCAAGTAAGCACTGAAACTGAAGAAAAGTAGCCCAGGATGTTTGCTGCTTAACCTTGAGAGTTCATGCCAGTTCTGGTCTTTTAGAGACCATAGGAATTGACTTAATGTGCACTGATATTGGAGTATTATAAAGGAAAATTTATATGGCCTCTGCAAGTGGACATTGTAATTTAAGCCTCATTTGTGTATATTTGGAAGCCTAGTAAATGATTAATCTATGTCTTTAACAGCACAGACTTCCTGATGTACTGAATACAAGCTTGCCATGCATCTGTCTAAAATGCCCAGTGCAGTGAATGCTTTGGTTAGTCATTACACATGATAGTGTACTATAGAACATATAATTTTCAGTTGCTCCTAATGATGTTATTTCTTAATTAAATTTCTTTGGAACTAACGAAACATAATTTTTTTCCATAAGACAGCAGTAATTGTCAAGTTCAGCTTCCTACAAGTCTATTTTTTTGACTTATTTAAGCATTGAAAAGTGCTGACTTTTTTCAGCATTATTGATCAGTGCAGAAAATTTACACACTGCTATAAATTGATTTACGGCTTCAAAAAGCCTAGAGTAATATGTAGGAAAGGTGTGTAACTTTATATTTTCCTCAGTTTTTCTTCTTGTTATTAGGGTTATTAATAAATAGTTTATCCAGAGAGGAGCAAAGAAGTTTCTCAGTTAGTTCAGCTAACTGTTGTTGCTCAGTCCTGACAGACATCTGTGGTAATTCTGATAGCAGAAGCTGTTCACATGTAGTGTTGTGGAATTCAGCGTAGGCAAAGTTACCCTGTCAAGACACATCCCCAGGTGGAAATTGATGATGCTCAAACAGCATGTGATTCAGCCTCCTCAGAAGCTGGGTGTTTCTGTGGTCCTGGGACAAACCTAAAGGATTTTCTAAGGAGGATTTTATCTTGAGTCACTGTTTACCCTTGTTTCCTGAAAGTGCTGATTTAGCCTAATATGGTAATGCAGGAATCATCCCGAAGCTTGAATAATATGACAATAGAACATTCCAAATGTATTCCTTATGGAACATCCGATCTCTTTTGTAAGTAGATTGCTGACAACCTTGTGAGAGAAGGTTAATAGGTTTCTATATAAGAATGTTCAGTGTTTATAATGGAGAAGGACATATTAACTTCTGTGTCTGCATACATGTGTTGTCAGCATCTGCTTGCTGACTGATCTGCCTCTCCCAGAAAAATAGGTCTATCATTTCTGTGGGAACTGTGTCACTTCCTACATGCTGCTGTATAGTCTGGCACTTGGTATTTAAAATGTGGAAGAAAGGACAGAGAAGGCAGAGGAATGAACTTTCATTTTTTCATGGAGAGGGTAGATTGAAGAGAACTAAATTTTCTTTGTCTTGTGCAAGGCATTTCCATGCTTTCAAAAAGTAGTGTGCTGCTTAGTAGTTTGACTCTGGTGGACCCACATTGTCATGAAGTGAGGGCCCAGGGTCCCTCCTGAGCTGCAGATAAAAGCTGGACTAGCCTGACAGCACTACTGTACAGATATCTCTCTGGGATTCACCACACTTGAGGCAAGCCTGATCTGCAGTACTTTGGTGGGAACTGACAGAGCACTTTGAAGACAGGAAGTTAATTGTAGACAGTGAGGAAGTTAACCTTCATATACATAACTAAACACTCTATTAGCTACTTATCTAAACTCTAAAAATCTTTCCTGTTTGGTTTGGATCACCTGTACTAGTAGCCTTCTCATCGAGGTAGAAGCAATTAGAACAGCAAAACCTATTTCAAGGATTATGTTTCCAGAACAAAATAAGGACAGAGAATGAAAATTATTACTTCTATTGATGGCTTTATGAAACCATTATAGTTGACAAGAGAGCTCAATTACTGAACATGCAGAATTCTGACTGATTGATTTGTTTCTAGACCGTTGTTCTGATCTTTGCTACATTAAGATTATATCCAGTATGGCACACTGGCTGATTAATTTATTTTAAGTTGATGTAAAAGAAGTCTGACTATGATCACTAAAGCAAGTACCTCAGAAGTGTACTGTTGGCTCAACAAATGGGTACGGCAACAGCTCCACTTACACTTTGCAATAGAAAACAAAGACGGCATTCTGCAAAGCTGTCAGTCTGCCACCTCTCATGAGCAATGAAACTGTACTTAAAAAAATAAACAGTGAATAGGGGACAACATGCTATTTGTCACTTGGGCCACTTAGTAGTTGTGTATTATCACTTCTGCAAAGCATATAAAAATAGATGATTAATAATTTTGTACAAGTAAAACCTCTTATGAGTGTGCCAGAATATGGCCTTGAGTGCTAAAATTCAGTATGTTATTGAAACGCTTGTCCCCAGAAAGGAAAGACCCCTGTGGGTATTATTGTTATCCTTAAATACAATAGCTTGCCACTGAATTTAAATAATGTTCACTACTGTTGTCATTCCATCACAATTCTTTATTAAAATATGAAGAAATGTTGAAATTCAGCAGTAATACTTAAGTAAAAATCTGTCCAGGGATTTAGAGCTCTAGAAATACTACAGTGTATTACAGAGAATCACAGAATGGTTCCATTCACAGAGGTTGGAAGGGACCTCTGGAGATCATCTAGTCCAACCGCTGCTAAAGCAGCTTCACCTACAGCAGGTTTTGAATGTCTCCAGAGAAGGAGACTCCACTACCTCTCTAAGCAGGCTATTCCAGTGCTCTTTCACCCTTAGAGTAAAGAAGTTTTTCCTCATACTCAGATGGAAGCTCCTGTGTTGCAGTTTGTGCACATTGCCCCTTGTCCTGTCGCTGGGCACCACTGAAAAGAGCATCCTCTTGGCACCTGGCCCCAGTATGCATCCCCTCTCAGTCTTCTCTTCTCCAGGCTAAACAGCCCCAGCTCTCTCAGCCTGTCCTCATCAGGGAGATGCTCAAGTCCTCTAATCTTCATAGCCTCCTCTGGACCCTCCCCAGTAGTTCCCTGTCTCTCTTCAACTGGGGAGCCCAAATCTGGACACAGCACTCCAGATGCGGCCTCACCAGACCAGAGGGGCAGGATCACCTCCCTTGACCTGCTGGCCACACTGCTAACACACCCCAGGACACCACTGGCCTTCTTAGCCACAAAGGCACACTGCTGTATTCATTCTCATTAAATCATAAGTTGATTTTCTTGTCTTTCTACAAAAAGTGGAGTTGGAGGTGAAAATCTGGCAGTAGTTTGTGCTACACCAAAAAGTGAAGGAAGTAATCAGCTGTACCTATGCTAATTATGTTTGCATAAGGCATGCTGTTGTAGGTCTCTAAATTTGGATGAGATCCATGGAGGTATACATTTTTTTGGTGTTCTAAAAACTGAGAATTAGCCAGAACCGAATATTATTTGCAGTTAAGATTGCAAATGTGGGTTTCTTCTCAGTACAAAATGCCAATAATACCATCAGGTCCTGTATGAAAGTTCCAGACAAGCTATTCTTGTATGGGGACAGTAACAGGGACTTGTAACTATCATTTTGTTCGAGTATAACAGCATGTTATGATTTTATGAATTAAATCAATTATAAGGTGATATCAATAAATTTTAAAATAAAATTTTTAAATCCTGTTGAATCCTACTGAAATTATACTCACACTAGGCCCCAGAGTGTAGTATGAATATGGATTTTGTAATGTGTACAGGAGCAAACTTAAAAGCCAAGGATCCCTACAGAGAATGTCATACCAACAGCTTGCTTTATTTTTTTCCAAACTGCTGGTAACAATAAAAAACTTTTTTTTTTTTGAAGATACTCCAACAGGAAAATTGCAAGTACAGCACAATTATTGCTCAGGAGAGGAGACTTACAAACTTGTACAATGCAGTTATGAATTCTGAATCCATTCCCTGTAAATCACTAACATTAGATTGACTTCATTAGTTATATTCATATTTTCCACATAAATGAAACAGCTACTTTGTGTTTAAAAGGTAGCTATAATAATAATGACTTTCATGTTATTTATCAGCATTTATAGGACTATGATGGCAGAAATATGAAGATGGAATATGAATCATGAAGAAAACAGATATGTTTTAAGATATTCTCTTTCTTTAGACCTGTGAACAATGTTATCCGTCTTTATAGAAATTTTTTCTGCTTGTCTTTTTGTGTTCATATTTGCTTGTGCAAAGCATATATAATAAGAATCATAAAAAGGGGGAAAAAAAGTTGTAAAGGACATATCTGGTCCAACTAGACAGTTAAAACAGAGCCAGATTCAAAGTTACATTAGTTTGCTCAGGGCCTTGTCTGGGTATTGAGTATGTTCATGGCTTCAAGAGAATTCTTGAATAGCTCAGAGAACAGTGATAAGTTCACATGCTTTGTACATATAAATAATTAAAATGATCAGGGAAGAATCTTATTTTATGCATACATCAATAAAAGGTTAATCTTCCACTATTCATCGGCTTGAGTCATTTAGGTTCTCTGCTGTACACAAATCTTTCTGTACTAAGATTTCCACCTCTTGTTTTAAGATTGAGTAGTTAGGTGAATAATGACAAATTTACAAGGAGAGTGTAGTGCTTAGTGGTTGGGCACAGCATGCTCATCTTCGGGTAGGAGATAGATTTTATAAATGCAATTGTGAAGCCAATCCAGGAAGCAGTTATGTGTTTGCTACCTAGTTCAATCTTTTCAAGCATCATAGAAGTGTTTCTTCTCCACCCCCACCTATAGCAAGCTACAACCAGAAGCAAGACAACCTTATGATTGTGACTAAGGAAAATGGAAAAAAAAAGTTGACTGTTCTATGAAAATATGAGTAAAGTAGAGGTTGTTCAACAGTTTCTGGAAAATTAAATTCCCAATCAACTGTAACAGTTTTACTAGTCTTTACTTTGGAGATGTTGGTAGGAATGCGACCTTAAATTTTGCCTTGATGAACTATACCAGTGAATCTGGATTCCTCAGTCCAGTCTCTGGTGGCGCCTTGTATCTGGTGCCAAACAATGAGATACTCTCGATTGTGTTTGGCAGTCTAGTTAGAAAAAGATGGGAGATTGTAATAACAAGGGGTATTGTAAATGAAAACCATGCTCTCCAAGCTGCATGTGCATGTTGAGAAAATTCCTGATTGGTCTTGGTTGATGTTATTGATAGAGACATGCTCTTATTGTATTTTGAGAAGCAGAGTATTGCATCACTTGGCTGTTCACAGAACATGCTAAGTGAAATTTTAGTCTTGGAAATTGCAGCTATTCATTGTGTTTCTGTGATAACGGTGAAGATTTTTCCAAATATTTTGTAATTTAAGCACCATAAATACTATTGTTTTTGATGGTTCTTGTGTTCTTGAATTATGTCCTTGCTTATGGTTTTGTTTCTGTTTATGATTAGTTTTAAGCTACTTAAAATATGACGTTGGATCTAAAGTTAAAGTTTTCAAAAAGGGGGCACTCTGCTGGAACTGGTATGTGTCATGTAAGCACTGCTGAGGGACTTGCCACTATGGGTAGGCACAACTGTGTGTCCTGCATGCTTAAACTTCTTAAGGATGGGAATGTATCCTGAAGTTCTCAGTATTTACATCTTACTTTCTGATTTATTCTTGTAGCTTCTAAACAAGATTTTAAAATAGCATAAAATCTATGAATAAGGAAAGCGAAGAAATAAATGGTAATAAGTTTGGGCTGTAAGAAATGTCAGCTTGTATTGACTATACAGTAGCAGCATATGAAAAGATCAGATGTTTGTGTTATAGTTAGGTAGTTTCTTGCATTTCTTTTTCCAGAAGAAGCTTTTCATCTCGTTCTCTTTCAATCCCAGTAATCGGGAATGGTTTGCAAAACTAACTAAAGGCCGGGTTGGTTTTTTTTTTTTTTACCTTTATTTGAATGACCTTACTCTTATGTTGAACTGCAGTCATGAAAAACTACTAGATATTTTTATAGGAGGAAATGGTTTTTTTCTTTTTTTTTTTCTTTTTTTTTTCTTTTCTCAAAATGCTGGGGAACTGTAGTAGTGAGACCTTTCTGTGGATTTGAAAACTGTAGTACTTATTACATCAGAGTAATAGTCATGGTTCAAGACTCTGAAGTGGGATATACATATCTGAAGTTGAAAGGAGACAAACTGGGAACATTAAAAATATTTTTGACCTATCTTCTGATCAGTTGGCATATTATCCATAATATGCTAAGTACTCTGTGTAAGTTATGGCACAAGTTCTAAGTAGGGGATTTAACTAAGGCACGCATGTTCTGTATAAAGAAAGAGCAAGAAAAGACATTAAGGATGAGGGTAAGAACAAATAAACCAGGAATGAGTGGGTTTAGAAAGCTGAGGCAAGAACCCCGGCGTGATAGCGGAGGGTTTCCCTAATGAAATGAAAGGAGTTATAGAAGAAGAATAGGAAAAGGACAGCAAATAGGAATCAAAGAACTCATTTTTTCAGTACTTTTCTTGCTAGAAGTAAACGCACTTCTGTATAGAAAATCAAAGTGGCAGAGAAAGATGCTGAATTTTTGGAGATCAGGTTCAAATTAGAAAATAGAGTTCTATAGCTGGAGAAGTAGAAAGACTAGCATTGAGCAAATTTCATGGAGCAAATTAGTGTAGTTTCAGGATTTTCACTGGAAGTGTTTAGTGGAAGAGCAAGAACAGTAGAAGCCAATTATTTTGGTGAATTTAGGACTAGAAATAGGATAAATTATCCTTATGGGAGGGAGAAAATGGGCAAAAGGGGCAGGAGGAAAGAGCTATGAGCCAAGTGTAGAAAATTAATGGAATATGGAGAGTGGTAAAAGCTTTGTCAGTAGAAGTTAAAGGAGAGGAAAATCAGTAATGTCATATATGTACTAAGAGGTTCCACAGCATTAAATGCTATGAATATCCATTTATCATTCTCTACTGTAATGAAAGCATGCAACCTCTGTAGAAAGAAATGGTCACCCCTAAGTAGCAGCAGCCCAGGAAACACAAAACAACACCTTTCATGTGCTGTAGTTTTTTATTGTTACCAGCAGTTTGGAAAAAAACCCAAAAGTTTGCCAATTTCTGTTTGCATTGATTTCACATGTTTCACTCCACAAACAAAATAGGAAGAAATGTCAGAGTCCTCTCCACTCATGGCCAAATTTGAAAGTCATAGAAATGTTGAGTTACTTCAGGGAAGCACAGACTTACTGGACCTGGTAACAGCTGAAGAGAGAGAGCACTGATCAACAGAGTAGAGAGGAGGGAAGCTGCATGTGCTGAGGACCAGATCATGTAGTCTTTCAGTGACTGGAAAGGTGAACCATTCACAGGCTCTGTTCCTATGCCTTCACTTCCATTCCACTGTATTTGTTTTGGTTTTTTTTCCATTTGTCAAAATCAGCTTGTGGGTGTCAGATACCACTTCTTTCTTTTTTTTTTTAAACTTCCAAACTCATGTTGCTTAAAACATGTTTGAAGATGCATCAAACAGCTTCACCAAAACAAAAAGTATGCACTGTAGTTGCATGACCCTAAAACTTCTTAGCTTTTTTTTTTTCTTTTTTTTTTTTTTCCCCTGGGAAAAAGTGCTGTTAAATTTTTCATGATTTGGTCTGTGTTGTACTGAGATTTATGTCAGCCTTTTCTAATATATTTTTCATGGGAAGGAGAATTGTTACCTGGAAAGGCTTAAAATCTGTAATGGTGAGGTATTGATAAATAAAGGAAGTACAAGCAGAATTTTTTGGTGTGGCTACAGTGAAATTAGTTTCTTAGCTAGCTAGTGATGCACCATACTGTGACAGAATAGAGAAAAAATTTGATTTGGTCAGCTGCTTCTTTTTTATGCCTTCTTCATGCCTTGTTTTGTTTCCCACCCTTGCAGTGCCATACATGCAATCTGAGGAAACTGAGCTCTGCTGCTGTGTTGAAACTCCCAGCATGCCTTGGCTCATTGTAACATTCCCCAAAATAAGGAAACTCAAAAATTACTCATCTAAGTATGTCCTCCTACAAATTGCTTCAGTAGTTACCTTTTTTATGCCAAACAATTAACTAAAATTTGGAGTACTGCATGGTTGTTTAGCAGGTTCAGAAATCTAATAAATTAAGTATTGGGTAATTGCCAATTGGGTCTTTTGTAATTAGGTCTTTTTTGCATCTTTTTTCCCCTTGTATTTGAAGTCCTAAGCAGTCTGTTTCCTTCACAACCTAAAATCAATGAGCTATATACCCTAGAAGCAGTTTTGTGGGTTTTCTTCTCATTTACTGCTGCTGTTGTTTTTTTAGGTCCAAGTATAACTGTAGCCACTGTCTGTTCCTTAGCCTAAATAAGGTTTAGCTTTTCCTTTGGTGCAGTTGAAATGAAGGTGCTACTGGCTTTTATTAACAACGGGTGATCTTGGAATCAAAGACTGACCTGCTGGCAGACACTGTTCTCTAGAATCCAAATTTTATGATGTGGTCTTCCATAGTAATAAGTGGATCACCGCTTTGGGAGAGCATGGTGAGGACTATGAGGAATAAAATGAGGAGCACACTGAATGAGGGTGTGGGCTTTGTCTCCAGCTGCCAAAGAAATCAGTACTGTTTGACTGGGCAGAAATCACAGGACCTTGTTCTTTATGGTCTCTTTGCATAGAACTTAATGAATTTCAGACTTAAGTGATACTAAAATTATGCCAGGAAACTAGTTTAGATTTCAGCATGTTAAATACTTTAGAGAGAAGTCTTTCATTTTTAAATGTTTAATTCCTAATTTGAATGAATGCCAACTGTCATGACTCTTTCCTCAGTGCAGCCATTTAAGGAATAAAATGAAAAGACAATATGCTTGAGTCACTTCAAGACACTCTTTTCAAAATCTGTGTATATCTCCAAAGCTGCAAGCTCCAGTGAACTATAATATGTGATTAATATATAGTGAAGGATATAATAAATATGTACTAATTTACTTACTTCAGCTTCCCAGGGATATCAAAGATCTATTATGAGTGGAGATATATGTGTCTTTTTTGTCTTTTTCTGGTGCCATGTAAGCTTTTTTAATTTCCTTTTCCTTTTTTGTAACTGCTATGTTAAAAGACTGTTCTGCGTTCAGGTTTTTGGGGTTGTTTTGGTTTTTGGTTGTTTTTTTTTTTGTTCCCACACAAATTTTATGATGCCCTTTATGCAGCATGGGAACTGGGGCAGAGATAGATTCCAGCATGGTCCTTTCAATGACTACAGAGTTTCAGCTGATTTAATATGGAAGAAGATCTGGATATGGGAAGTGTTTGCCCATGACCAAAAAATGCAGAAATGCGTTAACATAACAGTTCCCAAGATGGCTCAGATAAGAAAAGCCTATTTACTTACTGTTGAAACAACTACCATATCACAGTTTCCAACTTAGAAACATGAGAAAACCACACTCATGAAAGTTAGGCGGGGGATGACGATGACAGTGAGGTTATTTTTGGTGTTTGTGTCTTTTTTTGCAAACTTCAACCAGAACAAGGAATTTCTGCTCAGTTGTTCATACAGAACAAAGACCTACTGATGAGTCTTACTGTGTGGCTAATGATGACATAAAATCTTATTCAAGCATAATGGATATAAGAAGTTTTATGCTGAAGGAAATATCGGATGTATGTGTCATGGTGTTTTTATTTTCCCAGCAAGTAGCAGTGTTTAAAATACAAGGAACTACGGGAATTTCCACATGCTCCAGGCAAAAGTGGATTAAAATATTTGCTTCATAGAAGTAAACTCTTAAAGCCTGTCTTTCATAAGAATCAAATACTCATAAAGACAAAAACTTACCGACAAGCACTTCGTCTCAAGGACTGGTTCTACTGGCCTAGTTCTGCAAGAAGAACTAATGGAAAGAAACTATTTTTAGAAGTGTTTCATTAATATAGAAACACCCAGCATTGCATTCTGCATTTCTAATTTCAAAAATGTTATTAAAAATAGCAGTTTGGAGTGACAGTTCATCTACAGTCCTTAGGAAATCTAAAAATAAACAGCCACCTGTGCTCAAAATGCTAGTAACTCTACTTGTAAATCACTTAGATTACTTATTATTTGCAGATATGATTTTTTTTCCCTGACACTTATGTACTACACAAATCAACCTGGTATATACAAATCAAAAGTTATTCAATTAACATAAAAATAGCGGATGTCACATGAAATGTCATTTAATGTCAGGCCTGGAATGAGCAAATAAATTGCCTCATCAGTTTAATTAACAAAACAGGTAACCAAGTCAAATTAATGTACTTCAAATTATATTAGAGCCATTTTCAATGGGATTGCACTGTTGCATTTTAATGGGAAATTCACTGTACATGGCAAGGAAAAACATTATTTTACTTCAATGCTCAATAGTGGACAGACATGCAATAAAATCTTCTGAAGCACCTTAGCAAGAACAGGATAAGCTTTGAAGTCCTAGAGTCTATGAACTGCCATTTGATTATATTTTTATATATTTTTATATGTATTTATATATATATTTACATATATATAATTATATATAAAATAGATTTATAATTAAGAAATTGTGTTTTTTTTTTAAATTGTAGATCTAAATTCTTAAGAGTTCTTTGTGATTTTGAGTTTTCTAATGATTATTATTAACGGCAAAAGACTGGGCTCTACTGTGCTAAGCATTGTACAGAAAGAAGAGAGAGCATCTGAAGAGCTCAGACTAGCAGTGATGAAGAAAAAGAATATTATTCCCCATTGTGAAGCTAGCTGAAGCACGAAGAACTCGAGTGAGTTGGCTGGTTAACAGAAGTTCAGTAGATATGTATCAGAACTGGGGCTGTATGCTACATCTTAACCTCAGTAACTTAACCTCATAATGACCTTTTTACTTTTCATTTTCCACTTGCTTTTCCTGTGAGTAGCAAAGAATAAGTTCATGTTGTTAGAGGGCTTTGATTAGAATAGTCTGGTGTTAACTTTTTTCTGAACACTTTCCTTTGAGTGATGGGCAAATGGGAAGCAGAATGCTTAAGTGGAAGGGTCACAAACTGGTATGGTGATTTTTTGTGATTCACAGACATTGTTATCAGCCACAGAAAGACCAGCAGAAACAGAGACTAAGATTCCCCATAGAAACAGAAAGTGTTCTCCCTTAGTAAACATAGAAAGTACTTGATACAGAGAAGTGAATTTATGTATCATTTTACATTATTTCTATTAATCTGCCTGAATAAGCTAAACATGAAGGAATCAGTGCAGGAGACCCTAAATACTTAAAAAGCAGGGGGGAAAATTTGATCAAAACTTTTCCAAGTAAGTACTGCTCTCTGCCAGCATTCCAGATCATATTTTGAATAGAAGCTAAATTAACTAACCTTACTATATCATTCATGTTTTGCAAAGAAGTAGCTCAAAGCCTTGAAGCTTTCCTGTTTGAAGTGAGTTCAGTATTCCCTTTCCTTGTTTATAAGGTTGACAGTTCTCTGAGAAATGGAAGTATGTTTTCAAGCATTTCACATTAACAGTTAACACTTAACATTTCTATTAGAGGAGGAAAGGACTTAATCCTTTGAGGGGTTGTTCCTAGTTCCCACTACTACTGTAGTTACTACTAAAGCAAATTACTTTCTGCTAAAAAGTTGTTTGGACAATCAAATTGACATAGGTGTCTATGCATTTCCACAATTCAAAGGCTGCAACAGCAGAAAAAGAGAGTTTTGCTCACTACTATGACAACCAAAGAGTCTCTCTCAGTTACCTGGTATCCTGGAATACTATTAAAACCCAAGTTGGAATGGATGGAATAGCACTCCTCAATACTCAGGACTTCCATATGAGATTTCTTCAGTCACAGCAGGGTAGATAAATACCTTTCCATAGACCTTCATTGAAAGAACAAATATTCTAATTGTGAGAAAAAAACCACTTTCTAGAAGTTAAACTTCATCTTCAGAATCTTTCTCTAAATCATTGTAGGTGTGGTGGTGTAATGTTGCTGCAGCATCCAGTGACCAGTGAAATTCACTTAAGGTTTTTACAAGTTTTCCATAACCAGGCTGTACAATATATTGCTTGGATTTAGCAGTTAATAACATTCTAGATACTTGTAGCTGGTAGCACAATAGCAGTGCTTCAGAATCAGTGTTTGAAATTGTCTACTGATAAAAAAATGGAGATTTTTTTTCCCTAAAAGAATCTTTCAAACAATTGTGAATTTACTATATATCATAATGGTCCTCTCTGGCTTTCTAACTCAAAAGAAACGGATTATAAGAAAGTGACCTAAGGGCACTCTACATTAACTCAACTCAAATATTTTAACTATATTAACTTGTTTAGCATAAGCATGTTCTTGAATATACCAAGTCTAAGCACCTTTTCTAACTATGGAAACTGTAATTCAGCTAGAACAATATCATGTATGTCCATCCATGTGTAAATGTGTATAAAGAAATTGATGTGCTTGTCTTTTTTGTACCCAGTGATAGCAAAATTTTTAGCAAGATTAAAGATGACTGGGAGACGGAGATTTGAGAGAGATATATGTATCTCAAAACTCAGTAACGTTGACATGACCCTCTCTGCATTTGAAAGCATTGCACTTTTCCCCCATTTGTATTTGAACTGTTTTATTTGATTTTTAGCCCTGCTTTGGTTTGGTAATATATAAGTAATATAGAACTAATGAAAGCTTTGATACTGTTATATTTTTTAGTCACAATTTGTGGCCTTTTGGCATATGTCAGAATTAACAGAAAATCTCACTATAAACAATCATTCTCTGAATTAATTTATTGTTTGAAAAAGAACAACTTTGGCAGGGTTGTTAAGCAGAGGAAAAATAAATGAGTTGGATGAAAATATAAACATATGTTGCTGTAAACTCACAGCCAATGGTATTTAAATCCTATTTAAATTAGACAAAATTTCCCATAAGAGTAAAGAAGGAGAAAGAAGCAAGCAGAATGGGTAAACACAAAAATGTCAGATAAAGTTCTTTATAGTTTCTGTTTACAGTGGCATGTGATTGCCTTCTGCGCTGCGTGGTGTTGGCCATATAATTATGCTTCATGAATAGTGAGCTCTAATTGCAGCAGATGAAGTTGATTATTTATGCACCTCGGTGCTAAAGACGTTTGATTTGTATATGCCTGCAGCACAGGGGTGCGTACAAATCAAGCAGCTTTGTAAGGGTGTTGTGGCATGGGCGTGAATTGGTTCAGCAGAGAGTTATTTCACATGCATTTAATGTTAGTGATAATGGAACAGTACCGCCTTACTATTTCTTTAAGTTTATTGTGGGACTTGCTCCCTGTTAGACTTTTACTCATCTTGGTTTTATTCCATGAGTCACATGGGGGATAAAAATAGAACAGTCTAGGCAGTTCAGGGAAGATAATTGACATGCACAGCATTTCTGTGCTCAAACTGTTTGGCATGAACGTGCCAAAACCAGGAAGAATAACCTTGGAAGCTGGCTAAATCTAGGAAACCTATGCTAATAGAGATCGTAACATTTTCATGAATGCATGAGATGAAATGCACAGATTTTGGTCTTTCTACAGCTAGTTACATACTGGT
The DNA here is from genome assembly GCF_015220075.1 of Falco rusticolus. NCBI lineage: Eukaryota > Metazoa > Chordata > Aves > Falconiformes > Falconidae > Falco > Falco rusticolus. The sequence continues at coordinate 86,009,447 of NC_051190.1, forward strand.
CACTGTATGTAACAGCTCAGTTGATGAAAAAGGCATGGAAGACAGGTAAAATGGGAAAGGTATCACAAGATATTTTCAACCATATTCACTGAGAACAGCAGAAAGGAAAAAGAAAGCTAGAATATAGGAAGTGTAAGATTTGACAGGCTGAAGTTTTTTGCTTTGAAAAAAATTCTACGAACAGTTATGCAGAACATTTTTTGTAATTTTCAAAAAGCCTTGTTTCTTTGATTATGTATTTCTAGCACAGACTGTACTTGAAGTTAGTTTCTTTAATAGTGCTTGGCTTATAATGGAGGACAAATTCCTTTTATGGGGCCCTTTTTCTGATACTTATGGTGTCCTTGGAAGAACATGTTTATTTACTTTGAGATTCTAGCCTTGTACATTCAAAGTTACTTACAAAGGACCATATCTGTAACTGTGATCAATTACTTCTAATATTCTCTTTTTTCAAAATTTTAAAATACAGGTTACTGTTTTCCCTCTGTAGATATGTTCTTATAATTGTTTTCAAACTTCAACTTATGTGAACTTAACAAAAATGGATTATTCTAACTCACATGCACATATACACAGCCATACGTTGCAGAGATTAAAATGCACTTGCAAGTAAGATATAAGAAGGCTGTAAACATTCTTTACTAAAGGATTTTCTGGTTGAGTATGCCTCACATGAACAGCATTGAAGTATGCTTTATAAATTTTAATATCCTTTTTTCTAATTCATTAGGAAAAGGCCAGGTCAGAGATGCTTGTGGCTTGCAATACCAACGCTTGGGTAACAGTTATTAAGTAGACAACTGCAGAGACAGAGTCATAAAGCAGGGTGCATTTCCCTACCTAGTTCTTGTTTTATGTATGATGTCTTTGAATATACCTCTGCAAAAGTTATTTAAGGGAGACAAATACATTTAAGGAAGGTAATTCCCTTAAATAAAACCAGATGAAATAAAGATACTGTTTACTAGCTGGAGTATGCTAAAGTCAGAGAATTTCCTATTACTATACCTGAATTTCTGAATAATTGTATAAGTTGAGTTTGAAAATACTTTTTATTACAAATAGCTGGATATTTTAAGCTGCCAAAGTCATTGGTGCACACCTACCTGTCCACTAAGAGGTTATTTAAATAAGATGCTTTGTTTATAGGAGCTTGTTTGTGATTATGGCATCACATTATCCAATTTTTCTTGTATATTCAGGTTATAATTCTTTCTACCTTTATGTAGTTCAAAAAAAAGGAAAAAGTATACCTGTTCGTACTGAAATGGTTTCATCATGGACTGTCTGAAGTTAGGGCTCTTTAGGTCACCAGATGACTTGATTTATGTTAAAAGTATCTAAATATGTAGAAAACACTTAATGATTTAGTCCTAGTTAGCTGAGATACAGACTTTTGTTCCTTACTGTGACAATCCAAGTTAGCTTAAATGACAGAGACTTTGTAGTGTAGGATAGCTGGGGTAAGAGGGGGCCTCAGGGGGTGTCTACTGCAACCTCCTGCTTAAAGGAGGGGCCGGTCTGGGATCAGACAAGGTTGCTTGCGGGTTTAGCCATCTGAGTCTGAAATCTTCAAAGGATGTGGAGCCTGCACAATCTCTGGGCAAGCTATTCCCACACTTCGCTGTTTTTGAGCTGAAAATAGTCTCCTCTCATCCCTTCTGAGCCTCTCTTCTTTGAAGGAATGCCTCTCATGCCCTGCCCTGCCCCACTGTGAAGAGCCTGTCTCTGTCTCATTGACCTCCCAGCTGGAGCCGCCTCTGCCTGAGGCTGGACCAGCCCTGGTCCCTCAGACTCTTCTCACAGGGCAAGTGCTTCAGCCCCAGCCACCCTGGGGTTGCTCTTCTGATCTTGCTCCAGGTTGTCAATGCCTTCCCTGTATTGGGTAGTCCCAACATTAGACCACGTGTGGTCTAATTTATATCTTTTCTAATGACCAGGGAAATAATCAACTCAATATTGTGTTACTGCAGCCCAGGGTGCTGCTGTCGGGTGCCTGCTGCTGCAGTACGCTGCTGGCTCGCACTCAGGAGTCCCGGGGCTCCCAGGGCCTTTCCAGCACAGCTAATTCCCAGCCGGTACTGTTGCAAGAGTATGAGGGTCAGGGTGGAGAAAAGTTACGGTGTGATGACTTTGAGGGCCCAGCTACTCCATGGTTTTTTCCAGGTGTCATAAAATCAAAAAGTGGAAGTTTTGAGATGATGGCGAAAATATTTTGAGTGGAATTTATTTATGGCATGTTGGATAAGAGGATGAGAAGTTTGAATAGCTGAACAGTAAAGGGTGTTTGAAATAAATGTTATTACCTGTGCCATATTATAACATGCTTATAACAAAGCTGTCTGCTTTGGAACAATGGTGACATTACTGTTTTTCTCCTTTTGTACATGGTCCAGAGAACATAAAAGGATTTGCAAGATCAGTGACATGATTGCCTAGGTCTCACAAAAGGTACAAATGCTGCACTACATTAGGAGAGTGCTTCCCCAGACCATCTGTCTGGACACGTTTCCTTGTAACTGTAGGCATTGGCTCCAAAACTGTTAGATATCTCCATTTGTAAATGCTCTTTCAAAAACAATAAGAGGTATTGTTTCCTTTCTCAGCCTACTTACTGAGCCAAGTACTCTGTATCAGTAGGTGAAGTTCCCTTTCTCCCCCACTAGATACAAATTTCCTGTTGGTTTTCACATTGCCTTGTATTTTTATCTCTCTCTGTTTTCAAAATGGTGATTAATCGACCTACAGCTTTTAATATTCAAAGCTGCATGACTTTTTCTCATTATGCAATCAGTAAAATTAATGAACGACAGCTCTGTACCACCAGGAGGCCTAGCTGAATAGCAAAGGGACTATAGAAACAGGTTATTTGTGGGTCACTGTCAGGATGGATTTAATTTTATTGCATAGAATATTTCTTCTAGTATAGAAAAATGTTTAGTGAATATTCTTGTGTTAATGAAAACTGTTAAATTTATGCTACTTCATATTTGGCATCACTTCAAAATGTCACTGCTGCACTTTGTTAATTTACTTTTGAATTCATTTCAGCATATAATAATAAGAAGGGAGAAATTAGGGAAACTTGAAATCTTGAAGAGTGAAACTGATGGCTCTTAGAAACAGCAGTTCAGTTTGGATTAGGCTATGGATCCAGGATATGCAGTGGAAATACTTTATTTGTCTCCTGGGGGATTTGCAGCAAGCCTTAAATCAAGATATACAGTTCACAGTTTCATTCCTCTTCAGCTGAATCCAGGGCTGATTCCCAGATGGATGGAAATGATCATTTTCGTTAGCATGTCTCCATAGGAGCTTCAAGTTAAGGTCCACAGTTAGTGAAAAATGAATGTGGATGCTGCTTGCATGTTCACACACACAGTTCAAAATGTGTGACCCTAGACACATGAAGTAGAAATTCTGAATTGAGCACAGCTGAAATTAAACTTATGTAGTATCATCATTATTTTGCCTTCTGCCACATGGCAGAAGGTAACAGTCTGTTCCCATGTTGGAGCCATTACTCACCACAGATGTACATAGATGAAGGGTGATGTGATATAAGATGCCAACTCCAGATGGAAGCCAAATTGGTCATCAGATTTATCAAAGCCTGCATAGTGTCTGCTGAGTTTGCTGCTCTGACTGTGGGTTACATTAAGATAGTTTCTGATGGTAACAATGGTATAATGGTAACATGAGAAATGTGGTCTGAGAGGTAGGGAAGTATTATTCACGTTACCCTGGGAATATTTTTGGTATAATAAAAGGCAACCTGTGAAGGTGAAGAGAAGATACTTCTTAGGATAGTCTGGGAAGGAGAAATCTCCACGAACTGCTGAGAAATCACAATGCTCACAGTGCTTTCTGTGGGAGTTAGCTGATTAAAAGCAAAGGAATTTAACTATCCTTGGGTCTCTGCCATACCCCAAAGGAAAAACTAACAAAATAACAAAGTGGACCTTTTTTATGGATTGAGACTCTATCTCCTCTGCACAGAAGCAGATGTCCTCACTGGTGAAACAAGAATAAATTAGACACTATGTAAACCTCTAAACAAAATGAATTGCTACTAGAAGATTTAAGATTATTTATGTTGAAAGAGATTACATTGAAAGTTCATTTCATGGGAGGTATATGTGAAGCTCTTGGATGGCATATTAGTGTGTGGGCAATTTTAAGGAGTGGGAATGACTAGAAGAGATAGGAAAAAAAGAGGTGATTATACAAGAATTGAGGAGAACAATATTCCTACAGTCATGTACTTTGTTGTCAGTAAAATGAGTTTTTAAATTCAGTTATGATTGGAAACCAAACACAATCAGATATTTGAATACTAGTAATACTCATCCATCAAGAAAAACCTCAACCATTTAGTATCTTGGGGATAAAGCATACGTAATCTCAGAGACCTTAAAAGTGCTCTCATCCTGCTCTAATGCTGATCTTTTCCTTGCAAAACAGCATACCATTAGACAGAAGCAAGGAACTATGATGGCTTCCATTTTTTAATTTCCTTTTAAAACACAACGGTGTATATATATATTTTAAAACCAGATACTCTCTTAAGCCTTACAAATCTTACATAAAGGCCTCAGTCTTAAAAAATTGTTGTCAGACTTACAAGTTCCTGTTTCCATTAATCACTGAGGGATTCAGGTTTTTTAGGACTGCGCTCAAGAGTGATCAAAAAAAAATAATAGTGGCTATGAGTTTGGAGTCTGAGAACTAATAAGTATTATCTTTTACTGCATCTCAGTACTCTACAAAAACTGTAGAAAACTCCGCTAGAGCTAGAAGAACAAATGTGTTTTCTTTTTTTATCTTTTCCTTCCTTTTTTAAAAAATGTTCTGTCACTGAACCAAAAAAAAGGAAAAATCAGATCAAACCAAATCAGAATTTGTTAATAAAACAAATGTATTTGTTTGGGGTAATTAATATAATCTGACATGAAACTTCAAATTTTCAAATAATTTAACCCTCTTCTTTGAAAACATTTTTAAAGTGAAAAAAGCCAGTTTAAAATATGAATTGTAAAAATTTAATTATGAAAAATACCATAACATGAATTTTGAATGTCCATGACTGACAGCTGTCCCTTAACCTGTCTTTAGTGTGAGCTGCAGTAGAATTTGAACAGATTTATTTTTCCCTTGTTGCAAACTGATCTTCCTCTGTGGAAAAAAGCCCTAAACCAACAATTTAGATCTACACCTTGATCCAATGTAAAACCAGGTGATTGAAATTCACTGGTACTTTTTTAGGAAGGAGAACATCCTGATCTAGTTATATAGTTATCCCATTGTTAGTCAATGTAAAACACAGAAATAATCTGAAAGATAGCAACACAGAGCATTTTATTCCTGGAAGAAGAAGGGATTGTCCATTCTTCTGTTCAACCAGAGAACCTCATAGGCTGGTAGCTAAACATGTTTCTTGGTATTTAGGAATCTGGTCAGCTTTTCAAATAAGTGATCTGGATCTTTTGCTTCTACTTTCAGCATAATTTCAAAGTAAGACTGAACTGGGCTTTAGGTTTTAAAGAAATATATATAATTACCTCCACTTTACAGATTATTAAGAAGGCTTTTGTCCCACTGACTCAGGGCTGTGTAGGCTGTGGGCATAGGGGCAGGGTTCCCCACAGCCTTCTCTACGGCTGGCTTCGGCGACTAGGCTAGCAGCCTAGTGGCTCCTTCCTCAGGCAAAAGATATTTTAGATCCACTCCTGGCAACAATTTTTCAGGACTGCTGTTTGGAGGGTGTTTGTCACTGAACACTAGACTGCAGATTTCACCCAGAAGGCCAAATAATTACAGGCACAGAAGGTTGAATGCAGTCCTGAACTTGTAGGTGCAATCATTTATTGGGCTTGTCCTCACTCATCCAGTTTTGCAAATTGTCAGTCACTTATGATATAGTAAACATGAAAGTTAAGACAAAATACACTTACATCACTCTCGGTAAATGACAAAACATTCCTTCTCGTCTCTCCTGTTGGGAAATGCTAGGGGTAGGGAATGCTGTAGGAATGGTGTTTTCTCCAGCCCTTCTGCTTCCTTAATAACCTGGACATAAAATCAGAACCATTTTGCTTTACAAAAAATTGTAAAAAAAATTTCTAAGCTTAACAGGACCTTTTAAATTGGGGGGACGGGGACGGGGACGACATGACACACACGACACACACGGGACCCACCATTGTTCCTGGACTTTCATTTATTTTTTAAATATTTCTAGGGAAAAATAAAGACACAATGCATCATAATTTATAATATCAGAAATTGCTTAATTTTGCCACCCTTATAAAATTAAGATCTCATTCTATAAAATACTCCCTACAGAGCATAATCAATAAAAGTGAATTGTTTACAGAAGAAAACCACACAATCTGATGTTATAAACTAGTTTAATTTAATTAATCAGTGGGAGAGGAAAATGTTGAAATATTAAGCATAAATTTCCTATCCCTGCCCACCCAGATGCAACAGTGAAATTCTGACTTATTCATAGACCCAGCTGGCTCAGTCTATGTATTGTGGCTTTTTCTTTCTCAGTACTATGTGTGTAGAGAATATATGTTCTCTAATAAATGAACCTTAGAAAATAAGTAATATATTTTCATTTAAATAGGAAGAACAAAATAATCTATTGTGGGTATTCATTAATTCCATATGGTTCCTGGTATTGTTTCGTACAAGACGGTAGAGTTAGGAGAAGTTACCGGTTTTGTCAGTCTGGCCTTCAGAGGTTCTTGCAATGAATGACTTGTCTGTAGTACAAAAAAACAAAATGAAAAAAAGAGGTTGTGGTATAATGCAGATGAGGACAAACTATTGCAGACAAATTGTGTTCAGTGGAGTAGTGCTAAGAAGGGAGGTAACTGTTAATGTTATAAAAAATACAGTTATGCAGGACTGTTACTAACCAGGCTAAACTACTCCAGCACAGTCCATTTTCCATCTTTCTATAGCATATGCTTATGTTAACAGGTTCATATTGTCTTATGTGTACAAATGTAGCAAAATTTACCAACACAGTGTGGAAATGAGCTACATTATAGACGGAACTTGTTAGAAAATCAATGTAGGGCTTAATGATCTGGAAATGGGTACAAAGTATTGGATCGCACAGGAATGGATTTACCTGAACTGCAATATTTGAGATCTCATTTGAAAGCTTCCAAAATTCAGATCAGTTCTGATCAAGCCTCCTTGTTTGGGCATCCATGCAGTAAAGACTCTGTCTTAGAATTTATTTGAGAACCTAGCTGATGGTGTTGAGGACAATAATCTAAGTTTCAAACTGTGTCTGTCAGCCAAAAGTGAAAAGCGGTCAGAGGTTACTGAAGAGAACATCAGGCAATAATTATGGGTCTGAGAATACCCAAGAAGTATATCATTTCGGATCTGTAAGAAGCTTTAAATTTTCAGTTCTATTTGATCACTGTTACACCGCTACATTTTTGTCAACAAAGTGGGCAGTGTGTTTGAAAGAGTCCATACACAGCTTTGTATGGACCTAATGTGTGCACGGCAGCACTTACAGTTAATGCAAATAAATGTAAAGATTACTTTTTAAAATAAGTATGTAAAACAAACTGTGATTTCTAGTAATACTATTGAGGTAGAAAGGAGAAATGTGCTCCATTTAGAAAGTAAAAGCTGAAGTGACAGTGCTCAGTAGATGTCATGTCCTACCAGGCTGGTGTAGATATTTGCAATATGTGTCTTGTAATGGGCAGAGTAGATTAGTTTTCACTGGGTGCAGCATCATTTTGCCCCTAGGGAGATGTCCAGTGATCAACTATTACAAAATGACATCTGACAGAAGACAGAAATGCTCCTTGCCAGCAGAACCTGACATGGTTCTCCTACCTGAGATATTCAGATGACTGTTTTAGAAAAATGTGTAAAAAGGAAGGAAAAGCAAAGAAGCAGAGGAAGCATAACAGAAATCAAGAGGATGACCTTGTCAAACTATGCAAAGACAACAGTGCAAGAGAATTTGCTTACACTCATATGTGGAAAGGTTTAGCTATAACTTGTTAAAATCAGGATATCAACAGGGAACATACATTACACAATGCTTGACTGGCAGAATACAAGAGAACCTGTTAATCTGACGGTTGATCTACTCAATTTTTTTGTATCTTGCTCCTGAACATTTAAGTACTCCTGGCATGGGGAAAAAACCCATGCAGACCTGTCCTGAAAGATGTTTTTTTGCTAAAATGTACTTCCAAGCCTGCAGTTTACCAGTGGATCACTTGATGAATACCTATCTTAAAAGCCCTTCTTTACAAACTGACCTAAGTTGTTTGTATATTGCTTTAAAGCAGTAATGGACTTCAGGGCCAAATACAATCCTGTCAGACTGGCTACACAATGTTGCTGTTTGCTAGAAGGCTTTCTTGACTGGCTTTGAGCAGCTAAGGTTGTAAGTTTTAGAGGAAACGTAAGTCCACCCACCTTTCAAGGCTTGCTTCACTACACATAGGCCCAAGCAGATTTCAGGTATCTTCTCATGTAGGTGTAGTGGTGTCCTGTAAAGAGGATAGGGTTTGCAGAAAGCGTGGGTTTGGGTTTTATATGAGTTTCCTGAAAGGAACAAAACAAGGTAAGGTTCAAACAAAACAAAATCTGAAGGTGAGGTTCAGTGAACGCAGCAGCAAGGTCATGAAATGCTTTCAAATGTCTATATTTTCTTTTTTGGAAAATATCTTCTGTGTAGAAATATTTGTGAACTTCAGAATATTTATAAAGACTGTGCTATAGTTTTTAGAAAATGTATATTCTTGTTTCTGTGAGAAGTGTACAAAACTTACTCGGCACTCTTTCTGTCAGAGGAGACAGCAGAGTATTTTGAGCAGGGGTTGTTCAGTTTATCAGTGCAATGAGAAACTCCTGGCCACATGAAACTATGCAAGCTGGAAATTTAACAGGCTACGAAAGGTATGATACAAGCCCAAATTTATATAGGTTCTGTTGTAACTTTCAGTAATTGTAATGATGGAGCTGCAACCTCCGTGTGAGGAAATCCTGAAACTAATAAATACAGAAACGAAGTGAGGAAGGGAAGTAAGGAGAAAGTAAGTAAGAAGAAAAATCCTCTACACCCCCCCCCACCCCCCCCTCCATTTCACATTCCTTATCGTTCTGATGTGCGGAATCGAACTCTACAACTCGAGGAGAGTTGCAAAGCAGGTATGTTTATTGCGGCGCCGGGTGCAAGGGGGATCGCTCCTCCTAACTTGCGCACCGTTTCAGCAAAAAGTCCGATATTTATTATACAAAGTCATGCACATGCATAAGGTTTCCGAACATTCAGATCTCCTCCCTCTGGCGCCTCTTCAAGATGTACTTTTCATCTCCTTGGGCAGTTACCTGAAGTTATGGTTTATCTTTGCATACATTAGCAGTCTTTGTTATTTAGTTTCTGTTATCTTAAAACATCTGCTAGCTAACGATGAGCCCTTCCTTATTGTCCACTCTAAACGTCGAGCCCACTGGGCTGGTTTTAATTTATATCAGCATGATCCCCGGGCGGGGGGGGGGGGATCCACCTTCTTTGGGGTGGGGGCCATTTGACTAGGAGGTCACTGATCTCCTACTACCACAATTATTTTACCTTGGGTTATTTTCTTTTAGCAGTTAGCACGTCCTCGTCAGAAGGCTCCTTATTTACATTCCTGTTGAGCTCATCTACATCGGTACTAACTGTCCCTTCTCGAAGTGCTAAGTGCTAAGCTCCCGCCCTTCGCTCTTTCCCGGGTGTTAATGTTTCTGTTACCTATACAGCTTCTGTCTGCAGCAGAGTTTTAGTTTTTTTCACTGTATCAGTTCCACTTCCAAATGTTGGAGGAAGTAAGCTCGATGTGTCTGGTCTACCTCAATTAAGCAGTTTAACAGTAAACTGAATTTTCTGTTTTGATGTGTATTCAGGTCAATTTTTATCTTAGCCTGCTCGTGAACCTGTATGTCTCATAATGCAGTAAAACTTTTGCTTAATCATATAACATATATGTGTACATATAACAGGTGTAGGCTCATTAGGAACTCACTGTAAGGGAAAAAATAGGAATTTGGGCTTCTTTAAGGCAGTATACATTAAAAAAAGCAGCTTTGACTTGAACTGAATTGAGTGCTTTGTTTTAACGAATAAAAAACAAGCAGCTATTCAGAAATACTTTACTTTTATAAATGTGTAAATATACAATTTTTCATTGTTTTGTTTTTGTTAAAATCAATTAATACTGGATTAAGAAACTGGAACTTGATTACCATATGGCATATAATCACATCTTTGATATTGACGGGTGATTTAAGAATGGAATTTAGAGTTGCTTAGACAGACTCTGCTCACCTATTATGGAACTTTCACAGTAAATCCCATTAAATACGTACATGGGTTCTTACACTAACAAGGATTATACCCATAGAAGGGCCCTGGACTGGACTTTAAACTTCATAGGGTTGATGCCTTATTTTTCAAAGAGTTAATTTGTAGAAGTTCTGTATTATTTATGGTAATACTAGCAGGATCTCAGTAACTCAGTTTGCTGTTTATAAAATGTGTGTGTTGGGTGGCAGGAAGTTCTCAAGCCAGACTCCAAAATCCCAGATAATATGGTTTCCTAATTTTGCCTGTGTCTAAACTTTGTTATTCATGATGACAGTTAATAATTCAATGTTCATTATATGCCATTAGTTGATTAGCACAGATGTCTCTTCTGTTGACAGAGACTGAGAATTCCTTGTATAAATCCACCTGACATAAGGTTTTCCCAGACATTTGCATGAATAAATGTTATTCCATTTTTCATAAAAAGTGAGTAATAATTTTGGACTGCCGTTCAGTTTTTAGCAGCCATGTTGACGTATGCTTTCCTACCTCTAGGCCAGCTATAATAACAGCTAAGAGGAGGTTTTGGCTTCTGCTCAATTTTAGCATGCATTATTGAGGCCATTATAGGGAGCTTGTTTCTCCTTCTACCATCAAGAATCTGAGCAACAATATAACCAATGACTAATGCAAGAGGACAATTACTGGTTTCATCAGCTGTCAATTGAAGCCATATGGTCTAGACACTAGAGAGGTGCTAAGTGATGCACTAGTAATTCAGATGCAGATGAAACCTCTTTTACGGTATAACCTTCATGCAGGGAAATTATACTTGTTTTACAATTAATCAGCACATTCATTTGTGTGTGGGTGAATGACTTTTCTGAGGTAAAGATTAATATATCAAGTTGTTCGCTCTCAGTAATAAACCAATCTTAAGATATTACTCTTTTTTGTAGTGTGTATAGTATTTTTAAGTCTATTTCTTAATATCATAGAATATGAGGGAGAGTTTAGTCTTTAGAAGTGAGTAAGAAAGAAAGATATGAACAAATGCTTGTCAGATTAGACAATTTACCTGCTGCTTCTGAAGACAGGAAGACACAGTAGTGTAGTTTGAATGGTTCCATCGCCTTTCTGCCTCACAATAAAGTCCTTGCACATTTACTCAGGGTAACATAGATCCATATTGCCTTGAAGTTTATTAATTGAAAAATAGTAATTGCTGGAGAGAAAAGGGAACCAAACCAGTAGTTAATGGCAGAGTTCTCATTGGCATAAGCAGTACTGGAGGAAATTTTTCATTTGCTCTGTTAGTCAAAAATGGTACTTAGCAACATGCCCAGCTGTATCCCAACCCCTTTTGTATTCTCTAATAGAAGGTTTTCAGTGTGAACATAGCCATGCTCGTTCCCTGTACAATGCCTCAGTGAAGATTTCTTATGCAATGGTAAAGAATTCTAAGTTGGTGTTGTTTTATTCTATTTGCATTTTCCACATGCGTGTAACTGTCAAAGGGTACACATGCTCATATAGCTGGTGTGTGGGTTAGGGTAAAACAGGATAAAGTATTCTTGCTATATGGCCAAAACCAAAGCTTGAGCCCTCCAGGAGGGCTCAAAGAAAAGCCTTGGCATTTAGTAGAGAAGTGAGAACTTTTTTTTTCAGTGAGCTGTTGCTGACACCCACCCCTACCCCAACTTGTTTAAGCTTTCCATGCCGCACACAATTTTTTAAGGCTTCCTAGCACTACCTCCTTTAAAAATGGGGGGGGGGGAAATATCCTTACATCATAATGTAGAGTACCTCCTAACCTTTCCCTTGTTGGAGAATTGACTACTAATCCTGTGTTGTTCCTGTACTTGTTGGTTACTTATCAGTCTTCTCCTTACTTTCCACTCTAAATCTATAGGGCAGCCACATTAGTGATGGCTTGGAAGCTTGCTTAGTCTGCTGATGAATGTGCCTTTGGGGAAGACAGTGTGATTGCTGAGCCTGGGAAAGGCTCTGAGTGTGTCTGTGGGAGTTATGAGAAGGGAAATTAGTGAAAAGAAAAACTAAGGACCTTAATGTAACTTTAATGTATTGCATAACTTGTCTGTGTAAACGCCTGGCCATCTTTTCTGGGTAGTGAATGCATAATTGTGAGTTTGGCATTTGAATCATTTTCCCCTCAAGGAAGCCCTAAAGGTTAAAAGCTTGAGGGGGATGGAAAATGTTTTTATTCTCTCTGATCTATTACTTACTGGTGTTTAAAGTGATACCACCTCACCAATATTAAATATGAAAATGAAATTTAGTATGCTCTTGAGTTTGGGATTTTTTCCATACATTCAGGAGATGTTTATAAGAAAGTGAAAAAAACAAGCTCAGTGCTGTCAACATTAAATGTATTTTGCTATAGGGATAGATTTTTGCACCATGAGAAAAGAGTTTAATTAGGTGCATAAAGTTGCCTACGGGATAGATTTTTGCACCATGAGGAAAGAATTTAATTAGGTGCATAAAGTTGCCTACGTTTACGTTAAAAAATCAAGTTCCACCAAGATGTCTGGGAAAAGAAAGGAATTAAGCACATTTAATGTCTTCTTCATTCATCAAAGTGATTTCTGAAATACAAGTTTACCAAAGTTCATCTCTGGTGTAAATTATTGACTTTAGAAAGGAGAGTGGGTAAAGCAAATGGTAAGTTCAGCATATTTTTTCATAGTTGAATTTACTGTTGACTCATTTCTGAGTTGATATGAATAAAACTGTAAAGAGAGAGAAGTTGCTTGATTGGCTGCAAACCGTTCTGATTATTGTCTAAAACACAGCCATATGTACAATTATGTACATTGATAATCCAGGGCATGTTAGTCTAGGGACAGCAAGATGAAGTCTCAAGCTTGTGTCAGGGAAGAAGTCTTTCTAGTAAGAAAACTATTTGGTTTTGTATGACCATCCTTTCTTTTGAAACTATATATCCAGTTAAGAAGTGTATTTCCTTGTTTGGAGGCTGGTAGAAATAAAATTCCCATTTCATAATCACTTGTGGAAGTGAAAATCCAAAAATTGACTTGTGCCAATGTAAACATCAGAATTGTTGAATCCTCTAGTTAAGAGAACAGCTGTTTATAAAGTTGTTATGTTATCAACCTGAGAGAAAAACAGAGATTCATCATCCATATAAACTTTAATTTCTACCTGTTGGCTGATTTTTCTTTGAGATCCATCATAGATTTAGAAGCTGAATCAGTCCTTAGTGATCACCATACAAGTTTGCAAGTTACTATTCAGAATGAAAGCTTTCACTCCTATCCTGGCCTCATTAGGAACGAGATAGACCTAATGAGAAGTATTTTGCTGTGATGACTGCAAAAAGATTTCCTCTGATTGAAAATACAGCTTCAGACATGGAAACCATCCAGATACTCTGGAAATACTTGATTACTGTAAGTCTTGCCTGTACCACTCTTAGTCTTCTGAGATGTTCCACTCTCTCACTGCAGTCCTGTCAGCCAACTCTCAGACTGCAGTCCAAACCCATGGAAGTGAGGCGGTTCTGTACTGCTAAAAAGGGCTACAAGCTGCCAGGCTCACAGGTTTCAGGATCAGTTTGCATGTCATTGCCTGTTCAGCCTTGAACCTGTGGTAACATTGGGACTTGACTTGTAACTTGGTGATCTATGCTGTAAAATGACAGTGGCATCTTGTAGTACTTCTTTTGGCTGAATTAATCACACTACCATTAAGAGCTATAAATTATTTTATTGTACAACCTACATGATTCCTTTTGTGCTCTTGAAAATTCCAGTGCTGCTAAAGATGAATCTATGATGAAGCCAGCACAAGAAGTCCAATTTTACTAAACGAGCCCTACATGTGATAACTAGACATAGGAACTCCTCCAAGCTGTTTGAGATCAGTTTAAGTCTTGGTATAATGTGCTTGCAAGGACCCGCAGAAACATGCTTTTTAAGTTGTTTTTTTCTTTTCTTTTTTTCTTCAAAAGTGTAAAAGCACTAGATTTTTCTACAGTTAAATCTCACAGGGTATGAACTGCAGTTGAACTCTCAGCAGGATGGTTACTAGAGGCAATCATACTGGACAGATACTGACAGGGGAATTAGTGGAAGCTCCTGAGGGTATTTAATCAGACTCAGGGCCGCAACACACTGCTCTTAAAAATTTTGCTGTGGCTTCTGCTGGTGATTTAGTTTTGGTTGGATTTCCCGCGCCCCCCCCCCCCCCCCCCCCATTTATATCTGCCTTTCAAGTTTTATCTTGAGCAAGCCTTCCCTACTCCTGACCTGGCTGCCTACAGTAGTCCCTACACCTAACTTAGTTAATTCTTCTGCTCTGGTATTAATGTTTATTCCATCTTTCTACTTTGTGCTGGGTCCTGTGTCTACATTGGTTCCTGCCCTTACTCCTTCCCAGCTCCTGTCTGTTTTCTCGCTTTCTGTTCCCATTCTTTTGGATCTAATCTTTAGACAATGGAGCTGCCTTGCCCCAAGCTTGAACACCAAGGAAATAACCTTTGGGTAGAACAAGTGCATATATCCATATCTGTTTGATGACTTGCCAGAACAGGGAGTAGTTGATGTGTTAGACGATACTGTGTGATGTCCCTGGTGACCTGTTTTATTTGAACTCAATCTTGCACTTCCTACATCCTAGGGAGCTTTAAAAATGTCAGCAGTGCTGGAGGGAACATCGTAGGATGTGATCTGAGGCAGCTGTAGTTGTAAATGGAGTCAGCTCTGTTCCTGTATGTTAATCTCTTCCTGATATTTCTGTCAAATCTGGAGAATGACAGTATGCTGGAAGGAGGGAATGGTAGTTCACAGGAGAAAAAAAAATCATCCGTATCTTAATCCTCCATTCAGCGGAAGTGAATATGAGTTTTGGATATAGTAAAGAATCCTGTAAAAAACTGGATGGTCTGCTCTGACTCCCATTCCTCCAGTGCTATGGCAGTATATGAGCAGAAGAAGGGCAAGTGTACTGCTGTCAGTAGGCTTGGAGACAGCAGTATTACACACCTCTTTAGGAGTAGTAAATCTTTGTAATAGCAAGTGCCTGAAGCTGTGTAGGCTTTTAAGATCTCACAAGCCACAAATCATGCTATGTACTGGGCACTTTCCAAAAGCATATGGAAAAGATGGAGGCACAAATCAGTTACCTTAAGAGCTGCAGAGAGCTGTGCTTGCATGTCCACTTGGCTCTGAGAGCCAAGGCAGAAAACAATCTCAGTTGCTTTGGCCTTTCTTGGAGGGTTTCTTGGAATTGTTTCAGCATGGAAGTCTTTGTCCAAAATCCATTCCATCTAGCTGAGAAGTACAAGGAACCTGGATGAAGTGCACCTAGAGAACCAAAACTAACATAAAAGATATGGGCAGTATAGAACAAAATATATATATATATAATTATCTCATCCATGTATACGTATAAAGAAAATGGCTAAGTGAAGGAAACATGGTGGGGCTGATAACCAGCTGACCATCTTTTTTTCTTCTGAGAGATCAGGCACTTTCTCCTGGAACAGGTATGACTCATGCTTATGAGGCAGCAAAACCAGTACCACCAGTATTGCTATGGTGGTGTTTTATAGATAAAGCTTCTGTATTCAAGCATAGGATGTATCAAGAGAAAGACAGGACTCAGAAAAATGTGACAGCTCAGAAAGTTCTGGAAAAAATCTTTATTTCCCCCCTAGGTTCTTTCATGTCCTTACAAAGTAGGAGGTAGTTTTACTATGTATCCCAGATGAAACTTCTTAAAATATAATGTCAGTGGAACAAGACAAATGCTACTGTGAAAGACTTCGGTGTTACAGGTTTGAAAATTGAGTTCAATGATTCATGATTCTGAATAATCTAATTTATTGCAGACACTGACCCTTGGCATTCTGAAGCATGCACTTAAAAATCACTTGAATCAAGACATTTAGTTCGTACATCCCTTAATTCAGTTTTTCAAACAACAGGAAGTGGGATTGTTGTCTTTGTAAGAACTGCCAAAGTAAAGTTGGGAAAATCAGGTTAATGGGCCTAATCTTTAGGACTTTTTCTCTTGCCCCCTTTCTCAAGAGTATTATATCGTCTGTGGCTTTAATGAGATAATCATAATTGTTCAGATTGCTTTGTTGGGGTGATATTCAGCCTAAATGGCCTTTCAATTCCAATTATAGATATTAATATGGCAGTTAAAGGTCAGAAAGAGCTCGAGGCTACTGCTTTGTCTATCTTATACAGTAGCAACCAAAAAAGTTGCTCTACCAGTTGCAATGAGAAGTGTTAAGACAGTGGCTAAAGTTCACAAGAAACACTTCCGTAGAATGAATTGGGTTGGAAAGACAAGCTGCTATAAATAACACTTAGTAATATTTATATACATTTACTTTCAGTGATACAACTGCTTAATCGGGACATTTTACATCATGTATGTCCTTTCAAATAAACAATGTTTACTCAGATTTAAAAGGAACAGATTGTTTTTCTCTCCTCCTGTGAATTATGGCTTCCATGGAACTGGGAGTTCCTCCCTCACTTCTCCAGCTAGTTCCATCACTAATTGCATAAGTGAACCCTTCTGTTGCTGCATGCCCAAAAGGACAGTAGGCAGCTGTGTAACCTAACTTGGTTTCTAAACTTTGAAAAGTGAATATAAAGTAGGAAACAGACAGGTGTTTTCCCTTTATTTTTCAATGTGCCTTCATATTTTAAGTGTACAACCCTTTTTAAAATTGCCCTTAGTCTGGGGTAGTGAAAGAATACTGTCCTCACACAGGTCTCATTAGCTGAAATCACATTTACCTTTTTCAGGAGGAAAAAAAAAAAAAAGATTGTGTGCTGTTCATAGCTGATCATACTTGTGAAGTTTGATGTGATTGATAGGTATGGTGATATCTTTACTGTGCACATCTGCTTCAACCTGGTTTGGAGTTGCTATTCTGTGAAGTCTTTTGGGACTACAGTCTGTCACTGTCTTCATACTATGAAGAAATTTGTTTGCCAAACACAAATTTTGTTTTACTGTGGTCTCTCTGTTGCAGATATACAGGAGAAGTAGTAAGAATATAATTCTAATTGGTCAAGTGCTGAGTATCTCTTCCTTGGACTCTACTGCTTACAGTGCATACAGTTAAAATGTGTATTCCCTTTTTCTGCTTATTAAAACAATATGCCCTTGTCCTATTTTAAAACCAATACCAATTTCAGAAGTTGGAGGACGGTGCTAACAGCTCTGAGATTACTGTGATATGGGGCCCAGGGGCAGCAGTGCATCATCCATGGATATCATACAGTTGAAATAGAAGTGACAGGATCTCCATGTATGAGTTAGCAAAATGCTGATTAAACAATTCCAACTCCCTTATCCCTCTTGCAACTTCCCATTTCACAGCCAGTTAACTCCGGCAGCTCTCTGGCTGTGGAGAGGATCTGTTCTCAAGTGCAAAGGATAGTTTTTTTAATATCCAGCCTTCTATACAACTTGTGGCTTTCAGAAGGCAATGTAGTACTTCTGCGGTGGGTGACACTAGAATCAAAGACTTAGTGCTGCAAGGCAGTTAAAGCATAGATTGAAAGGCTTCATAAACTTTGGGCACTGATTTACTAACTTGAGTTTCTGCTTGGTGCCCAATACAGGAGGCAGGAACATCCCCAAAATGCCCTTAAGACTTGTTTTATGTCTCTGCAAACACTGTATTTCCTGAACCAGTACAATTTTAAAAGGTAGGAACAATTCTGACTGGAGTAAAGATATTGACAGACAGTAGATCTATGCCTTTTACACTGTCTTACTAACACATTACTCATTACCTGTCTCAGCTCCAGTACTTTCATTCTCAGTTTTTCCTAATCAACTCAAGGTGAACAGGAAAAAAGCACTGCACTTCAAAATCATATATATTTTCTAAATTTAAATCTCTGGTTTATCCTTTTTCTTACAATGATGATCTTAAAACTATCTTCTGATCACAGATTTTTCTGATTTAAAATATGTATATGTATACACAGAACAAATTTCATATAGCCTTTTCACAGAGTTCAATGAATTTGATAGAATTTAACAAATTTAACAGGGGTTTACCAAGGTTCAATAAATTTGATGGCAAGGTTCACCTTATTAATTACTGCACGGAAGAAACATACAAAGGAAAATTGAGTTAGAATGAATCACACAGAGACTGGAGACATGAAATGGTAAGGAGGACTCTCCCACTGAGTCATGAGGTTCAGAGCAGACCCCTTTTCTTTCTAGACTTCTCATGTTGCTTAGATGCAGCTAGATCCAATTTTAGTCTTAGACTTGGACAACTGTTTATCTCTAATGGAATTATTAATGTAAAGTTTAAAATGAATTTTGAGTTGCTAGATAGATTAGTAATGTTTCATTAACATTAATTCAGCATTATATTAGTCATTTACTGAGGTTCTGTCATGAGAAAAGGATCTCTCCACCTTGGGTAAAGGATGGCTTAGTCTCAGGTACAGGATCTCAGATCATAAGATGTAACCCTGCTTAAGGGGAAAGTCACCTGGCGTGCAGTCCTGCTGCAATTCAGGGAGTGCTCAAACTGGCCTCATCATGATGGTAATATTTATAGAGTGAACTAGTTGGCTGGTAGTCAATACTATAAACAAGATAGATGTCTTCGTTTTAGCCCTGATATCTTGCTCTGCATTTTGCTTATCTTGCATTTTTGGGCTTTGAAACCACCTTTTGAAACATTTTTCTGAGGCACTATCAGTGCCTTGTATGTCAGCCAAGAGCTTTCCAGCTCACAGGTTCACTGCAGGGCATGAGGCCTGTTGTTCCTTAGTCAGCCTGAACCAAAGCAAAGGTAGGGGTCAAGTGTATCTGTCAGAGTGTGCTGGCTGACAGGAGGCTCAGCAGCAGTCAGCAGTGTGCCCTGGCAGCCACGGGGGCAAACCCCACCCTGGGGTGCACCAAGCACAGCATCACCGGCCCGTCTAAATGGGTGATCATCCCGCTGCATTTAGTGCTGGGGCGGCCTCACCTTGAACACTGGGTGTAGTTCTGGGCCCCACCATTTAAAAACAATGCTAAGGTATGTGAATGGATCCAGAGGAGAGCAGCAAAGCTGGTAAAGAGCTGGCAGGCATGGCCTCTGAGGAGTGGCTGAGGACTCTGGGTTTATCTCCTTTGAAGAGAAGGAGGCTGGATGACCTCACTGCTCTCCAGGGCTGCCTGAGGAGGGAAGTGGGGGGTGAGGTGCTGAGCTCTTCTCTCTCACATTCTACTATCATGCTACGATGCATAGGAATGGTTCAAAGCTGTATCCATCAGGGGAGATTCAGATGTGATAGGAGGAAAGATTTCTTTACAAAAAGGGTGGTCAAAACCTGGAACAGGCTTCTTGGAGGAGAGGACAATGCCCGATTTCTGTCAGGGTTAAGAGGTATTTGGAATGCACACTTAAAGTCATGCTTTAGCTTTTGTTCAGCCCTGAAATGGTCAGGCAGCTAGACTTGACAGTCCTTGCAGTTCCCTTCCAACTCCTCCCCTCTCCTCTCATCTCCTCTCTGCTCCACTCCACTCCATTCCTCTCTGCTCTGCGTTTCTCTGCTCCCCTTCTCTCCTTTCTGCTCCGGTCCCCTCCCTCTCCTCTCTTCTTTCCTGCTCTTGCACATGCCAAGGAAATCTCTGCTGACATTTCTTCCCAGCCCTGCCCCAGCAGAAGGGATTGAATGGGCAGTCGTGTCCCAGCCTGGGCATTGCCTCTGTCACCTTGTGGGCAGGAGACACATCCCTCCTGATGGGGGTAGAGCTGTGCATTGTCTTCAGATCACTTGACCATCCGGACAAATTTGCAAAGAGCAGGTGTGGCGGGCGGTTTGTGCAAGGGTTCTGTGTTCATCCAGTTTCACTGGCTTTTCACAGAATGGCAAAACCCTCCATCTCTGACCCTGGGGAGGCCGAGACCAAGCCCTTGGTCTGAAGCAGGATGAGTTGCTCGAGGGAATTGCTGCAAACCCCTTTGAGAAGCACAGTAGCTGTTCATGTCCCAGTGGATTTTTTTGTCCTCCTTGAACTCCTTTTCAGAAATGCCTGAGCTGTTTTCCTTGGAAAAACAAGCTAAACCACAAGATCATGAGTACAGCAGTACTCCCTCAGAGCAAGTATCCATGGCCTAATACTCTTGCCTCCAAAGTGGCCAACCATAAACACCATTAAAATGAGAGCCCACGAGCAGTGCAGGTCTACTTGTGACAGGGTCCTGGGGTGCTCATAGGCCTCAGTGGCTGGACCCAGCATCCCGTGGGACCCCCAGCACCCCTGTCTCGAGCCAAGGCTTGTGATTGGCAAGAAAGCAAGAGTGCCAGGTGGTTCAGTTCTGTTCCCAGCATTCACTGTTAGGTTGAAGAACAACGATGTGACTGTTACTTGCCTGAAATGCCAGGGCTTCCTTGGCTCCATAAACACTTTCAAGGACACAAATCACAAAGTTCACAAGTGGAAACAGGATTTCCTTTGATTCTTCTGAATCTGTTACAGAGCCGATGCTCAGAAGCATTAAGACAACGCACGTGTGTAGCCAGGAGCAGGCTGGTGCATCCCTCAGTTCAGCTGGAAAACCCATCCCTTGCAGCCTGGCATGGGAAAGGCACAGAGCCACAGAGACGAGCAGCAGGGACACAGGCCAAGCAGTGCCTGCTTGCTGAAGAGTGAGAGCTTCATGAATGAGCCCCAGGACCGACCATACACAAAAGAATAATAATAAGAGCTGTGTGGTGCCATGGGATATTTTCCAAAGTATGGCACGTATCAATCTGCCTTCGGAAACCTGCTCCACCACTGTGCTTCTTGGCCAGGGATGCATGGAAAGCGCTCTCGTGCCTGCCCTGCGCTTGCTTTGTGTGCGGGGAGAGCTGGAAAGTGGCAGCTCCTGATGGGGCAGCGAGCCTGGAGCCCGGCCAAGCGGAGGCTGTTTGGCACCAGGCAGAAGCCCAGGGGAAAGGGAGCCGAGGGCAGAGCAGAGCTGGCTCCTGCCAAGGCTTGCGATGGGCAAGAGAGCCAGAGCGCCAGGGCACGGGGGTGCCTCGGGGGTGCGAGGGCAGCGGGCAAGAACCTGGCCGAAAGGGCCCCGAGGAGCCCTGGCCAGGGGCTGTGCTCAGCGCTACCGAGGAAAAGCAGCAACCCGCGGGGGCCACGCTGGGGGCCCCCTGGGAGCCTCGAAAGCTTCCTCCCCCCGCATGCGGGGCACGAGGCCACCTTCGTGGGGCACCAGCAGCAGGCACCTGGCCAGAATGGCCCAAAGGAGCCCTGGCCAGGGGCCCTGCTGGGTGCTGCAGAGGCAGGCAAAAAACCCCGGGCAGGGACACTTGCTCGCCCACCGCGGGGGAAAAAAAGCCTTCCTCCCCCCAGCTGCGGGGCACGAGAGGCCACCTTCGTGGGGCACCAGCAGCAGGCGGTGACCTGGCCCAAGGGACCGCAGGAGCCCTGACAAGTGGTCGCGCTCAGTGCTGCAGAGGAAGGCAAAAAACCCCCGGGGGCCAGTGCCAATGTGCCCCGGGGGAAAATTCCTTCCTGACCCCAGGCAGCGCTGGCGATCGGCTGTTCCCTGAGCACGTGAGCGGGACCGGCCTCCTCGTCCCACGGGCCGGGCACGCCTCCCGGGAGATGCCCCAGCCCTCTTCTCCCTCAGCCCGGAGCCACCTCAGGGGCTTCCAAGAGTGACCAAACACCCCTGGCCTGATCGACCTGGGGGGACAAGAATCCTTCCCGTGCCTGGCAGGGCACCAGTGGGTGCTCCAAAGCTCTGGGACCCCTGGCAATATCTCTGCATCCCATAACTCACGGCCACTGCTCCTGGCTCCACAGGGATGAAGTCGGTGAGCTCTGCAGCGCTCCTCAAGAAGGCATTCCCTTGGTGGTGCCATGGCTGTCCAGCTGAAAAGACTTGATAGCCTTGGGCACCTCTGGTGGTGGTGGTTCTTATCTCCTGAGTCTGTTCCCTGAAGGCTGAAGCAAGATTTCAATCCATCAGATGGGCTTTGAACATGGCCCTTCCAGAATCTGCCCTTGCAGTGGAGAAGCTCCAGCAGCTTCATCCAGTGTCCCCCAGGGAATCCCACCGGCCCCTCCAGGCCTTCCTCTCGGGTGTCTTCGGGCCGGTGCCAGGCCAGCTCTGGCCAGGGGACACTGGACGATGCCCCATTTATACTCCCCCGGGGCACTGTGACTGCTGCGTTGCTGGGTGATGACACCAGGGTGACAAAGGGGTGACACGGCCCCCCAGGTTCCGCCCCATCCCCCTCCCATCCCCCCTGGGAGGAGGGGTTTTGGGGTGCCGGCCCAAGGCAGCCCCTGTGCCCAGCAGGCCCGGGGTGCTGTCCCTGCCCTTGGTGGCCATGCACGGGGCACAGCTGCTGGGCGTCCCTGTCACCTCCTCTGCCGCTGGGCTCCCGAGGACAGACCCCGGGCTGTTCCTCCTCTCTCGGGCCGTGGCAGGGACCATCCCTGCAGCCCAGCGCCCACCCTGGGAGCTGCCCCCTCTGTGCGCCAGAGGTAACGCCCATGATGCCCTGCCCCGTGTCATGGTTTTATTTAAGCTTTCACTATGTTGAGGAAAGGTTCTGTCCATGAAAACTCCAGTTCCTTCAGTTTGTGAGATAACAACAGCAGTTTTCCTTTCTTGCAAAAGAGATGCAAGATGCATTTCCTTCAAATGTATTTTGCAAAAAATGCAAAACCTTCAAGTGGAGAATGCAATTCCATTTGGCTGAGTTTGTTCTAAATTGTGAATGAAAACAATGTCATGATTTATTACGAGAGTGTTAACAAAGTATACATATATGCATGAATAACTTTAAAAAAGCAAGTTGAAGATTGCTGCTTCTGTAGCATTTTGCTTTTTTGGCTCTTTGGAGGGTGGAACATGTGCCAGAGTGATGAGGAGCATGGAACTCTGTGGAAGGGCTGAGAAATTGAGATCGTCAGGAAAAAATGAGCAAATGAACTATAAGTGGAAAAGTGCAGTATTGTTTTCAGTCTCACCTGACATTGTTCATTGTACCACTCGTAAGTGGTATGTTAACTGATTGTGGAAGGGGATTCATGTCAGATGAGTTCAAAAGAAATAATAATCTGAAACACAACTGAAAATGAAGAAGTGTAGCTGAAGAGCCTGATAAGTACAAGGCCGTTTACTCATTGTTTCTGAACTGTACTTGGCAAATGTATAGACCAAAACTCACCTGTCTGACACACAGATGGAATTCACTCTGCTCTTTATTATTGTTGTGTTTTTTAGCTGGAAATATTGCCTCCCACATGGGAAGACATAGCAGTTTAATGCCTTTGTATATATAATAGAAGGTTCTCTAGAGATCTCAGTCCTAGTCATATGTTTTAAAGGATATTGGAATAATGTCAGTGTTTTAGAGGCTGGGATTAACTGTGATCCTTCTGATTATCAAGCATTTCTCTCTGGTTGGCAGTCAGTTATGGGACAAATAACTCACGTGCATTTAAGAGGGTAGTATTTCTAAATCTCTAATTCCATGTATTCCATGTACTAAAGGAGTATTTCTTGGTCACTTTGTGCATTTAGTCATTAAGCGGAGCTATAAAATTACAATATTATTCCTGGAACCTATTTTGTCATTGTACTTATCTGTGTATGTGGAGGTGGGTGAGTACTGAGATAACATTCCTTGGTATGGTGGAAGTATTTATCCTGTATGTTCTTGTTCTGCTGAACTCATGTGGCATCTGTTTGAGCGCGACAGGTAACACTGCAACGTGTAGCTAGATTTATTTGAGTTAGTATGTGCCACTGATGGTGGTAAAGACCATCTAGAAAAAGTAATGTGTGCCTGTGAGCACTTGTGAAGTGCTCACTTGTGGGGGAGCCACTGCAAGGGTGCAGGTTTCTTTTGCCCTCTGTACACAGTGTGCACCAAAATATAATAAGATCCTTTAAATAATACATATACAAATGCCCTCTTACCCAAAGTTCAGCCTTTCGTTCAATATTTTACTTAATTTCACCATTTCACTAGAACTGACCGTATTACATGAAGGATCAATGGGCATGTAACAGAAACTGTATTGTTTTAATTTATTCTAGTATGGATACTATCATTAAAAAAATGTGTTTGAATGTGACAGTAAAAAAGGAAATTTGAAAAATAAAAATTACATTTGGAAATAATGCTCTGAATTATGTGCCTTTTTCTATTTTATGTAGAATCAGGCAAATCTTTATTGCTTAATCCCATGGGGAAGGGGGTTGGGGAAACCAAGGCAACATCACAGTGCAACTGATGTGACAAAAAAAATTGAAATTACTGTGCAAAAAGTTGCCTTGTAATCCTGGAGAGTAAGTAAAATTTGCCCTTACCATTTGTGGATATTCTATTTTGAAAGACAGGATGCTTTATGTTGCAATTTTTCCCTTGTAATTCCCACTTACAATAAAATATAAACCATGCCAGTCTTTAAAAGCAAAACCAAAAAAATCCCTTTAAAGTCTAATGATTATATTCCATTTTAAATTACTTTTTGTCAGTGATGCCTTCCATTTCCAGATGGAAGACACAAAATTATGTGGTGAATATGAACTAATTGATTGTGCCCAAAATGAAAATGTCCTTGATTTGAAAGTCATATGTGGCAGTAGCGCTGGTTTAAAAGCTGTCCTGGCATATAAGCAGGAAGGGACAATCAGTCAAATAATCTGAGTGCAACAGCTCCTCATTAAATAGAACATTTTTCTTTTTGACATCCGAAGTTTGCTGTGCTCCAGAGTGGAAGTATATGATAACAGTACATAACATGATGTTAAAACCAAAAGTTTTAACACTTTTAAGTCACAGAAGTTTACTTACCATCTCCAACTGTACTCCCTAGCTGGGTTTTTGTTTGTTTGAAACCAGTGCATAGTCAAAGGATAGTGATCTTTGTCTTTAAGGTATGTTTCTTTTGTGTAACTTCTCTTTTCAGC
The DNA here is from genome assembly GCF_015220075.1 of Falco rusticolus. Taxonomy (NCBI): domain Eukaryota; kingdom Metazoa; phylum Chordata; class Aves; order Falconiformes; family Falconidae; genus Falco; species Falco rusticolus. The sequence goes on from NC_051190.1 coordinate 86,034,757, forward strand.
AGCCTAAATGCTGGCGTGTCTTGCTCAGCGAATATTGCAAGGAGAGACAGACACAATCTTACTGCCTTTCACAGGAGTCTACCATATAAACATGGGGTTTACTTTTGTTCTTTTCTGGAGTCAACCTCAGAACTCACTTTTTCACAGACTTTTTCCATAGGGCAAATGCTGATTGACAGTATCATAGAAATGACAAGAAATTGATCTAGTTTCTAGGGCAATCTATGTAAGTTGGTCAGGAAGAAACTTAAAAATAAAAATGAAATTCTGTATCAATGGTGCAGAAGGTCTTAAAGTGATAGGTAATTAGGGAAGGTGCCAGATGTGATCATATATATATATATGATATAAAACCAGAAGACATGCTTTTGAAGAATGACAAACCTGCACATATGCTGTCTGTACACACAGGTTTACAGCATGAGTTTGTCTTCTGTTGGTTTCATATAGGTTAGTTTTATTTCCCCCTGACCCGCCCCCCCCCCCCCCCCCCCCAGTGAGATCTTTCAAGTACCTGAGATGTTCCAGTGACATAAATAAAACAAATTTTTACATTGTTTTTAATGAGTTTGGTGAAAGGTTAATTACACTAAGTTGTTTAATTCCCCCTTTAGGAAAGACAAGAATTCTTTTCAAACTCAAAAATCCATCAAAAAAACCCCAGCATTACTGTCTTTTAGAAATTACATTCCTACACACAGCTGGGTGATGCTCTGGAGTTCTTTATGTACAAAGGGATATAAATTATCTACACCCCCAAAAAAATATTCTTAAAATGTTGCTTGAAATATTTATGTGGAGATTTTATACAGGTGACCTAACATTAATAAATTATTTCAAATAGAGGCTACATGATCTAATGCTGACTGAGGGGGTGGCAGTCAGGAGAGATGGGTTCTAGCTTTGGCTCCTCTACTGACTTGTCCTTGAGGGACTGAACTCAATTAATCTTCTGCCCCTTTTCCCATTTTTGTCTGTCCAGCCTATTTATTCTCTTTCACTAGGTAGTGGTATTATGTACCTGAAAAATACTCAGTCCAATGGGTCCCCAATCTTGACTGGAGCCTGTGGATGTTGCTATAATGCAAATAATTGTCACTGATATAATGGAGAATAGAGAATTTTTCACAGAAGCGAATGCATTGTAGATGTGGTTCTGTGGATGCAGTAGGTCTTTGAAAATATGAATCATTCTTTCTTCCTTTAGAGTGCCTTGTAAATCATAGTGTGTTTCACACTACAGTCCCAGTCCCCTGATTGCTCTATTCAGCATGTTAATTTAAAAAAGCAAAGCAAGACTTTGCAGGAGAAGACTAACATCTCAGCTCTCTTCTCTAATACTCTTCTGTACCCAGCGATTTTTGCTTACAGAGACCCAGGCTCTGGATTAACCGCACTGTTTACAGCCAGTCTTTCCATAGGCCTGTGTGAATCTCAGTGGGCTTTAGTTGTTCTGCACATCAATAACAGGTTAACCAAAAAAGAGGAGGTTTAAAGATCAGTACTAAAACCGCCACAAATGCCAACCTCTCAAGTTCAAGGAAAGGAGAGACATGATATTTATCTTGTTTGTTCTAGTAACTGGCTTCCAGAAGAGCTATTTGTATCATGAGTATTAAAATCAACAAAAAATAACAAGAAAACATGTCAAGATTATACTCTGACATGGCTTAAATATAAACCCCAAGTATTTATTAGATCAAACACCATTAAACAGGTGAAATTTAAATTTTGTATTGAAATGAACATGGTTTCTTCTCATGAGAGACAAACCACGTAGAATAATTTTGATCATAGAAAACGCCACTCTTCCTTGATACATTTTAGTGTAGTCCTTTTTGCTTTTATGAAGAAATATATTTAAATGCGCTAGTCATGCTCCATTAAAATTTAAATGACAGTAGGAAGGCACTGACATTAGATAATCAAAAGTCAGAAACTTCAGCCAAGGTAATAATTTCTTCAGCCATGTCTTTGCCCTCTTGTACATATGATTTTTCCTGGATTGTAATTACAACTTCACTTGTTTTTTGAGTGACAACTGATAAAATCTGTATGTAGACAAATGGTTAGTTAGTTGTGAATCTGGTGTCTGATCGAATTCACAACTCAAATTTTGTTGCATCTTTGACAATTTTTCAAGAAAAAGTCATTGTAGAAAGGAAAGGATAGCCCAGCAGAGCTGAGGCTCATCTAAAGCAGAGAGGAATAATTTTTGTCATGTGCAGCTCATGTACTAAAAAATGCAACTTTTATTTTAGTCACCAAAAATATTATTTTGATCTTTTTCAAGAACAAATTAAGAGATAACATAAATTAAGAGATAAATTAAGAGATTTACATAACACAAAGCAAATTATATACTTACTCCATTTTTTCTTTCTAATTACTTTCATGATTAAATCTGACTCAGTGTTATATATAGAGGAATAAAAGGTCTACAAATGTAAGTAAGTCCTTAGTTTAAGTTGAAAATATTTTTGGTGGGGTTTTTTGGGGGGGGTGTGTGTGTGTTGCATTCAGACAACAAAAGGAAAAATCAGTATTTTGTGCAGGTTTAGTTATAACTTGTGTTTGATAGGAAAAAAAGGACCTGACATACTCCTTTTTCTGTACAGGGGCTCCCCTCTGCCCTGAAAGAGAAAAATACTTTTCCCTAGTATGGGATATAAATCTTACAAATTTTTATTATTTTTTTCAATTTTTATCATTTATATTATATCCTTACGAAAACTGTTACAAATACAGTGACAGAATATAACAGGAACTGAGTAATGTAAGTAGTTGGTCTGAGGAAAAATCAGGAGGAAAGAAACAGATTCCAGAACGAGGTAAATGAATTCTCCAGATGTTTGAATAATTACAGAAAATTCACTCTGTCATAAAGTGCACAGCTTTAATATTGCACCATCATCTCACCTTTTTGTCTTGAGGTTTCCCACATTCAAGAGCTGTTTTAATTCAGTGGAAGAAAAAGACACTAAGGTCACCAGATGTACCTACTGTAGTTACAGGAGCTTAAGCAATGTGTTGTCAAAATTGGGTGATTCCATTCTACTACCCTCAGTTCTCTGTTAGAAAAATCTTCTTGGCGAAGAATAGAGCACAGAAGCAAATGAAAGTGCTTTGAGCTCAAAAGGGAAAGAAAGAGCAAAAGAAATCACAGCTGCAAATAAAACATGCCCAGCAATGAAAATGCATGTACCATATGTGCTGCTGAAAAGAGAGCCCTGCTGCAAGTCTTCACAATGTTTAAGGATCTTTTCTTTTTTTTTCCTCCTCCCACCCCACTTTTCACTATTTCTGCCAGAAAAGAAGGGCTTAGTGGCAGAGGTTCAGCAGGAGCAATATCAGATGTCCATTTTTAAGTACAAATGAATTGTCTGGGTTTGGAGTCTTAAGCTTAAACTTTTGTTTTTAGAAAGTGTAGAAAGTTTTTGTTGTGTAGAAAGTTTTATTTTTGAGACTGAATTGAAGAATAAATTGTAGTCTGTTAGTGATGACTGAGTAAAGTTTTGTGCAAGGGCCTTTTCTGAGAAAAGGCTGTGTTCACTGTCTGGGTGCCAGGCTGCAGGGTGGCTATGCCTTGGAATGTGGTGAGGAGGTGGCTAACGCTAAATCTGGCTCTGAGCTCACCTGCAGATCAGTTCTGTGCACACCTGGCTGCAATGAGGGGCTGCCCATAACTGTGTGCACACCTGGCTGCAATGAGGGGCTGGCCAAAGCTCCCCCCCCCCCCCCCCCCCCCCCCTTATGTATGGGGGAAGAAGAGTGCTCCTCAGGTGAGCATGGAGGGAGTAAGAGCTTGGTAGAGTGTGAAGTGGCTGCAAAGGTGCTTTGTTGCATGTGGGCAAATTTCAGGGCAGGACTTGGGTGGATAAGTGATTGTATGTAACTGGCACTGATGTATGTAATGGAGGGTCTTGCTTGGGGTCTGTGCCTTCATATACCATGGTTTTGGGTACCTTATTTAATGAGTGATTAGTTGGCAGGATACCTATGGTATTTGTTTTACTTGCTGATCTTATTTGGCCATGTTCTATGCATCTTACTGATCTCCTGTTACTGAGCAGTGATCAGTACACAGTCTTAAATCATGTTCATAGCAACCCGTTTTGTAAGGGAAGAAGAAAACTGCTAGTACTATCCCTGTTTCATAATGGGGCACTTAGACAAAGGCATTGAAGGGTTTAAGGAGGTATTAAGGGCCCAAATGAAAGGTGAATGATGGAATTTTCAAAGCTTTTTGCAGATATCTACAGACTTCTTAAAATCTGATACCAAATACTTTTGCCTGAGATCTTGAGGCAGAATAGGAAACCTAATCAGCTTCAACTTGAAGTAAATAGCAACAGTGAAAAGACAAAACCTGTTACACTAGGTAACGGGCATTAGCTTGAAAACTTCTTGGGCTGCTGACCTTGTTAAAAGATTGCTCTTAATGAAAGAGCAAGTGTGATGATAGTGAAGGAAGACCTCTGAAGATGTTCAAGGGAAGTTCTTAACAGAACAGATGTACCTATAGGAAACTTCTTATTCTGTCATTCTTCCTTGTAGGGTAAGTGTCTCTGCTCTTAGCCAGAGGCTGCAAGAAGTCTCTGACAGGCTTTCTGTTCTGGAAATCACAGAGGGTATAGGAGAAAAAAAGTAGTACTGGTATATTTGCTTGTCACTGCAGGGAGAAATAACTAAATGGCTTTATCTTATGTATAGACTAAATAAATACGAAAGAAGGATACCTTTCTTTTACCTGCAAGGGGAAACATTCTGGGAAAGACTTGATGCTGGTTTTGTTTTTCTTGATGTATTAAGAGGATTCTGGTGCTGTTTTGCTTTATGTCAGCTTTAGTCCCTTTTGAAAATGTTGCTGTGTGTCTACATAGAGCAAGTCTTAGTTTGTGAGCATGAAACAATGAAGCTTATTTAGGTGTAGTCATTTTGATGGCAGTTCCTATACAGTTTTGAAATTGCTGAAAGGAACTCAGCAAATGCTCCCTTTGTGCTAGAGAGACCGTTTTTTCAGCAGGAGAGGTATAATTTACAGAGTGAATATAACCCCAGGTTAAGCCTTTTACTTCCCAATGCACTCTCTAGAGCATTTGACAAAAGCCTGGTGGTGTACACTTGACATCCTGATTGTATATATGAAGATGACTTTAACAAACAAAAGAAAACAAAAACCTTTCTTGTCTGTGGCATGACATGAACAGTAATTGCTAGAAATAATCTAAGGATAAGACTGGACAAAATAAAAAGGTTTTTAGCACAAGATGGATGGGACAGCAATACCTATTATTGATTGCTGGTATAAAGATGAATTTTCAATAGAATTTGGGGACTTGCTTAAGGAACCTGAAGGGTTACACCTACAGCGTCAGTGGTAAGTGTGATCAGATGCACACTAAATGGGGTCTGAGTATTAGATGGGCTGCACAATAGTGAATATGGCTGGTCATCGAGTTTATGATTAGCTGGGGAAGGGAAGTACTGGGAACCTGTTGGAAGGTTTTGCTTGAATCAGTGTGGACTGTTAAGTGATGCTGGTCAGTAGGAACTCATTTGCTGAATGGAACAGGGCTCTGTCAGCTGTACTGTTAGATTAATTTCTAACATGTACATCAGTTTTCAATAAGAATAAAATTATACAAAATGTATTCAAAGAACGTAACAGTCTGGAAGACTTTGTGTGTTTCAAATGCTCTTTTTGTAGCCCGGGGTTAGTATTTAGTAAGTTACAAAGGTGCTGGTAAGCAAGAACACTAATGAGTTTTACCTTCTTGAAAATGTATTCTTGGTGCCAATTTCTTAGGCATATCAGTCAAGACCCAGATTAGGATAATTATTGTCAATATTGGGTTTTCTTTAACATGGATGAGATCCAAACTTTGTTCCTGGAAAAGCAGCTCCTTGCCTGATCCATAAAGTTCAGGCAGTAAATGGAAGTCTTCTCTCTGGCTCTCCTCCCTTAAACTTTTTAAACACAGAACCCTTGATTTTCCTCCCATTTGTATTTCCTTTCTCCTTTTTACTTATTAGCAGGTGATTTCCTCTCGGTAAAAATGTAAAGCTGATGAAGTATGGCTCACCCTTACTGCTAGAATGGCAATTATAGAGCAGAAAAGTCCAAATGTCTATTAAGTATAAGACTGCCCTGCTAATGACTACAATTTCCTAGTGTAATTCTTTTTCCAGAAGGCTTGGAAAAAAAGCAAATTAAATGCTGGCTGTCAAACGTTATTTTATGATCTTCTGCTTCAGGTCATATTCCTTCTATGAATCTTTCACAGCGGGTTGAGGCAAGCGTGTGCCACCCAAAATGTGAACTACTGGTCAACCCACTGCAGTGGTGTTATTGCCACTGCAGAGTCTTGGTTCTGCTGCTGCTCTACGCATTCACCAGCAGCAATATTATGTGAATTAGACTGTGGATACAGGTGGTTAGTCATTATTTTTTCCTGACTCGGGCAATAAGGGCTGCTGCATGCTGCGCCTTCCATGGAGGACAGCTTTGTGTTGGGTGGAGGGCGTGTTCTACCACCTCACCCACCTACCTCAGCACAGCTCCGCTTGTTTTTCCATTGAGGTTCTCAAGCAGTGATAAAATTCATTTATGCATATAAAGCTCTCAATTTGGTTAGTGAGATGTCTGTTTGGTTCTAGGAGTTTTGGCTGCAAATTAAAAATAAACATTCTGCAGAAGTCCTGCTAGAGTAGGAGATGGCACAGAAAGCAGTGCTTAGCTGATCGTGGTGCTTGTTTATGTGAGGAATAAAGAAATCACCCCTTTGTCTGTAATAAAAGCACCCTGTTTCAACGAGTTCTGAATAGGTGATACATAATAATAAATCTTACATAGTGGAAGAGTAGATTTTTATGGAAGATAAACACTGGAACAGAGGGCAGGAGTATAACACAATTTATATAAAGTTGCAGCTCTTTCAGGGTTTGACTATACTGCTCTGTATTTGTTGAGGCCCCCCAAAATATGATGCCTATTAATCACAAATATGGGCTGAAAGCCAACATTTCCCTATAAAACCTGCTTTCTTCCACAACCACAACCTGAAGTTGCTATACAATGGTAACATTTCACTGTGTCAATACAACAAACATAACCAAACAGTGAGATGAATCACGTAAGGTACTAGTTTCATCTTAAACTTGCACAGCACTGTGGTGCTTTAGCTAAATCCCATGATTGAGGTACTTGCCTGCTTACAGATTTGCACTGCCTCCAGTTTCTGGCGGGCTGGAATGTTCAGTGCAACTTTTACATTACATGATCTAGAAGCAGTGAACTAATGATTAAATTACAGGAGGAAAAGTTTTTAAGACAATATATGTGTCACTTTTTCTAGACTGTGTGTATTTGCTAACCCCATAACCAACAAGGAGAACCACAGGAAAGTAAAGGAGGAAATAATGGGTGGTCATCAGTATCTTTTCCTTTAAGGTTTCATTTCTTTTAGAATCATATAATAATTTAGGTTGGAAAAGATCTTTAAGATCACCAACCATTAACACAGGATTGCCAAGTCCACCACTAAACCATGTTCCTAAGCACTGCATCTGTGTTTTTTTAAACACTTAAAGGGATGGTGATTCCGCTGCCTCCCTGGGCAGCCTGTTCCAATGTTTGACCACCCTTCCAGTGAATAAATTTTTCCTAATATCCAATCTAAACATCCCTTAGTGGAAAAAAAATCCTAAGACTGCTCAAATAAAATGCTTTGTTTACTGTTTGTACCACTTTGTACAATTATCATCAATTTAAAACAAGAAATACTACCATAAATGGAATCTGTGGAAGAAGCCAATGGCTTTTTTTTTTTTTTTTTTTTTTTTGTCCAAAATAATTCTTCCCTTAAATCATTTTGTAAAAAACACTCCCTTTCCCCTGGAATGATAATGGGTTTTTAAATCTGTTGCCTTATTTCGCTATGAAATATATCCTATTGTACATCTGGTTGTGACAGATGGAATCTTTTACTAGGTTGTTTGTAGTTGATTGTGGAATCCTTACTGTCTTTTTCTAAAGAAGTTAGAACTTCTGCCTTCTGAACCAAAGGTGGGTCAGGCAGGTGGGCTGTAAGGCTTTACACTAGTGAAGAAAAGACTTTCTAGAGCTCTGGCTGCTTCAGTGCCGCATGCTCAGACTGACTGAGGTTCACACGCTAACATCTGACTCTTAGAGTACCTTGGTTTGGTCATGCTGTGTCTGCGTGGGCAGGGGGGAGGTTTGCAGTTAGAAGTGGCCCAAAATGGTTTTATGGTCATGCTGCAGCTAACCACAGTTGTATTTTTGTACCATGGAATTGCAGGTGTGTGTTGGATGAGGTCTGTAAAGCCTTTTGGGGTACTGTTATAGGATAGGGAAGAACCCAGACTGGTGTGTTTGTCCGTGTTACCTTTTGGTAGTGGTTTCTGGAGTACACGTTGCCTGAGCTGTGCTTGGAGGGTACCTGTTGTTCTGGACAAAACTAGTTGGGATGGGTGAAAATACAGCAGTTAAGTAACTTAGTTCATCAGGAAGACAATAACTGCATCTGTTCCATATTTTTTAGCAGCTCAGATGTGCCCTGTGAGGCACTGAATGCAGACAGCCCATGGTAAGAGCAGAGGTTATGGGAGGTGTGAGTTAAAATCCACGAAGTTAGTAAAATTTCCCAAAACCAAAAAAATTTCACACAAATTTTTTCTTAAGGACTCGGAGAGGACTTTGTAGGGTTTGTTACCAGCAGGAAGTCACTAAACCACTGGTGGCTGAGAACAAATCTAAGGAAAGCAAAGATACTGGGAAAACGCAGTGGCCAGGAAGGAGATCATGACACACTCCCCCCTCCCATCTCACATAAACTTTTTATCCAATTAAAAAGAATAATTCTTTCTGTTTACAGATTAATAAAACCTATATTTGCAAGACACAAAACTGTGGTGGTTTGACCCCAGCCAGCATCTAAGTACCCACACAGCCACTCCTCACTGCCCCCTCACCCTGCCCCCTCACCCCACCCAGCTGGATGGGGAAGAAAATAGGAAAAGCAAAAATGGAAAAACTCATGGGTCAAAGTAAAGGCAGCTTAATAAGTGAAGGAAAGGGAAAAAAAAAAAAACAACCCACAAGTGATGCGAAGGCAATCACTCACCACATCATACAAGCAGACAGAGCAGTCTAGCTATTCACCAAGCATCAGCCACCTTGGAAGGCAATCCCCGCACCATCCCTTTTTTTTTATTTTTTATTGCTGAGGATTTCATCTGGTATGGAATATCTCTCTGGTCAGTCTGAGTCAGCTGTCCCAGCTATGTCCCCTCCCCATTTCTTGCCTGCCCCTAGCCTGCTTGCTGCTTTGGGGACAGAGTGAAAAACAGAAAGCTTTGGTGCTGTGCTAGCACTGCACATCAACTGCCAGGATACTGGGATGCAATCGCCAGTGGTTCAGCCACAGCTCCAGAACACAGCACCATGCAGGTTGCTGCGGAGAAACTTAACTCCATCCCTGCCAGACCCAATGTGAAAACAATTTTGGTATTTTTGGTATGCTTCCTCTAATGAAAAGTTGCAGGTAGAATCACGTCAGAATGATGCCCAGCTTTCCGGTTGGGATATATGATATTCAGACTCACAGTGATGGAAGTTTTGGGCAAAATTCTTAGGACTAGTCCTGACAGCATACAACTTGGTTCTTGTTGTTAAAACCTGGCTTTGACAAGCTCCTTCAGACACACAACTAATGATTAGTAGTAGCACTGTTCAGTATAAAATAATGATGAGTCTGAAGTGTCAATACATATTTTCAATATTAAATCTCACTGCTAGGTTTATGTCTGAACATGATTTGATTGAAATAAGTGACAGGCTCCTTTTTGCATCTGTGGGAGCATGTTCAGATATTCTGTATGCAATAATAAGAATGATGAAAACAATCAGCAATTTGTTGTGCCTGCTTATAACTGTGAGGAACTGATAAATCAAACAGGCATTTAAAGAATTTCCCTTTTCTTAAACAAAAAGCTGCTGGGATGCTGACATGTATGAATTTATCATTCATTTGGTGCTGATTAATGGTTTTGCCTACAGCCTCATGGAGGAAACTTCCAAATCATGGAAACTATGACAAATATAGGTATATAAAATACCAGGTTATTCTGTCATAAAATAACAGGTTATTCTCAGCAAGGGCACAATATTGTGTAAACAAAAATCTGGTGGAGGGATCATACTCTGATTGTATTTTAATACTATATATCCCCAGTAAAATCACTGTCAAAATTGACATTATGGTATGTGAGGTTTTTCAAAGCTGGTTGGAACATCTAGGAATACAGTGTCACTCAGAACTAAGGAGAATAAGATAGCTAAGCTGCTTATTTAGTTATGAAAAACAGATATTTATGCTTAAATTGGCACAAGCATAAATACAAGAGCATAGGCTCTGACAAGAGTTGTTACTTCATTTTGCATCCTCTGCTTTGGCTCTTGAAATTAAGGAGCATGTGCCCCTGTTCTGCTACTGTTTGTGGAATATTTTAGGTGTTGGTTTTCAAATTAAAGAAAAATAATCTGCAAAGTACTGAAGCTACTTAGTGCCAGACTTGGGAAGTTATTTAGGCTGTCCTCTCCTCAGCACCACAATACCATTCGCTTAGACTTCAGAACTGAAGTCTAACTCGGGTGAAACTCATTGAGAGGCTCTAGTGCATCCAGGTTATTTTGGAAAAGCTGATTCAAAGGGTAATGTGGAGTTTTCAATGTGAAGAAGGAAAGTATGCTCTCCCTCTCCCACCCCCCTGCACTTTCCCTCTGCATACCTGCTGGAGAGCACTGTTGTTTGAGAATATTTGTTTACTTGAGCAGGGGACATATTAAGGGAAATGCGTTTTCCTTGCTGATTGCTCTAGTTTCTCCTGCAGAGGAATGTTTCAAAAAACGCTGTTCTGGATCCTCCTGTACAGACAAGACCACATACTTACTGTGCACAAAATTTAGATGCTATGTTTCTCTTCACCTTGGTTCACTACATTGAGACTTTGATGCTGCACCTTAACAAGAAAATAAATGAAACCTGCTTTTCACTGCTTTAGTGATGGAAATGTATCTACTGTATGCTCTATTTTAGCAGTGACTTGATAAATATGTTTTGCTTATCCTCTATTGTAAAGAGTATTAGAACTTGCTGAGCCAATACATTAAAGACATCATAATACAGTTTTTGCTTTGGGGAAATTTGTCTGGGATTCATAATATTTCTAGGAAGCTAAATGTATGGTTATTTTATGGCATAAAGAAAGAAAATGAGCTCTTGGCTCCCCTGAATCCAGTATCTTGTCAATAAATTCATACTGATTTGAATGAGTTTCATGTGTTATGATTCAGTTGCTGAACTTACTTATGATGTTTTTTTGCAAAAGGTATTAAGTACAGTTTTGTGCTATGGGTGCAGGCTACTATTAACCACGTTATTTTATGTATTTATGTTTTTATACCTACACAACTGCTGTGAAGAAGCACACAGAAAAGCAGGAAGCTTCGTATCAATAGTAGTAACTAAACAGCAAAACTACTTTCTTAGGTGTGCAGAACTTGGTCAGATTTAGCCCATGTGTTTGGTGGGTTGCAGGGGTCTCTCATGCAGTCAGCTACGTGTGGTTGTGTGTCAGGAGGGAATGGAGGGGGTTGTGTGCAGGTGACAGGCAGTCTGTATCTCCTGTAAGAGACCTCTGTGTCATCCTAAAGTGTGGGTGCTCTGATGGGGAGAGAAAGTTTGTCTCTCAGGATCCATCCTTTAATGAATGCTTTTGTCTCCCCTAACCAGGTAGGAGGGTACCACGTAAGAAGTCATGATGGCTATGTCAGGGACACTGCATGGAGTAATGCTTTATTAAGGTCTTAAAGCTCAATCACAGCTCAGTTTTGGCAGTGCTGATTTGCTGGGGTCTGGCTGTCTGAGGAAATGGGCTAGCACCTAGCCAGGCTATTGAGGCAGCTCCCATACTTCATCAATTCTTCTGAACTCTTTGCAGCTTCTGTCATATTGTTTCTGAAGTTTTTACCACTGTCATAACAGAAGAAATTACTCAAAATTAATGACACTGAGGTTTTGAAGAGGAAGACAGTATCTTCAAAGAAGTACCAGATGGCTTTTGGCAGTGTTCCCAGCACTAATTTTTAATATGTAGTATAACATTAGGTTTCACACAGTTCCAGTTTAAAACCTAAGTGGACCAATTTAACAAGCGTGCACAGTGATGGAAGGTACCCCAGTTTAAGATTCAAGCTTTAGTGCTCATTCTTTCTCTTCAAAGAGCTCAACCTTTGAAAATTCACAGCCTTTTAAAAATGTATGTTGGATGGGAAGGGAGAGGGAAAGGAAGTTTGGTACAGTTCAGTTCTTTGTGAGGCTTCCTATAGTGGACCTGATACATAAGTGGAGCAAAATATTTTCTCTACCTTCTTGCTTAGTATTGAGTAATTCTAGCTTACCTTAAAGCATGTACTCTTAAGTTGTTAGCAGTGGTTTAGACTTATGATCTATTTCATTTTGATGAAAGCCTGTAGATGCTGACTAATCAGATCCATTCAGATGACTGACCAAAATCTTTTATGTTGAAGGAAATTCTAAGTATCCCAAACCTATGTAGATCTGCCTTTAAAGAGTCAGATCCATCAATATTTTTCATGGGGGAAATAAGAGGAGTATTTCTAGTTGTGAAATTATAGATACCAAGTTGTAGTTTGGAGAACAGTTCTGTTGCTGATAAAATTGATATTTTATGCAATGTACAATGATAGTATGTGTATCTAGCTACATGCATATTTAATGATAATGTGCATCTGTGAGAATGTGCATATAATATGCATGTGTATATATGATCTGTGTGTGCGTGTCTACATACACACACACCACACACAAACTAAAAACATTAATAAATGGCTGTTGTACTCTGAAAAGTGTTGAAATGTGCAAATGTATTTCTTCTTGGCACATCAGACTATGCCTGAGACTCTTCTTGTGTTCCCTGAAAAACCAGAGATGTACTCCCCTATGCACCCAGTAGACTGGTGGTTGTCAGAGGGGCCCCTTCATGAATTTTTATAAGGTTTTCTGTAGAGGAGTTCACTGTTGATTTTCTAGAAATCAGGAAGCAGTACTGAGATGAAATTCCAGGAAGAAAGATGTGTCAGCATTGCAACAGCAGTGGCTTAGAAGAAAGACTAGATATCAGGCTTAGTCTGATGTGCCCAGAAGAAAAATATTTGTGCATTGAATAACTCATAGAATACAACAGCTATTTATTAGCAAGTTTTTAGCTGTAAAAATAAAGCCACACGTAGAGGGTATATTCTTGCTGCTTATAGGCATCTCATTTCAGTGACTCTGTTATAAAGTTTTTCTCTCTACCCCTGCTTTATTGGGTGTGGAGACACAGAATTAGGATGACCCTGAGAATCCAAGTTAAGTTTTGGCAAACGAGCATTTTCTACCACCAAACCCCATCATCAGAATGTTCTCCAGGTTTTACCTGAAGCTGTGCTACCTATTGCTGTTCTGTCCTGTGCAAGTACTCCCAAATAAATCTATGGATCTATTTTCTTAAATAAGGAGTCTATATCTTACATTGCCATAGAAAATCTGTGCATAACATTAATCCAGGTCTTTGCTTTTTGAGTACCTCTCCTAGCAGATTGAAATGTTTTTAACAGTGTCTATGCAAGAGGATGCTTCTAAACTCTCTATGCTACCCTTTTCTTCTGTAACGTGCATGCAGTATTTTGTGGACAAGAAACAGCAATCCTTTGAAAAAATATGTGATAAAACCACATTCAGTTACGCTGGACCCAACTCTACCTTTACTTGTAGCTTTGTCCACTTTCTTTTCCTTTTCACCTCTTCGGACCTTAGGCTTTTCAGGCAGTGACTCTCTGTGGTTATTGCGGATACATGGCTCATGGGGCATGTTCTCAGTCCATAAGGCTGGATGAACAGACCTCAGCTGTGGATAAGAGGAACATTTTTTTCCCCATTTGTTAGGCATGTTGGACCTAACAACAAGCTGGAATACTAATAGCCAGACTTTGAAAAGAGCTGAGCTAGTTCCTCAGGGTACATCTGAAGTGCCTCTTCACACCCCAGTGTAGAAAATTCTTTTCTGATCTATTTTCTGCAGTGAGAAAGTAATCTTTGCAGTTAATACAATTGATAAGGCAACTTTTTGGAGAAAGGAATGTAACTATTTTGTGACTTAGCTTAATATTTGTACAACACTTCTGTATTAATTTATCTACATTTTCTATATAATGTAGGAAGAGATGTTTCATTAGAATTTATATATATTTTTAAAGAAATCACCTATGAAGTGAAAATATCTACAGTAAGAAAAAGTTTCACTTGGTTTTATAATGTTTGAAGAAGTGTCTGACAAATGGAGGAATCATTTGAAAAGCTTCAGGTAAAAAACCTTTTTGGAAAATGAATGGAGGAATGGGAAATAGTGCATTAAAAGGGGTGAAAATGTTATAATTATTAGGGTTTTGAAACGGAAAAGGTTTGGCTACTCACTCTTTGTCTGCCTTCTGGTTCTTTAGATTTTTGCAATTTTTCCAGTTTTCTTTCAGCATTCAGTGCTTTCTGTTGGGGTAGCTATAGAAATAGAAAAGAAGAATGCTTTTTGCCCCTGGTTAGCCATAAGAATTCATAATGCTATATCATTCCAGTAGCTGTGTGTATGTAGGCAATAAGTGTACAGTAGAACCCATTTTGTTATTAATCATTCGCTGGAGCCAACACACCGCTACAGCATGAGCTATTCAGAGGCATAAACTGCATAATATTTATTATAATAAATCAGTCTGTACCAGATACCCTAAGGGATCGCAAATCGTTGGAGGAGATCCAAAAGATTCTAAGTAAGATGTCTTATAAATCTACTGACAGCTGAAAAATAGGGGGAAAAAAGTTACTTGTGACAAATAAGTGAGACATAAAGAGAGATGATTTATTATGTTGGCAACACATCGTGCTATGTATGTCCATGAAAGGAATCAGTTTTTCATTTAAGATGTTTTTAAGTCTATGATGGACTATGACAAGGGAAAGCATATTTGAGTTTCAGCTTGTAGCAAAAGAAAACCATTCAGTCACTTGATTTACTGTATGCAGAAATGTTGCACAGCGTATATTGGAATAAACAACGATGAGTAAAAATGGCACAAAAAGCAGCAGCATAAGATTAAAAGAGAAGTGTAATGTGCTTACATAGCTTAAGCTTTCATCCTTTGCTTATGGTCCTATGCTTATTTGCTTTCCAGCCTTGGAAAGGGCTGAGCACACAAACTGGTTACTCTTTGTTGTTGTTGTTGTTGTTGTTTTTATTTAATACTCTTACAGTCATAAGATTACTCTTACCTGGAAATGGTGTTAAAAGATATATTTTGAAATGGTAAAGTTGCTTATTCATAAGTCAGGAAATGCCAAATTAAGGTTTCCTAGGTATCTTAATATTTCTACCTTGCTCAGGTTATTTATGAAATAGGCTTTTATGATATGGTGCCATCATCTGTTTTCTCCTCATGCGTTCAGCCAGATCTTTATCTGTCTCACTGCCCTTTACTTGCTTTCTGCATGGACCTGCTGGACTGCACATTCCTGCTAAAGTCTTCTCCCTGAATTCTCATCCCATCCATCTCATCCTATTTATCTCCTTTGTTCTCACATTTCCATTTTCCTCTACTTTCCTCAGCCCTTCCAGCAATTTTCCCTGTCCAAGTGTTTCTTTCATACTGTCATAGCTCTTGGAAGTATTTATCTCTTCCTCTCTCGCACCAGTGCTATGACCCAGTCAATGCCATTCTGATCTGACTACGAATCCCAACAGCTTGTTAACTGCTTTCTCTGTTTTGTCCTCTGCTAACTAAATCCCAGGATCCCTTCCCTGCTTTTTGGTTCCCAGTCTTAGCCTCCCTTCTCCATGAATCTTAGCCTCTGTGTAATCTTTGTTCCAGTCTGTTTCCTTCTGCTGATCTACCTGTTGTACTCTGAATCTGAATTAAAAGCTGAGCGCTTGTACTCAACTTTGCTTTCAGAATCAGTCCTAAATTAAGTATCTGGTACAGGGCACAGCCACTGTTTGTACACTGGTTTGGAAATAAGTAATTTCTATATGAAGGAGATTCTTGTGCATTTATTATATCCTCATTGGCTGATCAGGGTAAAATCTGTTCTGTTTACAGGACGATCTGTGATCAGGATATAAAACTGTTCCTGAGGACACTGATAGAGTCAAGCATCTTCACTAATGACAAATTATTTTAGACTTCATCTACTAAAGCACAATAAAAATCTATTCTAAACATGGACAGACTATCTTCTATTTTATTTCTCAAAGATCTAAAGTTATCTGAATTTGTGGACACTTTCACAGGATCAGCCTGGTGTACAAACCATTTTTCTGCCAAATTTTCTCTCTGCTGTTAGGACAAGAGCTCTAAGTGTTCCCAGAAATGTGAGAAATGTGAGGCAAATGGGACAACTGGGGTGGCAGCAGCTCTGCTTTTTTAGCATGTGTTTAGCATGACTGGATCTGGTGAACTTTCCTAGGTCTATATTCTAAGTAGATCAAAATACCGAGATTTTAACTCAGCAGGTTTTGCAAGTAGGTTTCATTTCCCAGGTAACAACCAACAGGACAAGAGGAAACAGCCTCAAGTTGTGCCAGGGGAGGTTTAGATTGTATATTCGGAAAGATTTCTATGCTGAAAGGGTGGTGAAGCTTTGGCACAGGCTGCCCAGGGAGATGGAGGAATCACCATCCCTGGAGGTGTCTAAAAAAAATGTGTGATGTGGTGCTTCGGGACATGGTTTAGTGGTGGGCTTGGCAGTGCTGGGCCTTTTCCAACCTAAATGATTCTATGATCCTATGATCCTATTGTATGATTCAGTATTAGGCTCACTGATTGCACCTTCATCCCACTAATATGAGTGCTTCATCCCACTAATATGAGTGCAGGCCAGGTCACCTTAATTACCTCTCATGACATTCAGCCTTGGAACCTCTCTCTTCTCCATTGCAATCTCAGCCCTGCTGCTTTTGTGATTTTTTTAAGATGCTTCAGTCTTTTTTAAAAATTATTTTACTATTTCATATTGCAAAAGGCCCAGATAACTTTGGCTTTAGTAAAACTTGCTTGATATTTTATCTTTAAAAAACCTGTTTCTACTTTGTTGATGTTCTGTTGCATTTAAACTGCCAGATTGAAAATGCCTGTGTGCCAGAAATTGTTCTAGGTGTTTGTAGCCCAACTGGTTTAGTTGTTTATGAGTTGGGGGAACGGAGAAGGGCTGTGGTACTGTGTTAAACACAGTGTTGCCCTTGTTGGAGAGCTGGAACACGCTCTGCTTTGGAGGGTTTTGTTTGGTACAGGGAGTGGGAAAGAATGGCCCTTGTGGCAGGGCTGTGGGTGTGCTTTTTCAATGAAAATTCACCTAGAAGTAGCCACATGCTCAATGAAGAGTAGTAGCTCAATTCATCAGAGCCCACCTGCTCCAGTTCATCCCACTTTGGCTTGGAAAGTGGCCTGTCCGCATCCACATCTCTCCCCCAAGTGACTGTCTCCCGTCCAAGACCGCAGAGGCTGAGCAGGCCTTTGCCTGTTGCTGAGCTTGTTTGCCAGGAATTGCCTCATCATTTGCCATGAAAAATTAAAACACAGTTTTGTGATACAGACATAGCAATACCAGTTTAACACATTCCCATCCGTTCAGCAGCCATTGCTACTTGATCCCACTCTGCTGCTGCCTCTGTAGCGAGCTGGTAAGGATGTAAAATGTTGCCTCGCCTTTCATTTTCCATCACATATAGGTTCAATTTTGCCATTCACAGTGTGATGCCGTGACTGCCATGATATTTGTTAGCAAAAGTGAGGA
Source organism: Falco rusticolus (assembly GCF_015220075.1). NCBI lineage: Eukaryota > Metazoa > Chordata > Aves > Falconiformes > Falconidae > Falco > Falco rusticolus. Next base: position 86,052,681 of record NC_051190.1, read on the forward strand.
GACTTTATGCTCTCTCCAGCCAGCCAGAGGTGCAGGGACATGAATTCTTTAATGAGTTCTGCCAAGCAGCTCCTATATCATAAAAATTATGCACTCAGATTAGGGAGTCTGTGGCCTGGACTGTCAGTGCTTTTCCAGCTGTTACCCAGGCAGCAAGGAGGAAATTGCTTGTGTCAAAGGTAGACAGGTGAAGAATGAGCTACTTAAAAAGGTACAGGTTCTGTGGAAAAATTAGCTGAGGAAAAAATATTTCCCCTGGACTTCTCAGAATGGTTCAAGAAGAACAGAATGTCATCCAGTGAGATATCACCATCAGCACAGGGACCTCAGGCTGAAGCCATAATTTTAGTTTTTCTGCTTTTGAGCGCTTCAGTTTGGAATCTTTTCTTTTCTTTTATGTAATAGATGCTTTTGGTTCAAAACTTTCTATAGATATTTTGAACTATTAATATTTTGTGAGAAACATACGGGAAAAAATCAGAAAAAATGAAACCAAATCCCCACCAGAGGAGCACCTCAATGGTGGTACAGGAATCACTAGACATACATTAGACATCAAGTTTACTTCATAAAGATTGTAGTCAGGTATCACATATCAAAATAGGTAACTGCAGGTTGACGTCTGAGCACCACTTTTAAAGTGAGATGCATTTAATGTAGTGAAAACATGAGCAGCATGGTTTCCTGACTTGCAGTTCTCTTTCAGATTCTCATGTCATCCTGACTTATCTTCTCTGTCTATTCCTAACCATTTTTTAATCTCATCACAAAAATTTGCTTCTTGCAGCTACATCATGCAATACAAACGCTACCCCAGATATTGTCAGTTCGCTGTAGGGCACCTCCTCCCTGAAAGACATTCTGAAATCCCATATTAGAGCTCAAATCCTTCAACAATAGCATCATTTTTGTTTGGGAGTCCTTTTTACGGTGCATCCTCTTTTTTTTATGTGGCTCATTATACATAATTTGAACATCACTTTTAAGAACTGCCATATGGTGTCGATAAATAAGTCTTTAGAGGCTTTCACTTATCGTCTAAATATGTTTCAATAGTGCCTAATTAAACCAATATATTAAAAAACCCCACAATCTATACAAATCAAACATCTTGAACTTGTTATTTTAGTATTTAGATCCTGCCTAATTAGTGACTCCTTGAAGATGTATCCTTCAAGAGAGAAAACAAAGGTATTTCCCCACCCCTTAGCTTTTAGTTTTATATTGCACTACACAGTTCTTATTGCATAAAAACCTGTATAGCATATTGGTAGTTTTAGGGTTTTATATTCCTCTGTGTTTGCAGTCTCAGCTGGGGTCCCAGCAAAAGCTTCAAGTTCCTTATCCCTGCAGCAAAAGCTGAATGGGAGGTTGTAAAAGGGCTGTCCTCTCTGGGAAACCTAGGGAGTGCTGCATTGCAATATTCAGCTGCCTATCAACTCATTATATGAGGGAATGATGGCAATGGCTGGGTCAGCTCTGAGCTCATCTCAGACATAATTTGTATCCTGATGTCTGGTAGAGAAAATACTGTGTGTAGATCAGAATTTGGCTTTGACTTACTCTCTAGGTGTTCAAAGAGCACTTTGATCTCTCGTAGTAGAGGTTAAGCAAATGTCACCTGTGTCCGTCTTAACAAGGAATTGGATTTTAAATGTGTAATCAGCAGGAGATGAATTCTGTGGATCCCGGGGCCCTGCCTGGCATGCTTTACAGCTGGCAGAATAACCATCCCGCCCCCTCCCCAGTTCCCGGGAACACAACTTGCTCCTTTCACTGCTTGGAGAGTACAGGTTCCCCAGCCCTTTTACCTCCCCAAACATTCTGGCTTCACTCACCTCTCTTCTTGCTTTTAATATTTTTTAGACACTGTTGCCTGGATAGAAAAAAAAAAAATAATCCCATAAGCATTAAATTAAAAGCTTCTGTTTCTCTCTTTTAGACTGCTCTTTCCCTGTTTTGTTCTCATGTCTGAGCTTTTTTCCCTCTCTCTGATGCCTCTCAAAGGACGGGCTTACAAGGTTGTGTATCAATAGCATGCTACAGTCAAACCATCCTTCACCTTTCTGACAAGATAGGTTTGATCATACCAGGACAGATTCTTCTGTGCACTCTGATATCCAATCTAAAACCTGCGATTAGATATACACTTTTCCCACACATACAGACTTTTTTTCCATAGGCAGCTATTAACATTCTAGTGAGCCCTCTTGAAAATTGTTTGGGTGCAAAGGTAAAAAAAGAAAACCTAAATAGCAAGTAGATTTGGCAACTTTCATAACCCTGCATAAATCTGCTTCAGAGCTGATACTCAAGCAGAGACTGAAACAGCTGCTTGGAGCAGTGATCTCCATGGTGGGGCGTGGGTGTCTGCACAAAACAATCTATTGGGATGTGGGAAGAAAATATTTCTTAAACGTACTGTATTATATTTTTAAAACCCAACTATGTAGTGTTTAATTCATCTTTATGTCATGCTTTTTTATTTGTTTGTTTTATAACTTAGATAATATATTAGTAAAACAGCATCTGTATATGGTTTATAAATAAATCTGTATAAATCTATATAGGGAGTTTATGCTTAACATTTTTTTACTGATAGGGTCGCACAATCAAAGTTTGGAGGAGCTGTATTTTTCAAAATAAAGTATCAGCAAACTGTTAAATGACTAAATAATTTATATTAAAATGTAGACTTCTTTTAGCATTTAGTTTCTACAACAAAAGGAAATAATTGCTCTAATACTTTTCCCAAAGTCCGAGTATTTATTAGAATGTTTAAAAATTTGTGTTACTGAAATGGTGAGTTGAACAGAAGAACAAGAAGTGAAGCAGTTGTAACACAAGGCTTTAAATATCTCTCTGCCTTACACTAATGGGTACGCTCTCCTAAGGAAGCTAAATTCCTCTGCTTGTCATTAACTGTAATTTTTTCACTGGGCAAGTCACTTCCTCTTCTGTGCCTCTCTTTTTCAATTGGAATAGTAGGAATGGTAATGTTTCACATGTGTTGTGAGGATGAATCTCTGAGTACCTTATTGTGTTCAGTCATCTATGTACCGAATAAAGCAGGTGAAAAACCAATAGGAAATTATTTAATTAAAATTTCTTAGAAGGCATAAGCACAGGCAAGAAGCACCTTGGCTAAACAAGTGTTTTGACATCTCATTCTTCTGCGCTGTTGGCATCACAGATGGGCTTTTCCCTGCGCGCAACCAAAATCGGCATCTTCCTTTCTCGATGGTCTCTCAGTGATACTTCCCTTGTATTAATTTAGGTATCAAATGGGTAGTTATGGCTTTTCAGTAGCATGTATGTTAAACCCCTTTATATTTTTCCATCATTCCCGGGGGGACAAAAAGCCCAGGATCATCTAGTGTCTATTAGGAGACAGGGCAGCTGCCTTGGTGTTGTTTCAAAAGAAAAAGTGGTGTCACCCAAGGTAGCTGAACAGTTAAGAACAAGTTTAAATAACCTCTTGTGTGAGTGCAGTAGTGGCAATAAGTAGAAGTTACCATCCAACATTCTGGCTCGTAGTGAATTAAATTCATCTTTACATTTCTATCTGTAAAGTCTGGGTGAAATAGATGAAGTGTGGGAAGATTTGGAGGAGGAAACTGTATTACCAATTAATAAACAGAGCAATAAAAGAGTTCTCATTTTTTCTTCATTCAATGTATAAGAAATAATTATGATAAGCTCTCTGTAAAATCTTTAAAGAAATGTAATTACAGCTTTGGTAAGCAAGCAGAATCTATTGCATTCTTTAGGAGAGTTCAGGATCAGTATTCTGTTTGGCATTATATTGACTGATGTGCAGAGCTAGTTTTCAGAAGTTCTGTTTGATTGTTGTGGAACACTTCGCATTACCCACTCACATTTAAAGTCAAAGGCTTCACCTGAAAGGAGTGGCCACCCTTCTAACCCACATGTTCCTACACTGAAGTGCAAAATGGATCTAGATGGTTCCTGCCATCCCAGTGCATGGGATGCTTGCCTTTGGAGAACACAGATGGAAAGGATTAAGCTTCCTCTAAACTGTGTGCTTGTCCACTCTGTGTTCCCTTGCATTGTCCTAAAAATCTGGCCATGAAGATTTCATGAACTTAAATTCTTCCTTGATCCTTTGTTTATGATAGCATTGCTAACATAATGTTTTAAAATTGTATTTGTAAAGCGATTTTGTAACTCCTGATTTGAAATCTGGAACTCAAGGGGTTTTATGCTTTTTTTATTTTATTTTTTTTTTTTAAAGAAGGTAGGGAATATGTGCCATAGGTAAACACATTTGGAGTGAAAACGGACTAAAGAAAGAGACAACCTTTTACATAGGAACATTTTCTTCAATTAAGAGTAGAAAAATGTTCAACTTCAGCCATTCCTAGGAAAGAAAGACTCAAGAGACAATCTTACAGAATAGAAACAACATTGGGTAGTGGGTAGTTCCCAGTGAGAATGATTTGAGTAGAGGGGGAAGTCCAGGACAAGTTAATTTGTGGATGGATGTTGTAAATGCTTTGGAGGCTTGAAAATATTGCTGTGGACGTACAGGAGGGGGCCTGGAAATCAGGACCATAAGTACCAATCAGTTAGCTGAAAGGAATATGCTCGAAAACCCTGGGAGGACAAGGAGTGTGAATAGATAACAATTAACAGGATGAGTCATGCCGAGAGAGGATAGGGGAGTGGGGAACGGATGGGGCCTAGGAGAAGTAACACCTTGCTGTTAATTGATGACTGTAAACACCTACTTAAATTGTCCTTTGTTTGTAGTTAACCACCAATCAGGGATTGCCTAGTATGCAATGCTTAGCTTAAAGAACCAATCTGTTTAAAGCTCACAGCTTCTGAAAACGTATATAAACTCGTGATTATGTACAATAAATCGACATTTGCTTCCATCAAGCAGTGTCCCTTCTCTCCATCGCAGCAGGGAAGCAATACACTGTTTCTGAAAAAAGGGGAACAAACTGGTATCTAGGAGCTCCCTTATCTCCCTATTACTTACAGTATTCATGTAGTCTCCAAATATATATACTCACTCTGAATAAAAAGTTTTTAGTTTGTTAGTTGCCTAGAAGTCAAACACGTGATCTGAAAAGACATATTTTTAGGTACAGGTTTCAAGGAGGCTTATGACAGACTCTGGGCAGCAATACAATAATTTGGAATTCCTGATAGTGGTTTTAAATAGGAAATGGCATGTTTGTGGTTCAGAAGTAAGTGCTTGAACAGGGTGTGAAATCTCTGCCTTATAAAGCCAGTAGAGCTAAACCCAAATACATGATCCAAACACATGACACACACGATGTATGTTAGTTATGAGGCAAGTGAGGGAACGCTTGCTGTGAAATTTGCAAAACACCAAGCACAGTAAATGGAGTGAAAGTTCATCATTACAAAGTAGGGCAGGTAAGTAGACATACAAGGAACAAACCAATTACAGGTAGAGTCTTATGTGCTTTTGCAGATTGAGCTCAGAGTTTAAAAAGCTGTTACCCCCTTCAGTGGACTGTATCACTCCCTCTGTAATGATTTAAGCTGATCTGCATTTTGTTGCTTCAAAACAGAGGTGGATTACTCTTATTTCAGCATCACTCTCTACCACAGGTAGGCTGAGCTGCGGTAACACAAGACTTGAACATGGTTAAGTGAAGTTGTTAAGTTGTCCACAACAGTATGCCTTGTACACCCTAGGTGTCACATGATATTGGACCGTGTGGCTGACCAAGTTGAACATAGAGGGTTAACTTACAGCAAGATGCAAGAGCCCTTAGGTTAGACTACGCTGAGTGGGGAAAAGAGATAGACATAATGGAAAAGTAGGATAACAGCAAGGACCTCCAAAATGAAAGGAACCAGGTAATACATTTACTGTTTTCTGTTAGTAACTATTTTGTTTTACGAGACTGTATTAAATGCACCCAAAGAAACTCTAGTGTGGATGCAGGCAAACTTGTTTAAAGGTGCCTTATTCTGATAGTTTGTTTTCCATCTTTTATCTGAGTTTCTTGCTTACAGATGCTTATAGCACTACATAGTGGTATCCACAGTTGGAAAGTTGCACTGCTTTATGTAGACTGGTAGGGTAAGGCTGAGGAACTTCTGAGTTACACCCCTAAGGAAGTTTAAAGTGTCAATGATGAGACAGCAAGCCCAATCTAGTTTAACAAGGAACTGTCTGGCATGTTAGCAAAAGGTTCTCGGAGAAAATTTGCTGCTTAGAGAGTACAAAAGGTGTTTAAATGTAATGCAAGTGATGAAGGTATAGCTTGGTGTGCTTCAGTTAGGAGCCACTTCTGGGGAAGGCTTGAAATCAATAGTTGCAAAAAAAATGTGTGAATTACAGAGGTGACATAGTTGCCTTCTGGAGAGGTGGAGGTAAGGAAGGAAAGGCACAATCTAGTCTTTGAATGAGAAAACATTTCCTGCTTTCTCAACAAAGGAACAGTGAACTGAACTGTTACCTTCTCAGCTACAAAAAAGGGAGCAATTAAAAATTAAATGAGGCATAAGTAGCAAAGTAAGTTCAGAGGATATATGTCATAACAAGCATCACAAGAAAAACAACAATTTAAATGAATGTAATTTAAAGTAATTCTAAAGACCAAACCTTGTATAGTTTACAAAGCTTTTTGTCTGATCATTGTTTAATAGTTTTAAAATGGTGCTAGGGATGCCAAAGACACTAGTGGTCTTAGAATCATTGTTGATGCAAAAATAAGCAGGTAATTCCTTTCTGAAGAACCTGCAGTATAGATAGGTACAACAAAGTTTGCAAGAGGAGAATTACTCCTCATAAAGGGGGCCTGTCCAGGAATCTTTACATATCTTGGCCAGGGTCACAGAGCAACTGTTTCAAAATTAGGTCCCAGTGACACATTTAAAAATTATCCTAATATATAAAAGCATGTGATAGAAATAAGATTAATTTACAAAAGCTAAAAAATATTTAGACTGTATCATAGTAGGAGTGGCTTTTTGCCCCTGGTTACACTTGTAAGGTCTGCCCTTAGCCCTCCCAGTTCCTCAGACCTTGTGAGGTGTGTAGGAGCACACCTCAGCCTTTCTCCTGTGCTGTGGTACTTGCCCCATCGAGCAGCTAGCCCACGCTCTCCTCAGCCTTTCTCCTGTTGCCAGTGTACCTGTAGAAGCCCTTCCTGTTGCCTTTCATATCCTTTGCTAATTTGAGCACCATCTGAGCTTTGGGCATTTCCACCACAATCCTGCAAGTGCTCTATGTTCCTCCTGGGTAATTTTTTCTAACTTCTTACTCTGCGTGCTTCTTTTTTATATTGGAGCTCAGTCAGGTGTTCCATGTTGATTCATGCTGGCTTTCTGTAACACTTGCTTTGCTTACAGCGCACTGGGTTGGGCCATTCTTCTGCTCTGAGGAGGTTGTCCTAGAAGGTCAGCTGGTTATTCTGGTCCCCTTTGCCCTCCAGAGCAACATCCCATTGGTTCCTACCAAGTAGGTCCCTGAATGGGAAAAAATCTTCTGTCCTGAAGTCCAAAATGGGGATTCTTCTATTTGCCTTACTTCTCTCAGAATTTTAAATGTCACAGTCTCCTGGTCTTTGCAGCCAAGGCTGTCCTTGACTTGCACATTTTTGACCATTTCTTTACTGATTGTGAGTAATAGTTCCAACAAAATAATGGACTGAATGGCTGTACAGTCACCTGCATTAATAAATTGTCTTCAACACACACTAGAAACCTCCTAGATTGCTTGTGCCCAGCTCGATTGCCTTTCCAGCAGACATTTGGATGAAGAACCCCATGAGAGCCACTTTGTGATTGCAAGGATTCTTCCAGCTGTCTACAGGCTTCATTTACTTTTTAATTTTGTCTTCTGCAGCAAAAGCCCGTGCCACCTATGATGGTCTGTTCTCTAAACTTATACATAAGTTCTCTGCTGGCTTGTGGCCACTGCCTTTGTGGTGACAGCTCTGTTTATTTAACATTGATACCCAGCCTGTCTTTCCTGAAAAAATCTACATCCATCCATCGGAGTGCTCCAGTGGGTCCTACTGCCACACATCTCTGTAAACTCAATGAGGTCATAGCTTTGCAGCTCCTGTTTCCCAGGGTGTGGGCATTAGCATCTCCCGTGGTCTTGCTTTCTCGAGGGAATGCATGAGAGTTCCCTTGTCCTGTGGTGCCCTAATGCTTCTTTACTCCCCTGTACCTTAAAAATTCCTCCTCCCCAACATACCTAACTTACAGTTCTTCTCACCAGGTTAGCAAGCCCATTTGCAAAAATGCTTTTGCCCCATGTTGTCAAAGTACTTATTCCTTGGAGAAGGTCCCACCATCACAGGGGCCAAAGCCTCCCTGTGCCACTGCCCAACGCAGCCGGATCTTGATCTGATGGATGTGTCCGCTCCTACTTGAGTCGTTCCTTTCACTGCCAATGTTGGCATGAAGATACTTCTTTGAATATTTAAGCTTTACAGAGGCCATCCTTTTAAAGCTAGAATATATGTATTAAACTGTTGAAGAGTCAAAGTTTTGTGAGTGCCTTTGTCAGTTTGGCACATGACAACATCAGGTCTGTTACTTAAGCCTTTTCCATATAAATGAACACAGGAAAATACTTCATTCTGAAGGTTACCTAGACATAGTAATAACGTATCAAGGTGTTTCATACTTTTGTAATAATGGAAAATGGAATTTGCGGTACTTCTGCATGAATTACTTTTAATTTTTCTGTATTAAGTTAGTTACTTTGTTCTTCTTCTCTTTGTTGTACCCAGTAGATGATGATTTATTTAAAACCACAAACTCTCATTCAATTTTTAATTAAAAAATATTAAGTTCATTTCTTGTCAGTAAAACAAATATTTGTTATTACTAATACATTTTAAAGGCAAGCATAGCACTTCATAGTGTTTACAGGAATAGTGTATGTACTGCACTGCTTCATCATGAATTAGTGTCAATCATTCCACCATTGCACTCAAACTCTGAAAGCAAATACATTTCCCAGCAACAAGAGAGAAATTGAATTCTCCTCTAGGAGAACTCAGGGACACATGGCCGTTGAACCATCAGATTCACACGTTAAAATAGCGCAGTGCCTTTCCTGGTGCTGCAGCTGGTACCAATCACTCTTGTAATACCAGGGTATTTAAAAATCTACCCAAAAATGTAATTAAAAGGGACAGTCTTGCTCAACGTGACAGTAAATGCCATAAGTCAAGGGTAATTTTGTCTTGTTTCTTCCAGTCTTCTGGTTGTCTCTGCATCGCTTTAACATGTGTGACTCCTTTTTCACCATGATGTGATATTCAACAAAAAAACTACCCCTTTAAAATGAAAAATAGTCTGGCTTGTTTGAGTTCATACATTATTTACATACATATTTAATAATATGCGCTGATGGTTAATATAACTGTTTTATTTGTTTGGTTTTCAATCAGCAAAGGGGTCTAAAACATGATGTTTCCAATATTTGTACAGACTGGTGATGATTGTATCTATGTTATTAGATCAAGATGCTTGCTTTCTTTGGCTTCATTTTAGAAAGGCTAAATGTAAATATTATGAACATCCTCTGTCCTCTCCATATTTTATACTCCTTTTGGCATTTGAAATGGGCAAGTTAATTTAGAAGCAAATTTCCTCAATCACTCATGTAAAACTGGGAAGAGCTGAAGTCTGAATGTCCATTTAAATTTTTTTTTTTTTTTTTTTTTTTTTTTTTTGGTAACTATAGTTGTGGTTTCAGGAGCTGTGTCCGGCTTTTACCACACTAACTTGCAGCCCAAATAAACTATCACAGTGAAAACTGTTGATTGAAAAGTTTTGTCTTACGACTGTAATCACAAATTTGTTTTCAGTGATAAACCTGAGCATGAAACGTGTGCCCAGATAGGTGATGAATGTCCACAAGTGCTCTGTGTGGATTGTCAGCATCAGGTTTTACAGCTGAGGTGCCACAAGTATCAAGTGATTGCAGGAGATGTGTAGTAACATAAAAAGTAATGCCTTGCTCAAAAATAGAATGTGAAGTCATTACAACATCACTATTGTAAGGGCCTCTCAAGCTATTAGAAGTTTTCAAGCTTACCTTTCTGGAGTTTAGAATATGCTTAGTAGAAAATTCATCTGTAAAATTCCTGGGGAAAGCATCTTAAGGTCATCTGAGTCCAGAGTTTTTGTCTACAGCTAGAGGCATCTCTATGTGAGATGATTCTGCCATGGCTTTTTATCTTGTCTGGATTGGAGTGAACAAAGCCTGCAGAAAGTGATCTGAAGTAAGTAATAAATACTAATTTGCTCTACAACTTCCAAAAAGATGCCTGGGGTATGAAGAAGAGAAGTTGCCATGGAAGTAATTTATTCCAGAAATGCTACAGTACATTCTATATACTATTTTTTTTTTCTAATTTCTCTAAAACTGAATGATTTTCAAGAGAAAACTTAATTATGAAGGAAGAGGAAAGTTTTTGAGAAGTAATATAGTCCATCTAAAACTTGTGTGATCTTTTGTTAAAATGATTGTACTAAACCAGTGCAGGAGTGAGACCGTTTACAGCCAGAGTTTCTTTTTCTTTATATTTTCCCCAATAATAAATTAAAAAAAAAAGTGCAAATATAATTACTAAAGGCAGTCTCGATAGGTCTGCAGACACTGTTTATTCCATGTGCATGCCAATATCATTTTCCCTGGTCTTTGACACTGCTCTTTGTTGTATTAACTCCTTGAATATCACTTCCAAGGTACTCTGATTTTTAAATGAGCAAGCTTTCAGATTTGTAAGCTCCCTAATATGCACTCACACTTTTTTAGCTAAATACTAAATAAGCTGTTAAGTCATAGAGGTTTGGTGGTTTTTTTTCTTTCTTTTCTTTTTTCCTTAAAAATAACATGGTTTGTGACAAGAGGATCAGAGAAAACAGAGATCAATATACAATGTAGAAAATGAATGAAAATCATGTCTTGTCTCAGCTGATAGATTTTGTCAAAATTCAAAGAAAATTTTTAAGGTCTGAAGAAATAGGGTTTCTCTCTTCATAGATTTTTCTCCCACTAGTGTCTACATCTTTTCCCTCATTTTCATTGCAGTCCTCCCTCATCACGAGGTCTATTCAGCACCTGTGGAAGCAAGGGCAACCAGAAACAACACCCACACCAGAATCAATTTATGGTTTTGTTTCTCATTCTAATGATGTAGAGGATAAACTGCGCTGCTTGAGGTTTCTGATAAAAAAATCTGTTCATTTACCCTCTATAGAAGTTACCGCTATCCTATTGTTCGGGATCAGATATGTTTTATTTCCCTCTAATGTGAAGGAAAAAAAACAACTTCCAGGAGAAAACCCCACACATCTTCAGTGAATAGTTGGCTATGAGTTTTGCAAACTAGCTCTGTTGTGTGTATCTTCATTAGAAAAGTCTGTGAGCAACATAATCTTGACATTGAGGTTAACTGTGCTTTGAGCAGTGTTTGAAGGGCCCAGGACCCCCCAGATGCCCCCTTTCCACCTAAATTATTCTATGACTTTATATATGCAAAATGTATATATGTGTAGTCAATGTACATGCATGCATAACAAAGGTACATTAATAGGCACCTGAATTCTTTGCTTTGCTCCTCAATATCCAAAAAACCTGATCAAGTTACATGTCTTTGATTCTGACACATGTATGCACACATTGGTGTCTGTGCATTCTGTGGCTTAGCCTGTAAACCCATGCTGTGCGACTCGCTTTTGCCTCAGTATGTTGTTGTTGGACTGTTTGTTAGTTTGCTTTTGATACTTTTTGTGACACATGTAAGCCGCTTATTCACTTGTTTCTATAATCAGATTTTATGGAAATTATGTATGAAATTGTGATCTATTTCAGGCTCTTTGTTGCCATACAAAACTGACCTCTTTCTGGAATCTCTCTTTGTTTACAGGCAAGTAAGTTGTCCATCCTCACTGAACACCAGGGCAGGATTCAAGAGCTGTTCTCTTTCTGGTGCCACAACGTGGCAGCTCACTGAAGTGCAGCTGCCCAGCAGAATGAAGCAGTGAGAAAGACAGAGGATGCTGGAGAGCTCTGCGTCCTAAAACCAGGAATTTCCTATGGATCATATTTCTCTTTTGAGAGAGGAGCAACACTGCACTTACAGCATGTGTACAAAGGAAGTGATTATGCTGACTAGGCTGGAAAGTATTTGAAATTAATAGTCTTTCCTAAGTGACCATCCACCATGAAGGAAAAATTCAGTGTCTGGTGAGACAAACTGCCTCAGTGTCCCGTCTACAGGGAACCCAGTGGAAACACGGATGTTGAAAGCATGGCTGTAGCTCTGTATTGTCCTATTCACAGATTTTCTGCTTTAGAAACATGAAAAGAACACAGCAGACTTTTGGTGAGTATAAATAAAACCTGCAAGGTAAGCCAGAAGAGGAAAGAGAATTGGTATGAAATTGATAGAAGTGGTTTTTCTCTTGAAAAAGAAGTGCTAGCACTTCCATTTTCATTAACTTCCCCTTCGGGTACTTTCTTGCACATCCACTTCCTCCCAGTGTGGAGTTAAAGGAAGCATTAAAACTTTCTTTTTCCTTCTAAAATGATTCAGAACGGTTAAACCATACTGTAGTGAAAGTGTCAGAGTCTGCCTGGGATGCTTCCTGACTCTCTGAAGTGCCTTTACATTTCTTATACATGTGTTCAGTGTTTCTGACTTCTAAGTTCAACCAGTGTATTGAGTCCCTCATGTTGAGCATATTCCAGTTGGTTCTGTGCAGAAATCTTGTTCGAATTGCTAAACACAACAAAGAACGACCAAAGATGCTCTCATGCCATTGCTGCCACATAGTCTTATACAAACCCTGTAGACCCGAGTGTGAATGAGGAACAAAAAGTGATGACTTGCCAGTGGGTGGGGTGAGGCACAGAAGAGCAAAAGATGGAGAGTTCAGATACAGCAACTTGAATGCAACAACCAGAATACTTGGCAGGACAGACTGGGAAAACCCAGCTGGATGTGAGCTGGAGGAGATCTAGCATGTGTGCTGCGAAGCCTCCAGCAAGGGCTTAGCTCGGTGGTGCAGGAGCTGTAACAGGACAGGGGCAGCCGTGGCCATTTGTCCTGAAGCACATGCCAAGTCAAAGCTGTGTGTTGTGGCTTGCCTTGAGACCCCAGTGCTGCAAAGACACTGGCGTGATCAGCCAGGCACCCTGGCCTGGATAAGCATGAGGGGGTGCATGACTCTGAGTGAGTGTTTTCCCCTGAATCCTGCACATTTCTCCCTGGTTCTCCTGGTTGTGCTAAATTACACATAGTTTATATGTGACCACTACTTTGGGCAGCACAAGTGTTTTGAGTGGTAGATTTTGCTCAATACTGCAAAAGAAGAATGGGAAGACTGTTATTTAAGCTATCTTTTGTCTTACTCGTAGCTATCTACATATAATAGATAAATACAGGAGTTAAATACAGCATTTAAATTGTCCTTTTTAAACCAAAATTGTCACCTATGAAATATGAACTGAGGTATTAACAAGCAGTTTCCATAGAGCATCTTCCGTTTTTAGAGTTTTCAAGTGTTGCATCCTGCAACCCAGTTACGGCTTATTGATTCAATGAACTTGGTGAAAGTTTCAATCGAGCCAAACACATAGAAGTTCAAGAATGATGAAATGGCATGCCTCTTTTTCATTGGTGCAATATTAATATACCTCTGGTTTCCTCAGAAGACACTTTTTTCTTATTCTGGTATTTGACAATGAGCTAACGTTCAAAATGCAAACAGAGAGACTTTACACATTGCCTGCAGTAAAAAAGCATTTTCTTCCTATTTACAATATATGCAGTAATGGGGAAAAAGTGATCCCAGCACCATACTAAAATGAATTTAAGCAATTTCATAGTGCAGAAAAACTGGCAATTTAATAGAAAAATCTATAGCAAACACAGGAGAACTGAAATAGCCTAAGCTACTAAATAAATAAAAAAATTTCACAAAATAGAAATACATAAAATTCTAATAAATTGATCAAATGGAGAAAGGCAATTTGAGGAAGAATGGTTCCATTTTGCATACAAGAAATTTGCATAGGCAAATTTTGAAGCAATGCTTGGGAAGTTTCAGGTGTAATTTCAAATTAAAATTTAGTCCTTTTTTTGTCTAATCTGACATGTAAGGAAACATGGCTTTTAGCAGTTTTGTTGTTGTATGAGTTCTTTGGTGTAAGTTGAGAAACTGTGTCCAACTGATATTGGGTTTTTTCACTGTCAAAGTAGCAAACACTGAAACAGGGACCTGAGCTGGGAGCTAAAGCAGCTTTCTGCAAAGCCTGATCAGATTGGGGTTTGTTCTGAGGAAGAGCTGGCAAAGTCATCACGAAGATGTCTGAGAAAACAAGATTCCAGGTTCTGAGGTGCATGCAATGGCCAGCAGTGTGTATAACAACAACTACCAGCTGATCGTGGTGTCCTTTTTTATAGTTACCCAGGTTCTTAAATGAATTACAGTTTTTTTCTGAGTTGCTCTCCCAAAGCACTTTGATTATCCATAGTTATGGATTATGGTGAATATTGGGAATCCACAACATCCTTTTGCAATCAGTCTTAGTTTTAGTGTGGGGGAGTATATCTCTATCAATAATACAAGGAAAATTGCCTAGGTTTTAAAGGAATTTCTGAAGAAGATTTTTGTTGTATTTCACCATGTATGTGTTTCATGAAAATTAGACTATTAGAAATTATGTTTGTCCAGATTAGGCGAGAATGAAATGTAAAATGCTCGGCTTCGTATTCTTCGAGCTTGTTTCTTGTTTTCTGTTAGTGTATTTTGTCTTCAGAAATAACCCTTCTGATTATTCACCAAGTCAAGGGCTTTTCAGTTTGAACACAGGATCACTCAGCCTCCTATAACGCTGATTTTTATTGAGACTAATGGGACAAGATGCTGAAAACTGTCCAGATCTTGCCAAAAGTTAGGATTGTTCTTAATTCCCCTTTCTCTGCAATGTAAAATGCATAGTAGCCTTTTCAATTTTGTCTTGATTTTTGTGTTGCAAAGTAGTGTGGCACACTTTGAGCTTAGGAGGGACTCTTGGGAAAACTAAAAAATAAACCAAATCAAAAATTTTACCAAAGTGTATGAAAAGTATGTAAACAAAGGAAAGTCTGGAATATTCTTTGAAATGAAGCAGCAGTGGGAAATTTTACAGTCGAGACTTGAAGTGTTGGAAGCATGTAAAGGAATAATACATCTCACCAATAAAATCGTATTGTAGGGAGGAATGGTAGCTGAAATTTGCAACAGCAGTGAAACATAAAAAATTTTAAATACAGGAGGAGATAGTCATAACTGAAGAAATTTGAAGAAGGGAAGACATTGATGGAAAATGTGTCAATTGCCATGGAGGTAAATAAAAAAGTTTTGATGTATTTTTGTTAAAAGAGGATAGGTATGACCTTATACCTGCATCCCTAATGCTCTGAGAGACAGGGAGTCACAGAAAGTGCTAAAACCAGTGGTGTTTTTTCCAAGAAATATAAGTTTTAATACTGGAATAAATCACGGTGATAGTTTAAATGCTAGACTATTAAATAACCTCTGGGAATATGAGGCAGAGAGTCAGCATACATAGTCCAAGTGTCTGGAAGTAGCCTCTGCTCAGTGACCTGGGTACCATGCTGCAGTGCATTTCAGCTTCTGTTACATTTGTTCATCATTTGGTAACGGTGTCTGATGCTGAAAGGTGAATTACTAGGTTGCTGAACTGAAAGGCTCTGAACTCCAAAGAGGTTTAGGTTTCACACATTTGATAGCACGCTGATATTGTGTAATTATTTTTCACACCTTACAATGCTAGTTTCTTGGTGATAATTCAATTACAGCAGTTTATAAACATTCCTAGTTCTCCTCTGGCATCAGTCAGGTTTTAGATATAATTAGTTTTTAAAAAATATATAATAAAACATGGAATAAAGTTTGGAATCCCAGTCAACCTTTAAATCATTGTGCTGTGCTCTTTAACTGCTAATCTAGTACTTTCAGTGCATGGCTTCAAAAAAGTATAGATTCCTTTTTATCCTTGTCAAGTAGAAATTACTTTTAAACCTGAGATGGAAAATATGGACCCTATAGTTTACTCTGTTAAGTTGGTCGAAAACAACTGAAAAAGTGTTTATCTTGCCAAATCTTATTTGCTTATGTCTGATCATTGTCACTTGCTATGGAACTATAAAAAAACACTTGTGAGTCCGCTCTGAAAAAGCAGTGGCATGAAGTGGAAAAACATTAATCCAGTCCTCTGGTCTGTTAAATGTCTCCCATTCCTATTGCAGCTCAGTATAACTCAGAACTGACCTTTTTTAAATCCTTGACAAATTTACGTTAGCCCAGCCTTTTTTATTTGTACCAAACCTGAATTTGCACCAGCTGAGAGTTTTGCCATAACTTTGGACTGTACCTGTTCAGCCTGTTAAGGTGTCAGAGGTACCTGTCTCTAATTCTGCTTTTAGAAATACTTGTGCTACCTGGTCTGCCTCTGCAGCTTCTCCACCTCTCATCTTCCCAACAAGGTTTCATGCCACCTCCTCATGACTATGTGAAGCAGTTGGTGCTCAGCGATCTGCTGAAGCAGTCCATGAGCAGCATCACAGCTCAGTCTGCAGAGTAGCACGAGGAAACCTTTTGGTGGGGCTTTAGCCAAGCACAACGGTGGTGCTAGACACTCAGAGGAGAAAAGAACTGCAACATGGCATTCTTCTAATAAAAATACTTCAAGCTAAGATAAATGGCAGAAGCAGCTTCAATTAGGAGTAATTATGTTGTTGAAATATTTTCAACACTACATGAAGCAATTAAACCTTGATCACCACTGGTACATAGCCTCCTTTAAAGAAAGAATAAGTATTCATTATGGAAAGAGAAAATTATATGTAATGCAGAGAGACAAAATCTAAACCAATCAAAATCGAAAACAAACCCAAATGCGTTACAGGAAAGTACTGAACCAGTCGGTAGACAAGATGAATGGCTGTCTACACTTCAGAAGGGTCTAGGCTTGAATTTATTTTATAAGGATTGATTTCTGTAAGGCAGAGCTTCTCTTATGTCTCTTAATACATCTAGTAAAAGTTATTCTTTCAGGTCATGAAAATATGTGAGGGCAAATACCTTTCAAACTATGAAAACATACCTTGGATTTTTTGCAAAAGGCTTAGAGCACTTCTGCAATGCTTCCAATGTCTAATGGAGGTATGTGCTCAGAAGGGGCAGAGATTTCTGTTTGGGCTAAAGCTGTTTCCTGCTATTGTGACAGCACTACCTGTGACAGTGCTAAACCCATCTTAGGACATGGTATTTGATACTCAGTAATGCTGGAAAAGTGCCCTAGACTCTTTGCTGTGCCAGACAGAATTCATGTTTGAAATCCTATAGAACTTCCTACAGACCAGATGCACTTAATCATAATATAAAAATTATTAACTTAGTCAAGTAATTACCGAATTTGATGACCCTTTTCCCATCTTCATTTTATTGATAACACGTATTATTCTTTTCTGGCACACGCACTTAGTCTTCTATATTTAATTCATGACATGATTTTTAATTTTGTATGATTCTGCACCATCTAAAATTACATTTTTTGTAAAACAGCTGTTAATGACCATGAGCCACAGAATTAGAGAAGCTAGAAATGACATGTTCTTTTAAGTTGAGAGCTTTAACTCTGTGTTTCCATGATATGAGTGTTTTCCACACTTTATTTTGTAATGGTGTGATTTAACTGTCTTAAGTAGAAGGGATAATACATATGATGCCATTAATATTCCAGCTAGCTTGTTTTCTAGATTTGTTTGTTTGTTTTGACTTGCTTTTAATTCTGTGAATCATAAATCACCAATGAGGCACAACTCCCTACTTCCGAGAGTGGGCAATCACTCAACTGACTGTAGAGAAGCATGTGCTGAAACACAAAGATACCACGTAACTTCCTTGAAATCATGCAGCACTCTGGAATAACAGAGGGGGAAAAAAAGGAAAGCTATTCAGTCTTTAGTAAGGAAAAAAATCTCATGAAGAAGATTTTTTTGACCTTGGAAGAAAGGGCGAAATAGTATGTTTTACAAGTCAAACATCATCCTATTTGGAGCTAATAGATTTTGAGACTCCATTAGACCTATGAGCATGAACAAATTTGTCTCAAGAAACATTTTGAATGAATGCTCTAAATGAAAATTCTACCATAATTTCAGTAATTTAAGCAGCATTTTATCAACAAAGATCTTTAGAAGTAAAATCCATAATCTCGAAAGCTGTCAAACATGTTAGTTTAGAGATTATATGATAAAACAATGTTAAGTATAACATTAATAGCAGGTTTTCAGTGTGACAGCCCTATTTAGTTCAAGTCAATGTTGCACAAATACTCATCTCAAATGCTTTGAACTATGCCTTACATAAATCAGAATCCCAATATAAATGCTGTTATTTCTTACATAATACTTATTAAATTATCCTTGGCTAATCAGACTGAAAAAAAATTGCAAATGTTGCAACATGTTGATTAGGAGCCCATAGTAAGGCTCTGCGTATGTGTCTTCAGCTAATTCTTTTGTCTGGAGCCCTGCTTGGTGCCAGGAGAAGACGTCGTGGCCAGAAAGGCTGATCAGGTAACTTTCCACTGCTGGCAGGACTGGCAGTTCAGCACATACATTGTTTGTCTGGTGCCGCAACTTTGTATTTACTTACCTTACGACTCCCAAGGCAGAAACTCTTAAATGTTATTATTTATAATAATAATGTTCTGTAGCTGTAAGGATAAAATAAATATAAGCCTGATTTTAGTTTATCTAAGGGTTTGAGTTTTGACATTAGTCTCAGAATCTATTAGAATAGAACAAGAATGATGAGCATGATCCCATGGCACAGAATATAGTCAGAACTCTTCTCATTTTCGGTATACCAATGTGCCAGGAGGTGATGCTGGCTGGAAGGAATAAGGAGACAAATACCTTTTATTTTATACTGTGTAGTTTAAAATATTGGGGGGAAATGCTTTACATGACTCATTGAGATCAAATTCTTCATGTACAATAATTCCTGCAAAGAATTTTATTGATGAGATTATCAATGGGCTTCTAAGAATGTGAGGAAAAACAGTCCCAGACTAGTTTTATCTTTGTTTTAGGCTTTGCTCCTTTCAGCACAGCTGAGAAACAGACATCACAGGTTGGTAGGAGAAAGAATAGGTCTGTGGCCTGTGAAGTTTTGGGCTGCTCCTTCTACTTTTTCAGCTTAAGAAGTCATTTATAGTGTGAGATGAAGCTGCCTCGATGGTAACGTGTAAGGGTGGCTCAGGATAGATTCTAGCCGTCTTTTCTCCAGAATCTGGAGGAAGAAGGTAATTTCTGAACATAGTACTTCAAACAAACCTGGCTGCCCTTTCCTGATATGAGAAGAAACCTGAAAAGAGCCCATTTGTGCTATTAAATGTAATTTTCTCAAACTTTGGGCAAATGGTCCCCTTTCTTTTGATACAATTTGGAATGCCTTTGAAGCAGAAACCTCCAAGGAGGGTCTGAAGCAATTTCCAAGAAAAAGAGTGTAATTACTTCGTACTGCTTTGTTCAGTGAACTGAAACAAAGCCCTAGGCGAGGGAGAAGTTTGTGTTTGTTTACCCAGAAACTCCAATGTATGTTGTGCCACTACCCTGACACACTAGTGTAAGATGTGTGTAACATGGTCCGTATCTCAACCCTGATCGTTGCTGCACATTTTGGTAATGCTGCATCATTTAGCCAGGGCAGCTGCCTTATGGCTATTTTTGTCAAACTGTTGTTTTTCAGTAGGATCCAAAAGCAATAGCAAATAACTGTGTAGGCATATTTCTTGGAAATAAATAATGATAATTCAAAGTTGAATTATCCTACATGCAGCACTTCAGCCTGAGTGTTGCTCAACATCTCTTCAAATTATTTGAATTCTTAGCTCTGCTGAGAAAAAGCACAAGGTGCTTTTTCTAAGATGTCAAACTATGAAAGAACAATTAATTCGGAATGCTTTCAAAATTACCTGCTTTTAACTGTCAGCATAGTCCCATACAAAGAAAGCGCTCTCTTTTTCCTCTTTATCAGCTCCTTAAAGGTACTATAGAAAAGAACTTGTCCCTTCTGCCATGTTTGAAATGCAAAGCTGTTCTGTAGCAGCAGCAAAGCCCATGTTAAGGAAGTTGTCTTTAAGCCCACATGATTTATAATTTGGCTAAAAATAAGTAAAGATTTAAAGGAAAGATCAATATTAAAGAAGTGGATTATTTTCTGTAGGTTTAGTAGCTATCCCTTAAAAAACCCCAAAGCAAAGAAAAAAATCCCTCTGGCCCAAAAGCAAAACACTTTAAGAAATTAATCATGGAGTTTGTACAACAACTTAAGGTTGTATCCATCGAGCAGACATGCTGTAACACCAGAGGAAACACTGTGGCTCTTCAGCAAGGTGCATGGCTGCCTTCTCCTTGCCAAAATGTCTGTTCTGGTTGAAGGGAAGGGGCTAGGAGGAACAAAAAGAGACATTTTAGATGAGATTACTGCAGAAAAAAGTAATTGAAGCAGCTGGTTGCAAGCCTGAGATTATATTAGAAGCATAACTAAAATTGATTTGGATCTGTGCTATAGCATTGTTATAATGAAGTCGGTGGCCTTACCAAAAGATTATAAACATGACTTTTAAACTCCCTTTGATATTCTTATTACAGCTGCCCTTAAATTCATTATGAGTTGCTAGAAGGTCATCTTGTTACTAAACATGCATAGTTGGCACAACTCAGTATGCTCTGGTAAGTTTGAAAAACCAGCTGAGTAAAGAAAAGTATTAGAAATATATATACTGGATATCAGATCTGAGCTTTCATTTTGCTTAGTGGTTGATCTCAGTCTTGATCCCCAACACTCATCAAAACCATCATAAATTTTGTTTGTAAACTGTATTATTACTCCTTCTGTTATATGAATGTTTGCTGCTTTCCGCAGGATTTGGATCTTTTGTCCTTAAATATACATATTCATACTATTGTTTAGCTTGGAAAAGACCTTTAATATCATTGAGTCCATCTGCTAACTTCAGTTACCTCCAGGGATGGTGACTCAATCACTCCCCTGGGCAGCCTGTTCCCATGCTTGACAACCCTTGCAGTGAAAAAGTATTTCTAAATATCCTGTCTAAACGTCCCCTGGTGCAACTTGAGGCCACTTCCTCTTGTCCTGTCACTTGTTACTTGGGGGAAGAGACTGACACATACCTCACATGTAGTTGTAGAGAGTGGTAAGGTCTCCTCCCAGCCTCCTTTTTTCCTCAGTTGCTCCTCATAAGACTTGCTCTCTAGACCACTCACCAGCTTCATTGCCCGTCTCTGGACAAGCTCCAGCCCCTCAGCATCTTTCTTGTAGTGAGGGGCCCAGCACTGAACCCAGGATTTAAGGCATGGCCCCACCAGGGCCGAGCACAGGGAGACAGTCACTGCCCTGGCCCTGCTGGCCACACTGTTCCTGATACAAGCCAGGATGCTGTTGGCCGCCTTGGCCACCTCAGCACACTGCTGGCTCATGTTCAGCTGGTTGTTGACCAGCACCCCCAGGTGCTTTTCTGCTGGGCAGCTTTCCAACCACTCTTCCACAAGTCTGTAGCATTGTCTGGTGTTGTTGTGACCCAGCACGGAGCTGTGTTGAATCTCATACAACTGCCCATTGCTCCAGCCTGCCCAGACCCCTCTGCAGAGCCTCCCTGCCCTCCAGCAGATCAGCACTCCTGCCCAACTTGGTATTGTGTGCAAACATACTGAGGGTGCACTTGATCCCCTTGTCCAAATCATTGATAAAGATATTAAAGAGAACTGGCTTGATACTGAGCCCTGCGGAACACCACTTGTGACCAGCTACCAGCTGGATGTAACTCCATCCACCACCACTCTTTGGGCTTGGCCATCCAGCCAAACAGCACGCCCATCTAAGCCATAAGCAGCCAGTTCCTCCAGAACAATGCTGTGGGAAATGGTGTCAAAGGCTTTACTAAATTCTGAGTAGATAACATCCACGACCTCTCCCTCATCTACTGAGTGTGTCACCTCATCATAGAAGGTCAGGTTAGTCAAGGAGGACCTGCCTTTCATCAACCTGTGCTGGCTGGGCCTGATCCCCTAGTTGTCCTGAAGGTGTGATGGCACTCAGGGTGATCTGCTCCATAACCTCCCCCAGCACCAAGGTCAGGCTGGCAGCCTGGAGTTCTCTGAATCCTCCTCCCAGCCCTTCTTGTATATGGGTGTCACACTGGCCAACTCCCAGGCAACTGGGGCCTTCATGGTTAGCCAGGACTGCTGGTGAGGGATGGAAAGTGGCTCAGTGAGCACCTCCACCAGCTCCCCCAGTACCCTCAGGTGGATCCCATCCAGCTCCATAGATGTGTGTGTGTCTAAGTGGTGTAGCAGGTCGCTGAGCATTTCCCCTTCGATTATGGGGGCTTCATTCTGCCCCCCATCCCTGTCTTCCAGCGCAGGGAGCTGGGTACCTGAAGAGCAACTGGTCTGACTATTAAAGACCAAGGCAAAGGAGGCATTAAGTATCTCAGCTTTTTCCTCATCCTTTGTCACTACATTTCCCCCATATCCAATAAAGGATGGAGCTTCTCCTTAGCCATCCTTTTGTTGCTAAGGTATTTATAGACACATCTTTTATTGCCAGGAGCACTCCCTGCTGCCAGCTGTACTGGTTTAAGAGCAGGGCACAGCCAGCAGCCCGGCATGGCCAGCAGCCCAGCACGGCCAGCAGCAGGGCATGGGGTGGCCGCACGTTCCCACCAGAGCTGGCTCTGGACAGCTGCCCCAGTTCACGGTGGGTGCAGAGCTGGCAGAGACCATGGCTTTCTGTTGACCATTGCTCCCTGCTCGAGCCGGCAGGGCTCCTGCACACCCTTGTGCACAAAGTGCCGTGCAAAGTGCCACACTGTGCTCTGGCGTCATCTCTCCTGGTGACTAGTGCTCCCTAAGTGCTTCCTTTATACATGGTGGGGGGCTTGGCCACCTTTGCTCCTGGCCCTGTCCAAGTCCTGCCAGCCACTGTTGCATGAGCTGTGGGCTCGTGGCAGCTGTCAGATCCTTCTGAGGTTCCCCCAGTTCAGGAACCCCCCTATGCACCACGCTACAGTACTCTGCTGCTGACCCTGCCGGCACCAGAGCCGCTCACCCTGGCAACTGAGCCCTAGTTGTACAAATTTGATCTGTCAGCGATCACTTCACATTTAAAAACTTAGGGGACTTTTCTGGTTTTTGGTGGATTATTTTACTAAAAGAATGCTTGGGCGTAGCCAAAGGTATTAAGCAATACCTATATCTGACTTTTTGATTTTTGTTGAAGTCTGAGGGAATGTAGAAAGTCTCAAAGAAAGCATAAATTTCAATCAAATAATTTTAATCTTGTATTTCTGAAGTGCTAAACTAATTCAGTACAGTAAAAACATGAGTTACTGGTCTGGAAAAGGTAAATTTTTTTAATCTCTACTTAATAGCACTTAATAGTTTGGCTGCTTTTTGAGGCCAGGGGAACTAAGTAAGAAAACTATGTAAGAAAGTAGCCAGGGATTTTATTCAGAATACGCATACATATAGAAAATTTTATTGTGCCTTCTAGTACTTGTAGGATGTCAATAGGCTAAGATGTGTGTATAGTACACAAATGTTAGGAAAATGTGGAATATATTTAATAGGGCAAAGTTGTACAGAGGTGTTAAGAAATTCTGGTGTATATTCAGTATGGCACATGTCAGAGCTGAACAGTCTTTGACTCTTCAGGAGTTTTGTTGGTTTCCCTTGCAGACTGTTGAAGCGGCAAGGGTTCTTTATGTTCTGAGAAGCAAGCCTTTCCTGGTATCTATCAGAAGTACCATAGCTTCCAGCAGTGCCAGCCAGGCTTTCTGAGGATCACTAAATTTGCAGAAATTACTGCACATTACAAGAAACGGAAAGCCTTGAATAGTCAGCTCACCAGTGCTAGCTCCGTCCCTCCTCGCTTTCCCTTTTAAACTGCTAAGCAACCTGAATACAGGTGACAACTTTTTGGCAATATTTAAATGTAAACATCTGGCTCAAGGTACCAGAAAGACATCTTTAGATAGATTAAGATGGCCTAATTCAGAAAGCCCTGAGAAAATTAACAGCTTCAGCCGATTTCCAAAAGTCAATCAATTTTTTAACCGTATAAATATGTCACTAGGACAACTATCATCATCTGTTTTTGAAAGTATATGCCAGACACATTCTTTGGAAGATACTGTCCTACAATAAAGTTCTGCTTCCTCAAAAAAGGAAAAAGTCATTGAGATTATGATATTTGGTGTCTGCCTACTTATTTTTTTATTTGTGAGAGAAGAGCGGTTAGGCGAGGTAGACCCTTCTAGAAGGAGGTGGGAGGTTGCTGCAGACCCCCTGAAGAGCCCTCCCTTGCAGGAGTGGCGGCTGGATGGGCTGTGGCATGGGGCAGGCAGATGCAGAGACAATGCCAAGCGCAGCAGCCTGCGACCACAGGGACACTATTGAGAGGAGAAGTAAGCAGAAAGGCAGAGCTCTGAGGTGGCAGAGGCTTGCTTGCTGCATCTTGGAGACCTTCTGTAGTGCTACAAGCATACCTGGAAGCAAGGAAGCTGTGAGAAGGAAGAGATTGTTATATCTATTCTGTCTTAAGCAACTGTCTTGATTTAAGTATTCCAGTTTGTAGTCTATTAATATAAAGCCAGAATTATCTAAAAGGCATCTCTTGGTACTGTGGAATGATAAACTACAAACACAGGATTATGCCTCATGACCAGAAGGAACAAAGTGTGGTTTGGAGAAGATAGAGGCCAAGTGCTATGCAAAGTGAAGGAATTCAGTTTGTTCTAGAGGGTGGCAGCCTGAGAAGATTGGAAGTGAGCCAGTCCCCAGCAATTCACTGGGACTTGGGTTCTTATTCTGAGTGCAATTCACAGCACAAAACAGACAAATCTTTAGTAGTTTTTTGAAGAGATTTTATCTTTGAAATATAATGAAGATTTTGAAATTCATTTTAAATGTCAGAACTTCTTGCAGAGTCAAGTGTTCACATGAATTCCTAATGGATGAAAACTTTCAAAAGAATACATTTCATATTTATAGAAATTAGTTTAATATGACAGCGCAGTAACAGCTAAGACATGGAAACACCTTGCTAAGTCCCTCCTTTGATTTTTAAAGCATTGTGTATAGCAAAATGCACTACAGGTGCAAAAGCTTACCCATATGTTTTCATTTAGAAACACCCTCAAAGAGGAATCACCCTAATTTAGTAGCTTCACCTTTACTGTGTAGATTTTAATAGCAGCTGGCCTTGTTTAGTAGCTGCACTTATTTAATAGCTACACCTTTACCATGGACCTTTCCCATGCCAGCCGTAGGGGAAAGTAATTAAATTTAATGAAAACTGTGCTTTCCAAACAAGGATATATGGTTAGTCATATGAAGTGGTCAGTAGGCTAAATCATTTATGGAAAAATTATCCACAGTTCAAAGGTTAAAGCACTGTAGCTCAAAATATAAATTAAGACTGAAGTGTTAAGAACATGAATTGCAGAGTTTCCTTGATGACAACAGCATAGTGACTGTGCCCTTACAAGGCTTCTGTGTTGCTGCAAGCTCAGGAACTCAGGAGAGCATCCTTCAGGGAACGAAGATGAAGGCTGCTTTCTGGAGGGCTGAGGAAATGCCCGGTCCTTCAAAGTAAGCACCCAGATGAGCAGCTGGTTCTCACACTGTATCTTGCTTCTCCTGCCCTGTTAGGGATGTACTCAGCACAGAAGTCTGTGCACTTCTGCTGCCTGCATTATGTTGGACAAGGATAGAGTCCACAGTTTAAAGTTATTTAAGGAATAGAAAAGAGACAATGAACCATGGATAAGCTATCAGGAACAAGATAACAGCACACGGAATGAACAAAAGAAAATATTGGTCTTAAAATTACCTCATTTTTTTAAGAATGATTGAAAGCTCTGTTGAAAAAACACAGAGTTCCCTTTTTTTTAGTGTTATTTTAAGCCAAAGGCAGTTAAAGGCACATGGCCTCTTTGCTAAAGAGATGGTCTTGTTGCATCTTTTTGATCAAAGTTGGTGAACAGAACACAACAAGTCACTTGACAGTGATGGGCAAGGAAATAAAATTTCCTTTTTTGTAAGGGAATTTTAAAAAATAATAGAGTAATCTATTTATATTTTTAAAATATATTTTCTTTATGTTGAAATACCTTTGCTTTCCACTAATGAGAAAGTTAGTACTACCTCTGGAAATACTTACTTTTTCACCTCAGAACATTGTATTCTGGGAATGTGAGCTACAGTAAAATGTGTTGGGTTTTTACTTACTAAAAGTTTCCCTACCATTGCTATTACGGTAGCATAGATGTTTCATTACTGGTATTGTCGTTGCTTAATATACAAAACATTAATGGAGCAATAGCACTATGAGATTTTTATATGTTTTCTATTTCAGTTGTCTCATATTGCTGTGCAAAATGTACATGCTTTTCCAGCAGATAAAGTGATATACAGCAGCAGTGAGATAAAAGCTGCAAACAGCAGTTACGAGATGCTTTTGATCAAAAAAAGCACTGCATTTGAAAGATAAGCCTCAGAAATTCACCTCACCGTGTAAATGCTCACAAATTTATTCTTTGTGATACAGCAGTAACAATTAACTGAAAATATATTGAGTTACTCTTTCTTTCTTTTCCGAGAACTGAAAATACTAATTAAGCTGTCCGTGCACAGATACTTTCATTGCTATGATATTTCTGCTTTAACAGAATAAAAAAAGAATCGGGAAATTTAGCTTACGTATATCCTTGGAAAACCTGATATTACTGTATTTCTGGTTGGTAGTGGTAGAGATAATCCATTCAATTTGATTATTTTAGAGGAATGCATTGCAGCTGCTAGTCTTTACAGTGTCAGTGGAATAATAGGAATATTTTACTGCTTTCCTCAGTTTTGTAGCAATCCTGCTGGTGTTTCTATCTTCTTGTATGTGCAGTGTGCAGGCCTTGTCTACCTCAGATTAACTTCATAAAGTGTAATGCATATGGCTACCCTGAAAGATGTGGTTTTCAGTAGTGCATGTCTTGCCGTTGTTCTAGGTTCCCAGCTTGCTTAGCTAGAAGCAATAGCAACTTTTAAACTTATTACCTTTTATTAGGTTCATGATCCATGAACCCGTGCTAACCAGCCTTGAGAGTCCAAGAAGTTATTTCACGTGACAGAGCATGAACATTTTCATTCATAAAAAGAGGGAATTCGCGAGGCAGGAGCATGGAGCGCAAGGCACCATGCCTCAGCTGTGTTTGCCCAGCACAGCCCTCCCTGCGCCTTCTGCCCCACCTCAGGCAGTCACTTTATGGTAAGGGCAGCAGCTAGCGGCCCCTTTACCCTTAAAACTATTCTCCCACGTAACCTCTCCACATGCTAAGCTGTGGCAGAAATACTGATCTACAGCACCATGACAAATGTCACAAACTCTGAATTCTTATCTCTCGTTTGGACTAGACATTTCATTCTGGACTGATAAAATTATCTTCAAAATAAGTGTGTTTCTCTGAAACTTTTTTTTTTTTTTTTTCATTTTGACAAATGGGAATGCCTCATCTGCTTCCAAGAGATACGTTTTGTCAGAAAAGTTTTGGTCAGTTCTGAGGGGACTCATGTATCATTTACCTGGTTGTCTTTATGGTTGTTTTTTTTTTTTTTTGCTTTTTCTCTCAGATGCAGATATGTGGTATACCCTATCTCTCTGAAAAACACAATATTCTGTTTCATAGCCAGGTCACAAATATGAACCTAGAAAGAAGAAATATAATGCAGGCTGATAAGTGTGCTCTACCCCTTGTACCCCGTTAGAAGCATTATCATAGCAGCCGGCGCCCCATCGCCTAACCTGCCCTTCTCCATTGTGTGCCTAGTGCCCATGCCTTCCAACTTGAAATACCTCGTTAGCTAATGACCCAAGGGCTTTCTTACCTTCCTATGGATTGCAGTCCATGGAAAACACAGCTG
Source organism: Falco rusticolus (assembly GCF_015220075.1). NCBI lineage: Eukaryota > Metazoa > Chordata > Aves > Falconiformes > Falconidae > Falco > Falco rusticolus. The sequence goes on from NC_051190.1 coordinate 86,080,742, forward strand.
AGGTAATAATCAGGCCCATAAACTGCAATATTACCATGGAAGTATGAATAAGTTATGGATTTCTGAGACAAAATAATAAAAAGGAGGAAAGAAATTTCTCTTGCTATGAGAAATACTGATTTCTCCAGTCTTTTTGAAGAAACATTACACAAGAGGAACTGTAATTACATTGTGGAGTCATTCTTAATGTTTCGTATCTGCAGCATCATTTTTTTGCAACTGATTTTTATAGCGGACACGTGGCAGAATGCCTTGCTTGTGAGCAGACATCTTTTCTTCTAAATGTGAAACTGCTGACAGTCTTACCAGCAGTACCTGAAATGCAATTTGTGAGTCCTGGAGGGGAGGAAGGAGGGAGAGAAGAACACTGTCTGGCCTGGATTTGATTAACACGTATTATTGCATTGCTCGCAGCTAGTGGCAGCACTGGACTTCCCCTAAGACATGCAGTTGCTACAGGTGTGGGTTGTATAAAGGCCTTGGTAGAAGGTTTTAGCTTTCAAAGACCGTGGGATGTTTTTGTCCAGCTTTAAACAAATTCTCAGATTACAGAGGAGGTCAGAGATTTTGGTGGCTGTGCACAGGAATGAGCACTAGTAGAGGTGGCTTGCTAAAGCTTACAAGGCAAGGGTAATGTTTAGGTGAACTGGGACACGCGCTAGGTTTGTTGTTTTTAATCTTTTCACTTCTAATGACATGCACTTGCATGAGTGAGCAATACAATTGTTTTGTACAAGCTGATTTTGGAGAATTTAATCTGTCAGCTTCCAAGGGGAATGCTGCCTGGGGGTCCCGGGTTTGAAGAGGCCGGCCATGCCGCTGCAGGTGGAAGGAAGGAGGGCCTGCAGATACGCAATGTGGTGCATGAGTGCAGGACCACGTGTTTCCAGCCAAAAGATAGCTAAGTCAGTGAAATGAGCTGCCCAAATGGGTGTACTCAGCAGGGTCCAACGAAATCCAAATTAATGCTTCCTCGCTAGCATTACAGTTCAGTTACCCCTCAAAATCTGAAATCAAGTAATTTGCAAGACTTCATCTTTTGTTGTATTTTACACAGTGTTTTAATGGAGTATATCATATATCTGTGACAGATGATTTATGGCTAGAGTCAGTAGTTTGCAGTTCTCCTTGGAGGTGCACACAGGTTATTAGCCAAGTTCAAGGGCAGCCTACCCCACTGCAGCCTTACTGTTTAGTGGTTATTGCAGCACATAGATATGTCCTGACAATTCAGCTTTTCTCATGTCCTTTTAAATTATTAGCAGTTTTATCAGACAAACAAACAAGATGCCTAAGTTTAATTTTTATTATCTTTAAAGGTATAATATATATAATATATGTTTGCACCTATTTTCTGAACATTTGTAATTAATACTAATAGCAGTGTGGCTTGTAATTTCATAAAAACTGATCATTCTAATTTATGAAAGTGCTTGTTTTCCTAATGCATTTATCATATAGACTACATCTCAACATAGTGTGGAGACTGTACAGTGCTCGCTAAATTTATTAGTGTTAAAAATGGTTGCAGTATAAAAACATTGATAGTAGGGAAAATAGCAAAAAGGAAAAAAAACAGACTTATGAATTCATGTCTGTTAAAGTGAAGGAAAGTTCCTGTTGACTTCTATTGTCTTTGGATTCAGGTCCTGCAAAAAGGAGCCCTTGAGCTGTGCAGAATCTGTGAGGTGAATTAAAGGGCAAATAGTGTTTCAGGTAGCTGCTGTAAAACTGGCAACAGAATTGCTGCTCAGTAGTACAGAGAGGGAGTTGTGATCCTGTGGTATCTTAATTTTTGTTAAGGTCAGATGGATCTGGATCAAAATACCTCAGAATCTGCTACCTATTAGTACCTGCAAAGATGAGAGCATCTCTTCATATTTAAAAAATATAAATTAAATACCTTGATTTTTAGGTACTGAACTGGCTTGCCAAGTGTGTTGAAATGAAAGGAAATATCAACATTAAAAATACAATCTAGCTGTGAGCCTAAGTACAGCTATAGATCTCTATATTTTAGGCATTTATATTTGAACACTGTGACATGTTTTTCAAAATATGCTAAAGTGAAGTGACTAAGGTCCAAGACTGGATCTTTCAAAATATTTAGTAAACTACATGTTTGTTTGTTTGTTTGCAAAATTAAATGCAAGAAATATATATTTAGGCTGAGTATCTCTAATGTATTGAGTTCATCATTACCATTTCAAAATTAGTTCCTATTATTTTTTGTTTTATATTATACTTTATATTTTCTTTACATAGCAGGATTTGTTAGCTTTTGCATGAAGTAAGCTGGATTTAGAAGATACAAAATTTCATTGTGTTAGTTTAAAAATTATTCTTGGGCAAATCCTAATAATTTTTCAAGTATTTAGAGTTTTGTTGCGTTTTGTTTTGGTGGGTAGTTTGATAAATTAATTTTTATTGAGTAAAGGAATGTCTGGCCTTTAGTAAAATGCGTGATAACAGATTTGCTCGTTTGGTTGCTGAATAGTGTAATCTTGCAAATTTCATTCACCAATCTTGAGATCAAACTCTTTTATAGATAATGGATGTGTTGAGTTAAATGACATGAATCTGCCTGAGGCAATTTCTTTTAGTATAAAGCAGTGAAGTCTGTATTAGCCTCAGAATTCTTATGTCTGTGGTAATCCTTTCCTTGAGAAAATGTTGAAATTACTTTTCTTACTTCTGTTAATAATTCTATCAGTAACTCTTACGTACTACTGATTGTTTCAATACAGTGTACCAGCATAGTACAGTATCACAGCTCAGTGTTTACCACTTCATAGCCAGCAATGAAATCTATTTCCCTCTATAAATAAGAGTTACAACCTTTATTTGCATTTTATATTATTCCTTTCCTCTTCTCCTAAAATGAAAGACCTGAAAAGTAACTGTTCACACCTTAGTTCAAGGCATGAGTCTCCAAGAACCTTAGAAAAACTGAAAAGGACTATTAATGTTGTTTGGGTCGAACAATCAGGTAGTTTTGGGTAAGGCCCACAGCATTCAAATAAGTTACGTTGTTTGTGATCAGTTGAAAAATCACTTCCATTCTCTTTCCTGCTTCTTTGTCTTTAATTTCTAATATTATTTGACTTAGGATCTTGCAGTTATAATTTTTTTTTTGCTAGCCTCACCAAAGAAAAACCCCTTTTAACGTTAATGATGCAGCTGGAGGAATGAAAAGTCAAATAAAGATCTTGTGACACATTATGCATAAATGTACAACATGGCAAGAGCAGGGAAGGAGTGAAATGTGGCTTTGTGGGATAAGGACATTAAAATGGCATAAATAGTGAAGAAAGTCATCCCTCCCTGCTCCCCTATTATTTTTATAGTAAAAATGAAACTATTATGAGGGCAATACATAACAGACCATCTTAGTTTTTATATAAACTTTAATAGCAGATAGTGCAACCTACAGTTGCCTTCTCCTGCTCCTCCATGTGTACAATTTACATGGAACCCTGACGCGGTGTTCAGGAGGTGCCGTGTCCTACCATGCATAATGCAGAACCATTGTGATTGCCATGAAGCTGTGTCAGGAGTGTTATCTTCCTTTAACACTTATACTACCTGGATGGTAGAGTGTGTTTGTTCTTCCTTTCTTAGTGACATCCCTCCATCTCACCCTCAGCCACAGGACTGATTGATCCAAGATCTTACTGGTTTAGAAGTTGAATACAAATAATCACTCCTGGTGATTACACTGGAACAAATTCTTCATGCAGGACCTAAATTTCAAAGGCATTATGGATTGAAAAGGATAGATAGAATAATCATTTGTAAGTGACAACACTTTTTAGGAGAGAGGATAGAGCCAAGTTAACAAAGGAAGTCAGAAACCAGGGTAAAAATGAAGGAATAGTCTGTCGAGCAGACAAATTAATAAGGGAAGTGCACATCAGTAGATGGTCTCCCATTCAATGGTGTCCTGGTTTCAGCTGGGATAAAGTTGATTTTCTTCTTAGTAGCTGGTGCAGCAGTGTGTTTTGGATGTTGTATGAGAATAATGTTGATAGCAAATGTTTTTAGTTGTTGGTAGATAATGTTTATACCAAGTTTAGGACTTGAGTTTCTCAGTCCTTGCCAGTGAGAAGGTTGGAGGGGCATAAGGAATTAGGAGGGTACACAGCCAGGGCAGGTGACCCAAACTAGCCAAAGGGGTGTTCCATACCATCGAATGTTGTGCTCAGTATGTAAACTGAAGGGAGTTGCCTGGGACCTGCTGATTGCTGCTGGGGGACGGGCTGGGCATCAGTCAGCGGGTGGTGAACAATTGTATTGTACATCACCTGTTTTTTCTCCCTTCCCTTTGGCTTTTATTCCTTTCTGCTTCTTCCTCCTTTTCATTAGAATTTTTTTTATTATTGCTATTATTATTAGTTTTGTTTTTTCCTCTCCTGTTTTATTTTACTTTAATTATTAAATTGTTCTTATCTCAACCCTCAAGTTTTACATTCCTTTCCCATTCTACTTCCTGTCCCTAGGGGAAGTGAGGGGAGTGAGTGAGTGACTGTGTGGTACTTAGTCAAGGGTTAAACCCTGAGAAATGGAAAAAAGCCTCTGTTCATTTGGTTCATAACAAAGCAAGATTTTTGCAGTGACCCTCACTGTCCACCATTCAGCCTCTCTCTTTTTGAACCCTCAGGCCTCTTTCAAATAACTGTGGCAGAAGGGAGAAGGTTTCAAAAGTACAATTTTTTCCACAAATTTATGGAAAACAATGATGACTCTGTTTCACTGATAAGACATTTCTATCTGAGAGATAAGTAATAGCAATATTCACAAATATGTGATTTTCAGCTAAGCCCTGACTTCACTGGGAGGCCTGTGCAGACCACTGGCAACTGGGCTTAATATAAAGCTCAGACAGACAGCTGGTCTTTGGAAGGAGGATATGGATCCGATGCATCCAGGCCCAACATTCAAAGGAGATTTCAACTTGGTGTGTTTCAGTTTGTCTATATGCTATTCTGCCATTGATTATTTGGAAAAAGCTAAAATATTTTACAAAAGGAAAGGAGAGAAGAGTTGAGCGGAGTTGAGTTGAGTTGAGAGGGACCTACAATAATAATCTAATCCAACTGCCTGACCACTTCAGGGCTGGCCAAAAGTTAAAGCATGGCATCAAGGGCATTGTCCAAATGCCTCTGAAACAGTGACAGACATGGGGCATCAACCATTTGTCTGGGAATCCTGTTCCAGGGTTTGACCACCCTCTCAGTAAAGCAAAGTTTCTCCATGTCAAGTCCAAACCTGCACACTGACAGACGCAGCTTTGAGCCATTCCCTGGCATCCTGGCACTGGGTACCAGGGGAAGAGCTCAGCACCTCCCTTTCCACCTCCCCTCCTCAGGAAGATGTAGAGAACAGTGCAGTCACCCCTCAGACTCCTTCTCTCCAAACTAGACAAGCCCAGAGTCCTCAGGTGCTCCTCAGAGAACATGCCTTCCAGCCCCTTCCCCAGCTTTGTTGCATTCCTCAGGATGCATTCCTGTACCTTAATATTGGTTTTAAACTCTGGGGCCCAATTTACGGGATTGTATTCCCATTCCGTGGTCCCTCACAGCACAGGAATGCTATTAGTACGGTGATGGTGAATTTGTTAAGGATGTGTTATTTCCGCATGCATTTGCCTTTTGTGGCCCTTTGCAAAGAGGAAAGCATGGTCTTAAAATGCACAGGCTACCAGTTCGTTTTCAAGTGCAACTCAAAACACAGGTTTCAGCTTACAAATCCCATGTAGTTTGAACCCATTGCTTCTTAAAGACTGTCTTTTTCCTCAAAGCCCTCTGGACAGGAGACAGTCAAGGCATGGGAATTCATCTCTAGCCTCCCTCCACCTACTGATCCATCAGATACTTGTTTGGACATGTGCAAGGGCCTGTCTCATCACACCGAGCCTACATCAAAACGTTGAGATTCTTTAACTGATTAGACATTGTCTGACAGCTTTCTACACTCATTGCACTGGTTTTGCCCACTAGTTACCAAGTGTGTACTAGAAGATTGTTTTTTATAATTTGATTTATTAATTAAAAACCCCAAACAATCAACTATGAAGTTCCCTTGTATCTGAATGACATCATCAGTAATTTCATCACACAGGTTCAGGTAATTTCAGGTGAGTGTATAAAAAGCAAAATGTTCAGTCCTTGTTTGCAGCTATCTTCCAAGTGCGTAGAGACTCAAAGAAAGGCAGTTGCCCTTTAGTGTCAGATGGCCACCTGGGCAGCCAGCTCCTTACCTACATCAGTAATACCAGTGACAGCCCCAACTTCCCAGGGGACACTGCTAACCAGCTCCCTGAGTACCTAAAGGTTTGCTGTCTTGAAATCCAGGGTAACAACTCTGCTGACTTTTTTTTCTTATTACACCAAAACCTAAATTAAACCATCCTGTGTTCACTGCAGAGAAGACAGCCACCTACCGTTACATCTCCCACAAGTCCTTCTCTGTTCACCAACAAGCTTAGGAGGGCATCTTGCCCAGCTGGCTCACTGAGTACTTGTGACAAGAAATTATCTTCCACAAACCTCAGGAATTACAGATTACTTATTCATAGCAGTAGGTTTATTTTTAATTCCATCCCGTGTTTAAATTATTTATAATGACATATATTATTAATTCTAAAACTTATCAGGTGACACATTATGAGGTGGATCATCTGCTCTCCCAAATTGTTTTTTCAATCTACACAAATAAAAAAGTCTTCCCAGAGCATATCCTGTCTGCAGGCTCAGCAGCAAATATTCAATGCAGATTTGAATTCCACTACTACTTTCTGTTGATCTGTTTTCCACTGAACTTTCCAGTCATCAATTGTTCCTATAGCTCATTCCAACGAGAATGAAGAAATAGTGCATATGAAGGGGCTTCAAAAGCATTTGAACTTTTAAAGGTCTTATTCTATGTGGCCAAAGAGAAGTTGACTCTCCACTGTCCTTGGTATACCTCTATACTTTGTTGTTCAAAGTCATTATGTCAGAGGCAGAGTGTAAAGAGAAGACACCTAGGAACATTTGTTTAAAATTTCCTTATATAAATTACTTTTACTTTTCAAAACCTGCTCAGCCTTACAACCCTGTCCAGCTGAAAAGCAAACTGTATAGTGAACTGAAGTCTACTAGCAACAGGTTTGTTTCCTCGGTTATCCTCTGAGGTGCTCTTACCAGTAAACTATAGGAGACTGGTGTTCCTCAAGCAAAATGCTGAAAGGTGCTGCCCTACGGCCTCCTCAGAAAAATATTGTCTCAGGGGCCTGGGGACCAAGGTTCAGTTCTATTTCAGAGCAGGAGTTTGGACTTGTAGTTATTGTTTCTGAGTAGATTTCTCATGAGCAGCTACATGTCATCTCTGGTTGAGTGAATATTTTCTGTTTTCTGCAGAATGGGAGAGTAGAAATGGGAGAGGAAATAATACTTATGAATACTGTATAGCCCATGAGATGAGTAAAGTATTCTTCTGGAAGATGAGAGACTCCTGTTAAAATTCTCCTGAATTGGTGAGAGAGTGGACATGAACTTGGGAAAGAGTTTGGGTTTGGCTATTAAACTGCAAAATCAATTATTGACACAGCTTCAGTTCTAATCTTGAATGCATTCCCTGGTTTAACAATTGTTACCTTCTGTCTGCCCTTCAAGTAATGTCTGCTGGTGAAATATGTTTCCCTTTTAACAATCAATTTCATGCTGTTCTTATTCTGAGCAGGTAGTTCTCAGGTCCTTTTGTGAGTGGAAGAGAAGCTACTCCCAAAACAGGGTATATGCCCTAAATCCAGGCATAAACACAGGGGGACGTGGAATAGGAAAAGTTTCATAGCTGAAGATCTAAGCAACCAGTTGATGGGGAGAGCTTACCATTCCTTCTGTGCCTGAAAAGACAAGAGTCTCACAGTGGGGACTAACTAAAAAGTATCCAATTGGAACAGAAGAAAGAGCGCAGCTCCCTACTGGCATGCTTCTCTTGGAGGAGAAGGCTTCCCAGAGGAGCCAAATCAGCCCAGCAGTGACCACTTTCACAGGCTGACTTTGTATTAGCTAGCTGTTCCTGCAATACCTTCATGGAAAAAGTACATAAGCAAAAAAAAAAAAAAAAAAAAAAATAAAAAAAATAAAATAGGCAATTTTGCCCAGGTGGCCAAGAAGGCCAATAGCATCCTGGCTTGTATCCAAAAGAATGTGGCCAGCAGGACCATGGAAGTGATTGTCCTCTTGTATTTGGCATTGGTGAGGCCACACCTTGAATCCTGCATTCAGTTTTGGGCCCTTCACTACAAGAGGGGTGTTGATGTGCTGGGGTGTGTCCAGAGACGGGCAACGGAGCTGGGGAACGGTCTGGAGCACAAGTCAGATGAGGAGCAGCTGAGGGAACTGGGGGTGTTCAGCCTGGAGTGGAGGAGGCTCAGGGGGGACCTGATGGCTCTCTTCAACTGCCTGACAGGGGCTATAGGCAGAGGGGGTTGGTCTCTGCTTCCAGGTAACAAGCGACAGGACAAGAGGAAACGGCCTCAAGTTGCACCAAGGGAAGTTTAGATTGGATACTAGAAAACATTTCTTCACTGAAAGGGTGGTCAAGCATTGGAACAGGCTGCCCAGGCAGGTGGAGGAATCACCATCCCTGGAGGTGTTTAAAAAACACATAGGTGCGGTGCTCAGGGACATGGTTTAGTGGCGGGCTTGACAGTGCTGGGTTAATGGTTGGACTTGATGATCTTAAAGGTCTTTTCCAATCTAAATGATTCCATGATTCTATGAAAAGTGCTCTGAGTAATCAGTTACCATCCAGTGGACAACCCTCCATAATGAGGACAAACTCCCTGACTCATCTTAAGGAGAGCAAAACTGCTGCTGGTATAATCCATTTGTTGTTTCTTGCTTTGGTAGACCTGTTGTCATTGACCTGTATGTGTACGAACCACCCAAGACAACTGTAATTGCCAAGGTTACAGAGGACAGGTAATGTAAACTACTCACTGTTAGTCAGAGGCTATAGAGGTCGGCATAAAGTGCTGATACTTTGTCCAATTTTGAGACATCAGTTTTGTCACTGTGAACCTGTCCAGCTTTCTTTATAATAGGTATTGTGCTAGCGGGTGGGTGTGAAATGAGCTCTGCATTCTTTTGTAGCCACGTGTACCAGCACTGACAAGTCTATCCTGCGTTGCCATGGCTGGTTCATTTGGGCCATGACAGTTCTCTGTCATGAGGTACTATATAGATGTACCTTAGGTTCAAGTTAGTGATTGCTTAAATATGTCTTCCAGGAAAAAAAAAATTAAAATGCGTATATATTATCAATAAAAATATTGTATATAGCTATATATTTCTTATAGATCTATTATATATTAAATAATATGATACCTTTCTATGATAAGTTCATGAGCCCTGTGGATGAAAGGAAGGCAGAAAATGTAGTTCTTCTGGATTTTAGTAAGACCTTGGGTTCTCTTCCTCACAGCATCCTTCTAGACAAGTTGACCAACTGTGAGATGAGCAGGTAGATGGTACACTGGGTGAAGGTCTGGCTAAAGGGCTGGCCTCAAAAGGTTGCAGTGAATGTGGGTACTACTTGGCTGGCATCCAGTCACCAGTGGTGTTCCTCAGGGCTGAATTCTAGGGCCAGCTCTGTCCAGTAATTGTATTAATGATCTGGATACAGAAGTTGAATGCATGGTTAGTAAATTTGCTGGTGATACTAAAGTAGGAGGTGCTGTTGACTCTTGAGGGATAAGAGGTCTTACAGAGGGCTCTGGATAGACTGGGGCAATGGGCAATCATCAGTGGCATGAAATATAACAGGACCAAATGCCGGATCCTGCACCTGGGAGGGAGTAAAGCCGGCCACAAGTACAGGTTGGGAGAGGAGTGGCGGGAGAGCAGCCCTGCAGGAAGGGCTCTGGGGGTGCTGGCTGACAGGAGGCTCAGCAGCAGTCAGCAGTGTGCCCTGGCAGCCACGGGGGCAAACCCCACCCTGGGGTGCACCAAGCACAGCGTCACCGGCCCGTCCAAATGGGTGATCATCCCGCTGCATTTAGTGCTGGGGCGGCCTCACCTTGAACATTGTGTGCAGGGTCCCGTCCCCGTGTCCCCCCCCCCATTTAGGAAGGCTGTTAAGGTCCTTGCATGTGCCCAAAGTAGGGCACCAAAGCTGGTGAAGGGCTGGAAGGCATGTCCCATGTCCTCTGTGGAGTAGCTGAGGACTCTGCATTTGTCTAGTTTGGAGGGAAAGCAGCTGAGGGGCGACCTCACTGCTCTCTACTGCCTGAGGAGGGGACATGGAGAGGGAGGTGCTGAGCTGTTCCCCCTGGTACCCAGTGCCAGGATGCCCGGGAATGGCTCAAAGCTGCGTCTGTCAGGGGAGGGTTTGATTTGACATGAGGAAATATTTATCGAGAGAGTGGTCAGACCCTGGGACAGGCTTCCTGGGGAGGTGGTCGATGCCCCATGCCTGTCACTGCTTAAGAAGCATTTGGACAATGCCCTTAATGACCATGCTTTAATTTTTGATCAGCACTGGGAAGCAACCAGGCAGTTGGACTCAATGATGATTGTACGTGCCTTCGACCTAAACTATTCTGTTCTCTTCTCTCGTCATTTTCTTCCTACCTCCTTTCCCTACCAGCACGTGCTGAGGAAATCTCTGCTGACATTTCTTCCCAGCCCTGCCCCAGCAGAAGGGATTGAATGGGCAGTCGTGTCCCAGCCTGGGCATTGCCTCTGTCACCTTGTGGGCAGGAGACACGTCCCTCCTGGGGGGGGTAGAGCTGTGCGTCGTCTCCAGATCATTTGAACCATCCAAGAAAATTTGCAAAGAGCAGGTGTGGCGGACGGTTTGTGCAAGGGTTCTGTGTTCATCCAGTTTCACTGGGTTTCCACAGGATGGCAAAACCCCACATCTCTGACCCTGGGGAGGCTGAGACCAAGCCCTTGGTCTGAAGCAGGATAAGCTCCAAAACAGAATGGCTTCAGTCCCTGCCGGAGCCATGCTCTAGGTGTGCCTGTGCCTGCCCCTGCCTCCTGGCTGGGACTGGGCCCTGCCCTGCAGAGAGCTGCTTTGCTGGAGGGACCCCTCAGACCCGGCTCACAGCTTCTCACACAGAATTCCAGGAATATTGCAGCGGGACTGTTCTGTTCCCTTCTTTTCCTGATAATCAGTGTAGCTTGAATAGGAACGATGAGGTTGTTACTTGCCTGAAAAGCCAGGGCTTCCTTGGCTCCAAAGCACTTTCAAGGACACAAATCACAAAGGTCACAAATGGAAACAGGATTTCCTTTGATTCTTCTGAATCTGTTACAGAGCCGATGCTCAGAAGCATTAAGACAACGCACGTGTGTAGCCAGGAGCAGGCTGGTGCATCCCTCAGTTCAGCTGGAAAACCCATCCCTTGCAGCCTGGCATGGGAAAGGCACAGAGCCACAGAGACGAGCAGCAGGGACACAGGCCAAGCAGTGCCTGCTTGCTGAAGAGTGAGAGCTTCATGAATGAGCCCCAGGACCGACCATGCACAAAAGAATAATAATAAGAGCTGTGTGGTGCCATGGGATATTTTCCAAAGTATGGCACGTATCAATCTGCCTTCGGAAACCTGCTCCACCACTGTGCTTCTTGGCCAGGGATGCATGGAAAGCGCTCTCGTGCCTGCCCTGCGCTTGCTTTGTGTGCGGGGAGAGCTGGAAAGTGGCAGCTCCTGATGGGGCAGCGAGCCTGGAGCCCGGCCAAGCGGAGGCTGTTTGGCACCAGGCAGAAGCCCAGGGGAAAGGGAGCCGAGGGCAGAGCAGAGCTGGCTCCTGCCAAGGCTTGCGATGGGCAAGAGAGCCAGAGCGCCAGGGCACGGGGGTGCCTCGGGGGTGCGAGGGCAGCGGGCAAGAACCTGGCCGAAAGGGCCCCGAGGAGCCCTGGCCAGGGGCTGTGCTCAGCGCTACCGAGGAAAAGCAGCAACCCGCGGGGGCCACGCTGGGGGCCCCCTGGGAGCCTCGAAAGCTTCCTCCCCCCGCATGCGGGGCACGAGGCCACCTTCGTGGGGCACCAGCAGCAGGCACCTGGCCAGAATGGCCCAAAGGAGCCCTGGCCAGGGGCCCTGCTGGGTGCTGCAGAGGCAGGCAAAAAACCCCGGGCAGGGACACTTGCTCGCCCACCGCGGGGGAAAAAAAGCCTTCCTCCCCCCAGCTGCGGGGCACGAGAGGCCACCTTCGTGGGGCACCAGCAGCAGGCGGTGACCTGGCCCAAGGGACCGCAGGAGCCCTGACAAGTGGTCGCGCTCAGTGCTGCAGAGGAAGGCAAAAAACCCCCGGGGGCCAGTGCCAATGTGCCCCGGGGGAAAATTCCTTCCTGACCCCAGGCAGCGCTGGCGATCGGCTGTTCCCTGAGCACGTGAGCGGGACCGGCCTCCTCGTCCCACGGGCCGGGCACGCCTCCCGGGAGATGCCCCAGCCCTCTTCTCCCTCAGCCCGGAGCCACCTCAGGGGCTTCCAAGAGTGACCAAACACCCCTGGCCTGATCGACCTGGGGGGACAAGAATCCTTCCCGTGCCTGGCAGGGCACCAGTGGGTGCTCCAAAGCTCTGGGACCCCTGGCAATATCTCTGCATCCCATAACTCACGGCCACTGCTCCTGGCTCCACAGGGATGAAGTCGGTGAGCTCTGCAGCGCTCCTCAAGAAGACATTCCCTTGGTGTTGCCGTGGCTGTCCAGCTGAGAAGGATTTCCAGACCTCAGATGAGCTTTGAATGTGGCCCTGCTAGCAGCCTCGTCCAGGCTCCAGCCTTCCTCCCTCAGCCCCCAGGGAATCCCACCAGCCCCTCCAGGCCTTCCTCTCGGGTGTCTTCAGGCCGGTGCCAGGCCAGCTCTGACCAGGGGACACTGGACGAGGCCCCTTTTATACTCCCCCGGGGCACTGTGACTGCTGCGTTGCCAGGTGATGGCATTGTGACATGGGTGACAAAGGGGTGACACAGCCCCCCAGGTGCCACCCTGTCCCCCGCCCAGCCCCCCTGGGAGGAAGGGCTTTGGGGTGCCGGCCTGAGGCAGCCCCTGTGCCCGGGAGGCCCGGGGTGCTGTCCCTGCCCTCGGTGGCCATGCACGGGGCACAGCTGCTGGGCGGCCCTGACACCTCCTCTGCCGCTGGGCTCCCGAGGACAGACCCCGGGCTGTTCCTCCTCTCTCGGGCCGTGGCAGGGACCATCCCTGCAGCCCAGGGCCCACCCTGGGAGCTGCCCCCTCTGTGCGCCAGAGGTAACGTCCATGATGTCCCGCAGGCAGGAGGACGGGGCCTTGATCTGGCTGGTCACAAAGCCTGGGGTGTAAGAGGGGTGATTTGAGCAGCCACAGCCTGGAGGAAAGCCAGAGCATGACCAGAGCCCTAGGATGGGGTGGACGGTGCCAGCAGGCCGCCATGGAAATAAGACAGGCTGTGACAAACACGTGAGCAGAGGCTGCAACGGTGCGGTGGGAAGGTTGGTCATTTCCACACCTAGAACACCTGGATCCCTGCTGGAAGCACAGCCAGGCAAAGGATGACTCTTCCAAACTGGGAAAACAGCCCACTGCTGCTACTGCCATCGCATCCCCCTTCCCACCGAAACCGAGCTGTGCAGCTCCTCTGTTAATGACACCCACTGGCCGTGTTTACATGGGATACAAAACGCGCTTCAGCCCTTGGGGGAAAACTTTCTCAGCTTGTTTGTGAGTTGAACCTTTCTGAGAGTTATTTGCCAACCTCACTTTGTGGGTGGATGTTCAGACCTTGCCTAGAACCCTGGAAAGTGTCTTTTTCCTTTAGGATTCAGTATATGGAGTCCTGAAAGAGTAAGGCAGGTACTGCTCTTGTCATTTTGTACATTGGTGCCCAAATTCTTCTGCACATTCAGATGATGCAAATAAGGGCGTTTATACCACAGACATTTGTTTGTTTGTGAGGATGCTCAAGGTGAAAGAAAGGCTTTTGGTTCCCTCTGCTTGAACTTCGCAGGGATGCAGAGCTGCAGAATTTTCTCACCTTTCCTCACCAAGGCACCAACAAATGACATTTGCTACTACCCTGCTTATGGTAGGATAGAAGTCCTGAATGGCTGTGTCTTCTTGACCATCTTTTCCCCTGCACTTCAGTAGCTCTTTTCCTCCTTTGGCCTTCATTCTTGATATCTTTCTTTAGAGATCATTCAAGGATTCTGTTCCATTCCATTCTGTAACATGGTATCTAGAATTACTGTACTCCAAAAGTATATATTTTATTTAAGATGCAAATACTTTCATTTAATCTGCCCTGCAATTTACTATTGTATTTTGCAGACAATGTCCTGTCACTCTTAAAGCAGTAATTACTATGCATCACTAATTGTGCTGGTTTAGCTATTGTAGAAGTGACACTAGAAATGTTCCATTTTCCCCTCCAGCTCTCTCTGTAATGTTTCTGCAAGGCTTTGTTTTAAGAAACTATTTATTTTTGTAAGTTATCACTTTAGTCATGTGCCACTTTGTGGTTGTTAACTTTCTCCTCTAACTTTTGGTGCGTATCGAAGTGTAGCTCTTTATGTGTCCAGAATATATGGTAATTGATTTACATTTTCATTGCCTTTGCCAAGTTTTGTTCATTCTGCTTATTTAAACAGTCCATATCAGAAGTCTATACATGAACCTTTTTCAGTTCTCTTTTTTTAAGTCTTAATAACCCCGTGTATGTTGTAATAAACAGTTGCTTGCTGTATTTTCCTGCTGAGACTTAGAAAGCCACAGTCCTGATTCTGCAAAAGGTGCATACATATAAACTTAATGCTTAAGTATGCATTGAATTCTACTGAATGTGTTCTTTGAAGAAAAAGCATATGTTTGATTTTTACCTATGTACAGAATTTAGAGTCATTAAGAGAACTCTGTGGTCCCTCTGCTGTCATGTTTAAATTGATGCCATGAGGTACTGTTACAAAAATATTGTACTGGCCAAGGCATACAACCATCTAAGTTTGGCTGTTCCATTCCAAGTTAACCAAAATAGTTTTGCATTTGCCCTTTGGTATTTAGTACAGAAGACTCTGCAGGAGCTGTTCACTGCACAAGTACCTCTCATCCAGAGAAGAACTGGGCTTATTCCAGATGCCTTTGTTCTACTCATGGAAAAGGAAAGAAACAAGCTTTCCAGGCTTTCTACTCCTCTTCTGCAGGCAGGAATTGGCTTTCAGTAGTGTAAATCCTGATAGAGGGTTATCCTGTAGCTCCTGGCTGTGAACCCTTCCCATTTTAAGGAAGGAGACACTTGCAGCGTAGAGTACAACCCAGATAAGAGTTGTGCTATCTAAGAATTGATCTCCCCAAATCCAATGCCAAAGCTAGGGCAGAAATTTATAGCTAATTGTTGATGACTTTGGGGCACATGGGAGGAAAGTACAGCCAGTTTCCCCGTGCTTTTCAGGATTTGACCAGTGTGTCATCTGCTTGATTTTTTTTTATATTAATGACATTATTTTCCTTCTCTGTTTCATATTAATAACTATTTTTTTTATAACCAGATGAAGAGATTGCTACTGTTGAATAACATTTTCTTTGAATATGCTTTATCAGTGCAGCATTTTCTAATTAATATTTTGTTCATTGCTCCTCATTATAACTTTTTGTTGTGCTTAACGGAAAAGACAATAATAAATTTTCCATCAAAAGAAACCCTTTTGTTAAGTGCCAAAGCCATTTGTTTGCCCACAGCTGGGATGTTTTGTAGTTTAGCCTTCAGAGGCACCAGGCCAGCAGTTTCCTGTGGAGACCTGGAAGAGTTCATGTATATCATGCACAGAGTATGCCACATACACATAGAAATTAATTGCTCAACCAAATAAAAAAGTCTTAATTGCTCCTTTTCCAGATGAAGTCAAAAGCAAAATACTGAACAGTGTTATCCTTCTGGCATTTCCAGTGGATGCTAGCCCCTGAAATTGTCATGCAATTGGGACTAGAGAACTACAAGAAGGTGTTAGCAAGTCCAAACACTTTATAGAATAGGAAAAAAAAAGCATGTGTGTGTGTTTGTGTCCCAGTATGACCACCACATCCATGTTTAGAACCCTAAAAGCTGCATATCAGGCTTATTTTTATTCTGTTAGGTAGATTGTTCTCATCTTGACATGAAAGTCCCCGTTTCTTTTCTGTCTTCTTCTTATTCCATTTGGAATCAAATTAATCAATTCCTCTTTTAAAAAAAAAGGTTATTAGGGTATTTTGTGTTTGCATCCAATGTAAAATTTGGTGCTTTGGTTTCAACATCATTTCAGCACTTAACTAGTTTTCATCTTACTACATACGCAATTCATTAGAAAAGCCATCTGGCCCACCCTAGGCATGATGTGCCCAACTTGGAGTGTGTCAGAGTTGTGTTTCAAAGATAAATGAGTAATTGTATGTAGCCCTCTTGGAGTTCCAGCCACTCTGACTCCTGCTTAACATCCTCCTCTTCTATTAATTTCTTCCTTCTGTAACTGAGAAAAAACCCTATGATTTATTTTTATGCTTAAAAAAAACCACTAACAAACACCAAACCTTCTCATTCTTTTGATAGTCAGTAGCACTGGGACTCTTGACTGCCTTCTCTGCTTTTGTAAACCTCTAACTTAAAAGAGATCTCGTTCCTTAAAGCTTTGCTAGTGTAGAGTAGATTTTCCTTTTTCCTGTTTTTGAGAGCTTAGGAACATTGTACGTTCTGTGGTCCCAAGGATACTTTTCTTTGGAGCTTCCTCCAAGAGTGCATTGTTCTGTTTACAGCCCATAGTATCCGAATGGAAAGAACTGCCTCGTGGTTAAGGCAAATCACGGCTCCCTTGATGTCTCATCCACTGACTGGTCTTGCATGCATATAATTTCTCCAATACAATAGCTGATTGCATTTTTTTTTTTTTAATGAAGAAGGTTTTTTCCTTGGAATCCACAGCGTCTGACGATCCATGCTCCCAGCAGCTAGCGTTAGAGTGAGGACAGTGAGGAAGTGAATGGAAGAGAGTGAACAAAATATAGGGAAAAACTGCTGGCCATCAGAGTTCTGCTTGTGATCTGCTGCTGCTTTTCTCTCTTCTTCCTTTTAAAGCAGCACCTGTCTTTCTCCTGGGAAGAAGATGAATTGTTGTGTTACTTGTTTTATTCTCTTGAAACGAAGTACAAGCATTAGTCTTCTCAGTAAGGTTGCTATTCACTACTTGGTATTTCCAAAAAAGCCCACAATCCTTATCCCTGAGGGGCAGCTAATGCAGTCAGTTTACAAATTATGGAAACAACAAAAAGAGTAGGGTCGCTGTTTCCGAGTTATCGTTTTCACTCGTACAGATCGGAAAGGAATATTTGTAGTCATTTTTGAAAAATGGACTTCTTATTTTGATCGCATATTTTTTTGACCTGCTCACATTACGAAGAGTCAATCTGGATGATTTTCATGTGAAAACCCGGTGATATTAAGAAGGCCAGCTGAAGATAGCTAACAGGCAGCTTTGAAGTGTCTATGCTCTAGTACACCCTAGTTTTAGTACTTGTCAATCACTTAAGTAAATC
This sequence comes from Falco rusticolus, assembly GCF_015220075.1. Taxonomy (NCBI): domain Eukaryota; kingdom Metazoa; phylum Chordata; class Aves; order Falconiformes; family Falconidae; genus Falco; species Falco rusticolus. The sequence continues at coordinate 86,098,274 of NC_051190.1, forward strand.
AGTAAGTTTATGTATTTTTGAATGCTGTTTTCATCATATGGTAAAACAGGAGGCAACATAAGTGTCAAAGAAGAAATTGAAACTCACCAAGAAATGAGGAAGTACTCATCTTTTTTTTGAGGATATTTGCTATCTTTGTTTAACTTCAAAGAGACAAAATCAAGAATGAAGCCTGGGAGTAACAGTTTGTGAGGGTTCAATTCACTCTAGGGAAGTGGGGATCTTCCTTTTCCTGCACTCATTCTTGTAACTGAAGGTCTGGGTTTGCTATTTGATCTAAGGGAAATAGAGAAGGCAAAACTGATATACAAGTAGGCTCTAAGATATGAAATGTGACGTTAATACCCTTTTTTAAGGGGGATGTAATTGTCAGTTACTCAGCAGAGTGAGGCCACGGTCTTCTTGGCTATGTAAACAAATGTTACAACGATGGTAGTGCAGAACTGTGATTTTTCTTTTTCTGCAGTTTTAGTAGTAATTTTCTGTTACTTATTTCAGACAACCCACTCTTTCAAAAGCACATCCATTTTGTGTGGGGAAACCCAGAAACTTTGCATGAATTCGATTGCAGAAATATGAGCCCATAATCTCTGTTAAATTTTTGTTACCAGTAGTGGCTTGAAACTTTTGTAGGCAACTGTTGAAGAAAAATAAGATTTCTTAGTTGGGTGAACATTAATATCAATGATTAGATGTCTTTGGCAGAGATTCTTTCATATATACATTAAAGAATGCAATAAGGGTGCAGATTTCTGAGATGGAAGTTTACAGAAATAACTTGGAAGCAGACAGAAAAAAAACAAATCAGAAATCATGAAAAAGATAATGAGAGATACAGAGATGATGTGGAAGAAAAGGTCAGCAATACCTGGGCACCAAGGTCTTCCACAGCTGGATAATGCAAAGGCAGAAATACATATGTAATAATAATAATAATAATAATAATAATAATAATAATAATAATAATAATAATAATAATAATAATAATAATAATAATAATAATAAATAACATCATAAACAATCATATCACAACATTATCACAACAATTTTTCACAACACAAATTTATCACAACAATAATAATGCTTTAAGCTTATTAATCATCATTCTAATACTGTCATATATAAAATGTTATCTACTATGAGACATATCTTTATTTTTTTATATTACCTTGATTTTTTATATACCTAGATTACTAGGTATACCTAGAATACAGTAAAATAATAGATGATAAATAGTAATGATGCTACTCCATCTCCAGCTGTAGGATTAGCTTTATTACCCTGCTTGGACTGTTGGATTTCCTGTATGATAGAAACAAAACCTGGGTAAAATATTGAAGACAGAGAACTATCCAAAAGTTAAATGACCAATGGGCAGTATTTAACTCATAGAAAAGATTGCTCTGTCTGAACTAATTATAATACTACATATTAGAACTGCCTAGCACTGAGTTCAGAGTTTCACAAGGGAGGGTATTAAGAATCCCAAATGATTTTATTGATGAAAAAGCTCAAATATGGAAAGTGAAGCAATCTGCCCTCATCTCAGAGCCAAAGCCAGTAAACCACTAACTTATGCATTGGAAATTTGCAAAATATACATAGAAATTCTCAGCAGTGTTGGGGAGGGTTGAAGATTGCTATCATAGCAATGAACTTCTTGCATGCCTTTGAAATACTTCCTGGTAGCCTGGAGAAAGCTGGGTAGGGGCACGGTTCTGGCTCTTCTCTTTCCTTCCTATTGCTACCCTGTATGAGCGAGCAATAATTACCCTAAGATTTTCTTCTGTTGTTTTTAATGGTTGCCATTCTCCAGAGCGAAGAGTATGCAAGTACATATCTGTGTAATCATGACTGTGAGCAGGTATTAGTTCTTTGCATCTTGATTGGCGTAGGTAAAGCCAGGCATACCTTTTATCAATTTTTATTATCAAATTATGATTGGTTATGATCTGAGCTATAGAGCACTTAATTGGGAAACATTGCTCTCTGTGCTTCGACTGCCTGTGTCTGTGTGTGCGCCAAACTTCTCTGTCCTTACAACTCGACTTGTTCATTTGTAACAGTTTTGATGGATAGGATACTGCCAGGAATGGAAATTATCACAAAGAAAAAAAACATTTAAGTGAAATTTAATGCTCAAACCATAACGGCCAATAGTTTGGAAAGAAGCTTTACTTATTGTTGAACACTTTTAGGGGAGAGTAACTACTGAAAGTAGATCTTACCAGAAAATAAATACTACTTGTGAATTACTCTGGATACATAGAGATGTTTATTTGGCCCCAGACCAATCAGATAGGTTTGCTTGCGCAAGACATTGTGTGCTTTTGCAGGATTGCTACTCATAACACTACATGGCTCACATGCCACCTGGTGGGCGATCTTTGCAATGTTGGTATTTCCTTGCACTGCTCCTGGGAGTTCATGCGTATGCTAGCTATGTTCTGGGAGAAATTTGTCTGCTTTTTTTTTTTTTTTTTTTTGTTTTTTTTTTTTAATATTATTATATGCATGAGTTCTGTGGTGCTTTGGTAGCTTACAAGAAAAGATGCTACAATGGGTAGAGAACATGTCGAACATCTTGATTATGTCGTGCCACAATGTTATGTACCTTCTTTGATGTAGCAGTGAGTTTCCTACAGAAATGAAGTGGCTCTCTATGTATTCCTACCGAGTGCCGACGCTTATCCTGACAGAACAACTCTCACTGCTACTGTGTGTTAAAGTAGTGACGAGGAATTGGAGAACTACATTTGAAGATCTAAAAGTTTAATTAGCAGCCTATTTTTATTGCCTCTCTTTCTCAGCAAACTTGTTAATAACGCAAGCTGGATTGTAATTTTCCCTACTGAAATGGATTAATTTTGAATGATTTTTTGTAAGAGGAAAATGAACCATCTCTAATGGAGAATCACGTTCTCTTCTTGTTGAGATCAAATACCAATACTCTTACTCACAGTCAAGACCGTCTTTGTGGACTAATGCAAGTCAGCTGTGCTGCTTGAAGGTGCTATACCTCAAAGCACTGGGTAACAAAATCTGTTAATACCTGAACACTCTCGATAAAAATAAGATAATACTTTCCAGCACTCTTGCATCAAGATAACTCTGGACTGTGAAGTAGTAGATCTTTCAGACTTGCTCAGTGTTGTTCCATTGATATTATACCTAGTTCTGAGGGCCTTTCTGTACACGTTTTCTATCTCAGTACATTTTCTTTTGCAATAAGAAAAAAAAGCCCAACTAGGCTATGTTGTATGTGACTTAATGTTTGGGATGCAGAAAGGGGGGAGTGGGCAAAAGGAACATTCAAAACATTCATTTCAAAATGTGGACATAGGGGTGTCTTAAAGGGGATACATAACATTTTGATTTCATAATAATAGAGTTTAACAACATATCTGTCCATTGGAAAGCAAGCAGGCAAAAGGTATGCATGTGGTTTATAAATCATACACAATAAATGAAACAGTAACATTTGAGTCTTCTTGCACCTGTACAATTTGAAAGGAACTTCACTGAGAGCAGTCAAATTCCACTAGGAATCAAGAAAATTAACATCTCACAAGCATTTAGCAGTATGCTGTTCTACAACTATTTTATTCATATTTTTTTCTTATTTATGTCAAGAAACACTTGTGTCAGTAAGGATGGCTAGAACAGGAGTAGGTGGGCTGTGGAAGCTGTAATTTTTAAGGTGTTAGTGATCCACTAAGCTACATTTTGCTTTTGTCATGTAAAACAGAAGACTTTTGCCGTTTTTCATGTGAGCACATTTCAAGATAATGGTCATGGTTAATTTTAGTATTGTAATGTACTTCTGACCAGAGTAAGAAGTTATTTAATTTTCTCAATCATTTTTTACAGTCAGAAGCTTGTTCATATACAGCATGTCATTGTTGTCTGATGAGATTTTCAGGCTATGACAAAATATTTTTGCACTGGAAATCTTCACTGGTGTCTGAAGGATGCATGATGGCTTTCTAGCGTATTTTTTTGCCCTTTCATTTACTACTCTGGTTTTGGTGACCAGTAAATTAGAGGGGGTAAGTATTTATTTAACATTGGACTGAATGGAAATTGTTGACATTCTTTACATTGCATGTGTAGAGCACATGCAGGCTTTTGGGATGAGTCCAATCCAGCTTCTCAAATGCCTGAACTTCTGTTTCTGTGTGGTGAAATCTTCAGTCACAAGAACACCTAATCTAGTAAAACAGTTTCAGTTATGGGGTTGACTTAATTTGGTTTGGATTTTTTTTTTCTTTTTTTTTTCTTTGATGAACTGTGGCCAAAGAAATATCCTTTAGGGGATACAGAATTGTTGGACATCACTTTGAGCAGGCTTGGGATGGTTCTCAGGAGTGTGCTGTGCTCCAGCCAGCCCTAAAGTAACATGGGTATCTAGTCACTGACCAAAGGCTGTGTGAGCATAGTGAAATACCTAGGTCTGTGGATAGATTTATTACCCATTTTGCTGCCCATAGTTTATATTGTTCATAGTGATAAGAAATGGCCAGACTGGTGCATCTAGCAGACATACATGATATTACAGTATATGGATTGCATACCCTTCTGTAATGGACCATTTTTCTAGTGAGAGGAGACCATGTTTTTTTTTTTTTAATTCAAGACTGAAGACACCACAAAGTTGTAACTATTTTTATCCCTGTCATGAAAGGAGTCAAGCCTTGTTGGGGAGAGCTGTCAGACAGAGTGAATTAAATAACCAAGGCAAGTCAGACTGTCCCTTTCCTACCTGTGGTTGCAGAGAACATACACAATTAATATGGATATATTAATGTATTGATATAAGTAATATAGTGGAAAGAGAGAAGAAGAGGTATATGAGCAGATTCTTTGCTCAACATGTACCAAGTTCTGCATGCATTGGCAACACAAAAAATGATTTTGCAAGTGAAATAAAAGTTGTCATTTAGTGCATAAATAGTTTTACAGGTATTTTCCCCAGTGACATTGTAGAATGGGTCTGCAATCCCTCATCCTTCATACCTCTGTGACAGAACTGGATGAAAGAAAGTATTTTTGCCAAGAATATATCATCAAATTTTTGTTTCTAGTTTTTGTGGAAAATATAGGTACTCAAGAGTAAATCAAGAAGCTTTTGCTTGAAAGGTTCACACTCTTCTACAGTTAGACAAGCTACAGAAAAAAAGTATTAAGTACTGTGTAGAATGCAAAACCCTATCACAGGGTTTCCATAAATTTATACATTCTTATCCATTTTTCCTGATACAAATTGTATTTCTGTTGTCCATAGGCCTTAGTTGGCATGAATATAAGGTGAATGTCACCAGTGACCAGCTGGGTCAGAGGACTCATTTCTCCCTTGCTCCAAATGTTATGTCACCTACATGAACTAATAAATCCCTCGGGACCAGGAAAGCTAAATCCTACGTGAACAGTTTTTTACTTTGGCACTTGAAAAATTGGATATCCTGACAAAGTGGACTGGAATGTTTAAGAAAGGACATATGTAAGAACTTTGCTGAACAGGAAGCTGTCATCATTCTTAGATGAAATACACAGCTGAAACATCATCCTCTACGATATTTTACATAAAAATCAAATTATCTAGAAAGTGGCAGTTTCTGCTGGAGATGATTAAGCCATATGACTAGTTAAACCACCCTGTCTTAGTTTCCAGAAAGATAAGAGTTTTCTGTACAAATGTAGTTCCACCTTTCTAGAGTGGTCTATGCTGTTGTGTTTCTCGAATTGTAACCCATTCTTACTGTTTGGTATTTTTAGGGTTAAAAAAATACAATAAAAAAACCCAACTCCCATGGTTTTTTATGTGTTTGAAAGGAGGCCAATGACTCTATTATTATAAATGGGTTGATTTAACACCCTCCCTCCCCTTTTTTCCCCCCCAGCTTTCAACCATGATTTTAACATTTAACAATTTTTCTTGTTTTTAATCTGATTTGGACTTGCAAATAATTTCAAGATTTACTGAACTGAAAGCTTGCGAAGTTCACATGTGAAATATGCAGCTGAAGCATCATTCTGTAAGCATGATATTTTACAGAAAATCAGATGATTTAGAAAGTATGGTCAGCGGCACAAGAGTCGAGCTGGAAGCCGGCAGCCAGCGGGGCTCCCCAGGATCACTTCTGGGTCCAGGCTCGTTCAATTGACTCATCAGTGACCTGGGCGAAGGGACAGAGCGTACCCTCAGCAAATCTGCTGGCGGTACAAAACTGGTTCACCCGAAGGCTGCGCTGCCATTCAGCGAGGCCTGGGCAGGCCGGAGAGTTGGGCAGAGGAGCTGAAGTTCAACACAGGCCAGTGGAAGGTCCTGCCGCGGGGGAGGGACAGCCCCCTGCACCAGTATGGGCTGGGGCTGGCCTGCTGGGGGGCAGCTCTGCGGGGAAGGGCCTGGGAGCGCTGGTGGGCAGCAGGCTGCCGTGGGCCACCAGTGGGCCCTGTGGCCAACGGGATGCTGGGGGGCATGAGGAGGAGCATGGCCAGCGGGTCAAGGGAGGTTCTGAATCTTTGGCTCTGAGTGATTGCGGTGATTATAAAAGAAATTGAAATGATGGAAGACCCTCTGAGGAGAGAGCGATGAGTAGCCTAGCACATAGATTGGTATAGTCCAACATTTCTCTGAAAGAAGAGGCAAGGACACAGGAATCTTTCTTTTGTTTCAATTTTGGAAGCAAAATAGAGATCACAGTTAAACTTTTCTCACAAACTTACAGCACAGCACACAGAATCAACTGGAAAAGATGTTTCTCTTTATGAAAAAAAGACATTTTTGTTTGCTTTTTTTTTTTTTAAATTTGGATAATTTGCAACGTGTTATTCTAATGAAAAATCTGCTAGTATGGATGGGACCTAGCTGTATCAACATGACTATATGAATGCTTTTGTCCATCCAGTATTTGCATTAATTTAAAGGGAATCACTATACTTTGATGGTTCTTAAATTGCTATCATTGACAGTGATTGAAGTCAATAAGAAATTCTATACCTTCTATGATAAAAAAAGAGAAACAGCTGGGCAGAAAAACAAATAAAACCCCACAGCACAACTGCCTCCCTCCTTTAGTTTCTTGTATGAGCTGCAAAACTCTAGAATGCCTACTGTTTTTACAGCTATATGCAGTATTTTCCTTGATTTATTTGATAATTATATTTTTTCCTCCTATCTGTGATTTATTTTGTGAAGCTTTCTTTATTTTGTATTGGGTTTTTTTCCCCTTTTTACATTTTTTATTATTATTGTTGCTGTAATTTCTGGCTAACTAGAAGAAACTTTAAGCTTGGTGTTAACTAGCAGATTTGAAATCTGGACTATGCTTGCAAGGAAAAGGCATGGAAAGCATCTTGTGTAGCAAGATATTTCACAATTCCCAATAAGATTGCACAATTCTCAACGTGGTTATTCTTACATCTTCAATAGCAGTGAGCCAGCACAGTGTACGTGTTAGACATGGGGCTGAAGCAGACTCTGGAATGACAGCAGAATCTCTGCTCTGAGGCAGACCTCATCTTGCTCAGAATCGTCTTGTAGTTAAAGGAGAGGAAAGAGGCACTTTAGTGGTGCTTGTCTCATCTGGTTGTGTGCAAACTTCTGCTTTAGGGTAACATGAATCTTACCCTGGTTGACACTGACAATCCTGACTAGCTCTCTGTCAACTGCAAAGGGAGACTAAAAGTGACAAGTTCAAGGTTAGATGTCTATATTCAGACAAATCATTCCTTGATTTGTGTGGGAGAAAGATGTTACACACACACACACACTCCCACACACCCCAACCATTTACTTGTTGGAATGCCATAGTCTGCTGGGTAAGCAGCAAAGTGAATGTTACCATGATCAAGGCTTGAAATAAAACCAAAGTCAACTCAGCTAAACAGAAGACTGATGAACAAAAGATGCATTTTGTTCTCTGGGAAAAACATATTTTTCCATCTAAGTTGCCAAAATATTCCCGTGAGTGTGTCTACAAATGCTGTAGGTGCTTCTGAGGCCACCTGCACCATCAGACCTGCCAGTTTGGCAGATAGCTGGTTTGCAAGAAGTTTGACAGAGATATGTCCTGGAGCCTATCGTTTCCTTTGTGCCTGTACACGCCCAGTGGTTAATATTTTGCCAGACAACCTCTAAGCAGGCAGTCATAAGCTGGTGGAGCCATGTGGATGGAGAGCACCTAGAAAACAGGTTATGTTGTATTTACAGCTTTTTGGAAAGCCATTGACATCTCCTACAACACTTACAGAAAGTGGTCTTCACTAGAGGTCGAAGTAGCGAGCAGTTAAATCACTAGCTGCTGGAAGATGGGTGAGTAGAGAATAGTCTTTCAGTCTTTTGTTTGCATCTAAAATTCTCCCACATTTGCAGGCATCTCCGTGGGTAGAACAATGAGACCTTACTTCATCATGAAGTTGGAAACACAGTAGGACTCAGCGCTTCTCACACAGCAGCATTTACAATTAGGTTACATTCCTTGTGGTTCTTAAGGAGATTGCATTCTTTTTGGTTCTCAACATTTGGCAGAAAGACTCAAGGTCTTTTTACAGTGGTAATAAAATAGCCTGCTCTTCATCTTTCTTTTGTACGGGGTACAGCCATATAGACTTCAACACATTTCAAGGTTTTTGGCTGAGGTACTGAAGATTTTTCACTGTTCAAAACTGACAGGTGGTGCTATTAAATACCTCTCTGCTCTCTGATTGTTTCTACGAAATGCAGAAATTTCTACAGGATAGTACTTACTTTTGAACAATGCACAACAAGAGTGTGTGCACTCTGTAAATTATAACCATTTCTACTACTGGTTTCATCTAGTTCACCTAAAGCTCTGTCATATTTTCTTTATGGGTAGCAAAAGGCATTAGCTTGTTACCAACAGTCATCATGTTCCTTTGATTCCCTTTAAAGTACGTTCCACTTAGGTTCTTCTGCCTTTTCCTCTTCAAGTGCGTTTCTGATGATTAAATCTTTCATACTTTCTCATACCCTCTGCCATCTCCGTCAACGTACTAATGGAGCACTTTCAGTTCACTTGCCCTGATAGGGCAACTTGCCCTCTAGGGCAGGAAATATAGCTTTTGCTGATTTGTTTGTCTGGCTTTAAAAACTTGATTTTGGTCTCAGAGCCAGTGGATTGTGCTTACAGCAGTTGGAATATGGGTGATTTTGGACACTGTGCATAGATTTCTTTTGTTGTTCTATACATGGATATAATATTTACTTACCTCGTTGGGAAGCTTAACTTAATATTTGTATGGTGATTGAGATCCTTAGATGCTGGGGAGAATAAATTATTTTTCGTTCATTACATGCTACATTTCAGTGAGTAACACCAGTAGTCTGAGCATCTTTTATTACCAATGCATTTATAGCTAAAAACTCATGCACTGTTGTAGTAGTAGGACTTTGGTCTACCTAGTGTGACATCTTTATAATTTTTAATTTAAAATTGAGATAAGATCAAGAAGTAGAAGTGTATTTTTTCATGTCTGATAATTGCAAAAAAGATAAAGAGGGTCTGAAAGCTAAGTGATTTTTATGTGGCCATACTTCATAGGAAGTATCTCCAAGTCACCCTCTGTTTCATAAATATTGTGAAAAGGATTTGTGCTTGAGAGGGAAAGGCACTTTATTTTGGAAGATAAATCTGGGCGGCTTGATGTGACTTTGGTGGACTTTGGCGAGTCTTATTTTCTTAAGGATGAAGATTATCCAGTAGATATTTGAATAAGGTTGTCATTTGATAATAGATATTTATATTTTACTTTATATGTACATGACTTATTAAATATGTAGCGTTATGTATTTGTGTGAGTAGGTGATATGTACACCTATACATTCTGCTCCCCAAGAGATAACAGGACTGTATTGCATGCTGGTACAGAACCCCAACATGTGAATAAGGAGCTTACTCACAAGCTCCTTCACAGTTCTGTGGTCTCATTTTACATCACTTTTTGAGGCTTTTTTTAGAACCTTCCTTCCTCGTTTAGGGAGCTTTCTATTCCCCAAACTAGAGGAAACGTGCAAAAAGTTTTTCACATAACGCCAGACTGGATGGCAAACTTGGAGAGCATTGTGATGGTGGTTGTGAGAGTCATCATGCAGGGGGTTGTTCTCTCTCAGTTTCATGCGTGTACCAGCAGTCTACTGCATCTCTGCTACTGTTGTATAACAGGACATGTGATAGTTCATTGCGTTGAACCAATGATTGCAGAAAAGACTTTAAAATCATATCCTTGATTAGATGTTTCCTTACTCTAGGCAATAAACCCAGGCTGGTTTGCAAAGTACAGATTAAAATCTAGGGATGTTAAAACCAGAACATGGCTCCTTATAAATAAAGCTGAAGTGGTCTTTATAAAAGGCATCTGCACTATCAAATCTAATGAGAGGCTGCATGTCATTAAGGGTGGCCGCAGATGCAACATTCATACATCAGAGAGCTCTTCACACTGTGTGCTGACATTTGCTTTTGGTACATTGGTGGAGAAGGAAGAGCAGCAAAAAAGATCATGATGCCGCCCTGCAGTTTGTACTTTGATTTTATTCCCACGTTACTACTACTCAGGTTTTTTTTCTGATTCTATGGAAGGAAGTAATTTCTTAGTTTCATCTTTACTTTCAAATATCTACCTACATGTCAAGAGCAATCATATGTGCTCACAGTATTTGTGTGTGCATTTATGATGTACATGCACATAGGATTTTATTAGATGCAACTCCAGCCTGCTGACTGCTTCCCCTGGAAGAACATCAGGCTGTCTGTTGTAGAACTACTCGGAACAAAGAATAAATAAGCCACTTCTTTTGCAGGATATAACTACTCTAGCATTGAGTGTGTATCAATATGACAATAAAATCAGAAGTAGTTTTCAGACCATGTACCAGTTAGCGCCTTAGTTCAACCAAAACCTGTATTGCCCATTTTTCCATTTAAAGTAGGAGGGAGATCAGTGGCTTTAATGAAAACCTCTAACTGGTGAATGGGGACATTCCTTAAGTGATACAGTAGCCCCATTGTGAACTGTGGGCTGACCTGATCTGTTCAGGCTTGGCTGGAGCTCTTGCACAGCTCAGAAGCTGCTGAAGCCCAAGCAGTGGCTACGTCTGCATAGTCATGGCAAGTGAATTCTTAAGTTAGCATAAAGCTCATCTAATGCTTTCAGTTTTAAAACAAATTGCCAGGTTGCCAGTCTTTGTGCAGTTGGTGTTCTTAATGCCAAGCTGTCGTTATTAGAAATTAGAAGGCTTGCAGAAAAGGAAAAAAAAAAAAAAAAAAAAAAAAGGTAAACACAGTAACACAGGAGATGCATGGGAAATTATCTGACAAGCAGGTGTGCAGACAGGCAAAACAAAACATATTTATCTTTTAAGTGTAATCATATTCATGTAGTATGCAGAAGCTCCAGGCATGATTGACACCCTGCTCTGTGCTAGGTACACTGTAGACACTTAATAAAAGGCAGTCCTGGAGTCATAATGGAGAATTACTGGAGCTTCACATTTAACTGCAACACCAAGTACCTTACCACAATCAATTGTAAGAAAGAATTTATAGCATGGTTCAAGAGGACTCTGGATACTCCTAATATCATAAGATAGAGTAAATGGTAGTATTTTAAAGTACTTTTATTGTCATGTATCCATATGCTATCTGTAGTAGGAGATGAAGATAACTATGGTTTATTAGTGTGGTAATTGAGACTGAATGATGAGGACAATATAACAGAGAGGCAAATATATATTTACTCAGAATGCTTAAATGCTTCAGTAATTTCAGTGCATTACTCTGCTAACCTCTTCCAATCTGTTAAATATATATTGAGTAGATAATGAGGCTATATCCTTGGTGGCACAAATTATTTAACGTAAAGCAGTGGTTTAAAGCTACTAGTTGTGAATTATTCCAAAACCTTTACACAAGAAGTTCCCAAGATGAGGGCTGTGTATCACTGTCAGTTTAAAGAAAGAAATCTTGTCAGATTATGCTGGCTATTTCCTGTGTTTCCAGCTGCTAATTTGCATTAAAATATGGCCAAAAATACATCAGTTCTTCCCTAATATTACTTTGCCATGGAAGTATTTACTGTATTCACCAAAGTGTTGCTACATACTTGTCTTGCAAAAGCCTTCAAGTCACATGGAGTCTACTCATCCAGGCATAAATGATACTATAAGAAAAGCTGATAGTCTCTTCTCTAGCATTTACTTTGCAGGATGTGCATTAGAGAAAAGATGCTTTCCGTGCCCCCGCTCCCAAATAGCAGAAGGAAATGTTCCAGATTGATTTCAATTTCTCCTTCAAAGGTGACTAGAAATATTTCCAACATAATTGCAATAGCTTTTGATAATATTATAATTCACTTTGTGTGCATTTTTTCAACATAGACCTTTTGCTGTGCATCCATGAACTGCCTATGAAATGGTCGAAGCTGAATTAAGAAAAGTCTATTTCACTGCAGTATTTTAAATGTACATTTAAATATATTTTTAAAATAGATTCTCAGTAAAATCCATTGTATAGGTTGATACTTAAATACAATGCAAATTTAATGTAGATGTTTGGAAAATTATTAACATTTTAAGTTTTATTTTACACACTTAAGAGATACACAGTGTCTGCCTGTCTGTACAGATGCAACTTCCTCAGATGTCACAGGGATAAAATCCTGTTCTCATGTAATTCAATAGCAAAACTCCCCTGGTCTCAACAGTCCTTAGACTGCACCTTACTCATCCGAAGCACGCAAGACAATAAAAGGATCTAGAAAATGCCATTTAATGTATTTTCCATTTACCAAAAATCTAACTAATATATAAAAATATAAAGTCAATATAAAACTGTATTGGTGTTGAAAATAGCAATAAATAACATTACTAAAAGAGAAGGGATCTACGTGATCAAAAAACCTAATAAATAAACTGAGAGAAAGACATCTTTTAAGGTTGCTGAATCAAAACCTCTGGTCTTTATTCCATAATGAAGTAGCAATAACTTCATCAAGGGGTCAGCCTTTCAAGGAGTTGATTCATGTTCTAAAAATTGTCTGTGTTTTCCAGTGCAGTCTCCTCAGGTGACTGATCTGGTGAAACCCTCAAATGACCGCTGTATTCAGATGACTGTGTGTGACCCCATCCTCTACTCCATCTACAAAGAGGACCTCACCCTGCACTTTTCATGCACGTGACATACAAGGCCCTGCTGAGTTTCCGAGTTCAGCTGGTTGCATGAGCAGCAGCCACAGGTTGCTCCGTATAGTTCCCTACCACTTCTCAAACTTCTCCCTACCACTTTTCAACTTAAAATAGGTGTCTTCATGGATTTAACATTTACAGCTTGGAAGAAAAGAATAATAGAAGAGACACCACATTAAAATTATTTGTCTCAGTGATTCTCAAATACTGTTTCCTTTTTTCATTAATAGACTTCAGGGATAGTAGGAATGCAAAATTATTTTGGAATATAAACCCCAAATATATGAACAGGTGGTACTTAAATGAGGAGACAACATGCTTAAGGTGGGGTTCAAAGGCAAACGCAGAAGAAAGAGAAATACACGAATGTGTGGAAGAATACTGTGTTTTGGAGAAGAATATTATTTTGGGCTGTTCAAGTGGATGAGCAGTAATTAAATTATATTTGTAAACAAACAGATTCTTCCATTTCTTCAACGAGCATTAAACTGGAAATGAGCTCAAAATAAGACTGGTGATTAGTGTCAAACAGTTGCATTTCTGACAGGTAACCACCATTTCTGTTCCATTGTTTTAGTCATGATGCAGAATAAGAATGGAATTCGGTTCTATTTGCATGTCTATAAAATGCAGATTCACGTCTAGTATATGGCTGAGACATATGGCATGATTTTTTGTTTTGATTGTCAAAAATTTTCATTATGCAGTGTAGATTGGTAGAGACCAAGATATTGCAAAATAAATTTCTAAAGGTAGATGCTGTCTTGAGCACATGTTTAGACTGCAGAAGATGTAGAGGCATGAAGCTGAAAACTTCTGAGCATCTTCAATTTCTTTTGAAGTCTGTATGAATGAAAGTCTGGCCTCGTCACTTTTAGTGGTGACATACTGAGCATTCTGAGATTTTAACATTCTTTTTTTTTTTACAAACCACCTTTGTTATGAAACCTGTAAAGAAATAACCAGAACTGCTGCGATTACTTATATATACATTTCCAGATTTTTATTCGCTTGTTTGTTTTAGTGCAACTACAACAACAAAATGATGGTCAAGCCGAAATGCCTTCACTTCAAACTATAATGCTGTATTTTTAGCTGCATGAAGCAAGAAGATAATGGCTCTTTTCTGCCAATGCACCCTCATCTTCCTTTTTAGCTATATTAAGAAGGTTAGGAAAGACTCTTTCCTTACATTTCCAGAAAATATTTTCTTCAGGTCTTTACAGCTTCTCACAGGCAGATGATTACAATTTTCATGTGCCATCTTTTCTCCCTCAGAGAAAGGCCCATGTTTTTAGACGTTCCCAGCAGAAAACCCCATGTTGTTAATAATAAACCCAAGATTTCCCTCTGTAATACAGCTGTCCATTATATGACATTTAATTCTATTCATATAATCATAAAGTCCTGTTCGGTCATAATTTGAAATGCATTGCATCTGTCTTTCCTGTATGATGTCCTCCTATCTACTGTCGTGGAGACTTGGATGGAAATTCTGCTGTGGATAATTCTTAGAGCTCCACCATGCAAGGAACCTTGGCAACCAAAAATATAACAGGCAAAAACTATGTTAAAATGGTAGTCTGTTAGGAATAAAGAAGCATGACTTTTACTTTTCAATATTAATTCAGTAGTTTCGGGTTATTTTTAAGCTTGTCTCATTTTCTTCTGTGGCTCCAGCTGATTGGATGTCATTTGGTCCCACCAGTGTTTGAAATTCTTAATTATCCTTTCTAGCTTTCTGACATTGTGTTTTTCTTCTTGACATTCACATACTGTAAATATAGCTCTGTCCAGGATGAATCCCATTTAGCAGACAATGCTTGACAGCCCTAGTAAATTCAGAATGATCTATTCATTCATCAATATGTGTGTATAATTTCCATTAAGCTCAATAAAATTTGTGTACAGCTCTATTAACTAGAGTTTTTTAACACTTTAGTGTCTTTCTATTTGCCAGGAGGTTTCATCATAGACTGAGATATCTCCCCAGCTTTTAAGGCTCTGGGAGTGTTGATTTGAAAAATGAAGAAGGATAAATTTTCTTATGGGGGTGGATTTGCTGGAAGATCCTCCTTCTGCACAGCTTGGCTGGTATGCCTATCCCAGCCTGGTAGAATACTTCCCTAACCTACCGTGTGTGGAGAACCGGTCTTTGTTGACCCAAGCTGCAGGCACTTGTGGTTGCAAGATAGGGGTGCTAAATCAGGGGTTCTCAAACTATGGCCCGCGGGCCAGATACAGCCCCCCAGGGTCCTCGATCCGGCCCCCGGTATTTACAGAACCCCCCCCGCGCCCGCCCCCCCCCCCCCCCCCCTTCGCCGGGGGCTTTGGGGGGGAACCAAGCAGCCGCAGATGACTGCCTGCCACTTCATCCGTGCGGCAGCCCCTGTTTAAAAAGTTTGAGGACCTCTGTGCTAGAGCTTGTGGTTGGCCTGCTTAGACTGCAAGAGTATCTCACTGTGTGCTTAGAAACATCCCCACACTCACGCTCTGGAAAAGAAAGGTTAGGAGGAAGAGCAGAGAGAAGTATCTAATAACTTCATATTGTGCCCTAACACAATTTGCCCATGTTTTCATTTCAAAGGTTAATATATTCAACTTGTGTTTGTTGAATCATGTAAAGTAATATTTCAAAACATCCTCCAGGAGGAAAGAAAAAAAAAGAAAAAAAGAAGAAAAAAAAGAAGAGTATATATATGATGGTTAGCTTATCTTACAGGACTAAAAAATGCCTGAAGATCTTTGTAATGATTTTTGTGTGACAGAATCAGTCAAAGTTAATGATTTTGCAGGTCCTAGTTGTGGTTATATTAAAAATAATTGCATTACCCTAGCACAACTCGTTTCTGTTGCTACATAGTTTAAATATTTTATGTAGTTTTTAAGGACTGATCCTATTCTGAGGTGGGGAAAAATGCAATAATCTGTGCCATTTCTTCCGTCTCAAACCACAAGGAAACTTTCTACTATCACTGTTATTGAGATATTCATCAATCAGCCTGCTGGATCTTCCTGTTTCAAATTTCTTGTCTTATCCTTTGTAAGTATTTTTTAAATGTGTAGCTACTTGTGAGCATTCTGAGTGTGTTTTTGAAACCCCCAGTTAGAATATGCTAAGGAAGTGCGAAGTCTGAACACCTCAGATGAAGTCAGATTTTTGTCCAGTGGAGGACTTCATGACCTGGGTGGTATGGACATGTATAGGTATTAAAGTATAAATTGGTGATGGGCAAGTGTGTTGCTTTTGTGTGCTTGTTGGAGGGGTGGTGGTGTCTGCAGAGTTTTTAAATACTTAGAGAAGCGGTTTCTTACTTACTTAGGTGAATAATAAAAGCCAATGAATACTGAAAGGGTTGCAAGATCTGAGAAAGAAAGCAGTAGGAATTTCTTGCATGTCGTAGCCAAAAGTTTTTCTTTTTTTCCATAAATATAAGCAGCCAGTTTCTGATAGTATATCAGCAATACCACTTCTGCTGTAGCTGGAGAAGAGAAAATGTAGTTTTACAGATTTGAAAAGTTGTGGGATATAGAGAAGGAGGAGAACAGAAGATGTTAACAAGAAAGAAGTTATGGAAAGAGGCAATTTTGAGCTAGTTTAATGGAGCTAATTACTATTTGTTTCTTAGTTAGTTCCCCAAAACCTCACATATCCTACAAATTAATGAACATCACAAAGTGTCTGTGGGTGTAAGGAATGGGAAGGATGTGGCAGAGGGCTCAGGACAATGCAGAGAATAGGTAACAGAACCTCTATGGGAATATGTATTCTTTCAAAACCAGAGATCAGTATAATAATACTTAACATCCATAGTGTGCTTTTTAATCCCACATTTGCTAAGACATATTGGCATTACTTCCATGGAAACATTTAAAATATGAACGTATTAATACTTGACATGGATAAGGCAAGGGAGGGAAAGGTTCAAGGAGGAAAATTTATGGCAGCTTGACAAGATCAGAGAAGTGCTCTTTCCCAGGACTGGCACTTCAGCTTTGCCCTGTGCCGTGCTCAAACCTCTGGGCCACAGCTCTCCTGGGATATCGCATGTTATGTAGGGATGAGTTTTCAAAATGACCTACAAGACAGGCACCATACTCCTTCTGAAAGGCAATAGGACTGAGAATCCTAATGTCCCAAGGCCTTCCTGAAAATCTCATCTTACGTACAGTCTTAACCACTTCATCACACTCGCTAAATAACAGCAGATACTTGTTAACAGCATGTATATTAGTCACTGAAAATATTTTATCCCTGCTTTGGGGCTCCTCTAAAGAAATTATACCTCTCCATTGCTCAGCTTTCTCTATATAACACCTGAGAAATAATTGTTTTCATTTTTCTTTGCCTCATTGATTGTAGAATAAATAATCCTGGAATAACTCCCCACCCTCATTATTCTGCTGTATCTGGTGAGCAATAACTTTTGGTTCAGCCTGTCTAAGGGCAGCGGCAGGAGGGATGGCGAGGGATGGAGAAGAGCGGGCTGTTGAGATCCCTGACCCGTGCGGTTGGGTATGGCCGGCTTGGCTGTCTCCTTCTGTAGGTGAACAACGCATGGCACCGGGAGGCAGCTTGCTCCCTGGCTGCCTTTGGGAGTGAGGAATCACCCGCGAGCGGCAACACCCGCATGCGGCCCTCGCAGCCTAGCCCCCCGCCGGCGGGCCGCGGCGCCCCCGCACCGGGGCCGCGGTAGGACCGGCCTCCGCGCGCCCGGCGGGGCTGCCGGCGGGCCGGGACGCGGGGGGCGCTGCCACCGCGCTGCGCGAGGGAGCGCCGGGGCCGGAGGCGGGGGGGGCCGGGCTGGGCTGCGCGCCCCGGTCAGCACCGCGGACAGCGCCCCCGGGCCGGCCCCGGCTGCGGCTCCAGCCCGGCGGGGGCGGCGGGTCCTGCGGGGCGCAGGAAGAGGGAGGAGCTGCAGGAAGCGGAGAGGAGGGGAGGGCAGCGCTGAGAGAGGATTTTCCCTTCTGCTGCTTGCCTTTTTTTTTTTTTTTTTTTTTTTTTTGAGGAGGAGGGGGAGGTGGCGCCGCTGGTGGCAGGGTTTCCTCCTGCTGGGGGATGATGGATAGATGAGGCGAGCGGCGCCGAGCGCTGAGCCTGCTCCTGCGCTGCGGAGCGACTCTCCTCCCTCTCCCATTCCCTCGCCCTGCTTCTGCGTGAGTGTGTGCGGCTGCCCGGCGCTGTGCACCCAGTATATATACATCTGAGCCGGGAGGTGCTGCGAGCTGCTCTCGCAGCGCTGCTCTGTGCGGGAGGAAGGGCTCGGCTGCAGTGCTAGCAGCGCCAGCAGCAACAGCAGCACCAACAGATTTCTCCGCCTTCCTCCCTTCCCTTCAGCTCCATCTCCCTTCCCCTCCCTCCCCCCACGTCTTTTTGGGGATTGCTTTTGAAATTTTTCTTCTTCTAGTCTGCAGTGCTTGTTATTTGATACTTAGTGCCTTTTTGTTTGTTTGTTTTTGTTGGGGTTTGTGTTTGCTTGCCTTTTTTTTTTTTTTTTTTTTTTTTTTTTTTACCTTCCTCTGAGGAGGCACAGACACACACAAACACAGAGAAATAAGGGAAAGAAAAGTACCGGGACTTATCCTGCTGCTGCAAACCCAGAGACGGCAGAGGAAGAGGGGGGTTGGCTTCTCCCCCAAGGTAAAGCCCTGCCCCCTTTACCTCCTTGCCACCTCCTCCGAGAAGGGGAAGGAGAGAGGGAGAAGGAGCCAAAGTGGAGAAAAGCAGCTCTTCTGCAGCTGGCATTTGGAGTACAGGGAGCCAGGAAGCGAAGGATGGTTGTGGTTACCCGAGCGGGCTGCAGGGCAGCTCTTTTCCTCTGGATTTTCAGCAGCATCAGCTGCAGAGCCAGGACTGCTCTGTCTGCATCTCGTAAGTACCCTTTCCTAAGGAGCATGCACGATTTCAGCTCTGCAATAAGCCAGAAGGGAATTCCCACAACTCGGGGAGGCTGATTTTTTTGTCTTTGCTGGTGAAGCTGGTGTTTGCTTTGCTGTGTATTTTCATGTCTGTGTGTGCACCGAGGTTTAGCACTGTTCAAAATGCTCCCCATCAGGTCCCTCTTAGTGTAGATAATTTCAGTGGTAGCTGGTGTGGAAAGTTGGAAGACCTGCTCTATGATAGAGGCTTGGTTCTGCAATGGTGTCAGAGTGGGAAAGGAATCAGGCAGAAGCTGTTCAAAGTTTGGGGGTGGTTTTTGTTTGTTTGTT
Organism: Falco rusticolus; assembly: GCF_015220075.1. NCBI lineage: Eukaryota > Metazoa > Chordata > Aves > Falconiformes > Falconidae > Falco > Falco rusticolus. The sequence goes on from NC_051190.1 coordinate 86,117,688, forward strand.
TGTTCTGGTTTGGTTTGGTTTTTCCCCACCTTCCTCAGAAGGCAGACAATTTGCATTTGGAAGTACTTCCACAGTTGTCTGAGGGAAAGGAGATGTGAGCAGTTTCCATAACTAGTGTTTTATCAAGGACCAGCAAGAGAAAATGTCTCATTTGAAGAGGAAAGAAAGATGGTGAGTTGATGACAGAGAACTGAGCCAGGACAGCTGTTCTTGAGAGTGAAGTTTTGCTTCCCACAATAAAATGAGCAAAGGTATTTTAGAGGAGACCAGAAATTGCCCCCTAGGGAGGCAGAAATAAAAGAGAAATGATCAAGCATCTGCTGAAATGCTTAACTTCAGACCGGAGGAGTGCAGAGCACCTATACAGGACCCCATTCTGCTATCAGTGTAAAAATGACAGCGCACTCATTGATTTCAATGGGTGTTAGATCAAATCTTTAACATTGCACTGAGCTGTAGTTTCCAGCAAAACGTTTACAGGTAGATGTCAGTGTGAAGTATTTACTTGTTTCTCTTCAGACGATGTAAAGCGTTTGCCCTTTGCAAAGTATTTTTGAAATGCATACTAAAATGAAGCAGTGCGTTTTTATAGAATCATCAAAAATAGACGCTACTGTTGACTTCCTCTGCTGTTTATAGAGGGAAGAGATGTCCTGACATGTTCCAGATAGATGTGCTGGGGCTGTGTGTCTGTGAATGGGGGCTGATTCTACCGACCAAATGGGCGATTGTCTTAGAATGCAATGTATATACTGCATAAAGATCTATGTGGATCATTAAATTTATTTGTTTGTTTCCTTGGGGGCAGGAATAAACAATGCAATGGAGCACTGCTATGCTTTCTCAGTAGGTTTCTGTCTGTTATCATCTGATACCTATTGAAAAATAAAACAATGTCATTGTTCCAGGATTTGCTTACACTTAGACATTTATTTTGTGTCAACAGAAAACATACAGCAGTGTCTGCATTGTATCTAGGGCTCAGAGGCTATAGGATGTTCAGATATTTTTCTACCTTTGATTTAGGAGAAATATTGATCCTGAGGTTTACTGCTCAGTGCTGACCGGCTATCTAATTTTTCTTCTGAGTATTACTTCTTCATGGTAATTTCTTAGGCTCTGCATAACAGGAATATAAAGCAAACAAAAATAATAATTGGTGACTTAGGTTGTCAGAAATCTGGTTTTAGAAAACAAAGTTCCCTGTACTGCTTTTCTGTAATAGGATTTCTGAGCTTTTTTTCTGTCATTCAGTAATTAGTGGCTGTAGTTTAACTTGAAAATGACCTACAGTGGATTATCTGATTACTCAACAAACAAATCTTTAAGTTTTGAAAGAAGTTAGTTGAGGGGTTAATGGTTGTAGTAACACCAGCAACCCAGAAATTTCACGTATAAGGAATATATATATAATTTTAATGAAAATTTACTCATATATATTCCCATTTTGGCAGGGTTTTTTGGTTTGTTTTTGTTTTGTTTCAGATATTCAAAGATTTCTTTATATTAAATTACCTTCCAAGAGCTTATGCACTACACTTCTTATGTAGCGTATAGCATTTCATTTCTGACTCACTTCTGACAGTGAAATGGAGGTAGATTTGTTTACTGGAAACAGCAATATAGCTAGAAGTACACGTCAACCTTAATATTACAAAAGGAGTATTCACATTGCAGTACATGCTTAAAATTCTTGTAAAGACGCCTGGGTGCTTGGGAAGTGGTGCCACGGTAGGAACTCAAGTGCTGTGTCACAGTGTTTTGGTGCACCACTGAACTGGTTGTTCTGTTGCACGCTTTGATATACAAACTGGTCACTGTACTTATTTTCTGGGATTGTTTATCACTTCATGTGTAACTGCTTGTAAATGGCATTGGGGAATGCTTTTTCTACTTTGAGAAGAGAAAGAAAGCACTTAGGTTTTTCTCTTTTTTTTTTCCTCTTCTTTTTTTTTTTTTTTTTTTTTTTCTTTTCCTTTCTTTTTTTTCCTCATCAGTTGATTTTGAAGATCATACTGGGAATACTGCTGAAAAAAATTGTGTGAAATGCAGCTTTGATGTAAAACTGATTTCCAATCACGTTTTTATTTTCATCTGTATCGCTACTTGACGTTTTGACTTTGAAGTAATTAACAGCAGTAATTTTATTGTTTACAGTATTTCTTAGGAAGTATACAAGATTCATGGTGTACAGTGAATTACGAATCCCTATATATGAGCTTGCTACTCAATATTTTCTTAGTCTGCTTGTGCTGACATAGAAAAAGATACAGTTTTCAGAAAGAATAGAATTGGTCGTCACTTACGTGAATACATTTAATCTCAAATGTTTGTTTACTTTGCAAAGTCAGTAAAACTAGCTCTGTCATTAAAATGATGCCTCTCAGTAATACTGATTCAGAAGTGATCACGTTGAAAGTGTTGAATCTCATTCAGTTTTATCTCAAGATGAAGTGGGTGTTGAAAGCCCATCTTGTAGTACAGTAAACATACAGGGTGATACGGCATCACACACACTAATACTGAGATCTTACTGTAAATTTTATTCAGTGATGTTTTTCTTACCTTGCCAATAAATTCTTTGTATTCTTGCCATTTTTTTGAAATAAGCACAGGGGGATCAAAACTCTTAACTTCTGAAATCAAGGCTAATGAACAGCTCAACCAGGAGAGGTCATCATAAGATAAAAAGTAACATGGAAAATACAAATTTAGTGCTTTATAGTCTTTTCCATGTCTTAAAGATGAAATTATAAGAATATGACTATAGGAAGGCTAACTTTCACCTCTTTTCTTACAAAAAAACCACACAAAGCAGTGACCTTGTCTTCCTAATGGGGATGTTAAAAGGATTCATCATAGGATCATCTGCTTCTCTATGAAAGCAACTCACTTTAGATGTAATTATCTTTCACAGCTAGTTTTTATTTTTGTTTGTGTCTGTTCATGCACCATGCAAACCTGATCAGTACAGAACTATTAAAACTTACCATTCTGAGACTTTCCATGCTTTTGCAGTAGGTCCCATGCCAGTGCTGCAGTTGAAGTTTAACCCCATTTTACGGTAATTGATGCAGGAATCAAATGAAGAGCAGGTATAGTAAATCATGAAGATTTGTGTATCAGCAAAAATATGCATCTTTTAGCCTTGTCTACATGGCACCCAGGCTTTCTTTAATAGCTTGGGTAAAGCAAGAAATGTACTGAAAAAGTGTAATGTCCCTTTTGAAAGAGCAAGGCATTGTATGAGAAACTTCTTTTCAGGACTTCTGGACTAGATAGAATTAGAGAATCTATCCATCCAGTTCATGGTGCTTGAATGTTGCGTATGTGGGTATGTCACATATTCTGTTAGACTCATAGCTGGTGTTAGTTCTCTTCCAGGTAATTTTTTGGACATAATGGTATTTTGTGCAATCTGGTAAATGCCAGTTGTGTTTCTGTTATATCTGGTTAAACTTTCCTAGTTTAGGCCCTGTTGTCTGGATGTAAACTTGGAGATGCCACAGAATTTAGTTTCAAGTATACCGGAACATTTTCATGTAGATTTAAGGTTTAATTGTTTGTCTTACTCCAAGGGTGTCAAAGCACTTACAAATATACTAAACTTTTAAACTGAGGGCCTAAGTTTCCAGTAAGGCCATAGGATTTCATAACATTAAACATATGCTGGTTTTTTTCTTTCTGAACTCTGTAGCTGTAAATTAAACCAAACACATCTGCAATTATATAACAGTACCATTATTTAAGTGCTATGCACCACAATATAATACAATCAATATTCAACAGGCAAACAAGAGTTTGTTAATTGGTTATTATTTGACAACTTTGAACTGAGTTACTCAGGGTGACTTTTACAATGCATATGCTTTTCCTAGACCAATACAATAACCTTACATGTGAATGAAATAGTAACAAGTAGTCTACTGGCATTTCCATATTTGTGACAGCAGCTAGAGCCTGTGTCGGTGCTGAAGAGCCAAAATTTTAGAGTCCTTAACTTCTGTGCATGGAACATAACACAGCCTGACCGCAGGCGTCTGTCTAGGTACAGAAAGTCTGATTCAAAGTTTGATATGGTCAGTTGGCACTGAATCAATTGCAAATGCCATTGAATTAATGTTTTTTAAAAATGGTTTTTGCTGGGGTTCTTTTTGTTTTCTTCTGGGTTTAGTTCATTTATTTTTTTAAACTCTGGTGCGCTAATGTGGAATAAGACACAAAAAGTGCTTCAGTAAGTGGTCCAGTCTGCAAGAAAGTTTGAAACTGAGGTTAAAGTCTAGGAATTGAAAACTTGTCTCTGTGCACATTGGCTGTTTCTTGTGCAGAGACAAGAAATATTTTATGATTATTTCTCTTTTTTTTTTTTTACTCAGGTAATTTTAACGTATTTGAAAGATTATTTCAGTTGATGCAGTCATGACAGGAAATTCTTTATATATAATATATTAATCAGACATTAGAAACTGGAGATCTACTTTGATAACTCTTTATCACCATGGATTTGTGAGAGAATAGGTTTTGCTATAGGAGTTCTTTAGGAATTTCAGCTTGGATCTGTAAATCTTATAAAGAATCAGATCTCATGTTCAATGTGCAGTAAATATAGCAATATTTTAGACTTTCTAATATTCCTAATGGTTGGGGCAATCACAAAGTATGCCCGAACTATGGGGGTTTTCTACATTTTCTACATATGCAGAAGCTGATCTAATTTGACTCATAGGTCAAACACAAGATAACTAGTTCCATCCTGAGGTGTGCCACTGCCCATGCCTGTATTTCCCAAGTGCCAATCATGCTGGGTCTTACAAAAGTACATGGATTGGCAAATACGTTTCAATCACTTCAGATAGAAAATGTTAGAGAGCCAAAATCAGTCCCTCCTCATCAGATGAAACTCTGAGTGACTTTTTCATTTTGTTAGTCTTCAAAATTTTAAAGAATACATTTAAGATTATGGCAGTGTTTAGAAAGAGGTGTTAATTTGATGAAGGCATCGTTCCAAAATCTACATGAACACAGGGTCCTTCTTTTGACATATCAGGAAGATCTGTGGGGCAAGGAGTATGAACTGGTAGCTTGATTCTTCTCCCACCGAAGGACACAGAAGTGCCACTGGTTATAAGGACTGTGTGGTTGTGGGTTTTTTTGTCAGTGTATCCATGATTCAGTCTGTTGGTGTGGGATACTAGAAATGATTAAAAAGTTCTTCACATTTCTGCCTTTGAACTAGCACTGATTTTATCTGTATTACACTTCATTTATTCAGCTGCTTTATTGGCATTGCATAGGTAGATAATCTGAGACCACCAGCTAATTGCAGGACATGCTAAAACTAAATTTGGTAGTGTAGGAAATTGTGGTAATCGGTAATCAATACTTTTGAGCTATTTGCAGTTCCAGCTTTGAAGATATCATAGATATAACAAAAGCACTCCCAAGACTGATGTTTGACATTTACAAAGGACTCCGGTACATCTAGATTTTGATAGCTCTGCAATTTTACAAGCAGCTTTACAAAGTTGAGACCTTTCCTGCCTAAGAAATTGTCTCGGTATTCTTGCGCTGCTGTAGTATCTGCCCATTTCCTATTTGTTCCTTAAGCTTGAACAACTGGTAATTGAGAGCAGAAAAAGATATTGACGTTCACATTTACCTCTTTCTTCTGCCCAAAAATGTTTAGAGATTTTTTGGCTTTACATACTCGTATAGAGGTGTTTTTTCAGATATTTAACGTGAGTGTTCATGCTAAGCCCACTGAGGGACTGATTTATTTAGACTTACAGTTCATAATTTGATGTTAATATTTATCAACATGTAAAATATTGATCAAATATTTTATTTTCAGCTGTGTGCAGACTCCAAAAATATGTTTTAAATAAATCAATGGCTAAGATTTATTCAACATAGCTAGGAACTTTGTTGACATTTGTATTAGTAAAACCTCAGGCTGGGTTACAACTTTAAATGGGTAAATAAAATAAGCAGCTAAAAATACTTTCTAGTAGCCAGGGAGCATTTGAACTTTTCTAGCCAAAGGATTTCCCATCCCACAAACAAATGCGATATCTTAGAATGAAGATTTATTATTTGTTTCTTTAGCATATTTGAGGTCCCTTTTAAAGGGAAAGTAACATTTTAATTTAGAAATGTAATGACCTGTTTATATATCTGTCTAAATATAACGTAAACATTCTGTTTGATTTTGTAAGGCTGCTATATCATTTAATATTTTGTAGCCTTTGCTCAGGGAAATCAGCCATGCACACACTCCATTTCTCTCTACTTTCTCTGTTTCTATGATGTAGAAATTAACTGACTATAAGCATTTTTTGCACCAAGTCTAGAAGTGTGCCACTGTCCATTTTTTTATCACCTAAATGGTGATAAAGCCTTGGCTGTGTCTGTGATCGATTGCTCAGTCATCTTATATACTTACACCAATATTCATTGTAAGGCCAATGAAAACCTGGGATGCAGAGGGAAGGAATACAGAAGATGATCAACAGATATGCTGATGAGACTGAAAGGGTCTGTTTTCACAAGGGGCAGCAGAGAAGCTGATGGAAAGTTTGCCAGGGGAAAAAAAGGAAGAATTAGTGACAACGAATGGAAGCTTAGAAGTATATGGGCCTAATGCAACGGGATGCAGCACAGCAGGCAAGGGAATTGCAATATATTTTAGGTTTTCATGTGTTACCTACTGGGTTTAAATGTCACTGATAAAAAGTTCTTGAAACACAGTTTGAAATGCAGTTAAACTGGGATGTGATTTTACTCCCAGTTATATTTATGGGAAAAATTGCAAGGCTGTGGTTGGGGAAAAGCCTTATGTATTAAGACCAAACCAACAAACAAAAACCCAAAAATCTTTAATTTACAGCCTGTTGACCAGTTTTCAAACAGATCTCTAGATTCTGCCCAGATTGTCAGCGAGACATAGAAGGGTCTTATACATCTTTCATTTTCCCTGAATATAGATGAATGTTCAAGTATCTTTAAAAGGATGAGGATAAATGGAAGAAAAGGAAAATAAATTCATTTTAAAACAAAATTAAAAATGAAGACTAATGGCCTCCCACCATTGTTCTGGACCATGAAAAAAGAAGAGGTGTGGGGGCTGAAGAGAGGTTCTCTCCCATACAGTGACAGTAACGTGTTCCCTTCCTGGTGAGCAGTGGAGTCAGAGGGAATAGCTTGCCCTGTCCTCAGCTTTATCATCACATTAGAGGATGAGTGAGCTTCTGTGAGAGAGGGAGTCGGAAGCATATCCTGCCCAGGGCAGGCTCTGCTGGCTACATGATCCCAAGCTTCAGCAAGCTGTACTCTCTAATGTGCTTTCCTTCAGTTTTACATCCAAAAAAATGATGCTGCTGGGCATACTGTCAGTTATATGATGAATGTCCTACCTGCTTCTTTCCTGGTACAGCCAAGCTGTTTGAAGTGATAGCAGAATTCCCTATAGATTAGAGATGGTATCCATTAGAGTTCCAGCCTTCTTCCAAAAACACATGCTGCCAGGCCACACACCCATTTGCTTCTGCTCTTAATTATTTGCCATTTTTCACATACCTCCTTTCTCATTTTATTAATAGTCTTACTCCCTGCTCTCTGCCCTCTCCCCACCCTTTCCTCCAGCAATAAACTGACTCCACTGACTTGTCTTGGATTTTCATTGATTCATCACCATATCAAGTAACTTGCTGAGCCTGGAACTAAGGGAGATTGTCTTCACTGATTCCTGATTAATTCATCTGTATGTGTAAGCTAAGTACACAGGTAATAACTCAATTGAAATTCCTTCACTGCTTAATTGCTGTGCCATAGTCCTGGCATGTTAAGTCAGATAATCAGATATTATGAATGAAGTTAGGATTATTTTTTTCCAAAAACAATTATTAGAATGTCATCATAAGGAATGCGTTTACTAACTCTCTTTATAATTATGCATAAAATGGACTTTCAGCCTTTAGGTCAGTACAGTGCATATGTATTATACATATGGAAAAAATTACATCAAAGAAATGATGTAAGTCATGCTCCCAAACCTACATATTCCTATCTTATAAGGCCAAGAAGGTTCACTGAACCCAGCTGTGGTGATATGACTGGTTGTGTTATGATCTTCATCTGCTTCAGACATCACAGAATCACAGATTCAGTGAACCACAGAATGGTTTGGGTTGGAAGGGACATTTAAAGATCATCTAGTGCAACTCACCCTGCCAATGGTAGGGACATCTTCCACCCAGTCAGGTTCTCAAAGCTCTGCCCAAAGTGACCTTGAACGTTCCAGGGATGAGGCATCTCCAACTTCTCTGGGCAATCTGTGCCAGAATTTCTGTCTTCTGTCTAATTTAAATCTACCCTGTTTTAGTTTAAAACTGTTACCCCTGTCCTATCACAACACACCCTGGTAGAAAGTCTTTCTCCATCTCTCTTGTAAGCTCCCTCTAAGTATGGAAAGGCCACAATAAGGTGTCCCTAGAGCCTTCTCCAGGATAAATAACCTCAACTCTCTCAGCCTTTCTTTATAAAAGGGAGAAGCCCTCTGACCGTTTTTGTGACCCTCCTCTGGACCTGCTCTTACAGGTCCATGTCTGTCTTGTGCTGGGAGCCCCAGGTGGGGTCTCAGGAGAGCAGAGTAGATGGGTAGAATCACCTCCCTGGACCTGCTGGATCCTCAGATGGTCTTGAACCTGATCTTCTTCTACAATAGGTGGGACATCATTCCCCCGGTCTCTGCCTTGAGATTCAGGGGCCTGAGAGAGATGGGAAATGCACTTGCCAGTGAAAACTTGAAGGAAAATAGTTGTTGAGTACCTCAGACTTCTCCATATCCGTTGTCACCAGATGCCCTGTCGTATTTTTCAGGGGGCCACAGTATCTTTTATCTTCCTTTTCTGACTAACATACCTGCTAAGCTTTTAACACATTTCCTCCCAGCACTGGATGTCTCAGTCAGGAACTATGTTCTTTAGTCTAAGCTTATGACTTTACACATGGCCACATTAAAATGCCTAATGTTTCCTTTTACTAGCTGACCTAGATGTCCCAAGCTTGTGACAGGAGCAAACTTCAAGTCATCTTCAGCTTCAAAAAGTATGAATTTTTCTGCAGTTCAAATAATAAAGGTGTTAAATACCGAAGGGTTAAAAAACAGATTTCTACCAGTTCTCACTAGAAACCAGTCATCTCCTTTGTTATGGTTACATTTTGAGATACTTAGTGTGTCACATTTATAATAATTTTGTATCTTTGTTAAAATAGTGTATTTTATCTTTGTTAAAATTTTGTATCTTTGTTAAAATAGTTAAAATAGTGTTAAAAAAGTCAAATGCCTTTAGAATTTGAAATGCATACTAGTACAGTGTGTGCAGAAACAGATATAAATGCATATATATGCCAATTTGATGTTATTTAAATCTGTCATCTCAGAAAAAAAAAAAGGCCTTACAAAAAAAACCCAAAACACATCAGGATACTTTGACAAGATCGATTTTTCATAAACCCATCTTGATTCGCACTAACTACATTTACCTCCTTTAAATTTTTATTAATTGTGTTCTATTATTTTGTCTAGCAGCAATGTTAGTTGGAGCGGCTTGTGATGGCGCGGGTCATCTTCAGTGTTCGCACACCATGCTTACCTTCATGGTGCCTTTTGGTGTTCCCTTGGTGTTCCCTTGGTGTTCCAAGGGTTACTGCAAATCAGCAATAACAGCGCTCAGAGACCTTCCCAGACATAGGTTGCTCTGTTGGTTTGAAGCTGTCTAGCCTTGTTAGCTTCTCTTTAACATCTTCCTCTGTTTTTTATTAGAATGTAAATTGTTTTGTTGCCACTCTGGGATCTGACTATGCAGTCTCGTTTGTTTTCCTAACACTGTATGGTTTTGTCTTTTCTACAAGATGGGCAATTTCACCACTTGTACATAGCAGTCTTTTGATATGGATCCTTCTGCTCCTCATCTCCTCTCTTATCTCTTGTTTAAAAAAAGCAAACACACCTGCTTTTGGCCTTCTTTTACTTTTTTATTTTCCTTATGTCTTCTGTGCGTAGCCAAATTAAGCCTTGTTTTCTTTTGCTTATAATTTTCCTGTATTTTAAAGATTCTGATTTACTGAATCACAAAACGGTTGATGTTGTAACGGACTGCTGGAGGTCATCTTGCTTTGCTCAAGCAAGGTCACCTAGAGCAGGACCATGTCCAGAGGGCTCCAGATAGTCAACAACCTCCCTGGTCCTCTCTCCACTTCAAGCAGATAACTCCACATCCTCCCTGGACACCCTCTGCCAGTGCTTGGGCAGCCTCACAGCGAAAATGTTTTCCCTGATGTTCAGATGGAACCTTGTGTTTCAGTGTGTGCCTGTTGGCTGACAGGTTCCTGTCAGCCCATTTCTCCAGCCTGTTGAGGTCCCTCTGGATGACAGTATGACCCTCTGGTGCATCAGCGACTCCTCACAGTTCTGTGTCCTCAGCAAACTTGCCAGGGGTGCACAGCACCCAAATGATTAACAAAGATGCTGAACAAGGCGGTACTCGGTACTGACTCCAAGGGTAAACTGTTCCAACTAGACTTTATGCCCCTCTCTGGGCCTGGCCATTCAGCTGGTTTCTAATCCACTGTCTGCTCAGGCAGCCTGTGCTTCATCAAATTTTCTATGGGGACCTTATCGGAGACAGTGTGAAAATCCTTACTGAAGTCCAGGGAGACAATTACCAACTGCTCTTCTCTCATCTACTAGGCTAGTCATTTCATCATAGGATTTTATCGAGCTGGTCAAGCATGACTTCCCCTAGGTGAAGCCATGCTGACTGCTTCTGATGATTTTCTTTTACTTAATGTGCTTGGAAATGGTTTCCAGGATGAGCTGCTCCATCACCTTCCCAGGGACTGAGGTGAGGCTGACAGGTCTGTAGTTCCCTGGGTTCTCCTTCTTGCCCTTCTTGAAGATAGGAGTGACATCTGCTTTCCTCCAGTCCTCATGCAGCTCTCTAAATTGCCATATATGTTGTCAAGCATTTACTAAAGGATTTTTAAACAATTTCCATTTAGATTTTTTTCTGTTAGCACTCATAAGTTGTGAAGAGGTCTAGCTACTGCTGCTACTAAATATACTTAATAATGGATTTTTACCTTTATCAAGGAGCAACCAAAACATGTCATTAACACTAGAAACACAAGTAATACAGCTTTATCATTATTAGAAGTTTTAATTCTGACCTATAAATTAAAATCTTATATGCATATAATTACCTGTCAGGATCGCTGAACCCAGCTACAGTGATATGATAGGTTGTGTTGTACCTTCATCTGCTTCACACATCATACAGTCATAGAATCAGTGAACCACAGAATGATTTGGGTTGGAAGGGACATTTAAAGATCATCTAGTCCAACCACACGGCCATAAGCATGGACATCTTCCACTCGATCATGTTGCTCAGAGCCCCATCCAACCTGACCTTGGATGTTTCCAGCTTTAGGGTATCCACAGCTTCTCTGGGTGACCTATTCCAGTGTCTCCCCACTCTCCTTGGAAAATATTTCTTCCTTGTATGCAATCTATATCTACCCTGTAGGAAGGCTAGACAGCAGCAATAAAAATGGCCTTAAAGAGATTGAAAGAAGATGATTGTTGGTCTCAGGCATAAAGAAGCAATATAATCTTTTCTGACTCAATTCTGGCCTGGTCCCTGCTATTACTTAAAGCCACAAGAGAAGATTCATCTGGATTTTTGGTCTGGTAGGCATATCTCACTGATTACTGATTTGTGCATTTAATGACTTACTGTATCAAGACAAGTCCCACAGAAATGGTCTTCCCAGTCTTCACTCACCTCTTTCTCTGTATTGATAAGGAATGTTTTGTTCAGAATTCTTGTTGTCATAAAGAATATTTATATTCTGAATTAAAAAAAAAAAAAAATCACTCCTCTTTAGTTGCTGAAGATTTACCTTTCATGAAATAGCAGCAAAAGCATTATGTCCATTGTGAAGCATGTTCAGAGATGGGAGTTGATTTTATTTTTTTCCTCACTGGGAAAGGAAATTGCTTTTGGTTTTATAACAAATCTGAAATGAGGTAGCTCAAATGTGTAGTTTCATCATGTTATGATGCCATGTGTGTATATCTTGAGGTGTGGGGTTGGGTTTTGTTTGTTTGTTTGTTTGTTTGTTGTGGTTTTTTTTGTAAAGGGCAAAAAACCCTTCCTTTCCTCAAAAAATGTACTATAATATCAAGGAATCTTCCTGATGGAAACCCAGAATGGACTGACCATATTAATGTTGACCATTTACATATGCTTTATTGACCTGACAGAGGAGAAATTATTTTGCAGAAAGAAAATTAATTTGGTACTTATGTTTTCCTCTGGAACATAAGCAGTTGATAGTAAGAGCCCCCCTTTTTTTTTATCTTGGATTTTTTTTTTGGTTTGTTTGTTTGTTTTTTAACTGACCATATTTCACTGATCATATTTGACTCTCAGAAAAGTCTTTGCTTGTCCTGAAAAATATTGTGAGAAGTCGTGAAAGGCTGAATCATTGTGCTTGAAAGTGCCTAGAGAGGGAGCCCTTCTGCTAGATTCCTGAAGAGTTTGGATCTTGCATACTAACTTAGAAATAGAGCAGCCAGTTCACTACATTATGTCTTGTAAGTAGCCCTGTCTAGTGAACCAAGTTCTAACTCAACTTTTGGTGATGACAGACTTTGACTATAAACAGCTTACCAGAGTACTTCACTTGAGAACATGTATCTGATTTATACAGTTGTTGAGTCCTGCAAAATATAGCTGAAGGCAGTGGGGACCAGGCAAGCCAATGCTGATGTTCTGAGCTAGGGGTACTCAGAATTACAGGCGTATCACAAACCCAGACATAGGAAAAAAACAGTCTACTGAGTTCTGTCCACAAAGTTGTGGCATAAAAATTCCCTTTAATTCTTCTCAGCAAGTCTAGAAAAGAAAGACAGAACCAAACTAGGAAGACCTAGAGATGCCAGTAAGCACTGAAATTTCAAACATGCCTCAGATTCAAAATTCAGTGGAGTGAGGTCAGTTTTTCTAGGCCAGACATGTCCCTCCACATATTCCTCAAAACACTGCATCAGAATCTGTTTGGCCTTTTTTTTTCTGATGTAGGTACATATGCAGTGTCCCTTGGAATTGCCTGAGATCCTCTATATCATAGTATACTGTGAAGTGTTGATGTAGGAATGCATCCCCCAAAATGTTGTCAGATGGCATGGATGAAAGTAGCTGCTACTGAAAAAGTGCACAAGTAACTGAGTAAAAGGGTATAGATGTAAACTCAAAGAAAATGAGACTGAACTGTCAACTGAACTATAAATAAAAACATGTCATAATTATGAGAAATCGCAACAATTGTTCCAAGTCTGCTTGTAGGAGTGAAAAGACCCTTAGCGTCAAATGTCTCATTTCTGCAGAGCCACAAAGATAAGGACAGTGCTGAGAATTTCTCAGAGAATTTTCAGTGGTATTTCAGTGGCATGATTGGTATTTTATCCCCATTCATAGAGTTAAGACAGTACTCTGCTTCCCAAGAAGAAAAATATTGTTTACAAATATAGCCTGTTATTTATTTAGAAATCTTTACTTATAAATCAGTATGCCATGCTTTGCTTTAATAACTGATCACAGAAAGTAACGAACATACAGTTATAAGGGATCTCATAGTAATTCAGACTATAAAGATGTAAATGCTTCTAATAACACACAAACCATTTATATCAAAGGAAAATTGTTCTGGTGTCTGTTTTAATGAGGAGTGTAGTTACTTTTCAGCACTGGTGTTTAATGCTTACAAAGTTTTGTTTTCTTTCTTTCTTTCCATCTTCCTTCTGCCTCAAGCAGATATTTCAATTAATTGAAATGAAAATACTTACATCATATTCCAGGAGATTCTTATCCTTTGATTCTGGCAAAGGAACAAAAGGGGAAAACCAGACATCTTCCTATATATATTCTAGTGGGCAAATCCTTAATAATGTCTGATGTCTGAGATGGTCCCATAAAGAGTTGAAAAGATGTGAATACATTCTGCCTGATGTTTTATGGTAGAAAGGGATGTGGAGACCTTAAGAGCAAGGAGCAGAACTTCCTTCTATATGATGTTCTTGATATTTTTCAGGGGAAAAATTAATGGGCTAGCAGACATGTTTGCAGCACACATGTAATTTGCAGCTGGGGTGTGTAGAAGTCTAGTATGGACGGGAGCTCGCCTAAAATTGTCCAGAGGCTGTGCATAGAGACAGAGAACCTGGAGCTGTGTTGGTTCCATGCAGGTTTTATTGCACATGATGTGTTTTGACCACTTTTGTAGATATAAATGGACTAAATATTCCAACATTTGTAAGAATGAGCCTCAAATGTAAATCTGGCCATGTGTTATATATGCCTTTAATAAGAAGAGAAAGAGTGCTGTGCATAGAACAATGTTTATAACACAACTGATGGCAGCAAAAATTTTCTGTGATAGGTCTCTAATTTCTTTTCAGTAACGGTAATATTTTTATAAAACATATTAAAATTATCCAGCCACATTGTATACAGTGAAATACCCTTTTGACTGTTAAGGAGCATTTGTGAAATCTGACTTTTGTGGAAAGGCACCTCAAAGACTTTCAAAGAAGGAACCTGGTTCAGCCACAGATTCACTCTTCAAATACAAGTATTTTATTGTTCAAGACTTGTTTAAATTGAATTCAATACACATAATCAATCAGGCTGTGAAATGGACTTCATACCTGAAGCCTGAGTTTCTGGGAATAACTCCTCAGCTAGTGTAATTTCTCTGTCTTGAGTAATTTAATGCTTGAAATAATAAGGGACCTCTCTGTCATAAGCTGAGCAAAGATGGGGAGAAAAGATCACATGAAAATGACAGACATTGACTTTTGGGAAAATAATAATAAATAAACAGAGGCCAATAACCTTATTCAAGGTTGAATTGTTAAATGTTTTTTTACTGATTATTTTAGGGAACTAGCTGTGGAGCTAGAATGATAGAGTGTGCTTTGTTGTCTGACCACAGGAACAGGGAGAGTAGGAATTTGGATATTTAAGAGTTTATTGACTTCTGTGTAGTTCTCCTAAAAAATCAACCACCAAGTTTATTTCTAGATAGGATGAACCCTTCAGAAGTTAGTTCTAAGGATTTTTAGTTCCAAAGTTTACATTCTGTTCAATTCAGAGACACAGACACTAATTTGTCTAATTGGTACTGAGTAATGAATTTTAGAATACACAAACTCCATCTGTCTTAATTACCTGGTTAGAGCTTTAAAAATGGCAGCCAATTAAGCCAGGAAATGCATGTGATTTGAGTGGCACTTAGAAGGTAGAGCTGTCAGTTAATTTTTAGTTTTCTTTGACTGTTAAGTGTGGCTTTTTGGCTGACATCAGGTGATTTTAAAAAATTGTGGATCTTACAGAACTAGAGTAGTATCCAATGAAACTGATTGACTAGAAATTGAATCTATAAAGAATGATTTAGATTATGATAATCTTGTATAAGAATGTCACAAGTTCTTTAAAAGCCAGCTATCATGTGTGTTTAGATAATTTGAACTGCTAGTCAGTGTCTTTCTTCAAACAAACTATAAATTATTTGCCCTGTGGTGTTCACTGCAGCATCTGCACTTCCAGTCCATAAAATCAGCAGAGTAACATGCACCTAACATTATTTTTAATAGTTATTAATATATGTTCTGTTAAAGACATTTCAGTCATTGATCTGGAAGTCGGAACTGCTCATGCTTTGCAATGGATTGTTTGTCTATGTCTTTGTAATTTAAATTAATGTTTTACTTGACAGAATCATAACAGATGATCTGATGATACACAATAACGTATTGTTATTATATATACGTATATAAAATATAAAATTATATAAAAATAATATATATATATAAATAAAAATATAATATTAAAAAGTCCACACACTATATCCAGAAGACCATCTTTCTTGAAGTGTTGGAACTTGTAACAGTGTTCAAGGGATGGTTTAACCACACTTCGGTCACACTGAAAAGTCAGCATTTTTTAATATCTGGTGTGATTTGTATATGATTCCAAAATATATTTTCACTGTTTGTTAATACCATAGATTATACTGTCACATCAAAAAAATATTGCACATCCGTATGTCAAATATTACTTCCAGTACTTTCTAAGTCTTACATTTCATACACTAAACAACTAAATTGCTATGCACATCTTTGATAGGTATAATTTCTGAAAAACCCTTATGATACCAAAATTTTGCCAGTTTTAACAAAACATTGGATCTCTTGGGAAGTGGGTGTATTAGCACAATATGGCCCATACTCTCCCACAGCTTCACTGCTGTGCAGTGGTGAGGGCGCAGCTCTAGGGTGGTCTACCTGGAGTAATGTTCTGCAAGTAAATAAAATGTCCACTCAAAATGTCCACTGGGCAGTAAATGTCCATGTTCACTTATAGAAAAGTAATCTAGAAGTCAGTTAAATAAAAGACTAAAATAAGATAGGGCCAATTTTACTTTGAAGGGAACACAGTGCCTTCTCAGGGGGCCAGGATCACCATACGAGTAACTCAGATTGTTGCTGAGTTAGTGACTGCTCGTAGGATCAGGAAGGACTTAAGAGATACACCCAATTGATTGCTGACATTCAGAAGCACATAGGATATACGTGAACCTTCCACTCCTCAATCACAGATCCAGGTCTACTGGGTGACTTTACTCATTTTGCTGTTAATTCAGTTTCCAGGAGCAAGGGAATGAATGGTTCGTGAGAACTGCAGCTGGAATCATCAGGCATAATATTCTTCAGTCCAGCCACAAGAGGCTGCCCGTTTCTCCTTGAGGCTCCTGGCTTTGCCCCAGCCACCCTAGCCGCAGTGGGCAGCTCACCTGGGTTACACGTGCAAGGACTCCTGCGCAAGTGCAAGGCTTGGTGCCCTAAACACTTTGTTGCAAAGAAATGGAAATTTTTAAGCTGATTGGTAAGAGCTTTAGGGAAGGCATAGAACCTTTTTCCAGACTTGATATAAAATGGTGTGAAATGTTTCAGTGAAAGTTTTGGCAGTGAGTTGGCCAGCTGACACAGGTTGAGTAAGAAATTGCGAATATGCCAAGGGAATTTTTAGTTTCCTTTCATAAAGCTCAGGGCCGATATCAAAACTAATCAGACCCCTTAGCATGTGCTCATTTGATCCGGGACTGGATCTGCATTGGCTGATGCTAAGTAGGGGATTGTTAACTGCAAGGGAGCTGAACCAAGGATTTGGGAAAGGAGACCAGCTAACCTCAGCCACCTTCTTTTGGCAAGCATCCATTGTACAGGTCCTTTCCAGAGGCTGTCCTAACAAACCAGAATTAAATAAACCAGAATTAGAAGTAAACTTAGATGCCTAACCTACAGATGTCTTCTCTCTTAGGGTCTTACTTTCTTGTACAGTAAATAACTGTGCCTGATGCCATCTTTTTAACATGTAAGGGGGTTATACTGTCCTGTTCTAAACCTGGACTGAAAGTTTGCTGGGAGGGCTGGGGGTTTATACCATGACTGTCTGCGTTCCTGCTGTAGGAAGTGCTGAAGGTGTAACCCAATTAAACCCCATGTTTTGTATCTTGGTTTTTTTCACTGCATTGTGTGGGCTATTAAGTCCTCAAACCATTTTTGAAAAACAGTGTGTCATAGGCTGTTTTTTCTTAAACTCTGTGTAGAACGTTCTCTTAGTGACTTTCTAGCAATTTATAGAACAAACAACATTTCTCCCCAGGCAGTTAGTAGTTAATTTTCATCTGGATACTTATTTTTTACAACAAACATGTGAAAGCCAGCTTCTCTTTCAAATAATAAGAGAGACATTATGCTTCAGATCAGGTTTTGTACAAGAAATAAGTCAGAAAATGAATCAAACCACTATTTTGCATTCGACAGATCATTTAGTAAACAAGCATAGAAAATTAGAACCCTATTGATATGATAATACCTAACTACAACTGTACTATTTTCTGGATCACAAAATTTTAATTAAAAATAGTAGAATACTGAGCCAACCTCACTCTTACTTCCCACTCCTCTTAATTGCTGAACATCATGGATTTTTGTTCATTGTCAAATTTCTACTAAATTAGACCTGATCATTACAGCCCCAAAGCACATGAAATTAAGCCTCTGTTGATAAAGTAGTGCAGAAATAAAAATTTTCCTTTCCAGTACACCAGCTTGCAATACCACATTATCAGATAAGCTTTAAAAATAATTTCATTTAAAATTCATCTGTAATCAAACTATGAAGTTGATCTTTCTAGTCGATCTGATCATTGATTTTTTTCATTAGTTTTTCCATCCCCACCCCCTTCTTATATAAAGTGGCTCTTCAGATAAACAGTGAGTCAAAAATCAAATAAAATGTTCTCAGCCCCTTTCAAAAAGTTTTCAGAGAAAAGAAAAAGCATATCCTGAACTGCACTTTGGCACCATGTAATTTTTTTCTTCGTAGGCAAAGGGATCCTAACACTGTATGGGCAGGCACAGGTTCATTTTCCACTGTTGTAATATTTCCCTTTTATCTTCAGCACACTGACATCAATGTCCAACTTTATGATGACGATGATCTGGGATCTTTTTCTTCTTCTTAAATTATAACAAACATTTATTTATTCCTTACACATAGCATAGCATCAAAACGGACAATCGTCATAGATTTACTGTTGATGGACAGCGTGATTTATGAGCTGTTCACAGTCTCATCCAGCTGTTTTGCATTGGAGCAAGTTTGGATCCATGGTGAACGAGTGTTGAGTGTTACAGTAATCGCTTGTTTGACCTCAGAGCGCCCACTGTTTAATGTAGCTAACACAATGTATGTTTTGATGCTGTTTTAAGAAGTAAATGTACTCTTCTGCAGCATGTCTGTATGTACGGGGTCTGGCTGGGGTGGAGTTGGTTTTCCTCACAGCAGCTCCAATGATGCTGTGTGTTGGGTTTGTGACTAAGGCAGTGTCGGTAATGCACCAGTGGACTGGTTACCATTGCACAGCACTTGCGTGGGGCCAAGGCTTTTTCTTTGCCCCACTCTGTGCCCCCGACCCCGGTGAGCAGGCAGAGGTTGGACAAGAGACTGGGAAGAGACACAGCGAGGAGGGAGTGGGAACATTCATGGTCACGGTGTTTGTCTTCCCAAGTTACTGTTACACATGCTGAGCGCACAGCTTTTCCTCACCTGTTAAACTGTTGTCATCTTGCTCCTTGTGTGTTCCTATCTTCCTTCTGCTTTATTCCTGTCCCGCGGGAAAGTGGAATCAGTGAGCAGCTGTGTGGGTGCTTGGCTGCTGCCCAGGCTCAGCCCTTAACGCTGGTGTTTTGTTAGGTTGCCATCTCAGAAAAACAATCCTTGATATATCCCCTACTTGATTCTGATGTTTAAAAAAAGTGTATGTTCCATCGTGCATTAAGATTAGGTGGTTATACTAAATAAATGATTTAATGAAAGAGACAGCAGGCTCCTTTAGATATTTTAGAACACAGACATTTAGTTTCAGCTCCTTGCAATGTCTCTTTGTTCTCTTTGGCTTAAATAATTCTGCAGTGCAGGGAAATATTTTTTATCATATTATGAATATCTTATCAGAAAGAAATAATAGTTTATTTAAGACTATATACCAAACAACACTGCTTTGGAGGAACTGGGTTTTTTTCCCCACATGGAATGCTAACTGCCATTGAGACAACACAGTTTTTTATAGATTAAATATGTTGCACCTGGTTTGAAGAACGGTGACTCATTATACTGATGAAATTCAGGACCTAATCTTTTAAAATGGACCAAAAAATCAGCCAGTTTGTGTATGCAATTAGGAAAACAGTCCTAATGCTGACACTTGTCATCCACAGGGAGACTTTATGTGCCCCTCAGAGGCTGGTTCTGTCCCTTTGTCATAGGGACTGTATTTCAGAGTCAAGTGGCTTGGTGGGGTGCCTGAGGCTAGACTGGGTAAGAGTATCTTTCATGGAAAATCTAGGTCTGCTTAAATGAAGGAGAAAAGCAATAATAAAGACAAGGCAAAAGGAGCATCCACTTGTCTCCAGTTGGACTGGAAAGGAGACAGGTATGCTTAAGGCTTGTTCACTGGCATTGCTATGCCAGCAAATGGGAAGGCAGGTTCCCATGGTGCAGAGCAGGACCTACTCAGGTGGCAAACACATGGACCTGGAGGAAAGAGTGAAGTGAGGAGTGAGTGTATGTGTTCGCCAGGAGAATCGAGACATCAGCCTATTAGATTTCAAGGAAGCTGAATCCATCATGTCTAAGTATGATTCAAACTTCTGAGGTAGTCTTCTAACTTTTCATGGTTAATCTTTGATCTAGATATCTGTAAGACACCTTTTTTGTTTTCCTCCCATCTTTAATTTCCACTAGAGCCAGGATGTAGCAACGGAAGAACAGGGGAAAGAATGAAGTGAAGGAGAGCAAAAAATAATTACTACATTGCTTGCTTTTTGAAAGTGCTTGTGATTACAGCTGCTAATTAAGTACAGCAGAAGGCCTGTACTTAAGAAAACATGTATTTTTGCACTTAGAATCAAGACCATTGCATCAACTGACACCGAAAACATACTGCATGCATTAAAACACGAACGAACAGACAATATACTGTGGAATATGTATTTTGGTGAAACCAAACATATATTTTTTTTCATATTCCATGCACATGACATGATTAAAGCAGTTTCCAGCATATTTTTTTGCATGGAACTTGACCTACTTTTCACACTTCTATGGTTTAACAGAAAGTATTGCTTGTATTATATTCCTTCTTTATAAAAATCTATGAAATCAATCTTTAAGAAAACTCCACTAAACTGTAACTAGCATGTGTGCAGTTTAAGATATAATAATAATGTATAGCTGAATAATAGCATTCCATGATTAGGAATCTAGTAATAGTGTGTAGGCATTGTGTTCAAAGCAATAATCATTACTCAAGCAAGCAGTACCTGCAAAGTCATCCATATTTGTGTAAATAAGAAATTACCTACATTTCTAAGGAATGAAGGATCAAGTCCATGCATTACTTAATCATAGTACCTTCTTATACTACTTAAGGCTTTTTATGTGCGTGCTGCAAAGGAATAAATGGAGATTAAGGAGGTACTTGATTTGCAAAAGGCATATGAGGCAGTAAATCAAGTCGATTGGTTCCTACTGTCCTTTTAGTACCAGATTGCTAGACAATACCACTTTTGCCCCAAACCCTCTTTTCTTACTGTCATGTAGCTTTTCTTCTGCTTTCTAAAGTGTCTGAAGAAGGTCCTGAAGTGTTTTTTGTGGGAGAGCAACCACTTAAAATACTTAACCTTAAGGTGGAAAACTAAGAGAGTGATTTTAATGAATGGTTTAAAATTGAACTATTAAGTTTGTAATTGTGGTTTCTCTTTCAGACTGTAGGAAGAGTGTATGTATCCATAGAATTTCCTTCTTTTTTTCCAGTGATATATAAGTATATACTATTATAAAAATACTTTCTTTCTGTACAAACCTTGCTTTGCTCCCTATCAATATTATTATTTGCCATTACCTCCCTTTGCCTGACAGCAAAGTCCTGTGACACCTGAAATTGAATAGTAAATGCTGACACACATTATTCCAAATAAATATATGGCAAATGGACAAAGTTTGTGATATGTTCAGCACACACTGGGGTAAGACAATGCTAGCCCTCAAGATCCTTTCTCTTAGATAACATTGCACAGATAAAGGACTAGTAGTATTCTCAACAGCATTATAAGCACACCCCAGGTCTGTTTCATCCTTTTTTAGGTGTTGAAGTGTTATCAGTCTTTTTTTTTTTTTTTTTTTTTTTTATTTTTTAATGCTGGGCAAATGAATTAATTTCTTTATGTTATGGCTGAAAATTATTTAGATGTTTCAATGTACTGTAATGGTGTAAGAGTGAAGTAATTTTCTTGCTGAACACACTGATGAGAAAAAAGAAGGGTGCTATGCAATCAAGAGAGGACAATAGATTAGGGACGGGACAGATTACAATTTCATGTTTAGATGCTGTCGAGATCTTATTACACTCAGGTTTAACATCTCCCCTTTCTCAAATGACCTCAACAGACAAAACTGGTTTTGTTCAATTCAAGGGTTATCAGTGATAAAGAAGTTTATCAGTCCTTAAGAGGAGTAGTGTTTCCTGTGGATGACACTGTTATGGAGAAAATATAATCAAACAGATAATAAACTGTAAGGCATAGCACAAAAATCTATATGTTTTTTATGTTTTGTTGATTTTCAGTGTGACTTGTGCTGCTCATTGTCTAAGGTAATAGAGAAACAATGGTGGTATTAAGTTTATAAATCCAGTGGAAATGGGATGTTGACACCTATCACCTACAGGTTTCTTTGAAAGTCTTCAAAAACTGGCACTTTTGGAAATAACCACCTAAAGTTGAAGCTTCAAAGCATTTTGAAAATTAGCTTCAGTGAACTGGGTTTGAAAACCTTGCTGTGTTCTTTTTGTCTTTAAACATGAAACATTAGATTGGAAGAAAACTCATCCTCTCTTTGCTCATGATTTTTTGGTTTCACTTTATGTATCTATATATTTTATTATATTCTGCTTAGTATTATTACATAAATATGCATTAAATAGCTTTTATTAGGGAGGTTCCCAAAAGTGAAATAATATGTAGTGCTTTTCTTTGTGTAATAACATCATCTCTTGGGCCATAGTCAAACTTCTTGTCCACTGCTGTTTACTGCCCTGCCTGAATGTATGCAAGTGAGAGTGTATCCTGGATGTCTCAAGACCCATAGCCATCTTTTAATTTACTCATGTGCCATGTTTACTACAAAAATATCTGGGGAAAAATCATATTAAGGTGTGGTCTAAAGTATGCAGTGGTTCTGGCACCGAAACATTGGTAAGTTAAAAACCTTGAAAGCCAGTGAAGCTGCAGTACAGCTGCCTCTACCTTTCTCTTCCTGCCACAGCCTGTCAAAAGCGTGCGGTGGCTAAATTAAATAGTTTTGTTTAAGAACAAGAAATGAAGTGATCTGCAGCAGCTTGAATCTGTTTGTGCAAACATAATTGTTTACTGAAATTCTTTACAGTACATTCCCAAGGGCTATGGAAATTGGTCCAAGAACAGGCTCTGCTCTGCTGCTGCCCTGCTCTGCTGTCAATATCAGCTCTTCTCAGACGGAGGAAGGAGGTCTCCATCTTCCTCTGTCTGAAAACAATTCATAGCTTTCAGGAGAGAAAAGCATTTTTCTCTGCAGAAATGTTAATGTGGGGAATACAGTAATATAATTCAGAGAAAAATAGAACTGTTGTAGCCTTTATAAATTGAAGTGTTTGGCCACTGAGCCTGAGAATTGGATGAAAATGTAGCACCAAACCTTATTGTTTATTCCTCAGTCAGCTTAATCTCTCTTAGATTTTGATTCAGATGCTTTGAACATGTGTCTCCATCCCAAAACCCTTCAGTGCTAAGAAGCTTCATCATTATCTGCCCTTTTCCATGATCCTTATGATTCTTCATCAGTTTGAACCTGCCATGTTAGGATGTAGGGTAACAAAAATTTTGAAAACATTGACACAGCATGTGTTACATTAGGATGCAAATTATCTATCATTTTTCATGAAGCTGACCCATGAAAGTATTTAATTTTCCCAGTTGATGGGAATGATGTCTTTTGATGTTGATCTTGATCTTAAATGTAATTTAAGAAGAGAAGAAATTGTTTTAGAGACTATTTAAGTTTGTGTCATAAAAACCCCCAACAAACTAGTCTGTATTTAGCAATTGTTTTGAGTGTTCTGTTTGTAGGTTTGTGGGGGATAATTTTTATAAATATCTGTGTTTCCATGTGATTTTTTATTTCTAACTTGCTTCATAGAAAGAGGTGAATACACATTGGAGGAGATATGTTTCACATTCTTATGAGCGATGCCCACCATGTACATCACCTAACAGCAAGGGCATGGAAGTCTGACTTGATTCACACATTTTTTAGGCATCCACTACTGTTCTTTCTAACGATCATCACTGCTGCAATCACAGTCTAATTACTTATTTTCAGTTATGATCTTTCCTGTCTTTAAAATTGTTGTGTACTTATAGAGAGTAAACTGACTGACTGGTGGTTTTTATGGAGCACTTCTCTTAAAAACCCTGTTTCATATGTCTCTGCATGTGAAGCACATGTGATGAGCTTCAGCTCTGAAAATAGAAGCTCTGATCTTGGAGAAAAGAATACTGAAAAATATCTGAAGAGTACTGAGTGCAGCTTTGGGCTTCCCAGTAAAGGAAGACATTGACATACTGGGACCAATCCAGCAGAAAACCACCAAGATGTCTGATGCCTGGATGCACACAATGTAGGAAGAAAGACTCAGAGAAACAGTTTTGCAGTCTTTAGTGTAGAAAGCTAAAGAGAGGTAGATATTGCTGTTATATTCAACTACCTAATGGTAGAGTGCAGAGAAGATGGAGCCAGGCTCCTTCCAGCAGTAGGAAAAGAGGCAACAATTCCAAGTTGCAACAACCAAAATTCTGCAAAAATACAGGAAAAAAAGAAAAACAAACCTACAAAGAAATTCCATAGTGGAAGTAGGAAAATATTGGAACAGGTTATCCAAAGAGGTTAAGGGATCTTTGTCTCTGGAGATACTCAGTAAATGGACAAGCACCTGAGCAAGGCCTACATCTGCATACTGGAGATGGCTGTATCCCTGCAAGCCTGCCAACAAGGACATTGTGGAATTCTACCTGGGATGTGTAGATACAGAACAGGAGGGCAGAGGCAAGTGAGCCCGTCAGATGGGACCTAAGGAACATAATGGCTGGGACAAGGTTCACTGGAGAATTGGCCTGAAGCCCTAGCCAGGGAGTTTCTACATGTGTGGGCTCCATGTCCAATGGGATTAGGAAAGGACAATGGCTGAGCTACAGCAAAGTCCCTGACAGTCTGCAAGAAAGGAGGCAAAACCTCCATCTAACAAAAAGGCAAACTGCCATTAGAGTGATGAAGGGCTTGCCCACGCTCTGGCAAAACCCTAAAATGCCCTGAAACCAGCTGCTCACCTGTCCTTTAGTACCTAGTGCGCAGCGAGGTTCAAATTAGTAGCTGGAATGTGTGCCACACGAGAGGTGTAAAGCAGGGAGTGTATGTGGTTCTGCTAGAACTATAGCAGACATCATCGAATTCTTTCGTCACCCCACACTCGTGAAACACAAAAGACACTTGGAGGGTGGTCTGTATTAATAACATAGCTGGGAATACATGTACATGAGGATGTTGATTCTATATTAGAATGAGATAAAGGAGCATTAAGAGTGCTTACTTCTGCACAGCCCTCTGATTTTTGCCTCCCTGGAGAACTCTACTTTCCTACCTAGAAACAAGGTGGGAAAGACAAACGTGCAGTTGTACAACTCACAATATGGCACATAAATCAGATTTCCATGATGATTCCTTCCAGGTTATGTGCTGAGTTTATGCCAGTGTCTCCAGTGCTGTTGATGTGTATCTGGTTCCCAAAGACAAAGTAAGAGTGGACAAAAATATTCAAGATGATTCTGCCCTATTTCTGCTGGTTAGGGCTCCAAAGGTAGTTTAGGGAAGTTGATTTATTTTACCTCAGGCGCTCCCTGAAGGAAATTACTGCTAGGATAATATAGTTCTTTAAAATACTCAGTAACCAGCAGCTGTGTGGCTAAGTAGAACAGTTACAGCTTAATATTTAAGGAACTGTGAATTTATGAAGCAGCAGTGATACTTCTATTAAAAATGAATATATTTTCTATGAGGACAGCAGCTAAATTATTGCTGGTTTTAATATTAAATACATGTAGCATTTGATTAAAATGTTTGAAACATCTAATATGTTGCTTTATTGGTTGAACATTTTTAATATCCTACTTAGCAACAACCACCTTTCCATGAGTGCCATTCAAAGACGGATTAATAGGTCTGATCTCTGTCCATGTTGATACGCTAATTTGTATTCCATCTCTGATGGTTGAGGCAGTAACCTTTTTTTAAAGACATCTAACAATAATTAATATAATCTCTGCAATTATAACTTCCCATTCAAATATTAAAAAATGATAGTGAGAGTCATTGACTTAAAAAACAAAAATACTTTTGTAATAAAAATATGTAAATAAATGCATCCTGACACATGCCACATAAAAATATCATATTCAACTTGTTACACTCAGACTGAAATAATAATTCACATAGATGTCTTCACCAGCATCACTACTTATTTTAAAAGGTGTCTTGCAATCAAAATCTGGCCTACACGGACCTTCATCTTAGTGTGTTGAATTGGACTTTCAAGAATATTGGAAGTTCTATGGTTTTCTCAGTTTCTGATTTTCGTTTTTCCTGTACTTTTGCAAACTCTTCCACTTTACAGCTATATCCAATGAAATAGTAACAATAACAGCAACATCCGATTTACCAAAGCCAAGTCTATAAAAATTTTAATCAATACAGAGCAGAACAATGTTCTCTCCACATTCTCTGCTTTTTGCCTAATGATGCTAATAAATTTAAGTGATTATTAATTTATTAATTCATTTGTTACATTTAACTGCTGATGACCGAACTCAGATATCCAGGTTAAAGGTCTGGTGGTCTGGTAGACTGACTTCACAATACATGTGGAATTCTTCCAATGCATCTTCCCACATGAAGCCTAAATTGGTCTCCTGAGTTACCTATCTTTCTTCCACTGACTATATCAGAAAACTAAGGTAGCTAGACTACTGATTTAAACATCTTAGTTAAACATCTGGAGTTGATATTAATACAGGCTTAATATTTCTGGTCAGGACAAACAAGCAAGAAAAAACTTTTAACATCTTTTGGATGCCCAAAATACTTTTTTTGTCATTAATTCGAGTGTGTTATTTTTATGTCCTACTAGTTTTATCTTACTAGCTTTATCCATGGGTATGAGAATTGTCAAGTTTGACATCACAGTGGTGACCACACCGTATTTCAAAGGACAAGACTGTAAATAAAACAGCATGCATCACTTAAACAGACTTGTTGCACAAGTAAACTATTTCTTTGCAGAAGGCATAATTATTTCACGTTTAGGCAGAGCTGGATTAATTTTTTTTTAATCTCATTGCAGCGTTAGTTCATGTTGAAAAGTGGTCTTCCTTTTCTTTTCTTTCTCTGCCTCAACTGCATTATGGCTTTTTGTAGCTGCAGTAGTCGTGTCCAGATTTAAAACCAAAGGGAATTGTGCCATTCAGAACACACAAGGTTTTGGGTCATCAAAAGTGATGTCCTGTGTTCATGCGCAACTGCTTCCTAAAACTTCATTTCTGAACAGATGAAGTTTGAAAAGTTGAGAACTTTTTTTTTTTTTTTAATTTCTGTTTGATTTTATATCAAGAGTATCAGGACTCATGTAGTACATTAAGTGCCCAGGACATGCAGTGTAGGCCTGTATCTTGTAAACTGACACAAAGATCAGCCAGTAAAGATCAGTTTAAACAACTGGAGTCTTGCAAACCAGCAGTGACATCAGCCTACGCTTCCTCGGATTCGCTTTTGGCCCATCTGTTTTCTGGCATGACCAGTTAGCCCCTTGGGAGTCCTTTCTGTCTTCAGGCCCATTCATCTTTCTCTGCTAACTGGTTAACAATGCACACGGGTTTGGATTTGTCTCTTTTTCTCCATGATGAATTCACTTAAGCTGAGAAGAGGTCCATCGTTCGCATGTAAGGTCAGGACAGATACGGTCCCAAATAGTCGTTAGAGGGTGAATTTGTTATCGCTGTGTTTCTGCAATGAACTTGATCTGGAAACAGAAGCAGGGCATAAGAAGTTAATAATCAGTTTCACTAGCAGACCTTGAAGCCAGCCAGGCCCAACACATCATGGTTCCCAGACGGACAACCCATTCCAAGTGATTCCTTTAAGAGAGGTTGTAAACTTCTTGCCTATAATTACTCACCACAGTGACCAATCTGAAAGAAGCTGCTAAGAGTTAAATTTATTCTTACATTCTGTAGCAAAGCATACCAGAATTCTTCTATCTCTTAATGAGATAAATCTCATTTTGAGATTTCTAGGTGATCTCCAGATGAGATAATCTCTTAATCATTTCTCACGCCGATCTCCCAGATGACGAGTGTATGGGCCTGATCCAGTGCCTGGTGGAGTCAATGAGACTTTCAACATAAACTTCAACAGGTTTTGCATCAAAACTTTACTAGGTAAATAAAACCGTAAGTTCCAGTCTGTAATAATACAGCTCACCACCTCCACATATAGCAAGAGTAAAAAATGTATTTAAAAATCTAATGAGATCAATTTAATATAAACCAGATGTGGCTTTTTTCCCCCAAAGTTAAAAGGTGTTCAGGCCCACACCTTGTGTGCTTTTTGCTGTCTTCTGCTGGCTTAGTGCCATGTCTACATGCTCCCCTCTCTTGGATGAAGCTGTGCCCTGTGCAGAACAGAGTGCAGGATTCAGCGACAATAAACGAGCAAGAATCAGATCCTGTGCTCAAGCGCTGAAATGATCCTCCACAGCAGAGGTCCTGAGTTTCAATCCCTCTGCTAAAATTGACGGTACATTTAATCAGATCACACTTTAATGTGAAATGTAAAAGGCTTTCTGGTGTTTTGTTTGTTTTATTTTGTTTGGGTTTTTTGGGCTTTTTTTTGGGTTTTTTTGTTTAAATGAATCAAGCCTTAGTTGTAAACATCTGCATTTTGCTGAAGTGAGGCATTTTCTGGATCTAATTCCAAATGCCCTGAAAGCCTAATCTCTGATTCTTGCAAAATAGCAAGACATTATATTAAGCGCAGTTTCTCCATCAGAGGATGTAGGCTATTTAGCTGTATTAAGAAAATACAAATACATAGCTACAGATTTTACTTCAGCAGAGATCACCTTAATGAGTATTACAATAATATTCTCTTCATGCTTAAAATGATGCATTATAATCCCATAAGAACTGTACTTTTACCAAGCTGTGAATTATTAATAAGGTGATAATCATGTTAATGAAGCTGCCTTATTAGGTCTTGATGGATCTTGTTAACATGCCAGTTAACTGTCTGTTGATATGAAGGGGAAAAGTGCTTTTTTGTGTGCTCAGAAGGGTACTAGAGAAGCTAATATTTTCCAAACAGAGTTTATTGTGACGGCTTCTAGATTTTGGGTTTTTTTAAATGCTTCTCAAGTTAAATATTGTGATTGCTCAATCAGTGTCCTGTTTGGCATTTTCACTTGTCTTCATGACGTGAAGGAGAGATGGCAAAATGTAATTAATGGCTTACTGTAAAATAAACCTCACTGAAAGTTAGCCATAAATTAGTAACTCAGTATGTTAATCTGACCACTTATTTAACCACTTAATTATGTGTTTAATACGACCACTTAAGGCAAATCGCATTTAAAGCAACAACAATCCAATCAAAAAACACAGAATGTAACTGCCTAGTTTCGTTGTCCTAGATATTTCTTCAAGCATGTTAATGTTCTGGGATGAAAACAGAAGTACAAAGAAGTAAAGAGGGAAAGAAATATGTCCCTGCAACTCCGAGGTAACAAATAGCATAAAGACTGAGTCAGTTCAGTTTGATAAACCCAAAATCTGTCACCCATCTCTCTCAAATCTTCATGCAAAAAACCCAAACCCCATTAGCATATGTTTTTACTTAGAAAAATAAGTCTGGCTGTTTGCATTTTGCATCTTTAATACTGAGTTCTCCCCAGCAGCTTAAAATACAGAGAATAAAAATCTGTTTCCATAAAGTTTTTAGTCTAATTTACAAACCTTGGAGATCTGTATGGTTTGGATTCCAGCTTCTAGTCCATGTCTGTCTGAAGCTCGAGCAACCTACCTCAAAGAAACTGAACTTCAAGAAATCCATTACAAAACTTCTAAGAGCTAAGAAACTTTCATCAGCTTGAGCTTTCCATATGTTGTGATAGATTTTTTTTTTAATTTTATTATTTTTATAGCTTTATCCTAGGCTTCTTGGAACAGTAATAATTAGAATGTATTTGAGGTTGCAGACAGGACATGCTGAGAAACAAGTATTGTGCTGAGTGTAGCAAATATTAATAGCTTTTGCTGCTGATTGTTGCTTTTGTGCATTGGTGGATAAAGTACAACATGCATGTTTTGTGGTTTAGTTACACTAATGGTAACGTTGGTGTAATCTGAAGCAGTAGGACGTGTTCTTATCTTGAAGCAAAAGGCCCAGGATATCATGGTAGGCTGAAATCTTGTGTGACATTGACACACTACGTAAGAGGGATGATCTGATCTTGGAGATAGTGCCGGAAGTTCCTGTTTCATAGGAATAATAATAATTAAAAAAAAGTAAAAATATAAATAGTAACAAAAAATGTGCAGTAAAATTTTACAGGTACAACAGAACTTGTGACAGTTTGTTTTGAAAAGATTAAGCTGGCATGATGTTTTCACTTTCTCAGCTATTACTGTGTTATAATCAATGTTCAAAATAGTGCCCTATCTGCTACGATATCAGAGCAACATTTAACATTAAGGAGAAACAAGAGTGGAATAGTGGCGTACAGGCTTTCTTCTCTTCTTCCTTCCTTCTCCTTCCCCACATTATCAAAGTACCACTACTCCTAAACATTCCCAGTAACATTTCTTAAATCTTATTTTGACCACTACAATTAATAACATTGATAAAATGACAAAAAGTCATCTGGTTAAAGTTGAGATGAAATTTTCTGCCTTTTTTTAAAATTTTCATTAGATTTTTAATGATGCAGATACGCAGAATGTTCTTCTTTTCATTGAATCAGCATTTTCTGATGGAAAACTGTTCCAATTTTAATTTTGTTAGGTGGTTACAGATAATCCTTTCAACCAGTCAGTAATTTGCTGTGTGCTGATTAATGCTCTGTCAGAAAGGTCTGGGTTTTTTTCACCAAATAATTTATTGAGCTCTTTATGAAATGTCTTTGAAGACTTAACCATAGGAAAAAAATGTGAAATCAGTTGCAGCCTAGGAATCTGTAACTAATGAATAATACTAGTCTGATTAATTTCAAACTAATTCAAGTCCTGCAACTAACTAGATGGAATAATTTTTACTTCTTCAGGTACAAATTATATTTAAAGTCCATAGAGAGTTTCTAATAATACCAAACATCGGTGTCTTACCTCTACAATGTGAATCTCTACTAAAACCCATTAAATGAGCAATTAAAAGAAATATGGTTCAGACTTACAGTTACTGCAATTAAATTTTATTTTTGATTTCTAGAGTTAATCTTTTCATGTGCACTCTCATACATACTCACACTATTAATTTTCATCTAGCACCTGCCTTGAAAAAACCATAATTTCAGAAGTTGATTTAGTACACAGCAGGACGTCAGGCTTTTGTAGGGCTGGGTGCCTCCTGGGAGAGCTCGTTCCTGCACACCACTGCCAAGGCTGATGGAACCGGCTGGTGGGAAGTGCCTGGCTGTGATTGCGGCTGGATCAGTCCCTGCGGAGTCACCACCTGGAGCAGGAAAGTTTCACAAAATGCTTAACACAATTTCAAGCTGTATTTGCTCTTTAGTGAACAGCCAGCAACGTAAAACACCGGTTGACACCCTTTTATCTGTTTGGGAGCTACTTCCCACAGCTAAGCCTGAAGCTAGGAGGCTTCTAAGCATTAGTCATGTATTTTAAGTGCACTATTTAGTGTTTTATTTTTTTCTTTGTGTTTATTATTGTTTATAAATACCGTTCTTGCCTGCAGCCATAGCCACATTTCAAGAGTAAATGCAGGTATGGCCCATATATTTAATCTTTTGAGCTTAAGTCCATAATGCTTAGTGCGCACCTTTCCACCACTGGAACTTTGCAAATGGTATTTTGCAGTGCATCACATTGGGCACTAGTGCTAAACCCACCAAAGAGATACATCACCTCATCAGTGAGAGCTGATACAGTAAAACTGCTACAGATTCTTGTTGGATGTAATTAGTGATATTAGTGCCTTGTCAAAAGTGATTCAAAGTCAGTTACAGGGCTGACAGCCCTCTTGTGTGACTATGAGATTGTAGAGCCTCCTTTCCCTTCTTTCACAGCCAGTTCTTAGTGTTTTGGTTGTTTGTTTTTTTTAAAGTGAGGTTCCCTGGTAAGGCAGAAAAAAACCACGTATGTTTATAAAGAAAGGTGGATGACTGAGATGTATTGTGCGTGTCTTTCTGGTCTTTCCTCATTAATGAAATAGAGGGATACATTTATCTTTGGAAGTGAAGATCTGCATTTATTTTTTTTGCTAGTTCATAATACAGTTATAATCAGAAAGGAATTTAATGCGTGAAATATGCAATTTAAAAGCTATAAAGACATTGAAGGTTGACTACGCTGCCAAGAATCCCTTCTAAAATTGTAGACAGGTAATTTTGTACTTACCAGGACAAGGTGTTTGGGCCTTAACTTCCCAGCCAAATGGCTAGAGTCTATGGAAACTCTGAAAAATAAAATACCACCCCACCCCACCCCCCCCATGTTAAAGCATTCAGGAAAAAGATATATTTTAATTATGTTATTTTCAGTTATGTTTAAATACCATTCTGTATTTCATAGTATGTTGTTTATAATCTCATTTTGTTTGCTGTACAGAATACCTGGATTTCTTTGTTGCTATGATCATTTGAGATATGACATTTTTAAATTTTTAAGCACATATTGCTTTATTTAAGTATATATTATGGATGCAAATTAATTTTGGTGGGAAATCTAGAGAGGAGTTTGGCTCTCATGGGGAGGGGGCTCAGACAGTGAAAAACTTACGTAAAAGGAGTAGGTGAAAAAAGTGTTGGTTCCAGTGGTCCACATTTTACCCTTGAAAATTCCCACAGGGAATTCAGTGTACTGGAGGATTCCGAGGCTGAGTCATCATATTTGCCATTCTTTATTATACTTCTCCATTTAATTTGATGTGAGGCCTTTTCCTGGAAGGAGAAGCAGCATGTTTTTCATTCTGAACCACCTAGCTGCCATAACAACCCTTTTAGAATTAGCATGTTATGCTGCACTTGATCATACTTTTTAAGACACTTCATTGTATCTTGGGATAGTTTTTATATCTTAAAGATGTCACTGCTCATCGCAGCGTGTGTGGGTGGGGTGGTGGACTAGATGATCTTCAAAGATTCTTTCCAGGCCAAACTATTCTGAGAAAAACCAACGGGGTTGGCATTGTAGATTTCAGAATAGCGTACGGGCATCTGAACTTGCTTTAACAGAGATAGCACAGATACTGGGAGTTCTGAAAGCGCAGCCATGAAGTACACAACTGTTTGCCTTTTTGATAATAAATTGAACACTGCCTTTATTCCAGAAAGGAGTGAAGAATTTGTCTGTTAATTTTGGGGCTCCAATGTGTTGGTGTCCAACCTAACGTACCTTAAAAGAGACTGACATAAAGAAAGTACTGCCTTTGACATTTGGGCTGCCCCTAGGATACTTCACTTTGGGCATCCAGTATCAACAGCCGTTCTAGAGCAAGTGGTCTCTGGTATCTACCAAAGCTGTCCTTTGCTGGATTCCTCTCACCTTCACTAAAGCTTGGTTCAATTTGAGAATACAGATTGTAGGCTGGCAATAGTTTCTCCTGCCCTGGCCACGTGAGGTAACGTACAAGGAGTTTTCTAATAACTTTTAGAGTTTTATGATCAAAGATTCATGGTTTCAGAGAAACAAAAATTCTTGTCATTGAGAGCACAAAGTGTTAACAACTTGAAATCATTGAGATTGACATTAAAAAAAAGAAGATAGAACAATGGCAATTTAGGTCCTCTTCTTTTAAAATGGGTGTGTTAGGCTTCTGAAAAGTAGCTGTGAATGCTGAGTAGATTATTTGCTTAATCGTTAAGTCAACAATATTGCTATTTGTTTTATTATGAGAAGTGGGAATCCACTTTTGTGGCACACTTCTTCCTATCATTCTTTACTTCCCTAAAATGATGTTTTGACAGTGTCTGGAGTCAGAAAATGCATTCCATATGCATTCCATATTAGACCTTACATAAATATATTTAGAAAAAGTGAGATTCTAGGTTTTTCATCTTATGCATTTCAGTCTACATAGCAAAAAAGGCAACAGAAAAAGAAACTGTTTACTGTACTACAGTTTGGATTCCCACAACTAA
The DNA here is from genome assembly GCF_015220075.1 of Falco rusticolus. NCBI lineage: Eukaryota > Metazoa > Chordata > Aves > Falconiformes > Falconidae > Falco > Falco rusticolus. The sequence continues at coordinate 86,151,894 of NC_051190.1, forward strand.
GATCCTTACAGATTATGCTGAGCTGCATCTTCGTGTGACTTCTGTAGTCTGTCATTTTCTGCTTTACATTTGGTATCTTTAGTTTTGTTTTGGAGCTATCTGGCAGAAGCATCTCCATTCAGAGATCATCCACAAACTATCATTCCTATTTTTGGCATAGACCCAACCTGCAGTTAATCTGTGTGGACAAAATCAAGATACCCTGTGTATGACTGCAATTACTGCTACCTGTTCATACTGTTGTTGGATTGGTGTTTTTTTTCCAGGAGGAGAAATTGATGAAAAATTACTTTGATTTTGACATCCTGTTTCTTTACACGTCTGTAAAATTGCCATGCTTCCCCGAGAACTAGCTAAGCTAAACAACAAGAATGTACATCTGTGTTTTCTTTTCAACATTTCATGCCCTTTTTATATTTACACAATTCCTCTCCAAGTTAGCCCTGCACTCAGATTAATATGAAGATACTTTCAGCTTTTCAAGTGTTTTCTCTTTTTGACAGGAAGATATGCTTTGCTTCCTTTTCCTGAAATCTAAATGGAACGGAAACAGTTAATCCTGTATATTTCAGCAAAGATTATTTTAGTTTCTGTCACGGTAATGAAGGGACTGGTAGGAGACCATCTCAGTGTTAGTGTATTAACTTTCATTTCATATCAAGTGCATAAGAAATAATAATAAAAAAAACCAACAAACCAAAGCCCTGCCCACATGATGAGAGCGATGGCCATTATGGATCTGGGCTGAAAGGAGGGCATGTGGAGGCTCCCTTCAGCCTGCAAGACAGGCAGGAGAAAGAATACGTACATACATACCATGTCTTGCCACCTGCTTTGTCATGGCATGGCAAAAAAAGTTCAATTCTTCTCACCTTGTGTGTGCATAATTTTCATTCATGTGGATGAGAGCTGTATCAGCGCAGGGGAGGCAAGCAGAGCCCTTAGGGTGTAAAAGACACAATTACCTTTCTGACAGCAGTGAAATGGAATTTTTCATGCAGAAAAGATGTAACTGAGAGCAGGAATTTGAGAGAATGTGTGCTTAAAAGCGTATTGTCCAATAAAATTTGGAATTTGCAAGAAGAATATGCTGAAATTTGTGCATGTATATGACCGCATTTTTTAACCTTTTCTCTAGCTGGTTACAGTTTAGGCATACATAACCTCACTGAGGTTATTGCTGCTTAAATACTGTCTAAAAGGCACACTGGCTGTTTTCAAGGTGCTATTAAATTGACTCTAAAATAGAGGAAAGCAATGGAAGATTATTTAACACTAAAATAGTAAAAAATATTTATATAATCCAAAAAATAAAACCAGATATTCTTTTATGCTATTGCTTAAGCATAAATCCATTCTAAGCCCTTTTTTTTGTGTATGTCAGGTAAAGATTTCACATTTCTGTGACTCCAGGTATTTTAATTTTATTTTTAATTTTATTTTTCTGAACCATAAAACTTTCATCCAAAAGAGTATTTTTCCCAGGAACATGAATACTTTTATATTTTAGAAATATAAAAATGCAAAGGTCTGGCTGCTCTTAGAAAAGTGCTGAAATAGTTATTCCAAAGTAATTCTGAATTGTTATTTCTGTATAGATTTCTCATCTGTGATCTATTCCAGAAGAGTCTGTATAATCCACTGTAGGGATTATGATTAAAATGGTTTAAACAAAACCAGGAAGAGGAACTCATATTCTGTAATTGGTATGTCCATACAACTTCTTTACCTATAGTTGCTGTCAAGTAGAAATTGGATTGTATGGTTCAGTAAAATGAAGCCTTCAGCCCAGAAAAGTAATGGGAAACTTACTTTCACTTTAACTGAAAAAGTGTTCAAGATTCATTGAGAGATTTTGATATTTAAGATAATTACATAGGAACGTAGCTTGGGATCTTCTGATGGACCCAGGGCTTTTCTGTTTTGTCATCTATTTCCTTGCGGACAGCCGAGTGTGTGCCTTCTAGAACACATTCCTGTGTAAGAGACAGGGGAAAAAAATATCACTGGGCAAAACGGAGCAATGAATATTGTTCTGGAGCAGAGACGTGCTTGCTTTTTGGTATTAGCTGTGGAGTTCCATAATGGTGTCTGCTATTGAATTCAGACAAGGTCATGGTCATCTTTGTTTCACTTTGGTGTGGTTATTTCTATTACAAGACAAATAAAGGATGCATTTTGATTTAATAAATGAATATGGAATACAGTGCTTCTGGCCTATGTATTGACCTAAATCAATACTGTGGTGGAGACCTTCCTGACTTTTGCAGGTGTTTGAAACTAGAGGCAGGACTCTACTTCTTGGCTTTTTTTCAGGGCACTGATAAGAGTGTCAAAATATACTTTGAAAAGAAGTACAACTAAAGATGCTGTGGGTGAAACTGCCTAAAAAAAAAAAAAGTGTCTTCTGCCACTTTAGATGCATGCAGACATTCAGCTGCTGCTACAGAAGACCAGGTCTTCACTAGGTCGCATATCACATCTGTGAGTCCAAGGCAGATGCCTCTGAGCAACAGCATTAGACAGCTATGGTTAGATCTGTGAATAGCACCCTACAAAATATTGTAGCACTGTATTTCAAGCTTAGTGCATCAAGCGTTTATCCAAATATTTGTGGAAAAACAGAAGTTAAATCCTATGGTTTAGATTTTTCATAATGTGTATCGACATGCTCAATCTTAAACTATTGTTCAAGATCATTTCTATTTAATTAAGGTTGAGTATTTGCTTATATTGACTGAACTCAAGGACATTTAAGTATCTATTGAAAACTAAATGGGCTCAGCTGTGTTGTGGAATGCTCAAGGAAAGTGCAGTTAGTCAGTCCGAGGGAGAAATAAAAGGCAATTTCTAGCTAGATGGACAGATACAAAGAAAGAAGAACCGCAATCAAAGTATGCTTAAAAACATGGGGGTTGTGAGCCTAGCAGTCAGAAAACAGGGTATAAAAGAAGATTTCACAAGACAATTCTGCTAATGTTTAAGTGGCGATAATGATTAATGTTGTAAAGGACAAAATACATGACAACAAAAAACCCCAATGCAATAAAAGACAATTAAGTAGTGTTGATGTAATGAAAAAAGTTTGTCTAATGCATTTGGTAACAAAAGAGGGATGGAACAAAGTGCAGAACAGGGAAACTTGAGTCCCTGAAGTCACTTATTTCAGCTGTTGGGACATACAAGCGGTAAGGGACGTATGACAAACATATAATGCAAGTATGAGTTCAGATCTTGCTGAAAGAAAATAGTATAAAAATTAGGACTGACAGGTACAGTCTCAAGAAACCACCTGTTCCATCCACCTGCACCAGGACTACATAATTCCTGATAATTTAAAAAATCTTTTTCCTAAAACCTTCAGTGATAGAAGTTCAGGGGTGTCTTCAGGAAATCTACTGTAAAGCTTAGCTATATTTGTGTTTAGAAATTTTATTTTCATCTTTAGAAAAAAATAGAACAGAAGGTGCTGTAGAAAAAGGATGACTGGAGAAGATAGGCAAAGCTGTATTTCATAGCTGGAGATGCTACAAGAAAAGCTTCAGTTTTCACCAGAAATAATGTAGCAAAGCTTACAAAAGTAAGAACTAAAGCAACAGAGGAGAGTACAAATGCTCATTTTCCACTAAAGTTCAGAAATTGCCCTGAAATTAAAGGGAAAGACAGCCCATGAAGAATACTGCTTCTGCAGTTGTCGTTATTGGAATAATTAAAACATGTAATACTTTCTTAAAATTTCCCCTCGATTCTTAGTCATTCCTTCATGGCTATGAAATGAAATCCTGATTTTACCTAATGCAAGGAAGTCACCGACACTTTGAAACTTTTACTTATGGCCTATAAGTGTGATGGCTTACTGGTGCTTTCATCGAAAAAAGGAATTCTGTGTGGGTGGCTGAAAACAGAACCGAGGCACATAAGTTAAATATGCAGTTCATAAACTGCATTTTTACTCTCAATTTTTAAGTTGAACTCTGCCACCAACACCAGAAAGAAGCACATCAATAGCTGACAAGAAAGATGAGTCTGTGCGCTGCAGAAGGGTTACCAAATGTTCTGCAAACAGTCAAAGGCAGGCCACTGGGAAAGGGAGAGATGGTGTTCATCAGAGAATGGTTCAGGGGTAATGTATAAAAAATTCCATTAAAAAAAAAATCAGTCCTTGAAGCGCTTCTGTTTGCCCTTTTGATCCATCTCAGAGGGGTGGCAGAGTAACTTTTTAAACCGGGGAGCTGAGGCAAGGCCTGGTGCGGGCAGGACTGGCTGCAGTGGTTTCGCAGGACAGGAGAGAAGTCCTGCTGAGACTGAGTAATAAGAGCAGGGACAATGCTCTGAGGTCTAGTATGATTTCAGTGGAAAGGCAGTGCAACTTAGTAGTCGGTTCTGCTGGTCACTAAAATAGAAATAAAAGCCCTGTGCTGTTTTGAAGAGCCTTCCTCAAAGTACATTTTGGTCTTCACTAACGATCTCCAACCTAGATGATCTGAGCTGTGGGGCAACGAGTTCCAGCAGGGCTTACTAGAAATCAAACAGTATGTTCTGGGAACTGTTGATGGCTTCAGGAATTTTTGAGAGCAAAACAAAGAAAGTGAAAAACATGAGATTTTTAGGCAGGAATAACCAATAACTTAGTGGTTGCAACACCCATCTGGGATACTAAATCTTTGTTGCATTTATACTCAGAACAAAGACTTAGAGCTGGATCTCTTCTCAGGCAGCCGCCTTAGTCACCCATCTACAGAGTCAAGCTCTTTATGAATCTTTGTATAACAAAGTACAACTTCACAAACCCAGGATGGGAATTGGAACATATGATTCCATAATGACGTGAGCAGGACAGCTGCCAATCTGCTGGAGATCCAACGCTTCTGCAAATCTTAGTTGAATGCTTCACCTCTTACCTAATGGCTGGGACTTAACAAATACCTTTCACCAAGAATTCCCTCCTGGTCTCAAGACCTGTTCTGATAAGGGTTTCCTAAGAAACAGGGTATATCTACTTCTTGTGTATATATCCTCTTCATTCATTCCTGAATACAGTTTTGACTTACCAAATCATTGCTTTCCCAATGAAAATCTCTTTAGCTGCAAAATTCTTAACCATTTCCAATTCACGTGCATCCCCCTTTTTAGAGAAGAGGGGACATGACTTTTCCCTAAGCTGCCCTTAGGCATAGCCTTCCATGGGCAGGTGGCCTTAGATCATGGGAAAGGCTGCGAGGGATTATGCCTGGCATCATGCCTGGCATCGTCTTTCATTTGTCACAGGGAGCTGAGCAGCACCGAAGCTCCAGGACTTGAGGGCAAAAGAGATTCTGAGATTCCTGTGTGTAGTATGATACGCCAGAGCTTCATCTAATCTTTGGGCCAGGGAAAGTGGGGTGAGCGGCTTGGCGCAGCCCCCACATAGGGCAGACGTACCTGCTCCACCACTGGCAGGTAAAGAGCAGTACCTTCAACATTAGGAAACCAGTCGGTTTGTACATCTTGTGCTGGTTTGAAAACAACACATTAATAATACATGTCTATGGGAAAACAATTGTTTTGAGGAAAGAATATAGACATGTTATAAGGAATGTAGGAAATTTCTACAAGTAGCTCAAAATTCTGCCCCCCCCCCCCCCTTTTTTTTTTATTTTCCCTGAGAGGGAGAGGGGTTTTTTTGTTAAAAAAAATTAATTTCTGATCTGAAAATAAATGTAAAAAAAAAAAGAAAAGAAAAAAAGATGAAGGTATGACAATTATTAATGCATGACAATCTTACCCAAGATAATCAAGGAATGCAATGATTTCCTAGCACACCAGACCTTCAAGGAGAAAAAACCCAAACAAACCAACAACAAACCCTAGCAGCAAGTCAGCAAGACAAAGTTATTGAAGTGCTTGTGGCTATGAAATTAGAATAGTTGGGATAGACCACTCAGGGAAAAAAAAATACTAAGACAAAGAAAAGAAAAATGGAAAACTCAGCAAATGGTTTGTTTTTAACTGCTTAAACAATTGGTTACATTGCTAACTACTATGCCTACTAAACTAATTGAATTCTAATAACTTATTCAACGTATTTTGTCTCTTCATCTTGCTGTTCTCTGGAAGGGATGTGAGGAGAGTACTATGAAATCTAAATTATTAATGAAAAAGCGTTTGCTGAACACTAGTAGAAACACTTCTCCACTATTAGCTATCCATAGGCAGTATTTCATAATTACTTAATATTTTAAATTGGAGAATGTATATCATATATTTCTGTTCACTTATTTAAAGATTTATTCATTTCTCAGCAGCTTTCATATGCACAGATTTATAAATCTGAATTTCAAATTCCCTTTCCATGAATAATCTGTAATGCTCACTTGAAGATCATTGTTCCGGCAAAAATTCCTGTCCTAAAGTTAGGAGCTGCTTGTGACCCTCGCTCACCACGACAGTTAATTGGGTATATTAATTCAGTGGGATCATATGGGTGCTTCAAGTTATATGTACTTTGAAGCTTTACTGATTGGGAATCTAAGCTGAGACATGCATTTTTGTTATCGTTATCAACATCATTATCGTGTCTTTGATGCGTGTCTTGCTGTGGCACAGTCAGTAACCAGAGTCCCTTGGTTTCCTGTGCTGTAAAGATTAAGGGGAAGAACAATGTTCCTCCTGTGCTAGCATGCCTTGGGTTTTGTGGTTTACCTCTGCATTCCTCTTCTCATAGCAAAGTTCAAGGTAAGCTCCAAGCTTCTTTGCAGTAACAAAAGTAGCAAACTGGAATCTTGACGCCTCAAGAGAAGGATAGCATCAATGGTTGCTATCCTTCACAACATACACAACTTCACAAACAGTAGCCAGCTCAGTATTCATGGCAGTGGTACAGCGCTTCCCTCAGACGCCATCCACACAAAACATTAATGGTGCTGACAATAACTCGCTCACCCGAGGAAAATCGCAGTTACAGGACATAATCTGTGGCTGGCTTTGCTCTGCATCACCTTCCACGCTCATGGGCTTGCTAAGCGTGGGGCGATGCCTGCACATGCAGCTCTCGTTGAGATGGGCAGCCCAGCCAGGTGAAGGAGGAGATGTAAATAGGAGCTGTGCTCATCTCTAGCCCGCCCTGTGCCACCCCTGTACACCTGCTGAGCCTTTAAAGAATACACTTTAAGGAAAAAGTTGTGGGAGAAACTGTCACAGATGTGACCTGGTTTATACAAGCTGCAGAGCAGATCCGTGGCAAAAATGAGAAAGCAGTCACATTGATTTCTATATCAGCGTCTGTCCCTTATGCATGTCACATTGCAGCAACTCTTCCAAGTTTGTAACAAGAGATGCTAGGGCATGTTTCAAAGGAAAAAAAATAATAATACTTTTCATGTATGGAAGTGAAAGCATTGTGTTTGAACACAGAAGTTCCTCCTGAAAAAGATCACTGGCAATGAGTAAAAGAGCAGAGTGCTGAAATACAGACCTGTGAGGCGGGTTTCACTGTTTGAAAATATGAAAACTTCATTCAGCAGTTACATTTGGTTTCAGTATTTCTGTTTGCTAAATAGTATAAATATTATATTGCTATGATAGGCTACGTTATGAAAGCACTAGAGTTTTTAGATACTATATTACTAATTATTACTTTGAGTGTATTTACTACACATGAAGTTATTCCTTGGTTGAGTTCAGTGAGATAAAAATTCTCAAATAACTTCATAATCTTTAAAGTTCACTTGAGAATATGTATTAGAAAAATGTTGAGCGAATGTTGATTAACAATAATCTAGCCATATACAATGCAGCTTGATTACATTTACATATAGAAGAAAGCCTAATGTAAATGGCATCATCAGTTACTTCTATTGATGCTGTACTGAACACAGCCTGTAGAAAACATTATTTTCTCTGCAAAAACAACAACTTTAAAATGTCTTGGTATATAGTATCTTCTTGAAAGCAGACTATTTGCCCTTCAGTGTGGATTTCTGGATTTACCTGATTAAGTTCACTTTGGAGACCCTCAAGGTGACTAGGTTTTTAAAGTAAATGGAGAAGAGTGCTACGATTTGAGACATCTCTGAAGAAAATGGCTTTTTTAAGGTACTCGAGTCTTATTTGGGTTTACGTACTTCTTTTAATGCACATACATAATCCTCTGCATTACTAGATGACAAGTTTTGTATCTGTGCATTTTTAATAGCAGTTTCTCACAAGGTAAGACATTCTGCTGATATTCTACATCAAGGGCAACAAGAAAAGCTTCTGTAGTGATGAAAGGAAGACTAGAGAAAATGTGCACCTTCTCCAGAAGGAAACGAGAGACCTGATTACCCAGGATATGGAGAAGGCTGAGGTACTCAATGACTTTTTTTCCTTGGTCTTCACCACCAAGTGCTCCAGCCACACCGCCCGAGTTGCAGAATGCAAAGACAGGGACTGGGAGAATGAACAACTGCCTGCTGTAGGGGAAGGTCAGGTTTGAGAACATCTGAAGAACCTGAAGGTGCAAGTCCATGGGACCTGATGAGATGCATCCACGGGTCCTGAAGGAACTGGTGGATTAAGTGACTAAAGCTAGTATCCATCATATTTGAGAAGTCAAGGCAGTCTGGTGAAGCTCCCACTGACTGGAAAAGGGGAAATATGACCCCTGTTTTTAAAAAGGGGAATAAGGAAGACCTGGGAAACTACAGGCAGGTCAGTCTCACCTCTGTGCCCCACAAGGTCATAGAGGAGGTCCTCCTGGAAACTATGCTAAGGCACATGGAAAATAAGGAGGTGACTGCTGACAGCCAACTTGGCTTCACTAAGGGCGAGTTATGCCTGGCAATGGATCAGGGAAGAGTGATGGACATCATCTACCTGGACTTGTACAAAGCATTTAACACTCTGCTTCATGACATCCTTGTCTCTAAGTGTGCTGACAACACCAGGCTTGTATTCTGGTTGACACACTGGAGGGAAGGAATGCCATCCAGAGGGACCTTGACAGGCTTGAGAGGTGGGCACGTGAGAACCCCATGAAGCTCAACAAGAGCAAGTGCATGTGGGCAGTCCCAAGCACAAATACAGGCTGGATGGAGAATGGATTGAGAGCAGCCCTGAGGGGAAAGACTTTGCGGGTGTTGGTGGACGAGAAGCTCAACATGGCCCAGCAATGTGTGCTTGCAGCCCAGAAAGCCCAGCCGTATCCTGGGCCGCATCAAAAGCAGCGCGACCAGCAGGTTGAGGGAGGTGATTCTCCTGCTCTGCTCTGCCTTTGTGAGACCCCACCTGGAGTGCTGCGTCCAGCTCTGTGGCCCCCAGCATAAGAAGGACACGGGCCTGTTGGAGCGAGCCCGGAGGAGGGGCACACAGGTGCTCAGAGGGCTGGAGCCCCTCTGCTGTGGGGACAGGCTGAGAGGGTTGGGGCTGTTCAGCCTGGGGAAGAGAAGGCTCCGGGGAGACCTTACAGCAGCCTGCCGGTACCTAAAGGAGGCATATAAGAAAGATGGGGACAGACTTTTTAGTAGGACCTGTAGTGACAGGAGAAGGGGTAATAGGTTTAAACTAAAAAAGTGTAGATTTTGATATATAGGTTTAGAGTAGGTATTAGTAATTAATTTGTTCCTGTGAGGGCGGCGAGGCGCTGGCAGGGGCTGCCCAGAGCAGCTGTGGGTGCCCCATCCCTGGCAGTGCCCAAGGCCAGGCTGGACGAGGCTGGGAGCAGCCTGGGCTGGTGGCTGGTGTCCGTGTCCCTGCCTGTGGCAGCGGGCTGGACCTGATGATCTTTAAGGTCCCTTCCAACCCAAACCGTTCATTGATTTTGTGATTCTGTGATTCTACACTTTGAATGCAAGAGACCACATGCACACAGAAATAGTTAAAGCAAATGAAAGTAGCCCTTGCAGTATAAGTAGCTGTTTTTTTGTTTTTTTTTTTTTTAAAAAAAGAACAGAAGAATAGGTTTCCATTATTAAAAAAAAAAAAAAAAAAAAAAAAAAAAGCTTTGGCAATTATTTAAAATTACTGTAAAAGCTGTAAGGTCAGAATGAAAGTAAAGATTCTACTTAAGTAGTAGGAATTTGGTAGTAGGGGTGCTCATTATAGCCTAATCATATTCATCACTACTGTAGAGACTGCACAATATTTTCATCTTTAGGGCAAATTAGGCAAGATACTGCTTCTATTTTTACAGAAGAAATGCCTTAGGAAGATGCCAGCAATTTAAATTTCACTGAAAAATACAAGCAAAATAACTTTCTTCTTTCAGTGAGCTAGGTTTCCTAGCAAAAATGCCCAGTATTTTTTTAAAGTATAAGTAGTTACAGTTCTTGTGAAATATAATCTTTTATTGCTTTTTTATACAAGATTTATATTCATGAGAGATACTATCAGTGAGCAAAAGATCAAAAATCTGTGAAATCCATCTGATAATCGTATATGCACATACGATCACATTTACATTTTCCCCATAGTTCTCTGAATTTAGAGGAAGCTGAGCCTGCCAAAGAGCATTACAGTCAGATTTTCTATATATAAATGTACTGCAAATTAACATTTAACCTAATCTGCACCCAATTTATGGGTTTCTACCAGAAGGGGGTGCTTTGAGCAAACCGGTGCTCAGGAGCCCTAAAGAGAGGACACTGAAGCCTTTTATCACACCATGGCGCTTGATTTCCATGTGTCCTTTCAAATATTTTAAATATGTATACACATATAATCTTATTTTCAGTTATCAAAGTCTCTTCAGTATCTGAGCATGTAAAAAGCATTAAATTAAACAAATGTATTAGTTTTGGAACTAGTGAAGTCTTCAAAAGGAACTCCTATGTTAGATGAAGAAGTATCATGGAAAGATTTATTTATTTCAGTTGGACTTGGTAAGACCAGTAGCTGAGAATTTTTTCCACAAGGTTTTCTGGCACAACTTTTTTTTTCTTGGTTGTGCTTGTTCTTTCTTTCTTTTTTAAATAAAGCAGCTAGAGTTTGTAGGACTTTAATTTGATGTAGAATACAATTCCATTGCACCTTTGCCATTTTTAGTACAGTAATCAGAGTACTTATTGGGGGTGTATGTGTGTGTGTGTGTAGAAAAAGTGTTTCAGATGCAAGAAACTACCGTTGAGTGAGTTTGTGTCGGTGCTGAATATGAAGCAGTAGATGTGGAAGCACTGTCAAATACTAGATTCTGATTTTTGAAATATAAGAAGTATACTGCCACAGATTGTAAAGTATATAAAAACGATCAGTCAGTCACTTTGTCAGAGTGACAAGAATATTTTCAACTCTGCCCAGGAAAGCCAGATGTGGCCAGATGTATTGTGGGTATTATTTGGATGCAATTAGGTTGTACTTTATAATGTATTCCACTATAAGTATGCATTTTTATTGTATTAATAAAATATAATCCCTCTTCCAATGTACTTATAGATCAGTTTTGTTATTAGTGGGGCTTTAAATATGCTGAAGTGTAGTTAAAGCATATTTGAAAAATGAAAATAAGTAATGTTTATCTTCAAGCTGTAATTAAGGTTCATGTAAAGTTTAGTGGTAGGTTTTCTACACCTTGGAGATATATATCTCCAAAAATCATATAGATAGAGCATGAATAATTAACAGCATAGGTAAATTCACTTTTATCACAGATAGACTAAAGCAAGAATAAATGCTTCAATCAATCTGCACATGATTTTTTTTTTATTACTTTTAGAAATGTAAATGAGAATTGCAAAAATTTTCAAGCAGTAGCAGAATCAAACACTGATGTGTCTCCTTAGGAACCCATGAAGAAGAAATCTTAGGCAGATTGTTCCCACCTGTGCTATTTTACTTTAAGGGAAGCGGGGCAGGTGAGCCCTTTCTGCAGGGAGATTTGTTTGGGGCAGGGTTTTTTTAATACTTTGGGGTAAAGAGTAAAGGGTGCTGAATTGGAGGTTTCATGCAAGAAGCAGGTAACTAGATCTCAGAAGAAATTATCTAAGAATGTGTAATGGATTTTGCTGCTCACCAAGTTGGTAAGTCAACTCAAATGAAGCCTGAAAGCAGGGGTGGTTCTGTAAGGAGCTGGTGGATGGGAAAGCAGTTGTTCATAAATGCCTTCATTTTGGTGTGGTTTTATGGCGTTGAGTCAAATTTGTGCCTGAAGTATGAAATATCCTGATTTTAACTTCAATAAACTTGAGCTATATCTGATTTTAAAAGTGCTTTGAGGCACTCCCTGTAAGTAGAAGATCTAACAAGGCTGGATTAAGGCTTTGTCTTGTACTGTGTGCACTGTATCATGAAATGGTGGATTAAAATACGTTAGACAACTACATTAGTCTGAACAGCAGGTCTGAAACAACAGAGTTTTTAGCTTATGAAGTACTGGTTCTAGCAATTTTATTATTTTTTCTTTGTGGGAATTGAGGAAGGTGACTCTCTGAATCCTGGAAGGTCAGAATATTCTTAATTTCCCCCATTGCAGAGAATGATGAACTGAGAGTGCAGCAGCAGGGATGATCGCAGTTTTCAGCCGTAATTTTGATTATCACTTACTCTTTAAGGCACAGCTCAGCATAGTGTCAGGAATGCAAAATAGTAGTCTGTTCAGGTTTTCCATAATAACTGGGAAAGGAATATGTAGACTCCTTGTGCTACCTGGAAAATGCTTTGAAGCAAATAAAGGTTAGACTGACCACAGCTAGCCAGGGAGGTCTTGGCTTCATGGTCACAACTTTACAGCCTGCTCTTGGTCAAGTCACTTGACCTTCTTGTGCCTCCATTTAAGCTAGCTGGAAAATGGATTTAAAAACAGAACATTCCTAAAAATCAGGTGCTGAGCCCCTCTAGGCATATGCCTTACAAAAATTAACTAAAATGAGAAAACCACCATTCAGGGTAACACAGAGCTGATAAAAGATGCAAGGGTGATAAATGAATCCTTATTTCCATTCTAAAATCTGTTCTTTTAGTAAATAATGTTATTAGTACCAGCTGGACTACTGCATTCACCTTTGCAGCTGCCGTGCTTTATCACAGCTTCCTTTTTGCTTGGCTCTGTCCCTTTTCACTACCAGACCTGTTGTGGTATCGTTAAGAAATTAAGGGGAAAAATGGAAACTCATAATGGAAGAATGAATTCCCAGTGTATAATTTATTGGTATTTCTACGGTGTTGGTAGAGTGCCTCATATTTTCAGTAAATGGGGGGAAAAAAAATAAGTAGAAGAATAGTGTTGTTTCTGTTCTTTCATGAAGTTGTTTGCTTTAAGTTGGATGGAAAGTCCTTGGCAGATGATCAGGAAAAAGCGTTTTGGATTTCTGTCTTGAGCTGAAACCACGCTCTCACCTTTTCTGTTCTTGTTCTGAACCCCAGACTGTGAATGGTAGAAAGGGAAAAGTAAATACCTTGTTTGCATATCCATGTTATATTTGCATGTTCACTGGAGTTGCTGAATATGTCTATGTAGAGTTCTGCTGTTCATATTTAACTACAGGCTTTGGAGTGGTCACAAAGCTTGAGAATCTATAAATGGGGAATTAACTGTCAAGAACTGTAAATATTTTAAAAGGGAGGGGAAATAAATATGGGTTCAGATGACAGATTTTAATAAGGACATGTTTTTGATTGTGAATAGCTCATTATAATTACATACAGTCAGTGATAGGTTTTTTAAGTTATCATTCTTGTTCATTCTGACTAAATATGTTGACATAAATATGGGCAGTTAGTGTTCTGTGTCATCATCTATCATTTATATAGCACTGTAACTGTTAATGGTCCTTTCTGATGTACAGAAGTATACTGTAAAAGGACCATAACTCTGCTGTCAGGAGCTTATGAACTCTGAACCAAATATTCAGACTGCTTGATGGGAGGGATGTTCAGATAAGCCCTCCTTTGTGTGTTGCTTGTACACTGAACTCTCTCATAAAATGCTCAGCAATCTAACCTTGCTCTAGCAGAGCACTTAAACCTGTTTTTGTGCAGGTAAGAAGGTCTAATGACACTCATGGAACTTAATATTAAGGGGCTGTATGTGCCTGTGCGTGTGCATGAGCTTGCCTGCTGTACGGTAAAACCATTCTAAACTGCTTCAGGATGGGATTTTGGGTAGCTGGTCCCAGAGATGAATGGGTTTTGATATTGAATAGAGTTGGGGGCGTGCAATCAAACTCTTGTGAGTGAGGGATGAATCTCATGTTGACAGAATCTTGCTTCTTAATCCTGTCAAGAAGCTCACTGTGGGTCCTGGCTCCTCTTTCCCTGTGCCCAAACATCAGAGATAATGAACCTTTGAATCTGCATCCCCTACACAGTTTCAGTGCCTCTGGACTGCAGAGTGGGACCAGTACAAGTGACATTATTTTATTAGGAGCCATGGGCTACTTTTACCTTCCCTTCCCATCACTGCTTTCTAGACACATTTTCCACAAAGATGTCACGTACATTAATTTTAAGGACTCTAACCCTACTTCATTGGTAGCAACATGGCAGAAGAAGGAAAGAAAACCAATAAAGAAAGAAAGGGAAAAGGCAGGCTACAAAACTTACAAGCTGATACTTAAGCAAACATCCCAAATATTTTTGTTACCCCACAATCTGCTACTCTAGAAACCACCTGAATCCTTGGTATTTCAGTCTTAAAGCCTTTGTGGGGCTGTTACCTCATGCAAAATGCAATCTAACATAGGGAGGTTACGGATGTGTGAGGCTGAACTGGATGATTTTAAAGCTCCTTTCAAACTACATGGTTTGGGGACTGGGCGCCTACACTCTTAAATGCATTGAGGACAGCAGCAATATAAGCTTCTTCAGGCTTGGCTAACCCAAGGAAATGCCTAGCTGTACGTGAAGTTTACTGTGTTGGATGTGTTGAACAGACCTGTCAGGAAAGCAGTGTTGGTAACTTACTTCTATCATAGAAGTCAATCCTATGCTGCCTTCCCTTCTCGTGACCCTTTGTGGTGGCGTTGTGACATGGCTTTATTTTGTTTATTGTTTTCAGCACGAAAAGGTGATTTTTTTTTTTTTTATCACTCAGCAGGTCTGTATATTTTATCTTAAGTATCTCTTTGAGCTGTTTATCTGCATAACAGGGAAAGGGCTATGTAACTGTATAGATGTGTCATTTAAGTGTATATAAAGAAGGCTAAAGAAAAATCCTTTTGCTAAACCAAACTTCAATTTTTAAATAACATAACAGTATTATAGTTAATACCTTTCCTTCCCATGTTTGGCCTCAATCTTTCTTTATCCTCTTAATTTTTGCCCTTCTCTTGAAGCACAAAGAATCCCAAAGTTAAGAGCCAAATCAGGTATTTAAATTGTTTTGCCTTAGGATTGCTTACTTTATTTTCTTGGACTGACAGTTGTTTGGGTTTTTTTTTTTTTTTGTTGTTCTTTTATTTTTACCTTTAAAAGAAGTCATTCTAATGTAAAGTAAGCATTGCTTATTTACTACAACAATAAAAAAATAAAATTGCCAGTAGTAAATTTAGCTACCAAGCTACAGGACACTGTGAGTTGTGTTACTGGAAATCTCTCTAGCAGTGCTCTGCTATTTTGTAAATATAGTTCAACCCACATATCTCACTTCCCACATTAATGTTAAATCATCAACTAAAGAAGTTATTCTAGCTCTCTTCTTTTTTTTCCTGTCAATAATTTATTTATTTTTTTAAAGTATATTTTATTCCATGATGGAAATGCTCTAAAATGGAACAGTGCCGTCAGACTCATTATGCAGTAAGATGATATTGCAGTGAGCGCTGTGATTCATCAGTGAGGCCAAATGCCCAAGTCTGGATTCATTTTCTACCTGGTGAAGAACATGGCACAATCCTGCACCTCCCTCCGGGGAAGTTCTGAAACTGCAGAACTAAGTCACACTTCCTGGGATATTTTCCTCCCCCAGTTTTGTGACTCTACTCGGGGAACTCTCCCAAACAAACTGCACAAATGTAATCTGTTTTTACATCAGGTTTAATGCAAACCATACTGTTTTTCTCTCCCCATCCCACTTCTCTGCCCTAATAGCCAGACTGCCAAAGACCTCTGCAGCCTGAAACTTAAAGCAGCACTTTGGTTCCTCCCATCTGAGCCTGGTGCTACCTCATCCATGTACTTTCTGCATGCCAGGCAAATGGTTGTTTGTTGTTTTTTTTCTTTTTAATCCTCTCTTGGCTTTGTCTTGCATCTCTTAAAATGGAGATGGTAATGCTGTGTTTCCCCCTTGCTCAGTCTTTCCTGCCCGCTCCATAATAATTTCCAAGTAGAGACTGTCCTTGGAGCTCCATCGAAGTGGGGTGGCTGCCGCATGTAGCCAACTGATGCAAACTGAGGCATGCAGGTGGTACTGTGAATAACCATAGTCCACTTCAAAGAGTATTAAACTTTTTTCCTAATTTTGCAGCCCTGAAGAAGGAGCTTAGCACTGCTGCGCTGTGGTTTTGGTGTGTGCCAGGGGTCGATAGGGCTCGAGCTTCCAGAGATAAGGTGTGATTCTTTGGTTTCCTGGTGGAAAGCCATCAGGGACCTTTCTCCTGGTTCCTGTTTCCTTTTCATGTTGGGCCTTTAATGCTGCCCTTAATATTGCATATGGGAAACCGAGGATTTTTTGACTGTGTGCAGAACGACAGTTTCCATAGTGCTTCACTCATTTTCTTTTAACAGTTTCTCAGTGTTCTGCAAAATGTAAATCGGCATTTTTCACAAACAGATTTGTAACTTGAGTTGGCTCAAATCCAGATTCTGACCTGTTTATTAATGTAAATTGTACCTCCCTCTGTTTGAAAAGTGTATGGAATCGATTTAGGAATTGTGTGTACAAACGGATTGCCACTAGCAGTAGTTTTTGATTATTCTTTATCAGTTGATTTTAGAAAACTGGTATCACTGACTTTGAACGTAGTGCAGTTGGAAACCTAAATTGGGGGTAGTCAGTGATGTTTTAATTAAAACATTTTGTTTCTTAATTGTGGAAGGTTACAAGATATGTGTTGCCAGGCACCATGGCTTTAGCAATGAGCAGCAACTTGTTCAGTGTTGTTAACTGGGTTGCTGGTGACTGTCTATCTGTCAAGAAGTAGGGCAGAACCTAGGTCAAGGAGGGCTCAAGCTTGGCTGTAGATTAGTCTAAAACAATGCAGCTTGTAATAATAAGGAAAAAGCAATTAACAGGGTTTTAATTCTTAATTGAGATGAGCAAAGGACATCAATGCTGCCTGTTGTGAATGTGGTTTATTTATAATATCTGGACCACATACCATCTCTTAATGCTGCACAACTAGCAGTCTGTGTTGCTTGTAAAAACCAGAACAGCTTTTAGCATGAGATTGTGATTAATTTGATTTATAAGTTCTTATTTCCCAAATTACATGGCAAAAATTATTCACAACTTAGTATGATTCTCTGATAACTGTTGTTGTGCTATTTAAAATATATATTAACTTATTTAGGAGGGGATTGTTGGACATACTGTTTTAATACCTGAGTTTGCATTTTGATGTGCTGAACTTTAGAAGAACTGGCAATGGAGGACACTTGGCCTTTTGGGGGGTTTGGTGTGGTTTTTTTTTTCTTTCTCTCCTTTGATGCATCTCTCTGTTCTTCAAAGTCATAAAACTGTAAACTAAGACAGTGTTTAGAATTGTGCAAGAATGACAAATTAGCAGCTTCAAGAGGACAAAAGCTGTGGTAAAACCAACCCTTTCTCCTCCCCCCTCTAGTACTTTCTGGCCTGTTTTTATGCTTGGGCACTGTGCAGAAGCCATCCTGTCCTCTCCGCACCGCCGTGGTGACCTTCCCCTTTAAATTCCTTGGTCTGTGGGCCAAACCGACTCAATGTTATACAACCAACAAACCATTTGTATTTAAACTCCTTAACTAAGCGCCTTATTTTCATTGTTGAATAACATGAGGGCGCTACATCTCTGATTAAACTTCTTTTTTGAAGAAGGCCTATGGCCCTGGGCTAGCACAGGGGCTGAGTCAGGCAGCAGCCGCAGCAGGGGTTAATGCTGGGCTGCAAACCTGCCTGCAGCTCCTCTGGAGAAGCTGCTGTTTCTCTGCTGTCAAAGCAGATAAGTCTGTGATTCTTGCAGTTACAGCTTTCTAAGAAAAGCATAAGGCTTCACTAGGAAAAAGTAAATGGTGATGTGTTAAAAAAAAAAATCAAAAAATTGTCTCTCGTTATCTTTCTGTAGCATGTTAGGAACCAGGATTAGGTTGAAAACTTGGAACCTCAGGAGCTCTGAAACTATTAAAATGAATAACAGCTTTGAATGGTGAGCTGTAGGATGATGCCATCAGCTGGATGCTATTTTATTCAAGGAGTGCCCATGTCCAATTAGGCCGTTACCTCAGCTAGACTGAGGGGTACTGGGGCACTGGTTTCCCTTTACACAGGCTGAAGATCAGACTTCTTTCTTGGTGTGAATTGCAAGCGGGCAGACTAAGGGTTTAATAGTTTTATTTTTCATAAAACTAAACTATTTTCGTTGTTTGAAATGGTGTCTGGGGTTACTGCAAATAAAACATGAGCCAGCCTAAAAAAGAACAGCAGACGGTTTATAATGAATCCCAAAGACCCTGTTGGAGACTTGATCTAGAAGGAATTAATTACTCAACCAAAAGAATAACTACCCAAGGGTGGCTATTTAATTGGTTTTAAAAAAATTGAAGTATAAGAGTTATGAGCAGACTAAACAACCGAAACCTGTTTAAAAAGCTGTTATTACTTCCCCCCCCTGAAATTTAGAGAAATCCTCTGAGAGGTGAGCTAGATGCCACAAAGGCAAAAAAAACATCTTCCTCCTAGGAGGAAGAAACCAAGCTCAGAGAAATTTATGTCAGTGAGCGTATGGAAATGTTCTTGGATAGCTTCTGGCTCTAGGATTGACCATACCACCTTTTTTTGTTCCCACAGCTGGCTATGTCTTCTCCTGGGAGGTCCTGAAGCATGCACATTTAGCTTGCCGTTTCATCATAGCACTTGAGCAAATCCATGGCTAGTCCCACCGGGAGGGTAGCAAAGGCAAGCTGACTATAAGTAAACAGTAGAAGAAAACCAAACAATATCAAAATGATAAAAACAGTTTCTGCAGTCTTCTGCTTAGTACTAATGTGATTATTTTTTTTTTAATACTGTGTTCGAGTTGTTTTTCAGTGACATTAAATTTTCCTAAAAGTATGTTCTACCAAACACGGTTGAGTTTATCCTGTGAAAGGCCTCAGACTGTTTTCTTCCACCTGATAAATATTTGCAGTGTCATTTCCCCAATGTATCTCGGTGCTCAACAAGAGTGAACTGACAGGGCTGAATATTTTACAGAAGTACAAAATGCAACTGCAGTCTGTTCTAGTGATGCTTTGTTCTTTGCAGGAGAAGGTTGGTCTTAAGTTTCTCATGATGGAAAATCCTTTGTTAATTTTTAAGCTCTTCAGATAAGATGGGCATGCTCCATGATTATCTTTGGTTTGGCAGAAAGCATAGATTCCTTTATTGATTCAGCGATCACCAATCACATGAGCTTTTATCTAGTTTTAATATAATACTATGTCTTTATCTGAAAATGCTGGCTATAGAGGAGTGCAGCAAGATGGAAAGTAAGCCTTAGATTGTTTTGGTGAGCCCATTCTCAGAGATCTATAAATATTTTACAGTGACCTTCAACTTGCAGAGCAAATATTTTTGTCTCCTGACCTGATGGCACCCATACCATCGTGGTTCTGCTGCGTGGCAGAAGGGGAGGGCTCAAGGAATGGGTACTGATGGGTCTCCACCATCCTTTTCTCGAGGAATAGGTCTGCCCTGAAAGCTGAGGGTGTGGGATGAGCTGGTGGCCGCAGGCAGCTTATATCCAAGCAGTAGGATTGGTGTCTCACAGTGATTTCAAAACTGTCTCCTTGGGATTTTCTCCTGTGATCCAGCTCATAGGCTGCTGTGTGGGGGACTGCAGTAGCTGGCAGAGAGGAATTTCGGCACACTCTGCAACACCCTGAGCTGCCTTCTGTTCACAACTCTGTGTGCAGGCCGTTACTGAGAGTTTTAATGAGCTAGTTACTGGGGGCCAAGATTTGCTTATGTAATCCACCAAGAAGGTATTAAGATTTTATTAGAAATGCTGCAAGGTCCTTTCAAAATAAAGCCAAGCAAACTGCTAGTAAAACTTTGTTATCTCTGGATCTGTGCAGGAATTTGTTTGGTCCATAATATCTTACATTAATTTCCCTTCCTTTTTTAAAATGTATGAAATGGTCAGATGCATTAGGTAAATTAATAAATTACCTACCCTCAACAACTTTAAAAGCTATTCGAGTGGAGGCCTCTGAAAAATTAAAGCACATCAATACTGTCTGTTTTAGGCCTCCTATGTAGAAATAGCACATGATAGTTATGTATCAATGGCCCTCCAGTACTAGTTACACAAAGTGATTTTCAGCAAGAGAGCTCTAACGGTTCAAGAGATGCAGTCATCTAAAAATAAATCAGCCTTTTCAAAAGTGCCCACAGCAGCACATCATAATCAAAGTTGATTACATTTGCACCCTGCATCAAATGGATGTATCAGAGTGCATCAAATCACAGACACCTAATGGTTCACACCTGGCAGATAGCTATTTGACATTTCACACTATTAATGTAAGTGTTCCTGAGGCATGAGATTCATAATACCGGGTTCTACTGTAGTGTATGAAAGAGCTATCTCAGCTAAGGCACATCACCCTGTCCATTGACTTCTTTTAATGTAACAGCATCTTCTTCAGTCGTAGATCATAATAAAGATTTGTTCTATCTGCAGAGTGTTTGCCTCCTGATCAAGACAGCAATATAACTTTTTATCTGTCCTCTTCCCTGTGCCATCCTGACCAGAATGACCTACTTCCTGGTTGCCCCAGTCTATAGATGAAGCAGCAGTTTGCGCACCATTCTTTCTGTCTAGGCATATGCACAGACCATGATAAAAACTTTCCCTCTTTCTAATGTGTGTATGTATGACTGTATCTTTCTCCATGCAAGTGCTGAGATCTGGTCTTTTAATTTTGTCTGTACCCATATTTCCTCCAGCAGATCTGTTGTCTTCTATCACGTTTCTTATGTATGTTTGAAAAAACAGGTGAGAAAGTGCCTTACCCAACCAGCTCAGTCTTGTTCAAAACCACTTGTGGTCAGTCCATGCTTTCCAGTACACTTTTTTTTTTTTCTTCTAATAGTTTGTTCTTCAGTTTCAACCTTTCTAATGATCTTTCCTGCTTAACCGTCAGTAGTCTGTCCCCCTCCATGTTGTGAAGGGTGCTTCTTCTCTTTTCTGCTTGACTTGGCATAGCCAGGTGATTAAGAGAAATATTAGAAATCTTCTGTAACTGATAAGCATGTCACATAATTAGATTTGAATAAGCTTTTGAAAATTATTAAAATAAATAAAGTACCTTAATTAAACTTCAACCAACAGTCTTTCAGTTTCCTAAAACTGAGTTATTTTTAATCTGCAAACATTAACAGTGTTAGGGGCCTTTGTGGTACAGGTTCTTCCCGTCCTGCTCTCCCTCATGTATCCTGATCTCTTACATCTTCAGAGTTTTTGCAGGATGCTTTGGAGGCTACATGGCAATTCCTTTTACATCTTTTCTCCTCTCCTGGTGACTATTACATAGTTTTGCTCTGTTACGGGTCTTCATAACGTCCATTTCAGATATGTAGGACTAGTTTTTCATGGCAGGATTATTGCAAGGCTTTTGTGCTACCTATCCATGTTCAAATTTATCATTAACATAGTCCAACCAGGTGTGGAAAATCTTACATTGCATTTGCTATTGGCTAGCAGATACTGCAACAAAAATAGTAGATATGGTTAATTATTAGCAGAAGATCTCATGATCTTTCAACAAGCAAACCTGCCATTGACACAGAGGATTTTTGCTGAGGAATGGAAAGGTTGGGCCCTGGATGGCAGTTATGTGCAACATAGGATCTCAAGTTCAACTGGCTCGTAGGCTGTGGATATGTAATTGGTGGATGCTGTGCACATTGCCTGAAAAGGATTAGTCTCTTCATTAGTATTCAGCACAGTGATTTCCTAGCACATATTTGACTGACAAATTGCATACAAAGGCCTTCTAAAGCTTTTGTAGCAAATAAACAATGTCCTGAGGCCAAATTCCTTGTCAGTAGACTTGAGTTTTAGCAAGCAAGCAATTTATCATGTTCAGCCCACACAGGTGACAAATCAGTGTTGCAGATAGTATTGTACAAAAGCATCAGGCACTTGCAAAACTGTGGGTTTAATTTTTTTTTTTTAACTCCTTGAAGGCAAGGACTGATCAGCAGCTAGATTTCTGGGATGGGATTGCTTTTTACTTGTTGAGGTATCAGCATGCCCAGGAATTTTACATCTTCACATGTCTTGAGTGTCGCTGAGCTGCTGGGCTCCTCCTGCTTACCTTCAGAGTCTGATGGGGACAACAGGTGGGACTTCGCTGCCATGATGTGTGCAGTGAACAAGACAATAATGGCTATGTGCAAAAACCAAAATTAAAGGCAATGAGAAGCCTAAGGAGGTAGAAGTTTGAATCTCCTATTTACTGTGGGTAGCACTACTAAGCAGTTCTTTTCTTTCCTCTTACTCCAGTTTTAAAATACTGCTGGTGGGAGCTCATGTATTTTTATGGGATGACTTTGGTGTTGTTTCCCTTTCCTTGCAAATAGGGAAAGGCTATATGCCATAGCTACTAGGAGATAACGATGCAGTTCTAATTTGAATTTGCACTCTGAACACTGAGTTTTTGAAATGTACTTTATGCTTAACCTGGGAGAAAAAAAGAAACTGATTTCCATGAAGAATTCCCATAAGCCTGGAACTTCAGTTGATTAACTTTTGATATTTGACTAGGGCATCCCCAGGTGTGCTTTCTCCAAAACAGCGATGTACTTTTGTTCTATGGATCTTTTAATTTAAAGGAAGGCATACTGAAACTAAAAGAAAGACAGGAAAGTGACCTTTGTTGTTTTGAGGTGGTTTGTTTGTTTGTGTGTTTTTTTTAAATTATTGTTCAAGTCTAGGAATATGTTGTCAATTTTGATAATTACTCTGCATGAAGAGGACAGGGTGCTTGTAAAGACTTTGGGAAGAGCATGATGCACAGAGTAGAGCCTGCAGAACTTAGTCTTGGGGACAGCTGTTAGTGTAATTTATACAAAAACAATGACACTTCCCTCCTCCTCACCCTGCAACCCAATATTGAAATCAGCTGTTAACAGAAAATAGTAAACCTTTAACTAAGTACGTTTTTTCTGCTTCAAACTTCAGCCAAGTAATGGCTAGGAGTAATCCATGATGCAAAGATTCATCCTTATATTCTTCTCCTCTAAAATTTATATTCTCTAGTTTATATTCTCTAGTGGGGAGAAAAAAAAATAAAATCCTCAATATACCCTAACATCATATCATGTATGACAAAAGCTTTTCGAAACACCACTTGGCACACTGGTAAAAGTACTATGCATAGCAAGCGGCCTGGCTTTTAGATTTATTTGAAATCTTCAGCATGTTCAAAACTCTACCTGATACAGAGTATGTTTGTATTCTTATTTGTGTTAGTATTTGAAGGTCAAGCAAGGGTGCACTTGAAATGAAACAATGCATACTGGCACAGAAAAGACTTCCCAATAACTGGATTGATACTGGGTAGGATTTGTAGGATTCCAAATTAACAAAAGAAAAATAATTCTAAATTATAAAATCTATTTTTTAACAGTGAGATTTTCTTAAAGAAAAAAGTGATTCTTAGTAGCTGCCATGGCAAGTGGAAATAAAAGGTAAAGTATTAAAATACCCAAATTGTGATGGGAAAAATTGGTCCATATATGATAACTCAAGGATTGTTTGAGGGAATTTATGAAATAAGGTTTGTTTTGTTTTGCTTTCCTTGGGGGAAGAAGATTCTGCTTTTGGTGTTGATGGAAAGAATGATTACTTAGAAAATTAACTTTTTTTTTTTTTTTTTTAGAAATGAAACAATGCTTATCACATTAATCTCCAAGGAATGAAGCAATAAACTCCTAAATAAGCAGTAAACTGCTGGGAAGTCACTCTTAATTATTCTTCTGAAAGAGTTTCTAATTCTAAGTATTCTTTGTAGCTCTGGAAGAATAACGTACCTTACCATTTGTCCTTTACTTCAGGTATCCATGGTTCAGGCTCTTAAACTATAATGCTCCTGGATTCTTGAAGCAGTCATTGATTAGAACAATTCTTAGTTGTCTTTTAATTCTCAGTGTATACAGGTAGTTGAGATGACAGAAACCTGATTTTAAAGAAGTTGCAATTGATTTGTTTGGTTTTGGAAAAACAGATGGGATCTGTAGTCTGTAGGTCTGTAGTTTAGGCTAATTGAGATGTTAAAGTTGTGATGTTTTACCTGCAACATATGCAGAGCTTTCTGTGGCCGATGCTGTTCCTTGAGCAGTTCTGTTCTCTAGGATCAAGGGTGTCTTGGGCTTTTTTCCATTTTACTAGACAGTGATGAACTTGGAACATATTGCTCATTTTAAGACTTTTAAAGAATGACAGTAACATGTTGGAGTTACGACCCCAAAACATCATTAATGCGTGTTTACAAAAGTAATTTGTTATCCAGTTATAATGCAAAACCTTAGTTGGTTGAATTTCAATGGAAATTCCGGGTACCAGGACTCCTTTTGTGTCATGTGGCAGGCTCACAAGGGGGTTGTATTGATGAGGGGACATTTGGCCACATAGAAAATAATGTTTCAAAATTACTTAATTCAGCTGCATTTAAAGAGTTGTGATAATTTGCTCTCTTCTCTGGACATGTTCCATTAAAAGAGCTTGCTGACCCACTGAATTTTGGTAAAGTGTCCCTTTTGTTAAGGAACACAAACTAGGGCGTTAATGTTATGTAGCCAAGAGCAGGGTGAACCCTTCTGAAAGACGCGTGGCTTCAAAGGAGATGTAAGCTTGAGCAAAGGGCTTTACAGCTCCTATGGCACAGCTCTGGTGGATCTGTTCTTTCACAAACATTTCCTCTGAAGGGAAGCAAAAGATCAGATATTTTTTTCATAGAGAATAATTCCTGTAAAACATTTCCTGTTTTCTTGATTAGAAAACTTGTTTACGTTGAGCCTTGATTATTCAAGGCAATGGGAGATTGAAAAAAACAGTAGATTAAGTAATGCATTTGGCTACAAAATCATTACTGAACATAACAATTAAGTTTTGAAAAGGAAAATTAACACAGAGGTAACAGTTGTTTTGTCCTTGGCATAGAATAGGTGATCCACAACTAGACAAAGTCTCAGAGTAATACACGTCTATTATCTTTAGCAATTTCTAAGAAAATATTTGCGATTAAGAAACAATGAATAAATCATAAAAGATTGCTTCTTTGAAACAGAAGTCTTGAAGATCTTAATTAAAAGTACATGGAGATACTAAACTACTGAAAATACTATTTTTATTAGGTTTTGTTCAGTTTTCCCTATCTGAAAATGTTTAGAAACTGGAGGCATTTATGGTTCTCTAAGGTTAATATATGCTTTAATATTTAATGAGGTTGATGTAAATGGATTATTTCTGTTGATAGTGTACTTTTTCTCTCAAGTCACTTAAACAGTTACTGTTCCCCTATTGGTTTTGGAAGTGATATTCTTGTTCTTAGCAATCTAAGATAACTAGTTCCTACACACAGCACAGTGGCCAAGTTTATTAATTTTTCTGTTTGATGCTAAAACTATTCCAGTGAAGTTACACGCTCAATGATTTCACTTCTCCCTTGTGGTTTCTGACATAATATGTTTTCCTCTTTCAATTAATTGTATGCTTGCTAGTTAAGTGTTAAAGTTTGTGGTTTGTTTGGGTTGACTTGTTTGTTTTAATCCAAATGTTTAATCTCAAATATTTCTTCTGTCCTAATAGTTGAACTTGGAACTTTCAGAAATATGTAACTGCTCATTTAAAAACAAACTTTTGATACAACTTAAGCGATAACTGTTGCAACTTAAAAGTTCTTAAGTGTAGCTGGACTTAAGCTGAAAGATTAAAACTTTGGAAATGCCGCTGGATTTATATATATCTACACACACATAATTTGTATTTTATTGTACTCAAGGCTTCAAAGTTTGTTTCATGGTTGATTTGTTTCCCAGAGGTGTTAGACTTGTGCTTTAAGTTTTACGTTAATGTCTCATGCTTGCACTGCTGATTTGCTTTAACTGTGTGTCATTCTTTGAAACTTAACTAAAAAGTGAGAGTGCACAAACAGAGCTAAACCTGGGCTGTGTTCTGCCCTTCGCCCTCTCTGCTCCTGTGTTGTGCCCAGGCTCCTGCTCAAGGGTCTTCAACCTGACCAGGCCTGAAGGACTGATGGCTTTTGCGCCATTAGTTCTTGCTTTTGGGTGCCTGCCTTATCTGGAAAAGGGTGGAACTAAAAGTATAATAATACAAAAATCCAGTCTGTTAGACTTACAATCTCATAAGAGGAGAGTAACTTAAAATTATCAGCTAGCTTCTATTGAATATGAGCTGAAGGTCAGACTTGGCAAGCTCATGTAATCAGCTTTGTGGATCCAGTTTTGGTATAAACTGAAGGAAACGAGGTTTAGGTCTGTTCACATCATTAGAGTCATGTAAGCCCTCTAGGAGTCTTCCTGGCCTTCTGATGTTTGGAGTAGCAGCAGCCACAACTCAAGGACCACCAGGGAAAGCATCACGGCTGTGGACCTTCCCTCTCCCTTCAAGGGGAGGCAAAGGGTGATGTCAAATTCCATTGCTCAATCTTTGTTGCCTGTAAGAGTGATGGAGCCCTTGAAATTTTGAAAATTAAATGCGTACTTGTAGATTTGGAAACTTCTGCCCTGTTCCTTCTCTTATTTTCCCCCCTCCCTGTTCTATCACTGAAAACAAGTTTAGTCTTAATGAATTAACATTCCAGTATTCTTTTTAATAGAGAAGCACTCTCTTCTGTGGATTTTTGTATTATTTCAGACTGTTTGCAAACTAGAGTTCGTTCTCTGTGTTGCCTATAGCTACAGTGGGTTTTTGAAGATTTTATTTCTCTAAAATAAATATATATATATATATAGGACCAAGCAACACACAGTTTTAGGGTCTAGGATATAGGTCTAGCAGGGCCATGCCTCAATCCAGCTATTTCCTTCCCTATGCTAAAGCATTGCATCTTCAAATGAGCTTTTATGCTGCCACTGTAAATCATTTGAATTGAAAGCATCTAACCCACATCAGAATTGGATCACACTTGTATCATCCAATCAATACAATGAAAGGCTGTTTTCCAAGTTGAAATGACTCCTTATCAGCTAATGTGGTTGCTGTAATTAGCTATGATCTATATGTAACTAGCTATAACTAGCATGGGTCTTCATTTCTGGTCATGTCAGCTGATGGTTAACAGGAATAATCATGAGTTGTTCATGTTTCTTAATGGAAATGCAGTTGACAGTCAAAGGCAAGTCTTCTTTAAAAGGTTAAAGAAAATAGTGAGTGGGTGCAATGCATTTCCTGTTTTCCCTTTCTGAAGGAAGATGGAATTTCATTTTCTGGCGACTATTTGGATGTGGGGAGCTCTTGGATGAGTCTTGAAACAGACTGTATAAAAGATCATTACATTTAAGAAGTAATGGTTTGGATACAGAAATGTAACTCGATATATGAAATAACTGCGAGTGGTGGAAGGCTTGCTGATTACTGCCTGCCATATGCTAGCACCTTGACTTACTATAATTAGGACATTTTATAGAACTTGCAGTTCCAGTTCAGATTGGACACGGACAGGTGGGGTTCTGGGAACTGCTGCTGCAGTCAACAGTCCACAGATACACTGGCTAGGACCTCCACAACAGGTGTATCAACTACTCTTGTGTGAAGGACTGTAGCCAGTTCTAATTTCTTGGCTGTCCTGGTCATATACTTAACTACAGGTTTATATTCAAGTAGCAATGGTAAAATTGTTTTAACCCAGGGGGTTTACCTATTACTTTTTTTATAAGCTGTATTCCAAAAGATTTTCCCTCTTTTAAAAATACTAATATTTGAAGGACACACTGACGGTTTCATACATTGAGGAAGAGAGGGTTTTTTGTGTGTGTAGATAAAAGGAAAAGAAAAATCTAAGACAGTGCTGAAGTTAGATAAAAATGAAATAAAAGGTTCTGTGATCGCAATAAAAAGGTACATGCATGTTATAGTTTTTATTTTGTTTTTCTCTTTAACATCCCTCTTTAACTAGTAAGCTGCAGTAGTTGTTCATATGCATACAGCAATTTCCCTAATGACTATCCTTTTTTATATTTTTTCTCCTGACTTGTGTTGCTAGGGCTTGGGGGGGGGTGGTTCTTTGTGTTCTGGTTTTTTTGGGGGAGAGTGACTCTGCTTTCCTGTCCAGAACTTGCACTTGCTTTTGTCTGCTGGGCGTGTTTTGCCAGCTTGTCGCACTGAAGCTCTTTCAGAGCACCTTATACAGAAAGATGAACAAAGACATTGTTGATACTGAGGCTTGAGTCATTCCACCATCTGCTTTCCTCCTTCGGAGTACGTTGCTCAACTGTTCATATGCTTCTCTCTTTCTAACGTTTGCCTTCTATGTGCTTTTTTTGTTTGATCATTGCCTCTATAGCTTACGCTTTAGCATGTCTCTTTTAAACATAAATGGGGATTAAATGAGTAAGAAGTTTCTTCAAGGTGTTAAAGAGTTGACTAATATGTGACCTCTTTCCCCTGACAATGAGGTTCATCTGGAGGATGAGGAGAGTTTGCCCCATCCTTTATTTTATCTGCATATGCTTCAAAGCCATAAGGTCAAAGAAAATACCTGATCATATTTTCATCTTACTCAGAACAGTAAGATCTCAACAGTGATAACTTCTTAGAATTGCTATCACAGCACTAATAATTCGTAACTAGTGCTATGCATTAACGATGTACAAGTAACCATAGCAAAGGTTGTTCAGTGCAAATCACTTCTGAGGATCATTATTTTGACTATTTGAAGTAATGATTATAATCTCAATTATTCCAGGTAAACTAAGGTTTTTTAAAGTCCCTGCTAGAGATTAGATGTTTATTCATCTTGGCACTGTATTCCCTGTTGGTGAGGAAACACTCCCCCTCTTGAAAAAATTATCATCTAGAGTAATATTGCTTCTCTGTCTTCTGGTGTAAACACACACATGTGCCTGCAAATAATCGCAAAAGAAAACAACCAGTGACTCTCAGCATAACAATTTTTTTTCCAAAATAATATATCATCCTCTCATTCCCTGCTTAGGTCCTACAGCTGCACTTCTTGGTCTTAAAGCATTTCACAGACTTCCCACATATATAGGGACCATAAATACTACTTACCCTGTGGAACAGATTCACAGTGGAAGATACAAAAGGTGATTTTTCTGCCTCAGATTGTCTAGTCTTGGCTGATAAAATGAGCCACTTGTATGCTGCTGGGTGCTCCAGGTCCTCTGTTATCTGGGAGGTTTTTATGGGTAGGGGAAAAAATAAAAAAAGGAGGGTCTTCTTGTTCACACTGCCCTGTGTCAGCTGTAGGATGGCAGGCAGCCAGATGTATTGGCCAACACAGAAACTCCTCTTACAGGACCTGAACATGGAGTGATCTGGCAGGGCAAGGAGCTAAACCCTCTCCCATCTGCTCTGTAGTGAGAGATCCGGTAACTGATAGCTTGCATAGTCATTTCAGAACATAGAAAGTGTCTTCAAAATTTCGACAGAAAAAGTGAATACTGTCCTTTAACACCTCAGTCTTTCACCCAAAATGACTCTGCAATAAATTTGATCAAAATGTCAAAAAGTCTTCTGATGCTACTTTTATTCCTTTGAGTAACCCAAACAACTTTTAGACTTTATGGTCTTGTTGAGAAATGAATACTTGACTAAGCAGGCTACCCAATAGAGTTGCTACTCAGGTATTTGTGCCCTGGGAAGTGGAATGTTATCCTGGTTTCCTTTTTGTGTTGCAGAAACTGTGTCATCTCAGTCTGGGGGAAGCCAGCCCTAAGCGATACAGAGCACAGCAAACCTAAGAGAGAAAAAAAGAGCCACTGAACAGGCATGTTGGAGACTTGGCTGGTTCACGGCTGTGCACTCTAAATACACATGTTCGTACAAACGAGCGTGGTGCTGGGGGAAGATGTTTCTTGTTTCCTAATGTTTTTACATAATGTTTTATTGGCTCAAGATACGGATGTAACAAGACTAAGAGCTCAATCTGACCTTCAGACAGTAATGTTGGTGGAATTGCATTATTTAATTTCGGCATTCCTTAATTATACATATGCTGTTGTGGACAGACTGACATCCCCTTCTGATAAGTTCACAGAGTAGTTTAGTATTCTGTGTAAGAGTTTCTGAGTAATATTGCGGAAGTTTCGGAAAAGAGGTGTGCTGAGAAAGCAAAAGGAGAGAGAAAGAAATCCATCGTATAAAACTTAGCAAGAACCGTATACTGTGGTAGCCTGTTGGATTTTCACTGTATGTTAGAAACCGATTTTAACCGTGATTGTACCCATAACAAGAAGTGGAGAGATGACAGTATGACATACCTGGCTACTGACTGGATGATGTGAAATATTGTTGTTCCTTAAGAGTCTTATACTATAAATTTTTCCCATTCCTACACTTCAGATTCGAAGAATACAGGAAGAGAGATTGTAAGTCCTATAGCACTCACCGTATATGTTTACAGAAGTCACTAACAATGATGGCACTGAAAAACCAAAGCGTACAAATTGCCTCTGCTCTATGGTGGCTAAACATGTTCAGTGCCTTTATGTTCTTTGGCAGTAGGAGATATTAAGAGATCTGGGGGTGGGGGAAATCCAATAGTAGAATTCTAATCCCAATATAAAATAAAATCTGTAGTAATAGTAGGAAAGAATTGCATTTATAATACAAAGTTAATACTATTTTTTAATTTATTAAAATATTATTGTAGGCTTAAGAACTCAGGATTGTGATTTCTGTGGGGTCACTCAATAGAGAATGTTAATTATTCTGAGGGCTCTCTGATCTGTCTGTAGTTTCCCAGGTGTGTATAATTCCTCTTGACCCACAGGTTCTCCTTAACCCTGTTCTTTAGGATGGCTCTGGGGGGTCACTTGCACACCACAAAAGTTCATCTGAAGTAAAAGGTGGATAGCTGGCATGTCTGAAAACTAAAGAGTTCAGTTTCAGATTTGGATCTTGGATATAGTGAGTCCTTGATCTTGCCATATTCATATAATTAGTAAAGAAGTGATGGCTGTCTGTCATTTGATGTGGGATAAAACAAGGTGTTGTGAGCTTTCTATTAGTGTCTACTTCATTTGCACATCTAAGTGGAGTTGGATAAGACTTTGTATTTCAAAGAAGAAAGCAAAGTGCCTGCCACATGACCTACACCGGGGCAAAAAGCTGTGGGGAGGTGGCAGTGCCGGGTCTTACCCACAGCGCTGGTGACTGCAGGTGCAGAGGTGGCACTGCTGGCAGTGGGTGCCGCTGTCCTATGCGATGTGCCTGTCCCAGGAGCGCACCCAGGGCTATTCCATACTGGCACAGCGTGCACTTCTTTCCTATATCTGAACTGCTCACATACAGGCAAGCAATGCCTACACCAGCTTTCCCCCTCAGTGTTTGGGTTTGGATCCTGTTCAGATCATTAGTAACAATATGTGCATAAATTCAAAGAGAAAGCAGATCTATATAATATAACTGTGCTAATTCCTAGCACTTGAGATGATCGGTCTCCCCTGCGAAAGCAGCTTTCTATTGTGCACTGGCAGTGCAAGTTCCTCCTTTCCCTAAACATAATATTGGTTAATTAGAGCGGCATCCAGTAGTTCAGGAAGAAGTCAAGGCAATGAAACCCCATTAGTCTTTAGATAATTAATGACTTTACCTGTGGGTGACCCAATATATTAAACAGGTGAACAAACACTATCACTTCATGTGTTGTTTTTATGTGTGGATTTGCTTGTGAATAAATTCTATAAGCTCAGCCCCCCAAATTTTTCAGGTTATTTCTATTGCTAGCATTTGAAGTCCATATTAAAAATATAATATTTTTGAGTTAATGCTAAAGCTTTTCCTGTTGTTAGCTAATAAACTTCATAATGTGAAATATGACTATTTGGGTTTCTCAAATGGTTTTTATCCTCTTTGAGGGCTGTAAGGCAGCACTTTGAAGTGCACAAACAGCAAAGATCTGCGTATACCTGGTGTGTTTTATCTAGAAGAGAAATTTTTTTGCAAAAATACTCCCAATAAAGTCTGAGGAATACATGTTATTGAAGAAAATCAACTTGTAGCTTGAGTAGTGTGCGAATGAATATAGTGGTATATGGAAAGCTGATGAAATAATATTATAATTTCTTTGCACAGAGGTCATCAGAACCTCTTCTCTCATTCTCTTAATCTGGTTACTGTTGGGATTTCCTTGAGCTTGACACAAACAGCTGAAATTTCAAAATGAAGAAATAACCCCAGATTTCTTAGTTTTGCTTTTGTGCAAGGTTAAAGAAGGGAAGACTAACCAACCAACCAAAAAATCACAACTAGTCCACACCTCTCAGGACCCTGTAAATCTAGATGCTAGAGCTGGTCTTAATTATGGGAGGCAGAAAGTCACAATGCCAGGTCTTCAGATTCTGTCACTCTTCTGGCTGGTCAAGCAAATACAGAGAAAGAAAAATTGCTTTTATGAAAGCCTCTGAACAACTTCTGCATACTGTTTCTTCACCTTCTTTGTTGATGTTATGTAATGTGTTTTTGAAATATTTCTAATATAAAAACAATCAGATTTTCTGCAATTTAGAGCAAAAAACCTCCCCTTGACCTAATCCTGCTGTGACAAGGTGCAGAACATAGGCAAGAAATGTCTTGAACGTGTCTGGTCCAGCAAGTTACGTGAATTGTCTTTTCATTATTTTCAGAGCAACATGCACAAAGCTGATATGTATTAAAGAGGGAGGCATTCTGTTCTGCTAAGAAAGATATTCCACAGAGTAAATCTGTAATAAACAGTAATAATTTATTATTCATTCTAGAGAAATAATTTGTAATAAAACTCCATTCCTTGAGGAAATTTTTTTTTTTTTAATCAGGACACAGTTTAAACAAATAATAATTCAACATAGCTTATGAATGGTAGTGCTTACAGTCAGGAGTTATATTTTTAAATAAAGAAGTAATCAGATTTTTCTCTAATTCCCAGAAAGCAAGTAGTGATACTCTTAAATGTTGTCAGAATGCTTTTAGAACATGCAATTCATCATGTGCATGAAGATGAAAATTGGTTTCATGAAATAGTGTAGACCAAAATAAAAGGCATACATTAACTTGTCTTCTGAAATATTGGCTATATTATTATACTATGCATCTTTAGTACTTGACCTTGCATGTCACTAATATAACAGACATTTTATGATACAGTTACAAACAGTGCTCCTTGTGGCTGCTGCACTACATCCCAAGGTTAGGAGGAAGATAAGGTGCATTAAAACAATATCTCTCTCACTATTAATAAAGAAAATCAATCATTTTGCTTCTTCCTGTTCCCTGGCTTGCAGTTTCAAGATCAGCGGCTTGCAATAATGCTTTTGCCAGCTCCGTTGGTATGGCTGCTGTGTAAAAACTCTTCTAGGCTGCTTCCCGTGAAAGGGCTCGGACAGCATTAGTGATGAAGCACTAATGCTCTCACATATTTAATCAAACATATTGCTGTCCTGAATACACAAAAGGACTGTGGTTTGGGGTTTGGGTTTGTGCTGTATGTACATGTGCTCTGTTTCTATTTACATTGCTGGACTCAGATGCTCTGACTTATATTTGTGATGCGGTTCCATTGAAGTGACTGCTGCCAGGTATGTGTCATCCGAGATTTGCAGTGAACGGTAGAGGGTGGTTTGGGTTTTTTTTTTCACCACAGCAGTGCAGGGTAAGGCAATAGAAATAACCACCCAAAAGAGGAATTTTTTTTTAATTGAAAGGAGTATAAAATCCAGAAACTAGACACTATGAACTAAACCTAGCTGCTACTCAAACAGCATACCAGTAGCTATTGATGAAGAAACACAGTATTTCAGAGGAGGAAAATTTTGCCACTGTTCGGTGGGAACAGAAAAAAATGCTGGAAGGCACATTTTGTTCATTTTGCTGAATGTAGGCCTAGCAAGATACTTGAAAAATAAAATTTACAAAGTTTATTCTTGACTTATTCTCTGCATGTAGGAGAATGGTGTCATGCAGGTGTAGGTTGTCTTTATATGTGAGACAACAGCAGCACATTAGAAACATGTAAAATGTGGCGAGGGCTTTCACACCAAATAGGATAAATCTAGAGATAATGTACGGGCCCTGGGGATACTGGAGTTTCTAGGTATTGTAATTTAAATAATGTATTAGAAACATAATGAAGTACACAGCACAAAGTCTAGTGGGAGTGAATGACCTCAGACTGCCCCAATGTATCGATGTGATTCAGGGATACAGTCAGTGGCCTTTAGACGTGTGGCAGTGCAAAACTGGAGTTACTGCCGAAGTCACTCCTTGTACCTGGCTTCCCTGAGGAGTGTCTTGTGCTGCAAGGACAAAATGCCATTACAGATCTACTTCTAGAGGTGTCACTGGAATGAATAAACTGGAATTTCAACTGTTTGTTGATTTTTAGCACAGAAGGTAAAACAGGTAAGAATTTTCTCTGGAAATACCTCAAAATTCTCCAGTAGTAAGAAACATCTGCAGAAAAGTGTAGGATGATCCTTGGGGTGTCTGTATTGAGCTTTACCACGTTCATATATAATAAATTTTAAAATGAAGTGTTTATAAATATATATATTAATATGTATGCGTGCACATACATTGCATACATGTATTGATTTAAAAATCTTTTAGTTCTATAGGCTTTTTTTATTAATCCAAACCACTTCTTCCATCACCACTTCTGTATGAGATGGAGATCATCCATCACCCACCAATCTTGCTGGTTTGTGATGTCACTGCTTTGGTCAATATACGGCTGTAGTCATTCTTTTGGGGGGAATTTCTTTTGCTTTAGAGCTGTTAAAGCATAATTTATTTAGCAAGCTTGTTAGCAAACACTTTCAGAACAAAGCCAAAGCATAGTTGCTCTTCAGTCAGGTTTTTCGTATGTTCCAGCCCTGTGGAAAATATCCATGTGTCTTTTTGCTGTATGATTGCTTAACTCAGAATTCCAGCTTCAGTCATCTTCACTGGATGCTGATTAGAGGAGTGTGGTTTTTCTTTATTAATGAACTGAACTCGTGCCGTTGCTATGTGCTAGTGCTAATTGGTTGGTTGTCCTCTAGTAGTGCTTTGCAATAACATTTAACCAAATTGTAAGCTTACACAAAATGTAGTCTGAACCTGAAGTCATCAGAATGCACTGAGATACCTAAACTCGCAAGCTTGAAATGTTTTCTGTTGATGTTTTTAACTGAAATACTCCAATGAGGCCAAAATGTTGTCACAAATATTTATTTTACAAATATTACTCTATAAATAGCAATGTAATGCAACTTTTTATTACTGTGAAATCATAAAAGAGTTCAGATGACTTTCTGTATCGTAAAATATCATCAATTAGGAAGATATTCATTACTTCTCTATTGCCTGGTGTTGGGTTTTTTTCCCCACTTAAGGCCATACACAAAAATTCAAATTAAGGATAAAGGTTGACGCTTTTTTATAATAGAATTTTTGCAGTTTCAGATTTGCATGTAACTAACAAAGTAACAAATTTTAAGAAGATGAAAACTTCAGTGAATTCCTTGTCCTCTACCAACTGAAATTTTTGGTCTCAGGTGGCCTTGTGAGATCAGGCTCACATAGAAACATCTATATAGGGCTAACTTAGAATTTCCATTAAACATCTTTGTACTTTCAAAAAAGAATTCATACACTTAATGTGGTGTACATGGAAAAAATGAATCATCATATTATTTATTTTAGTATGTTGAAGTAGAAACCCATTAAGGGGATACTGGATGGGAAGTCTATGTTATTCTGCCCTATTCTGTGGGTAAACAAAGTATGTTAGTCCTTACTGCAGACAGCAAATCAATTTTGCAAGCGTTAAATAGATCTAGAGAGGGGAAATAAGTCTAGTAGAAGTATTTTGGAGTAAACACATTTACTTATTGGAATCACCTTGTACTCAATGTAAAAAATTCATAAACAAAGCAAACTGCCAATATTTGCCAGAAAGAAGGTAAACTGCTGCAGCTGTAATAGTACAAGGGAGTCTGTTTCTTCACTCATGAAGCTGCAAATAAAATCTCTCTTCCCCTAACTAGTAGCCTGCCTCTTTTTCATATCCCAGCACACTTTACACTTGTGAGTGCCAAGGTGATGTTACGGTGTTTGCTCATGCTGATGACAGCAAATACACTATTTTGCCATTTTTCTGCATGGTTTAGGTTTCTAATACGGTAAAAGATTTAATTGGATACAGATTCCTGCCAGCTTTAGTTGGACTACTCACTTGTTTAGTGCTGAGTGGTTAAGAAAATGTTTTGCATGCTGTATTGGATTGAACCTTCGTGCTGAACAAGTTGATTGGAGTGGAGATTTTACATAAAGTAACATTGTTTAGCCTGAAATCAAAAGTGGAAGAAACTGGTTTTTGGGTGGTGGTTATTTTTGAGGGTTTGTTTTATTATGTTTTGGTTTTGGGTTGTGTGGTGTGTGTGTGGTTTTGTTTTTGGGTTTTTTTTTAGCTCAGCAGTATTAGTACAAGTTTATGTATTTCATCCAGGTTTTCATTTCAGAAGAGTTGCTTATGTGTAGATAAAAGTATCTTTCTAAAAATACTGCCTTTGAAAATTTTGTTTCCCTACTCTTTCCTGAAGTCTTAAAACTGTAGAAAAACTTTCTGTAAAAGCATTTAAAATTACTCCTTACAGCACTGATAAATCCCCATGCATGTTTCTGGTCTTACTCCTGGGGCACTGATTCGACTTCTTTGCTCTCTGTAACTGAATTTAACAAGCTAGGAACAGTCCTCATCAAAAAATAATAATAAATAAATAAAAATGTCTTCCAAGGGAAGGTATGCCCAATAAACAGGTTGATGTAACTCGCGCTACAACTCTTCTTTAACTTGCGGTGTGACACCAGGAGTCTATTGACCGTCAGATGAACTTCACTAAGCATATGAAGCCGTGTGACAGTGGCATGTGGTGACCTTCCTGAGAGCTGGATCTTGCTCACTGCCGGTGAAGTCAAGCAGAGGAAAAATATCACTGGCTTCAAGTATGCAAGGTCAGGCTTTTGAAGCAGAAGTAAAGTTGCCAGATGTACAGAACAGAAATTTCTCAAATGTAAAAAAACTTCTTTGTTTTACAGCATTTTTATCTTCTGACTCACAGACCGCATTGAGGCTCGCTGTGCCAGCGTCTGCTGAGTCGGGGCAAGGAGGCAATAGATAACCTCTTTAGATCCATAAAAATCTCTCATTGGAAGATTTTTCTACTGAGATGGTTGATGCCAAGCTGGACCTGGTTAGAGCACAGCTGTATGTGCAGCTACCCTGGCATACGGCGGCAGGGTTACGCTGGTGTGTCTGGAGTATGGTGGCAGGGAGGAGATAGAGAGCTTGGCAGTAGGTGGGTCCCACAGCGTGGTAACTTTCCTCTGCTCCAGCATGAGCAAAGTGTCCTCCCTGCCACCCAGGGTGTACCCAGACTCTCCGGGCTCCTCAGGGTTCTAAGGCATAAATGCTCAGCATAGAAATGCTGGATTAACTGAGGACTTCCAGGTCCCATCGTTCTGCAAAATGCTGTACAAGAAAAAAAAAGACTAATGAGAGGAGGGTGGGGAATGGTGGGATGTTAAGATAAATAAAGAACATGAGAAATAAAGGCCAGCCTAGGTTGGAGAAAGGTAAAACAGAGCCTTAGGGAGGCTTCCCCCCCCCCGCCACTCCCAGATTTCCCAATGTGAATCGCTAACTGAGAAGATGGATGAACAGCTACTTTTCTCTTTCTTGTTGGTATCTAGTACCTGGAAAGGGTATGACGTAGTTCTGAGGGAAGGCTATAAGATAGGCAGTTTAACAGTGGCTGACCTATTCCCAATAACTGCCTTTTATCTGTGTTGAACTACCCATCCTAAGTTTCAGAAGTGCTTTCAATTCTGTTTGTATCCCTGTGGCTGCTATCAAGATGTAAAAATGCATCACTGCCCTCGGGCTAAATTCAGATATTTGTCAACTCCAATGGGAGCTGCAAGCCTGTATCTGATTGTGGAATTCTATTCTGTTTTGAGGAAAAAATAAGAAAATTGATATTCTTAATGGGTGCCAGCTATCTTCTGTAAGAAGCAAACTCTGTTCCACTAATGCCACTTGTTTTCAAAGGATCTTCTCTAATTTAACAGTTACCGATGTAAAGGGATTCTCTTTGAATGCATGTTAAAAAACAGTAAATCAGCAATATGCTATAGCAAAGAATATTTACAGTGGTAGATGATCTTAGATGCTTCATTTTTTGCTTCTTGAGACACCCCAAAGAAGCAAATTTTCAGGAGTGTCTTAATATGCCATGGAAGAGAAATCATGTCAGCTCAGAACCAGCC
Organism: Falco rusticolus; assembly: GCF_015220075.1. NCBI lineage: Eukaryota > Metazoa > Chordata > Aves > Falconiformes > Falconidae > Falco > Falco rusticolus. Next base: position 86,190,455 of record NC_051190.1, read on the forward strand.
ACTGGGGAGGTAAAATCACCGGGCACCATTGCACAATCTTGTGAAGAAGCATTAATACATCTTGAGAATAACAACTTAACCCAGCACCAAGGTTTTGCAACCACTCGCAGTTGTATTGCAACAGAACAATATTAGAAGTTGGTTTATTAAGCTTATCACCTTATTCAAATATAACCTTCAAAATAGGGTAATATTCTCAGAGAAGAAATTTTTGCTCTGTGTGACTTGTTATTTTTTTGAAAATTCAACTAGATAAAAACTGAAGTGGATTGTAGTTATCGGTCCTCAAAAGAAAAATTAATACAGTAACAGATAATCCACAGCTGACATTCAAGGTGATGGAAAAAAATTTTTCCTTCATTATCTTTTTATTGTCCAGTAAAACATTTTCTAATAACCCTCTTAAAATGATTTTATTTTGGAGCGTATGTGAATGTCTTGTTGCCCTCGCCTGATTCCTGCAGCCAGGTTTGGCACTCTCAGACACACTGTGTCTCTTGTGTCTGTGTCTTTTAAAATAATAGAAAATATGCTGGCTTTGATAATGTCAGTGAGTCATTAACAGTTCAGCAGACATACTCAAATCATGTATGACATGGCTGCATAAATATTAAGTATACACCAAATGGAAGTATGGAGAAGCTGTAGGGGAAAATAAGGTGGGTTGACTTCCTCTATGATTTAAACAGGAAAGGAAAAAACCAACAGTCATAAGGAGCATTTCACAGTGACAGATTAACACTTGTATTGTTAATGAAGTATGTTCTGCTTGCCTTTTGCAGCAGGTTGCTGCTGGTTGGGCTGAGCAAAGTTTACAGGCAGGTTCAGCAGATGCCCAGAAGAGCGACCATAATATCACAGGGGACTTCAGAAACAACGAGACTGTGATCTAGTGCTAGTGCCTCACCTGTCTTGCATTCAGGTATTTTAATGTACAGAAGAGTTGTCTTCTATGAAGCATGGCTGGATATTTTTGCAGAATAAGTTTTCAAAACGAAGTGTGGTACTATTACAGCTAATAGTCTGAATTCTTTGTATAGGCTGTAGAAATAAAAGTTCACATAAATGGATTCAAATTCTTTTAAGGTAATTTTAGAATGCAGTTCTTTGCCTCTTCTGGAGATCTGCAGTATTCATAGCTAATGCTAGAAATGGGGGATAGGTAAAGGTCTAGTGCTACTCTTAAAAATTATTTTGGAAAAAAAAAAAAAAGAGGTAGAGGGGGAGATGAGAAGAAAAGTGTCATTCAAACATGTCCATTTGAGTTTAGGCATACACTAAAAATATAAATAAAGTAACTTTTTTGTTTTTTGCTTGAACGTGGAACACTTAAAGATGTGAAACAAGTATAAGGTAGTGCAAATATATGAGAAAACTGAGAGGCTGTTGTGAGACTCTGCACACCTGAAAACAGCAGATGTGGAGAGGTTGAGCTTCCCCCCTCTTTTGTGTAGTTTAATGCTACTTCCGGGACCAGCACCCTCCCTCAAGCAAATGCTATCGATAATTTACTGGTAGTGTATAATTTTTAAGGGTAGCTGGTAGAAAATCATGGGGTGTCCTGCTGCTGCTCCTGGAACACCCAGGGGTCCCGTGTTGCTGTCTCTGTCACCTGAGAGGAGATCTGGTGAGGAGCACGTGTGGGTCTGGTGGTGGTGGTGGCCTTCAGGTGACACTCACAGAGAGCGTGGATCCCTCGATGTAAAAACCCCTTTGTGTTGACATGTACATGTTATTAAGAAAAGTTCCCTTGAAGTCAATAGGGCTACGCAGGCAATTGCACCACAAGTGCTTGTGTGATCATAGTCCATCTGTATGGAAAACCTGATCCTCTAATACTATTAACAAGTAACACTATAGTGTTTATGACAGAAGAGCTAATCTTTAGCCAGAACTTTAGAAATGAAATGAAAAACTATTCTGGTATTGATTTCTGGATTTAGGGCCTAATTCATTAAAAAAATAAGTAAATCAATGTAATTACTATAGTCATAATGTAATAGTGTCATAGATTTGCTGCCTGCCCCTGTTGATCTAGGTTCTGTTTAGAATTATTTTTGTAAGTCAAGTGCATTTGCTTGCTTTTGAGGGGTAATTTAAGAGATAACCTTATTTTTTTTTCCCACCAACATGAACTACTGAAGTAGAGAAAAAAGAAAAATCAAGCCCCCTAGAAATTCCAAATATTGGAATTTCACTGAAGTTTGTTTATAGTTTATTTACCTCAAAAACTATAGTTATGAATTATTGAACAAATTAATCTCAAGTGGTATGTCTTTTCACAGGTACACAATGACTAACTGCTTATCCAATTTATGTCTATTTCCTTTGGAGTATGCCAAGTATAATAAAAGTTGACAGGTGCAACTTTGTAACATTGCCTGTTCTGGAAACACATTTTTCCAGGTGTTACATAGTTCCATATGGAAAATTTTAATTACTGCAGATTCACTCAAGCATCCAAACTGCCTTGTTTGTTTGCTTTTTAAATCTTCCTTTTTCACAAAGGCTGGAGAACAGTTTTTCTGCTCTTACGCAAAACCAGTCTGCGATGGCGAGGGTTGAAATATGGTTCCTATGGGATATGGAAACAGTGGAATCTCCTAGCACAGGGTAATAGCAAGAAAAATCCCAAACCCAAAAGAAAACCCAACTCTAAAACCAGCAACATTTGCTTTTTTGTTTGGTTTTGGGGATATTTTTTTTCTTTATGGACTTAATGACACCTTCCACATAGTGTCTTGGATTCCCCCGTGTAGGCTGAAATTTGTGGTTTTATTTTCTTCACAATTTTATTAGTTGGTATTTCTGTATCATCGTGATGCTCTTCAGTCAGTTTCTCTGTACTTCCTCTGGTGACTGTTATGCAGGTTTGTGGTGTTTGTTTGTTTGTTTTGTTTTGTTTTTTTTTTAACTTGGACTTTGTCAGTGAAACTTGCATTAAATAATCGTGTGGTGAACCAGATAAATTACTAGGAACATTATTCTTTTTTTTCTAGTAATAGTGGTAGGATAAGCCTGCAACTGCTGATTCTACTTTTTCTTTTTAATTTATTTCTCTTTTCTTAGGTTTACCTCTCATTCACATTATATTATTCACTTTGGTTCTTTTTCAAAGTGCCGGTAGAGTTTTGTAGGAAAATCAGCTGTGGTAGCTGCAAGTTCAAGGGATTTCCTTGGGGCACTTGGTTGATTACCTGGTTAAATGTTTTCCCTTGAAGGTGTGCTTGTGTTCTGCTGTCAGGGATAACCTTTGAGAGCAGTACCACAGGCAATAAGTAATCTTGGTCTGGTTTTATCCTTTGTAGATAAAATCAATAGTGAAGAATATCTAGTTTTGTCATTGCAGATAGAGTAAAGCAAAACTTTTCTACTTGTTTTTCATTTTCCTATAGCTTTGGACCTTAGATCAGGGTTGGACTTCATGGACTGAAGGTCTTCGTAAATCTTTTCTAAGTTTCGCTATAGAAATTATTTTTCAAATGTTACGTTCTAATAGTGGATTATGGCTACACTGTGGCTGTGAGAAGATGGAGAGAGATTTGCCATGCAGGGGCACTGGCTACCAAGTGTGAGTTATTTCTCTTTCTTCATCTGTTCCTACATAAAGGAAACAAAAATCCGATAGGATGCTATTCTTAGAAATGTTTAACAGAAGCAGTACAAAATAGCTTTGCTAAAAATGGTGATGCGGTATATGGATTAAACAAGACAACCTAAGGACTCCTAGATGGAAGCAAACTAAAACTCCATCAATGAGAAAATCAACATCTTAACAATTTATGGTTTTAATGATTACTCAGCTGAGAAATCCAGAGTTCAAGACCTAACCTTTTGCTAGAATAAGTGTTGTGGCTGTGAAGTGTATTAAGTATGCTTAGGTCTTAGACTGCAACATGGATCTTTGGCATTTAAGATAGCCCAGGGGTACTAATGATGATAAAACCACAAAACATCTGTTAAACATTAAAAAGAAATCTTTCCTTCATTACAGTCCGTAACCTGATTGCATGTACGAGAGCAGTGGGACAAAGTGGCTGGAAGTGAATATTCAGTAACTTCACAAGACTCCTCCGGAGTGTACTGCATTCTGCCTAGCCCATCCAGAATTACTCCAAAGCCTCTGGGGTTGACTCAGAGTCCTAAAATACTATAGGCAATCGCAGCTCAAAGAGCAGCCTGGGAAGGGAGTGTCTGCAGCCGTTTGGGTTTACCTCAGTGGGGGTGGTATGTGGTGCATGTGCGTAGAATTTACTACTCCAAAACACAGAGGAGATGGGGGAAAGCAGTACCTATACGTTGACATATGCTCACTTGATGATGAAGGTATGATAATATTTTATGTTGCCACATATTCCTGACTTTCTTATTTATTATTATTATTATTATTTTGGAGCAACTCAAGGACTATAATTCTACAGTAAAACTATCCTACAGTACAACTATAATAGTATTAAGACTTGGTTAATACTAGATTTTGATAGAGAACCTTTAAAACACTTGTGAGAAACTAAACAAAAACAACAATGGAAATGAAATCAATCACTGTGTGATCTATCTTTCCTATTTTGGTGTTGAGAAGGTAATGTAAGACTTCTCTCTCCCTCCCTGGTACTTGTTATCTATATGTTTCAATACTTAATAGAAAAGTTGGCATGACAGCCAACATTGATGCCATTCTGTTCTATGGTAAAATGTACTTTTTGGTTGCACATAATGTTTGAACACTGGAATATTACCCATTGTTTTTAACGATTTTCATTATCAAATCATGTGCACACTTGTAACTACGTTTGGAGGCAGGATAAACCTGCAATTCCAGATTCTACTGTTTATTTTCTTAAAAAAAAAAAAAAAATTCTTCCTTTTTTATATTTAGCTTTTTTCAGATTGTATTATTCACATAATTTCCTTTTTTGAAGTACCAGTAGAATTTTGTAGAAAAGGCAGCTGAAGTAATTGAACGTGAAGGGTTTTTATTAGTGTAGTTTGTTGATTTTCTGTTCATGTGCAAAAGTATCTTCTGGTCCTTATGGGAACTTGAAGAACCCCAGGGTAACAAATCTAACAGTTTAGCATATGTGGGGAGTTTTCAGAAAAGACTTTTGAAGTTCTCTGTGCATCGTTCCAAAATAAAAGTTAAGAAATTCTTCCAGTGATGACAGACAATGGTGGGAAAAAAAGAATAATTCTTAAAAAGCTGCAGTTTTGCTTGGTTTGCTAAAAGGGATCAAGGAAACGAAAATTTGGTTTTGGATCATCATTTATATACAGCTTTCTGAGTTCTTGACAAGGAATTTTTTTGGTGACTGTTAACTGAGCAAACAAGATTACTTTGGATATCCAAATTATAAGAACTTCTGGGTTATGCGTGTTTGAAAGAACCGCAAGCAAAATACAGCGACATGCTTGAGTTCCTGTCCTGTTCCGTCGATGTACAACCATATGTCGATAAATCCTTACAATAACTTCAGTTTCACCAGGACATAGCTAGACATTTTTTTTAAAAGAATTCTCAAACTAAGATGGATAATTGTGGCATATATTTCCATTTTTTATTTAAATGTGTGATTAAAAAGTCTATATCAAGTGGTGCAGTCATATGGAGTCTGAAGAGGTGTTCTAATCGTGACACCTACACATAAGATAATTGAAGGAATTGAGTCCTATTTCTTTAGGTGGTCAGATGGCAGAGTACATAAATAGGAAGAAAAGTTATGCTGTCTCCAAATCATAAATAGAACAGATCCACCCAATGAAACATTGCTGTCAATTAGAATAAAGGAGAGGAAAGAGTAAGTCCTGATTCTGCAGGATGAGGAGTAGAGAACTGTTCTCTGCCCCTGCTGAGCTCTACTAATTTGTGTGGATTGTGGATGGGTTATTTAACATGGTTGGTCAAGACCATATCAGCCTTCCTGTGCTTGCAAAAACCTTTCCCCTACTCTATGGGGATATTGAACAAAAAAACCATGATAGATTTAAGATCAAAGAAATAAAGCATGGGAAATTAATGTATGGAATTTACCTTTAGTTTTGATATTGTTGTTGTTGATAATGCTTCTTGAGGGAATAGATGGGTATCTGCTTTTCCTATTAAGATGCTATTTGAAATTTCTTTTAGCTTTTCCTCCCTATTGAAACTTGTTCGAAGAAAGAATGTGCCAACAGCTTGTTTGTGGTTTCAAAACAGCAGCAACAAAAGCCCAACCAAAATAGATCAGGAATATAGAATATTTACATCACAGTAAGTTTAGGCACTGCATTTCAATGTTTCTTTGTTGTCTGGAAAGAGGAATGTTCACTGTGGATGGATATGTTAATTTAGCTGGATTTCCAGTGGGCTGTTTGTTTTCCTTCTGCAGCCTGCAGGGAGTCATTGTGAGGGTGCCTTGGTGACCATGTTTACAACAGGCTGGAAATCTGCAGCAGCCCTCGGTCAAAATCTGAACGGTATTTTCTTTGTGGTTAGAAAAATAACAAGATTTTGCTTTTCAAAGTTTAATCGTAGCTTTTGGGGAAAGAAAAAAGCAATGTGAAACACTGGAAAAATTTTTATGATGCTTTCTCTTGTTGTGCTAAAAACGTTTCAAGCTCTGTTGTGTTTGATGAGCAACAAAAACTCTACAGCCTGGTGGGTAGAGTCCTGGCCTGGGCTGGGAAAGGTGCAATTTTGGGAATGAATAGCATGGGATGAAAAGCTCTGCCTGATCCCACGTGAAGTACAGACTCAATCCTGTGTCTTCTGTAGCCCTGGCCACTAAACATTTTGCTATACTGAAAAAGTGAAACCTTAGCTTTCTAACTGAAAAACACTTTATAATACTGCTAAATCAGTTTTAGGAAATTTTTTGATGAAACTCTGGATAGTTTTCATTTAAAAAATGAGCAGAACATTTGTGAGTTTTCTTACAGAAAATAATTGCCTGCCTTGAGGCATTTTTACTGAAAACCAGTGCAGGCAGATGGTTTATACTGACCCTTAGGTCGTGAAGTCCTTCCTTCTGGGGCCACAGGATGGTTGACCACAGGTTATGACATAGAAAATAGGAATTTTATTTCATGAAGAGCAATTCTTAAGAGAATACAAATATAAAATAAATATTTTTTGGGCCAGCATAGGACATAGTTATGTATGATTTCTGTAGGAATTTGGCTAAGCTGTTATGCTGTGTTATTGCTACAGGACTACTTAGTTTGTTTTACTATTCAGTAAACAAGCAACAAGATCAACATTAGGTAAACTTTCGTGCGTATAAAGAGGATTAATTCAGGAATTCAGTAGGTCTTTCTACAGGCTACTAACAAAACTAACGTGCTAGCTTGTTGGGACCTTAATGAAAATAAATAAATAGAGTGAGCAGCTGAAAAAAAATCTTGCAACTCACTCTTCTCTCGCATGATCATTGTAGGCATAATCTCATCAAGGGATGGGGAGCTTGTATTTGAGTCAAATTATTTTCACTGTAGTGCAACATTACAAAGGATGTGACCAGTTTGCTAGGCTCTCCTGGCATCCCAAACCTTATCTTTCCCAAGGATTCACGTCAGTCTAAGAGATAGTTGATATTCTGGATGGGAAAAGAAGCTTCTGTCAGTTTGAGATAAAGATCCTGGTCAGTCTCTCTCTCTTTACCCCCCCACCCCCACCCCCGTGAAATTTCCTTCCTCTTCTGCTGTATGACAAGAATTTTCATTAAACACGCCGGTGTCTGCATTTTCGTTATCCAGCTCTAAAGAAATCTGATGCTGATAGTGAAGGGGGAAGAAGAGGCAAATTAAGCAAATGGTTGTTTAGGGAGAACTTGGAGAACCTCAGGAGTTGCATAGAGTTGGAACCCTCCTGAATGCATTTGGTGGTGTGGAACAATGCAAACAAGGATGCTGAAGGGCAAGCAAAACTGTTGGCAAGAAAGATGCTTGGGACTATGGCAAAGAGTTGTATAAACCTTTGCCAGGCTAACATCAGCAGTAATTGTTTTAAACCAAAAGGTGCCTAGTTGATGCTGAAATTACATTGCTAAACCTCTGTAGAAATACCATGTCTTTGTGAAATTAGTAATAGTTATGTCCTAGATCTTCAGGTAGTGACATGATTTCTTGGTATGTGTTTGGAAAGTTTTTGGCTACATTTGGGAGTGGACTTGAGTTTCCAGCTTGCTTCTGATGCAGTTGCCCTAGGGATCACAAAACCTTTTAGAACGAAGGGAGGGAGGGATGGCAGAGAGCTGCTGTGACCCAAAATCAAAGCTACACTGTGCAGCACAGTGATAACTGAAGTAAATGGAAACAAGCTAATTTTGTCTCCAGAACCAATTTTACAGTAGTATGGACCTTATATGAAACTCCCTTTAAAATTCTAGATGAGGCAGTTACCTTATATGAAACTCCCTTTAAAATTCTAGATGAGGCAGTTACCTTATATGAAACCAGACTACTGAAGCTCAGCTGCCAAAGCTGGCTTAGGCTTTCTTTCCACTATGGCACAACACGTAGTATGATATTCAGGTCCTTGGAGAATGTCTCAGAGCGTTGCTCTATGAAGCAAAGCCTTGCTTTCCTGAAGCTGAGAATAAGATGCTCAGTTTCCTGGCAAACCAGTCTGTCAGAAACATTGCATAAGAACCCAGTGTTTCCTAGCTTTGAGTTAATCTGTAAAACATAATTCTTTCTTGTAGCATATCACACAAGCTGCAGAAATAGAATTCCATCTTCTAGTTAGAATTCCCAGATGAGAGAAAAAAGAGCAGTGATGTATCCTTCATACCTGTAGTGTTAATCCGTATTTGACATAAAGAAACAAGTTTACTGGTTTGGGTTTTGTTGTGGTTTTTTTGTTGTTGTTTGTGGGTTTGTTGTTGGTTGTTTTTTTTTGCATATGCATTGAACTCAGTCTTCAAAATAATCAACTGGAAAAATGGAAGCAACTCATTTTAACTGTTGTGCTAAGGCATTCTCATTTCAATTGAAACAAAATAGCCTCTTGCAAAGCTGCCTTCCATTTTCATGCCATTATGCAAATAAACACTAGAGATGAATCAGATATTATTTCTTAATCCATTTTCTGGAACTGTGTTTAGCATACACAAGTAAAAGCAGTTCAAAATCCTGCAAGGCTGCTCTTCGAGGCAAGCAGTGTGGGTGGTCAGGTTCAGCAGATGTGGCTCAGGGCATTCAACAGTTGGTGGGCTGAGCCTAGCCTGGCTTGAGGCATCGCAAAACCCAGATTGTCCCTAGACGATCAAGGTAAATAACTTCTCGTTTTGAGCCCTAGCCTTGAGATAAGTAATGGAGGCACCTGAACTTCCATTTTGGATACCTTACTTGGAAGATTCCAAGTCACTGGAAAGACAACCACTCTTCACCCACATGGCAAACTTACCAGATTACTTTGGCTGCTAATGAAGGTTAGGTATCAGACACATCCTCACTGTGTAAGTTCAAATAAATAGGATATGTAGGGCTTTCAAAGCTTAATGTGCTTCTCTTGTCTTGGTCAATACAGTGTGTCAACTTTGTGCTCTTTGTATGTGCCTTTGGGTAGGGTTCTTGCTATGCAACTGTTTGCAGACTTGCATTACTATTCCTAAATTATGAATGAAATCCATTCATGTGCAAAGCACAGAAATTACTAATGAAATATTAATTAAAAAGCAAAACCTCAGATCTCCTGCACCAGTAGTGGCCAGGGCATTCTTATCTCTGTAAAAATACCCTGTGTTAAATTCCTTGTCTGTACTATCTGTTCATGATGGATTTAAACTGCAATCAAACAAAATTAGTTCAGATGTCAACTGTTTGAGAAAATAATAATAATGCTATATGTATTGGCAAGGGGGGGGGGGGGGGGGGGGTGGGGAAGCCACTGCTGTTTACATCTCTTTCAAAGTAGTCTGGAAGAAAAATATGTAAATTTGAACCACCAATTCAAATCAGGTGTGGAATCCTGCTAGTAAGAAAAAATCAGCTGCAGTACTCTCAAATGGGAAGATGAGGTCTCCTTTCATGCACAGAAATTAAAAGCTTGCTTCTCAAAGAATGAAGCTTTTTTTGAGTTCTCGCCATATTGCTTTTTACATTCTTATGCCTTTTTTCTTTCTTTTTTTCTGATGCTGCTTTACTGCCAGGGCAGTTGTCAAGGTAGTGTCTTTTCTGTTCTCTTCCCCGCTCCCCTCCACCCCCCCACCCCCCCCCCCCAATCCATAACTGTGGGATATTAAAGCTTCTGTTTTCGGTAACATAATGAAGGACTTGAGCAGAGGAGTTATGCAGAAAACATATTTTCCCTCAAGTCAAACCCAGCTGAAGATTCGATTACTCAATACTTCACAGGAAATTCTGAGAATCTGAGATTGAGTCCCCCACTTCTAAGCAATATTGAATTCTAATTTTGTGAAAAATATGATTTCTTGCTCTCTAGATAATGAGCAGAAATAATATATGTTAGTCTTTAATGACTAGGAAGAAAGTTTCAGTAGATAATACAGTGTAAGCAGGTTTCCATTCCTAAATTTTCCAGTGAAGCTCTACTAACTTTAAACTGAATTTCTGACTTTAAGCCATTGACATTCCTACTTCCCACAAAACTAATTGCTTTTCACAATTGCTTTTCACAATTGCTTTTCACAATTGCTTTTCACAATTGCTTTTCACAATTGCTTTTCACAATTGCTTTTCACAATTGCTTTTCACAATTGCTTTTCACAATTGCTTTTCACAATTGCTTTTCACAATTGCTTTTCACAATTGCTTTTCACAATTGCTTTTCACAATTGCTTTTCACAATTGCTTTTCACAATTGCTTTTCACAATTGCTTTTCACAATTGCTTTTCACAATTGCTTTTCACAATTGCTTTTCACAATTGCTTTTCACAATTGCTTTTCACAATTGCTTTTCACAATTGCTTTTCACAATTGCTTTTCACAATTGCTTTTCACAATTGCTTTTCACAATTGCTTTTCACAATTGCTTTTCACAATTTACGGCAGGATAATAAATGCTGTGTTTCAGTATGTTAGAAAAGCTGTAACGTAATACATTCTCATTTCCAAAACTGTTAAGAGGCAGTACTTAGTATATTAATAAGTAGAAGTCTGAAATAAATCAATATAAATGCATGGTTGAGAAAAAAAAAATCACATAGGAAAACAGAAAATAGAATGATGCCTGATTTGACTATTTTCCTAATATTTAGTGCCTATAAGGGTATAGAAAACATATTCAGTAATGGCAGAAATTGTCAAATGAATGAACAAACATGTTTAAGCCACACAAAGCTGAAAGTCCAGATTGCACTGCTTTTATTAATACGTCTTCATGGAATAAGCTTTCTCAGTTCACCAAAGGAAATAAATTACTCTATACGGAAGACATAGAAAACGGCTTCCTATTGATCAGCATCTTCCTTTTTTAAGAAGAATTTTCTGAAGAGCGCTGTCTTCAGAAAGTGGGAGAGGAGGGATGTTACATCCCTCAATACATTGGAAAAACCTTTCTCTATGAAAAGATATTACAGGAGACAGTTTGGTCCTTCTGTCATTTTTAATGGTGCAGCCCAAAGATAAAATAGAGCTGGTTTACTGCTGTGTTTCAGATAGTCTCAAGGCAAGAATGAAATCCTGTGGGAAACCTCTCGATGTTAGTGGTTCCAGGGTATCGGTCAGGATGCATTTCCCCAAGCATGCAAGAATTAAATCCTGTTCAAATGTATTTGCTGTTTTTATAAGCATTGCTGTAAGTTCCAAACACAAGTGAGCAAAAATGTAAGGCTTTCCTATATAAAATTATAATGTTCTATATTAGTACTGTGAAACCACGGACCCAGGAGAACAATTATAAATTCATATGGGATGTTATATAAAGTGTTATAAAAAATACTATAAAACCAACTTCACTATAACTGTGTGAAAGTGTCAAAACACTTTATAGAAAAAAAATTGAGAAGTAGATGCAGCAGTAGAAAATAACATGTGTGAGTGGTAACAAACTAATAGATAAAAAAAAAAGAACTAAAATTCAATGGTTAGAAAAGTGCAAGAAGATTCTTGATATTTTGGCAAAATACTGAACGACAAATAGAAAAGTAGTAATCACATAGTGCTGATGGATTAATAAATCTTTGAGTTGAGGTTTAGAAAGAACAGAGTGCTTTGTTGGAAATATCAGATAGGATAAAACCATTGAGATACAGTCAGTGGATCAGCTGAACTGAAAAATGGGATCACAGAATCACAAAAGACTTCCAAACATCCCCTAGTCCAACCTCCTGCTCAAAGCTGGGACAACCTCAAAGTTACAGGAGGTTACTCAGGGTCTTGTCCCGCTGAAATACTAAAAATTTAGACAAATTTGTCTGAACACAGACAAAATAAATCTTTCTGTGAAAACTGTTCCAGTGCCTGGCTACTCACATTGTGAAATACTCTTCCTATGTGCCAAGGCAGAATTTCTTTTGCTACACTAGAGGACTTGTCCTCTGAGTATTTCTTATGAAATCTGCATAAAACCACCTAGAAAACGTTTGATCAACAGTGCAGCCTGCTCCTACTTCCATCAAGACATTCCCGATAATTTTCCTTATTTTTCCAGTTACAAATTTTTATGTTCTACCTGTGTTCCTGTTGTTTTGGGCTTTTAAAAACCAAATGATCCATGCCATGCTGCTTTTTTTGAGGATGAGGGACAGGGGAAACAGGGGAATCAGATGTATTCAAAATAGGGTTTTCTGCTCCCCTCCCCAATCAGCCTGTGCTATAGACCATCAATTTTATAGCATTGGTTTATTCTGTAGTATAGCTAGTCTCGCAGGGGCTCCATAAGAGTCATTTACCCATCAATGAGTCTGTTCCAGTTGGTGCCATTTGTTTACAGGAGAGGAAGGGCAGAAGGAGGGGAAGAAAAAGACACTGCTTTATGATTTTTTTTTTTTTTTAAATCAGAGTGCCATCTGCAGTGAATACTCTGGCCCACCTGAACATTAGGGGAAGCATGTCTCTGTAATCATTGGAATTTTTATTCAGAACGTGCTACAGGTTTGATTACCCGGTTGGCAATCTGTCTCTGCGTGCACGACACAGATCAGGGCGGCAGCCTCTTCCATTATTTCCTAACCTACTGTCTCTGCTGTTTTGTACTGCTGCCCTGTTTGCTGCTAATGTGTCTCTTGATCTTCCCAGCACTGTCACAGCAGAAGTTGCCTTTCTTGCTTCCACACAAGTATTTGAAAACCTGTCAAAGTGCTGAGGTTTTCATTATGCGCTTTTCATCATTACTCTGTCTACGCTGAACAAGTCTATTTCAAAGGCTTTGCTAAAAATGACAAGAAACATGACAATTTATTTCCCTGTCCTTTCATTAGAGTAAAATGCCACGAAAGATTTAGAATCCATTTATTTTTATTAAAAGGCATGATGCACTTTGCTTTAGCAAAGAGAAGACAATGAGAGAATGAGAAATATTAATATGTGATGTTATGGTGATTGAGGGGTTTTGGGTTTGAGGCATTTGAGTAGAAAATATATATATTTGTAGTTCACAAATACAAATGTTTTAATTACATTTGTAAGAGATGAGTTGCTGTGAATAATATAAATCAAGAGAATGAATGAAAAAAACCCAACACTTTTGATTTGATGCAGTAAGTACAGCATAGGAATTTCTTTGTAGTGAACCTCAGAAAACTCCATTTTCTTTTCTCCAAGTCACAATTTAATGGTATTTATTGCCAGGCTGTTAGGATGTTAGTGCTATATAAGCTGTAGGCTCTTTCCTCTTTTTACTGATACTGCATTCAGTACAGATCAAGACGTTTTTACCTAATGGTTCCTCTTAACAAAGACATGCGAGTAAAACATGCGGTGTGAACTGAGTACTGTGTTGGAGAAGGTGTTGTCCTATTAACAAAGAAAAAAGGAATAATTCTGGGTATGTGTGCTCTATTTTGAAATTCATCTTTTGAGCTATGATTTAAAAATATTTCAAGCAATCTAAAATCTAAATCAAACCGCAGAATTATCAAAGCTATAAAAAGAAATATCGCTAATTCTATAAACATTAACTATTTTATAGATATGAACAATTCTGTTACAGGAAGTTGAAGTCTGTTGTGTGTGTATGCATGCAAATGGACATAATTTTAGAGGATGACGTTTTGGGACTGATTAGATCAAGTGGGAGCTGTGCCTTGTAATATACTCTGTTATTTTTAGAACTTGGTTTCAGATTTTCTACAGGAGAAGACAAAGTAGGAGAAGCTGTTGTCAGTTTCGGAATTTGGAGAATATTTTTAGTGGCTTGAGGAGGAGGTTTGTAAATAAAGTTAATTAGGAAGACTACTGCAAGGTAAACTCAACAAAATGTACAGCAAAGCTCTGTTCCTCCTGAGCCTTCTAAATTACTTGTTGATACTTTGCATTCACTTGTACCCTTTCAAATAATGGAATCATATGGATCTAGCCCAGCTGAAGATCTAGGTGTGTATATAAAGTAGGTATAGCCATTTGGACCATCATGAGAAAAAAAATGCTCCTTAAAGGGTTGAAGTATAAGATGAATAACATCTAATTGTATTTTTACCTAAATATCTTAATCCAGAAGTTTAGAAAATTAAAATTAATCAACTTTTGTTGAAAAAATACCTTCTGCGTTAATTTACAATAGAAATATCAAGCAGTAAAGAGAGTCGATGTAATAAAAACACTGAGAGAATGTCATTCGAACTGACAGTTAATTTGCACATTCTCATTAAACTAGCAACTTGAAATAAGGCTCGTTTAATTATTACGAGCTGCTAAGTACAGATATAAAATATTGACCTTCTCTTTAAAGGACATCAGTCATTTTAACTGGATTTCAAGCACCTGTTTGGGGTGGCAATTTAAAACTTGAAGTGATTTTCTCTTTGAGCTGGTAGGTGGGAGAAAAGTGAGAGGGTGCAACGGAAGTTGGAAGAAGCCACCAATACAAGGAATTTTCCAATATCCGGAACTGGTCAATCAATTTAATATCAATGTGTTCATTTCCCAATTTAGGAAAAAAAGCATCAGTCTTCTGGCTGGAGGGTTGGTTGCATTTATTCTCAGAGTTCTATTCTACAGTAACTTATGTTTGAGCACAGCTAGCTAGTGCCAAAACATCAATAAAAGCAAATGAGTTAATTTGACATACAGAGCATCATGAATTTTATAGGCACAAGCAGTCATATGTTTTTTCTCACGTTAAGTACATATCTGACATTTATGCACTCATTTTCCATACAAAGAAATGTAATAAACAGCACTATTAGAAGACTGGCTTTTGCCATGTTTTATGGAGCTCCTTGAAAAATTGTGTGTGAAATTTGAACATTTTATTACGGTCTTATTTGGTGGCTGTTCCACGTTTTGCAATCTTTCCCTTTATTTACAAAAGAAGGTAGAAAAACAGAGTTAAAATTGTTCTAAGCAAAAAAACCAAAAAATAAAATTCCAAAAAACCCAACAACCACCTAATATTTAGGAATCCAGACTGCAGATTGTCAGACTTGGTTTTTTTTCTTTGAAGGAGTTGGTCATAGAAAGTTAATTAGAATTATGGAAACAATACAAAAACAGTTCCAAAAGCTATTGATGTTTGTTTTTTACACAATATGGGTTTGACATTTTTTTTTCTCCATTGCTGTATTTAAGAGGAAAAAAAAATCATTACTACTATTTTATTTTACTTAATCTACTTTAAGATACTGTACAATCCATTATTTTTAAGCAAGAATGGTTCACTGTGAACATGCAGCCTGCCGTATTTATTGCTCTAAACCATCCTGAATTAAGTCAATTCACTTGAAGAATTTGACAGTACTGTTTATACAAAGTCTGTTTTTCCTTACTTACAAATGTAAATCAGGAATAATGTCATCCAGGTTGAAAGAGAAGCAGTGGAAAGTGTGTTCTTGATTTCGGATATACGTTTTACTGCATGCCTTCCTTCCAGATGCTGCCTGCTATGTTCGTTTTTCTTGATAACCTTCTGCAGCTGTCAGCTTTTTACTGACTGAAAAGACAAATAAAAATCCT
Organism: Falco rusticolus; assembly: GCF_015220075.1. Lineage (NCBI taxonomy): Eukaryota > Metazoa > Chordata > Aves > Falconiformes > Falconidae > Falco > Falco rusticolus. The sequence continues at coordinate 86,206,506 of NC_051190.1, forward strand.
GAACAGACTATTAATAATTCTTCTCTAAGTCTGAGCATTTGTAGAAATCACATCGAAATTTATAATGGTAGAGCCAAGCTTCAGAAAGCCAAATCTTTTGATCAGTGCTCCTGGGAACAATCAAGGCATAGCTTGCTGGAAAGAGGTGGGAGGGTGGAAATCCTTATGTCGTGTAACAGCTCCTCAGATGTCGAGAAGGATCTAGATCACGCTCTTTCCTTGGTTCATTCCAGATAGACTTTCAAACATAAATCAATATAGTTTCTAAAAACACTTGAGTTCATTTATGTACGCGTACGGGTTTAGCAGACCTATCTCACCTGTGCTGGAAACTGCTGCAGAGAATCACGCGTTTGGCCTTTCTGGGGGATGCAGAAGGAGCTCTGCAGCTGGACCAGCCCCTTCACCAGCCAGGAGCTAGGGCTCCTGACCAAAAATGTGCTTCTAAGAGCAGCAGCTCTCCAGAAACTGGTGAGGTTGGTTATGGCTCAGGTATACACTGTGCTCATGGAAGCAGCTCCTTTTGCTGTACTGGGGCCATGTAGTGATTCTAGGTGAACTTACTCAGCTGAGTAGTCTGGAGGAGGGAGTCCTTCTCCTTTCTTTCTGTGCCCAGCCAGCTAGCCAATTCAATACATTCACAGAATGGCTGAGACGGAATTTTAGTAAATTTCATTTAAAAACCCAAAACTAGATAAAAAATGAAAAATAAAAAAAAATTTAAAAAAAATATTAATGTAGATAAAGCCAATCTTGTTGCCAGAAACCTAAATTTTTAGAAGAAAACATACTGAATAGAAGCTTCTCTTTAGAGGAGCATCCTGAGGCAAATACTGTATTCTCTTTGGAGAAACACTCCTCCAGCTGCCACTCTGACGTATGTTTAAAATGCATGGGTGATCTTGGTTCCTCGGGGGACTAATGTGAAAGAAAGGTTATCATTGTAAACTGCAGAATTGAGCCAAGGTTACATACTCATTCACGTAAATCTGTGTCTGAGTGGCAATAATTTCATATATTAGTATGATATTAATGCTATCACATAAATATAATGTGGTATTTCCACTTAACATTTTTAATGTCTGCTTATCTCTTAAAGATTAAAGTAGTTTGTGTACTTTGTCTGGATGCGTGTTACTCAGCTTAATACAGGTTCTCTTACTGCTCACTTGGTTGCATCTCTGACATACGATTACAAAACATAGTTTCCTGACTTCAGCGACATGGGATCCCAATTACAACAGCCCTAGATAATTAGGGGGTACTATTCGTCCTTCTGCATTGCAGTATTCACTGATAAGATGAGAGCACTGATCTTGCACAGTAATTGAAGGAAATGAAAAATAAACAAATATCCATATATTTGCAGATCATCTTTTGCTCATAAATATGGAATTCTGATTAGGACAACCAGATGGGCTTACTATATTAATTAATGAGTTTTTAAAAGTGCTGCTTTATAATTTTTCTTAAACATTCTTTTAGCTGACTAGATGTTTGCTCTATGATTGTTACTACTTGTATTACTGGAGAAAATAAGACTGTGGATTCCAGGCTCAGTGGTTGAGTTACTGTACATTCGAAGCTGAAAGGGCTGCTCTTAAACCTGCCGTTGAAGAGACATTTGTGTATTTCTGTGATGTTGATAAACTAGTCTAACATTATTTCAAGGACTTTTATAATAGTTAAAGTCAGACCTTGCTAACTCACATGTTAAATTTCTCTCCCCTCCTTTCCTCCCATTTCCCCAGTTCTCAAGCTTTCTTGTGTTTGCAAAGGAAGGAATCTTCTGTGTATTTATTCCTCTTCAGGAAACATTTCAGGTTTCAGAAAACTATGTTATGAAAGATGCTGAGTTTCAGAGCTTTGCTATGTGAGTTTGAAACATTTTTGGTCCACTCTCTTGTGATTAACTAAGGTCTTCAAAATTTTTTTAAAAAATAACTCCTGTGTGATTTTTATGGTTAGATGAGCCCTTAAAGCAAATGAGTGTAAATTTAATTATTTTTAGTAATATCCCCATCATAGTCATCTTTGCAGTACTACCAGATGTCGAAACTAACATGAAAGATGAGGGCAACACCTTTTTTCTCATGAGGGTTACCACAAAAAACTTCATGCCAGGAATATAGTGATAATATAATAAGCAGCTGAGGAAATCTTTTACATGGGAGTATAAAAAGAAAAAGAATGTAGCTCCCTACCTTCCACTAGAAAAGCTGAGAGCTCTCCCCCGAACCCTCCCCAAGTCAGCAGAGCAAGGAAACCCCATCCATCACTTCCGCCTTCACTCCACAGTGTGCTTGCGTGTCCCACCGTGGCTGATCTTACTGACGGTCACTGCACAGCCCGGGGACTTTCTGTTGCGTTTGACAACCCTAGTGGCCAGAGCACCTGCTGGCTCTTTTCGCTCGTATCCAACCTCTTATCACCCCTCTCTAGCCCCTATATTATACAAACCCGGTATTTTCAAATACCAGCATTTCAGATATGGACATTTTCAAGTTGTGATGAACAGCAATGATTTAACTGGGTTTTTTTTTTCTTTTTTTTTTTTTTTTTTTTCCTGTCCTCGGCTCCGTAGATCTATTTATTTTGAGGACGAGATAAATGTGGGAGGAAAGAGAGGGCCTATTACTGTGGGAACACTGTTTCTGTTTGAATACTTAGCTTTATCTTGCAGAAAACTATATGCCAGGCATGTATAGTTTATAGACAGACTGTATATTTTCTCACCCTTCACCTAAATAAAGGAACTTTCTGCCAGGTGGCAGAGAATGATGGTAATGTTAAATCCAGCCACAAGTCAGACTTCCTGGAGAGTATTTTATTGTATTTCTGTTAATAGGGTTCTTGCACCAGAACCCAGAGTATTGGATTATTAATAATTTTAAACCTAGTAAATCTTGTGAGAACCCCACCTGGAGCTCCGCGCCCGGTGTTGGCATCCGCAGCACAAGAACATGAGCCTGCTGGAGTGGGTCCAGAGGACTGTGAGTGTGTTCGGGGGGCTGGAGCTCCTCTCCCGTGGAGACAGCCTGGGAGAGTTGGGGCTGCTTGGCCTGGAGAAGGCTCCAGGGAGACCTTAGAGCAGCCTTTCAGTACTTAAGGTGGGCTTATAAGAAAGATAGTGAGAGACTTTTTGCCATGGCCTGTGGTGACGGGGCAAGGGGGAATGGTTTTAGACTGGAAGAGGGTAGATTTGGGTTAGGTATTAGGAAGAAATTATTTCTTGTGAGGGTGGTGAGGCATGGGACCAGGCTGCCCTAAGGAGCTATGGGTGCTCCATCCCTGACAGTGCCCAAGGTCGCATTGGTCTGTACTTTCAGGGACCTGGGGTAGTGGAAGATGTCCCTGCCCATGGCAGGGGGGTGGACTAGATGGCCTTTAGAGGTCCCTTCTAACCCAGAAGATTCTGTGGTTCTGTGATTCTAAATAACAAGCAGTCAATAAGGAATTGAGCCACTTAGCCAGGAACAAAAGATCTGTGAAGGGGAAAACTGAACTGCAAATATTCATATTTTCATTCATATGTTCATATTCATATCGTGTGTTCTTGTATGTATATTTATTTTCAATCTAATTACTGAGAGTCCCTGTATTCCTGTTGTGATTTCTCTTCAGGATTAAAAGAAAATTATTTTTGGGGGTTTTGACTAGCGGTGTGATGGTCTTCAAGTCCTGTTAGCTGTGATGCTTACATTGCCAGGTTACTTTCAAAACAGTGTGTTTAATTTCTTTCCTTTCTGCGCAGATTAGAAAATAGTATATCTTGCCAAATAATTTTTTTTTTCTATCACATCTCTGCATATGACCAACACAATTTTTTAATTCAGAATCTTTTATAAAATGTGGATAACTTCAAACAAAACATTTAGTGGTCCTAAACCTATACTGTAAGACCTTTTGTGCCTCACTCCTTGCGCAAAAGACTGTAAGCCACCATGTTTGGCTGTTAGAAAATGGCAAGTGGGATTGTAGAAAATTGACAAAATCACTTTCAAAAGTTAAAAAAAAAAAATGGTTAAAAGCCATGTCAGTGCAGCAATATTTTTATGTCTGGTGGGTTTTTTTTATTGGATAGGTATGTCTGACATCCTTAACACCACTGTTCAGTTGTTCCAGGATTGGAAGGCCCCATAATCAAAGTTGTTAAACTTCAACACAACACAGATGCAAAGCTCATAAAACAATCTCCTGCAACTATTTTAGTAATCAGAACAGTGCTGGGAGAGTTGTTGATGCACTGGCCTGTGACCATCCACACTGTTTATTTGTTACCATGTTTCCTGGCATGGACTTGGCTTCCATCAGCTACCAATTTCCCAGACAGTATTCAGGGAAAACAGGCGATGGGAAAATTTGCTGCAGCTATCTCTTTTTGCAAGCAAAGAGATTTTAGACTTCTGGATGTGGGTAGCCTGCATCCTGTTGGGGGGGTCTGTCCTAGGAGGCAGTGGCTATGAAATGGCGTGTCAAAATTCAGGTGGAAAGCAAGGGACAAAGCCATTTACAACTGTTGTATCTTTAGACAGATCTATTACTGTATCACCTTTCCCTCTTCTAAAACAATTCCTTTAGATTCTTCCTTGTTGAAGCACACCATGAAATGTTTGAAGAATAAGAAGATACATTTGATTTACGTATATCTTCCTTCTGTATACAGAGAAAGGGGAAAAAAACCCCAACTTACAAATTTATTTTTCCCTGTAATTCAATAGAATGTACAATTTTACCCTGCTGACATAATTTAAAGTATAATGCATGGAATAATATGATTAATGTGGTCAGAAAAAAAAAAAAATCAGCAGTTTGCAGTTTTTGTCATTCTTCTTTCTAGCCATGACTCCACACCAGCATTTGTCTTTATTATTTTTCTATATATTGGATTAGCCTTGGAACAGAAGTCTTAGCAAAGGAGAAATTTCTTGAGTATGGAAAGTATTGCATCAATCTGCTTACTCCAAGAATTACAATTCCATGTTTTCGAGAATATAAAGCTACTGTATAGGGAAAGTTCACTTACAATGATGATGATGATGATGATGATGTCATGGACTCCTAGGTTGTAACAGCATTTAACATTCTACTGCAGGACTGTAGAGAACTTTGAAGTAGAATTTATTTACGAGAAAAATCCTATAAAATTTCCTAAAAAAAAAAAAAAAAAAAAAAGACTACAATATTGATATTTTTAGATGGCATTAAAGATGACAGCAAAACCGCTTTTTGAGGCCAATGCTTATTTTCATTACACCCTATAAAAACCATGTGTTATTTCTCTTGTTTTGCACTAGGAGAAAGAGATGCTTGTGCGTTTAGACTCAGGCAACCTCTCTCAATTTGCTGGTTTGCTGTCTTGTCTGGGAACTTAATTTCAGATTATTTTGAATGTATTTATTTGAATACACAGGCATAAGAATAGTGAAATGAATTTCTCAAGCAGTGTTTACTAAAGCCACATTAAGAATGAAAGCTGCTGCCAAAAAATTAACTTTTATCACTAGATAACAGAACAATGCCCAGTTTTGGTGCAAGCACTTTTGAGTATCATCAAGACTGACTAAAGCATGCTCCCTCTTCCAAGATAACCCTCCTTTATCTCCTGAAATACTGTCTAAATCTACCTCATGCAATTTTATGGTCTACTGTTGAAGTGTCTTAGCAGTTGTTTGGCGTGTTTTATTTGTGAGTGCTATTCTTGAAATGTGCCTCTGTATGCAGAGGTGTTTATTGGCAATGATCCCATCATCAGCAACATTAAATTCAAACTGATTCTTGATGTGCAGTGGTTTTTCAATTTCTGTTGTTCTCCATTTCCAGAAAGAATGCTCTCTCATGTTACTATTATAAAAAGGATTTACATTTCAGAAAGATTTTTATTAACAGACAAGCTAAACTTTTTTTTTACTGAGTCAAGTTGAAACTCTCATGGTTTCATTATACATGAAATTAGACAATGTTTTTCAAAAAGCTGAAGAATTAAATTTAATCGGAACATACAAGACTTTTTCATGGTCAGCTGAGTTTTACTTTCAGTTTTGTAGCTGTTAAATATATTTTAAGAATTTTGATTTAAAAATTGAGGCACTTGTGAAGGTACATTTGAGCTAGCACAGAGCTGAGTTAATGAAATAGCTTCATGAAGAATGTTACAAATTTTGTTTTTATTTCTTGGAAAGCATGTACTAGAGTGCTATACAAGGCAATCTCTGGAGTAAGAATATTTGCTTCATAGCCATAATCTTGCAAAAAGACTCAGGTGATAAGTTTGCTCCTGTTAGACTTCAGTTCTTCCCTTGCTACTTCTCTTTAATTGCATTTCACTGTTGTTGCACAGTTACGAAAAGTAAGACTCTTAAAAATCACTATAAAACTGGCTTTTTAAGAAAAAGTTCACCTGCTAAATTTGGATTTTTCAAAACTATATTTTTAACTTTTCTTGGGTTCCTTCCCTCCAGTAGTCCATCAGTTCAAAGAAGGATGTATTCTTTAAAATGTGTTCTTTATTTTAATTCATTTTATATCCTTAACAACAATTTTCCCTGTTAGTGTTCACTCTTAGTACCATCATTTTTCATAATGGATTTCTAGGAAGCAGCTAGGAGGCAGTAAAGGCAATGCCGCTATTTATCTCAGGAAGTGCATTTATATCTAATTAATGGGATTAATTAAGTTAGATCCTTACAGGAACTTCAAATATTGTTTATCATAAATAACTCAATAGTTGTCAAACCTGACTCTATGAAGTGTTTGCAACTTCCCTTTCCCAGGAAGGTAGAGAATACAGATGGGTCTGAGTATGGGTCTGTGTTCTGGCTCTTCCCAAAGTGGAGCTCATAAAATCAGCTGAAGGATGTGTAATTTTCTCCTGGAATTTGCATAATTGCTTTGTATTCGTCTTGGAGAGTTTCTTGGAAAAATGATTGAGCTCTGTCATCCCTAGGCAGATACTACAGGGTAATTAATCCTTCCCTTATGTGGTGGGAAAACAGCAAGACCAGGTAAAGCCACCCTCCAGCTGGCTTTTAACGTTCACATCTCAGACCGCCTTCTCTTGTCTATCCGTAGGGAACCATGCAAAATGCTTCAGGTCTGTACTCTCTCCAGGGTTAGTCTTGGGCATCTGTAAGAAGTTTGGTTAAAAGGGGTGGCAAAGAGGGAGGAACTCGATGCCCCTGAGAGAGGTAGCCCCGCTCCCCTTGCGCGGTGCCTGGGTTGTTTGGCCCGCTGGTCTTGTAGGCAGTGCTGGCCTGTAGGGTCACAGCTCCTGCCTGCAAGGTGTTCGCCATGAGGTTGGTACAGTCTGTGTTGCTCACTGGCTTCACCAATTTCACTCCCAGCCGCCACCACCTTTTCACTCCCAGCCGCCACCACCTTTTCACTCCCAGCCGCCACCACCTTTTCACTCCCAGCCGCCACCACCTTTTCACTCCCAGCCGCCACCACCTTTTCACTCCCAGCCGCCACCACCTTTTCACTCCCAGCCGCCACCACCTTTTCACTCCCAGCCGCCACCACCTTTTCACTCCCAGCCGCCACCACCTTTTCACTCCCAGCTTCACAGTAACAGAAAAGCAGCAGTGGCAGCTGTCTGGGGAGAGGAGTTGCTTTTTACATTCTCCTTAGTTTTACTCCTTCCATGGGGTTTGTCCTGACCAGGCTGAGGCCACAAGCGCCCTGAGTCACTGAGAGATGCGGTCTGCAGAAGGCTCCAAGCCTGCAGGATGACATGTTTGGGGTTCACTCTCCTTGTCTAAAGGCCTATGCCTTTCCTGACTCAAAAAGCATGAAGATGAAGGGTAATTTACAGTTATAGTACCCCAAATCCTGTAAATGCAGTGTACTATCAAACTTGGACTGGGGCTGCTTAAAAAAACCCTACACTATTGCATTTACAAGGCATCACTTTGACATACAAATTTTGGGTTTGCCAGGGAAATACAGAAACTTATAATAGGTGGTGGTTCTTTTCTTTTTTTATCTTTTATGAAATTCAGAAAGAGAAGGTGGAGTTGTTAATGTTTCTAATTTTACTGCCAGTCATCTGCCCTTGAAATCTGTCTCATTAAAAAAAAAAAAAAAAAAAAAAAGAAAAAAGCCAAACAAATCCAAACAACAAACCTTGCCTTTGAATCATTAGCAAGTTTAGAATTTAATTGTGTTAACTAATCTTTTTAAATTACACCTTGTTAAATGCACCTGTTTAAGAGCAAAATTTAATTAAATCCTACTGCTTGCAGAGCTGAACAATATTAGTACTTAAGAACTTTATGATTTCAGAATTAACGTGCATCTTCTTAGATAAACCCGGATCATATTTTGATGCCTACTCTAACTTTGCTGCTTTTTATTTAGTTCGAAAATTGAACTACTGACCAAAAATACCCAAAGTAGTCAAAAGTATGCATAGCGTGTATATACATAGTTAGGAGATTTTCCCTTTCATCACAAGCCTGACAAACACAATTACAAGGGAAACACGGATAACAGAAGGGGATGACGTTATTAACTAGATAACTGGAGCACATCTTAAGGAACTATTCCTTAAAGAAGTGTGGTGCCACAACTGGGAAATAAATTTATTTCAGAATATTTATTTTATCTTTGCCCATTAAAACATGGACCTAGACAGCCAGGCAGCACGGTTTTCCACCCACAGTAATTGCTTCGTTGTGAAATGCCAAAGCAGGGGAAATGAGAAACTTTTTGTGGAACGAAACAATCTAGCAGACTGATTCTCTGCGGAGGCACAGGCTGTAAATTGAAATGTTTGCTGACAGTAGATTTATGCTTGAAGTCAGTGGGTTTTTCAAAGGGATTTTGTTGTACCATTCTTAGCTGGATTAGAAATGGTCATCTTGGGTTTTTTTAATGTTTGATAGGTAGGTCTATAAATAAGAAAGGTACGTTGAACAAACCTGCATTTGCAGAAAGTTTCTGGGGAAGTTTCCGTGAGTTACTGATACCTCTGTGTCCTTTGGAGGTAGTGGGGACTGAGGTTTATAATGAATATGGAGATTCAGGTATAAAGTAACGTAGCCTCTATGATGAATATCTTTTTTTAATTTGTCAAATATATTTTGACTTCATAGACATGGCATGATACTGCATTTATCTAAAGTGGATAAAAATCCTGATCTTATTCCAGTTCCTGGAAAATTTCTTTAGCTAAGTGCTCATCAGTGGGGATGCTGGATATGTTTTGATGCGTAAGATGATTTATTTCTGGTTACCTTTATATGCCTGCATTATCTGTCTCAGCCAGCAGAAATCAAAAATTTCACAGTAGCAGCATGAACGTTTCAGTGAGGACTCATAATACTGAGAAGTATTTTCACTGACAGTCCCGATGAGCCTAAATACTCTGACTTCTGTTTCAGTCAGCGCTGTAAAGTGTACTTGTTCAGTCCTGGAAGGCAGTAGCAGTCCATTAGGTTCTGCAGAATTCTGCAGACTTTTGGTCAGATCATCTATCACTTACACTTTTTTGCAACTGTTTCCTAAAAGTGGTTTGAAGGAAAGCTCTGTTCTGCTGAGGGTTTGTACTCAGTTCACCCGAGTACAATATACAGGGTACAGTGCAAAGGACTGACCCTTCTTTCTGTCCATTTGTCCAATTAAGTAAGTACCCAGAGAGCCTGGTACCAATTGTCTGGAAATAAACTAGGTAGGAGAAAATGGGATCCAAGCTCCCGTTGTACGAACTCATGTATGTGGAAGAAGCAGGTGGGTATGTTACACTTGGTTGTTTGTATCGGGAGGTCTAATTACATATGCAAGAAGCTGGCAGAAGAACTTGTTGCAGTGCATTTCAAAGGCTCCCTCTGCCCATGACTTTGTTTCATTGCCAAATGACATAATGGAGTACTAAATCCAATTTAGCAGAGCTGTCACTGGTTCGGAAAGCTCTCTTTGCACAGGAATAAGAGTGAGAGTGCAGTTCCTTTTTTGCTTCCAACCTAATCATCAGTGCAGTCCATTAAGAAAGCAGGAGTTGAGTTGCTGCCCCTCAGTTTTCTTGGTCAATTCGGAGGTATGGAGCACCTGAGATGGGTTCAGTTTTACTAATAAGGCATATAAGCATAGGTCAAGAAAACACTGTTGGGGTCATCAGGCCCCTGTGGCCTCCCTCCATCTCCAGCTGTATCCAATTTTGCAAGAGCCACAATGGTCAAAGAGCCTGTTTCATTTATGAAAATCACATATCTCTCCATACCGTGAAGCAAATTGCAATTTTTAGTTGGAAAGACCAAAAAGTCATGACACAGAAGAACTCAGGGGTATTGTCAGAGGAAGAGATCCATCCATCAGCGTTAAGCTGTATGGAGGAGGATGCCCCAGTAGCCCTTGGATGTGAGCTGTACCTCACAGGACAGACAAAAGCCAAACCTCCAGTATCCTTGTGTCCATCTGGCCTGCAGGGAGCTCCTTTCTCATCCCAACCCTAGCACGTGTAAGCAGGATACAGCAGCTAAACGTGCAAGATGTTTTAATTTCATGGCCTTTAATACATTTTAGTGTTAATTACCGATACCTGCAAATGTTATGTCTACTTAAAAAGCCTGAGAAGTAACTTAGAAATTGCTGAAGTAGAGTCCTTCTCTGAGCTGGTTTTAAAAGGATACTTTGATATAACTGATCAGTTACCCTCTGGACTGTGTGGGTGTTGGGATGTTTTCCTCACTCAACATTTTCTTTAATAACAATTTTAAGACATCCACTAAAACAATTTTTTTTTCTACATTCTTGACTACTTACTGAAAGATTTCATAATGTTCTCAGTTTTTGAAAGTAGCTTAAACTATTGATATTGGTACCCTAGTGTATCCTAAGAGCGTAGACCATTAGGGTGTTTTGTGAACCTTTATGGATGTTTTTCATAACTCAAAAATATCAATATTTCATAGACTCAAAAATATCAAGAAATATTACTAGGAAGTAATTTTTGAGCAGCTGTAATTTTCATTTCTTAATTCTTAAGGAATCAACCTGCAGCTTTCAGAAACGAACACAAAGGCTCTTTGCTGTGGTTTGAGGCGCCCTGAGTTATTTCTATTGATCCTGCATTAGTGTAGCTGAATGTTTCATGTGTGACTATCCTCATTTCCCAAACACTTCTATTTAATGGGAGGAATTTTTGAAGGATGGTGTGTATCAGCATGGCACACAGCAGTGCCATGGAAAGGTTACTGAGCTAGCTTGGGTTCTGGAAATACACATGCATTAGCAGAGCTTCTCGCTTGAGCAATAGCTCAGCTCCAAGGCAGGCTTTAAGCGGTGTGGGTGACCCTCTGTGCAAGGGGGGCTTTCTCAGCCCTGCTGCCCTCCCTGTCTTCCTCAAAGCCTATGTATTTCCACCAGCCTTGTGTTCAGTCGTGTAGACAGCTGCAGGCAAATGAAATAGCTCTGTCACACTATTCTGAGTACTAGTTGTCTCTTAATTTACATCTAGAATGAAACCTAAAAATCTAAAATATGTTGTGCAGGTGCCATTATTGTCATTTTGTTCATCCTTAAGACAGTAGGATCCTTGCTTGGAGCTTGCAGGTGTTAGCGGAAGAAATAGAGCAGCAAAGAGATGTCTGATCCAGCATTTGTGAGGCTTAGGTATTCCAATTAAGATTTGGGGCATGACCTTTCCAGTGTTTTGTAAAAAGTATTTGTGCAATGCTGTGAAATTTGAAAGTTGCATCTTGCAGTAAGTAATGAGGTTGCTCAGCGATGAGTGGGGCTGAGCCCACCATCTGTCATACTGCATCGATGTCTCTGAGTGCAAATGATTCCTGCTGACATGTGAAAATGTATAGCTGACAAATTCATACCCCTTTCAGGTGCTGCTGGCAGATAAGGCTGTTAGTATGTGCTGGAGTATGCCTGAAGTTGGGGTGAAAAGTAACAAACTAAGGAAAGCTCCTACACTTCTATTAAATTGTTCTACTATACTATTTATTTCTACTTAAAAAAATATATGTAAGATTCTTTCCTTTGATTGTAGACATTCTAATAGAAAAATACATTTTGTATAAATTAGAAATGAATCAAAATATAAAGCCAAGATGTCATATTGTATCTCTATCTATACCTTTATGGATGTGTGTGTATATATTGTTTCTACTTGTTTATATACACGTGTATAATAGATATAAGATCACTTATACAAGAGCAGTATAAAGTACGTTAAAACAGTTGAATCCTCACAGAGGGTTTACTAAAGACCTTGGCTTTCCAATTCCAAATCCTGTTTTGTGTCTCACTGTGGTCTGGAAATTTCTGTATCAAAGTATCATACCTCCGGACTATGGTGCAGGGGCTGAGAATGATGGCTTGGGTCTGATTCCGTGAGATTCTGATAAGCTGCTGCAAAAAGCTTGGTATACTTTTTATCTGTTTACACCTTTAGGGGTAAAATGTCTCAGGACCTCATGCTGAAATGTCAGCAGCGCTAAAATGATGATGTTCTCTGTGGCAGAGGCCAGTGTGGGTCCCTAGGACTTCATTACACTGCTGGTTTTATATCGGAAGGTTGAGCTTTGTGCTGGGCTTCCACTCTGGCATGATTTTCCATTGGAAATGTGCAAAGAGACAAACAATCTTGTGATTGCTGGTTTACTACTGTAGAGCAGGTGTGTGAATGAAGGCTGATCACCTGTTGTGATTTAACTGCAGCTGGCAACTAAGTACCATGCAGCCATGCACTCTGCTTCCCGCAGCACCCCCCCCCCCCCCCCCCCCCCCCGGTGGGATGGGAAGGAAAACAGGAAAAGGGTGAAACCCATGAGTTGAGATAAGAACAGCTTAATAATTGAAGTAAAATAACAAATATAATGATAATAGCAATAGTAATGAAAAGAGAGATGACAAACAGGAGGCAGAAGAATAAAACCCCAAAGACACAAGCGGTGCTCACCATTTGGAGACAGCGGTGTGTGTGCTGCCAGCTGGGGATTGCCTTGGAGTTCAGAGAACAATTAGACCATCGGCTGTTCCCAAGGGGGTGACCACATGCTGGAGCCAGCTGGGCGGGCACCTGGGAAAGGCGTTTGGCGGTACCAGTGGAGCAGGGTATGTGCCAGGTGTGCCTGACCGTGGTGGTCGGCTCTTTTGAGTGTGGCCAGTATTGGTCTCACCTGCACACTTCGGTTGAGCTGGTTAAGGAAATGTGTATTCCTGCTGTTGGCTATTTCTTCAGCTGGGCTAAAAATGGCAAAAAAGGGATTTTCTTGGAGGTGCCTACCTGGCTCTGCTAGAATGTACAAAGCAATCCAGAGCTATCATTAGCAGTACAGGTTAATACTTGAGGGGGGTGGGGGTGTTAAAGGGGAAGAGCACTTTGAGCTGCTTTGAGCTGACTCATATCAATCCTTAAAACACAAGTTCAGTACGTAGATTGTATATATTATTTCTTTGTTTTAAACTGAGTCAGATAACATGTTTCCCCCACCACCCCCCCCAAATAGTAGAATAATGCACCTCTTTCAATTAAATAGGAGTAAATTTAAATAAAAGCAAGGAACAAATGCCTAAGCAAAGCGTGTATTATATAATAATACCTAAAATAGTAGGTTAAAAATAGCATTAAAATTGCAAGGTCCAGCAATCAGTAATTATGATCTAGTACATTTTAAAAGATCTGTCAAAACAACACTTTTTCTTCAGAAAGACCTGACTTTATTTTGGCTGACCCCTTTTAAAATAGAAATCAAATCCCAGTGATGATGAATGGTTAAGTTAATAGGGTGAAACAACCTGGTTACAGTTTCAGTACCCTTGTTATCAGCCTGGAGAGCCAAATACAACCACCCCTCATCAGCTTTCCCTCAGTGTGGTTTGTCTACCAACGTTAATGTTTTAATGCTGGTTCATCTGTGAGAATCTGAAAATAAAATCTTAAAGGGAAATAATGAAGGCAGCACTGCCAGCCCACCTGTAACAGTGGGGGCTTTTTGGATGTTTTTGTGCTGGCTTTTTTTCTTGTTTTCCCCTGCAGAAATGTTTTCTGCTCTGAACTTTATTTTGGATATTATAAAACTTCCTTTGGTTATGATTTTGTTTTGGACATGGTCAGTAGTCATCTGGCTACATCTATACATAAGAGAAATAGTTTATATTTGAAGTAGCAGCTTCTCTGAATGAAGAACAAAGGTCTTTTCAGATCAAACAGGTTACTGAAAAATTAAGGATGGCAGCCTGCATCTTAAACAGTCTATTTCAGCACTGAAAACAGAAAACTCCTATAGTATTCATTGTCTTAATTTGGTTTTAATTTTGCCATCTCCAGAGTCTTTTAGAGACATGGATACCAAAGTATGACATCAGAATGTGCTGGCAGTTGGCAAAAAGATCACTTTATTCTTTACCTTTATCTTACAATCCTTCTCTAATATGATACTTTTTCACTAATGGCATGGGAGGTAACAAGGCTAGATCGTCTTTGGTCTGAGATGGTGTAGGTGTTCTTACATACATTAAAAACTTTTTTCTAACTCAACACACATTGCTACTTTTTTCCTTCTAATGCCTTATTCATAACTTTAATCCCTTATGTAAACCATATAGTTCTGGTTTGAAATTATGCTTAAAGGCATATTCCATATGTGTATTTACTAGATTCTTTCAAATAATTCTTAATTAAACTTTTTCATATTATTTTCTTTGTATTTTCTTTGAAAACCACTAACTTTAAACATTAATGTTCTCTTCCTTCATAGAAAAAAAAAACTTAAATATTTTTCACAGAAGTCAGCAGTTGGGCAAAAGTAAGACTATCTTCTAGGTCTTTAGAAACTAGTAATGATATAATATTAAGTGTATTAATATATAATACAATTAAATTATATATAATATACATTATAAATATATTACTTATTAATATATTACTTATTAATATATTAAATATAATAAAAGTTTCTTTTATTTAATAAGTTTCAGCTTGATCATTAGCAATGTCTAAACATATGAAAGAACCATACGAGCGCTATAGAGTGTGTTCTGATCAACACATCATTCAATGTTATTTTGGACACTATTACTGAAAAATACATAACTTGAGAAAATTAAATGCTCCCTTAGAACTACATTATTAAATAAACATTTTGTTGAAAAACTTATATCTTCAAATCCATTTCTGTTTTTCAGTATCTATGTGTTTACTAAGGGGGAGGGAAGCTGGTGTGTGATTGTGTTTCTTTCTAAAGTAAACCAGTAGATTTCAATAATGCTAGAAAATAGCTCTAAAAGGAAAAACAAAACAAAACAAAAAACCTTACTGTATAATTCAGACTGTCTTTGGAAAAGGTTAGAGCACTAAGAAAAGCTTTAAAAGTTATCCCTTGATGCTTAGGTCAGTTTGCCAAGTGTTACATTTTATTATGTGTTATACCTGTCTTATAGCCTGGTTCCCCTTTCTTGTATTTTGATGTTGCCTTACACTTTTGCCATAACAAAGTACATATTATTACAGTTGTGAGATAAACCTCGTGCAGAAGCCAGGATACTTTAGAGGGCTCTGATGGAAAATGAGGATTCCTTACTGCTTTGTCTTGCTTGCATTTTTACTGTTGCCTTCTGCAGCCTCTTGCTCTCATTTTTCCTGGATTTGTCTTGTGCCATCCGTGTGTGTAAATACCCGGGAGAGAGGTGGCCAGAGGAATGGCTGGCAGGTTTCTGTGGTGAGGTCCAACACTTGCAGTAGTGGGAGTAGAAAGAACCATCTCCCTGGCAATGCTGTAGTGCAGAACCAGACTGCAACTGCGGAGTGGTGACAGTAAAAATGCAAGCAAGACAAAGCAGTAAGAAATCCTCATTTTCCATCAGAGCCCTTTTTGTGTGGCTGATCCAGGCTTTGTTCTCCTCACAGGTTTGTATTGGGACAATATTTTTCTGCCTCCTTGACTTTATCATCTGGAGTGCGGTTGGACTCTTCTCCCTCATCCTTCTCATGGGAGTATACACAAAGCTGCTAAAAAGCTTAGAGAGGAGGTGCAGGCTGTGTTCCTTCTTGGGTACTGATGATATCCAAACGTGTATCTCCGTCGCCTTCTGATAGGAGACCGGAGATGGGCTCGAGTATTTTGGCAAGCAGTGGCTGTGATGTGTTTTATATGCTTCGTGTTACACAATACTGATAACACCGTCTTGTGTGAGAAGAGCTGACCTTGGTTTATTTTAATGCCAGCAACAGTCGGTGCTAATCAGAAAGCCAGCAGGTTCGATATCTTGCATGACAATAGAATATTAAAACAACTGTTCAGCCACTTTCTTCCTTTTTTCCCCTTATGGTCAGAAGAGTTAATATGATAAATTCAGGGAGAGTTTTCACACTGGCATTTAATTAAAATGAAATTACCTATCATTGTTATGGGCTACACAGAAGCTATTATTTGTGTTGATATTATTCTAATACTTTATTAGACTAGGTTTGTATTTGCATCAGTATGTTAGCATGACTTGAATTATTTCTTTCTGTACTCCTTAAGTAGCAGCAAGTACAAGCTGCGATGTTAACTGCTTAGAGAAGAAAATATTTCCATCTCCTTGGAAAGGGTAGGGACAGTGTTCAGCCAGAGATTTATTTTTTCCCCTGTTCTCCTTTAATATTTTCTTCTGTTTAATCTGATAAGACTGCTCCTCACAGCAGTCAGCAGGATGATTCCAGGACTCTCATCGATAGAATTTTTATCATACTAGCTAGTAAGATGAATTCCCTGTGCATCAGAGGAAAAAATCATCTTTTTATGCAGCAAGACTTTTGTATATTAATAGTTATATTCTATAAACTATTAAAATATAACATGATACGATAAGATCACTTAGGGAATAGCATTTATCAAATGTACCATTCTCTTTCCTTTGAAGCAACAGGAATAGCTGAAGAAGAGGGAGGTGGTGAAGAGGTTTACATCTATGATTGTGAATTTTTCAAAAAGTGAAATCATCTGATGGGCTTTTGAATTCCACACTGTGTAAATTTAAAGGTGTTAGCATAAGACTGATGGTTTTGTCGACCTGAGGAGTGCACAGTCAGCTGTTCCACTTCCAAAACAGCTGCTCCACAATGTTCTGCCACTTTACACCTGGACGTCTCTGCTAAGTGGGGAGCTTCCACTGTCCACGATCCTCTTCCCCCATTTCCAGGGATTCCAGTGAGGCTTTCAGCAGATTACTGTTTTTAATAATATTTTCAAAGAAAGAAAGCACAGTGAGTTTCATACCAGTGGAAACATCTTGCTTAGGCTATTTCCTAATTTTCCTTGAACCTCTATATTCATAGAATGGCTTTTGACCATCTCCTATGGGTATTAGCCCAGGGACTATTGGAGAGCAGCACTGGCGGGCACTGCTCCATAAGGGAGGGCAAACTGGGAGCCAAGTGTTGGCCCCACGGCAAGCAGTGATGGCAGCTGAAGGCGAAGGGGCAGCCTCACACTGGGTAAGCAGAGCAAGCGATGGTCAGCAGCCTCAGCCCAGAGCCCAGGCTGACAGAGCAGTCCCTAAGTCCTGAAGCAGGACTGAGATTGAGCCATGAAGCCCAGCCAGGGTAAGCTTTATGATTATTATTTTTTTTAATTTTCCCTAATTTCTGGAGAAATAGCTACCTTCTAATTTACACATGAAATGTCCATTTTTAGCCCCTGATAATGCCGAACAAATTCTGCAGGCAGAGGGTGGAAGGAGAGAACAGCATGGGCTTGCCACTCTGGACTTGAAGGGTAGGGGCTACAGCATGGGAAGCATTTATATATAGTGAGAGGAATTAGAATTATTCCTCTTTCAGCAGGAGACTGACAAAAGAAGGAACAGTTTTCCATAACTTCAGTTCATATCTGACAGCAAAGATTGTTCTCCTCAGGACAGGGTACCAGCAAGGATTTCTGCACTTGGCATTGCCTCAGACTCATTTGTATGAATTCCTGCAGGCTACAAGCAGTCAAATCCTGTATGGCTGTGCACTGAATTACAGCATATATCCACTTAAATCATTGGTGTAACAATATATTTGGAGTTTAATTGGGGATGACATGAATGTAGATGAGCTGTCAAATTGGTTGGATAGGTTGCATCACAATCAAGTGAACTCTCTTTAAAGAACGAGACTAATTAATGAAAAATAGTCATTCTTATTGCATTTGCAGTAACTGCAGCAACAACATGAAACTGATATTTTAGTTCTATAAAACCCCAGTGAATGACTAACTAGGTCTAGAAGCACACAAACCGAGGAACCTTAATTGCCTAGGCTGAACATGGAAGTGATAGAATTCTTTATTTACAGGGGTGGAAAATTCCAGATGTGCTCACTTTGGTAAACCTAGCTTTCAGCTATGTCTGACTCCCAGAGTGTTTTTGTTTTGGTTTTTTTTTTTTACTGCTGAGAAACTCAACAAAAAAGAAAGAATTAATGCTAAACTGCATGTGAACTAATCCTTGAACTAAACATGCCCATCAGGCAGAAGCAGGGAAGTTTGTCTATGGCTTGAAAGAGGCATGGCTTTGGGCTGTGGAGGGGAAATAGTAGGCTACAATGTATGAAATGAAGGATGGGAGATGCATAGGTAAATCTTCCATGTTTTGCGGAATTTACTGCCAGAGCTGCTTTGGCTTTAAATGTCAAATACAAGCGCAGATGAATTGGTAATTATATGCTTTAACTGCAAGCACAGAAAAGACAAACAAGTAAGGATGTGTAATTGCATCTTCTTGGTAGTAATGTATTAAGATAAACTGTAGGACGCTGAGGCTGAACATTGCCTATTGCTCAAATGCTTACCCAAACCTGGACAACCATTTAGCAAGTGGTATGTGTGAAAAGCCAAAATATGTAGCCAAAATGTAATGTAAAAGCTTCTGTATGCAAATATAAAGCTCTTTCCTATTAGGTTTTCCTTCATAACCTTGTATATTAGCATTTTGGTAGCATACTTCTGTTTAGCCTTATTTTTCTTAAATTTGCATCTGTGGTATTTTTGGAGTTGGTAGCACTACCTAGGTTCATTAATGCAGCATTTATATTCTGCAACTGTTCATGTAAATACTGGTTTTCAAGGCAGCATTATGAATATTTCACACGCTTTTGAAATAGTAGCGAGGCATTTTCCCTCAGGAAGGAGACCTTTATTGTTAGTATGCTTCTTATCTAAAATGTTTGGTTTAAAAATACTTCAATTATATTTTCCTTCCTTTGGCAAGCTTGCTTCTGTTGTGATATTCTTTAATTATAAGATTGTGGAAATTATGACAGAGTGCTGTCTTAATCTTAGTTGTTTTAATGTTATATTGGGAACCCTCAAAGACAAACACAGAGCTCCTCCTGCTACAGGGTGTTGCTACGTCCGTAGATCACGCCAGTGGATGGATTTGCTGATGTTATAGCAGCTTTAGCAGCCTCTTGCTTGGAACAACACACAAGGCAAACATTTAATGTGTTTTGGGGGGTTTTTTTGTGTGTGTTTTTTTGGGGTTTTTTTTGGGGTTTTTTTCCCCCTGGAGAAAATATCAGACTGGTACTCTCTATGTCAAATGTAAAGATATCTATAAAAACTGTACCAATAGGTTACAAGCTTTTAAATACATAGTGGAGGTAGCTGCAAGGAATTTTCATTGACTAATGTTACCCAGGGCACCTGAAATGACAATCGAGGGAAACTGTTTCCCCAATGCGGCACTCGCATTCCACCCAGCTGGAGACTGGCGTCTGGTTGCCAGAAGGTAAATCCTGGCTTCTCCTGGGCCGATGCAATGCATTAATTTCAGTCAATATTTTAAACTTTTTAACTTTAAAAAAAGTTATATAAAGTCTATACTTTATCTTGGTTAAATAAGTGGTTTTCTTTCTGTGTTCGTTCTGCCTTGAGGAAATTTTTCTGGTTTATTCTACTATACCTGTACTGTCCCTTGTATATATAAAACCTGCTACACTAGTATACTGTGGGCACATTGTAGACCTGGAAAGTACATAACCTTTCAAATTCTACTGCACGTAGTAGGGACTGTTCATGTCAGAGTCGAGTGTTTAATTGACAGGCAGAGATATCTTTCCTCTAATGCACATGGATTAACTAGGGATTAGGTAGACAAGCACAATTAGAGGGGCTGCCTAACGTTGTTAGGACAGTCCCTTGGTGAACTCTCTAACACTTTGTCTTAATTGCAGACAAACAAACAAAAAAGTGTATTGCCATGTCTTAGATGAACAGTGTCATATATTACTCAGCAGGTATCCTGAAGACTCAGGAGTTCAAGACAGTAATCAGAAAGAAATACTATATTTTCTTTCAGTAAATACTTCTTTACAGTAAGGAAGGGAGACTTTTTTCTGATAGTAGGATATATTTCTCAAATTTAAACTGGATGAGGACCTGGGCTTTGGTATTGCTGACTCTTGAAAAAGAGACCTACTTTGTTTCAATACTGTTAATTAATTTAGGTCTTTGTTGGAGACTAAAGATATTATGGAAGGAATTTGGAAAAAATAATGCTCCTATTTAGTTAGGATTTATTTTGTTTAGTCCTCAAAAATATTTGTAATTGAAAATTATATTTGCAGTAGCTGAGGATATTTCAATGTCCTTCTGGTAGAATAAATTTCAAAAGAGTTATCAGAAGTTATCTTAAGAAAAAAACAGAAATAAAATAAAACTGTAAAAATGAAACTTCTACATGATGTCCACCTTTGGCTATTAATCTCAAATGTCTATGCTGTTTCATTGCCATGTAATTATACAGCATATGGACAGTATTGCTCCGCTACTTGAAACTGGGTTTTGTTGTGAATATTCTTGTACTGAAAATACAATGACTGAAGTTACCCAGAAGAGGCATCCCCATTGCCACATAATTAAATAAAGGAGGGAAGACAAAAGAAGAAGAAATGGCTAAGAAAACATATGTATGGCTAAGGAATGGCTAAGCAAGCATATGGCTAAGGAAAAGCAGATGGTTAAAGAAGCATACGTATTTTCTTGAGCTTTCAAACTGTGTAGGGAAGATTGCGTCCTAGACCTGTCCTCTTGCTAGGTTTAACTTGCCTGAATATAAGTAAAGGAGAAACAGGGAAAAAATAAGAACATACCCCTTGGGAACAGGCATTCATAACTTGTTGCATGTTTTCTTCTACCTTTTCAAGTGGTGGTTGCTGGAGGTTTCAGAAGGAAGAGGGAATTTCTCCATGCAAATGCCAGACGCGGTTCCGGCATGGGTAGAGGGAAAGCTCTGACTCCACGTGCTCGCTGTCGGTGGATGCAGCGCATGGGCAGCTGAGCTCTAGCTGCACTCTGGAGACAGTCCCATGGGGTTCCCTGGGTCAGTACAGGGGCTGTGGAAAATGTGATTGTGTCCCAGCGCCCCTATTTTCCAGCTTTGAGTTAAACTATTCAGGATACAAGGCATGAATAATTTTTCCATGATATATCACCCCCAAGGAAATTATACCTCAGTTAAAAGGTCATAAATACATCTTGGTGTCTAGGACTAAAAACTTATTTCTTCAAGAACCTATTTGGGGTATTGGGGCATTTTGGAGATTCTGGAAGCACCTATTTACATGTAAATCCAAAAAGCATTTGTAAGGCATCACAAACAACCTCCTTTTACAGAGTATTGAGGTGAGCTTTTACAAACAAGTGATAAGGGAAGGCAGGAGTGGGAGAAAATCTTTTCAACTCCATAGAGCTGCAGTGTTCCTTGTACGGAATCAATCTTTTCCAATGAGTCTGTTGACTGCCTGCAGCAGTGCACCTCTGTTCACTGAATTTAATAGTCTGGGTCTTGGTTCTAAACCTTGTTCACTACCAGTGGGAGGAAGTTATTACTGTCAGGTTATTCATTGGACTGATTTAAATATTAACACCATGATCATGCTGTCTTGCCCAGTTTTATTCTAAAAAGGGAGCGTATGTGTGTGTTTGCTGCAGTGCATGTTTAACAAACAGGCTGTTGTAAAACCTGAAGGTGTAGGTGGGCTGTGCGGTGACTGCTTGTTCTCGGGTACCGCGCTGTCATGTGGATCAACCATCCTGTGGTGGCTCTTTGAATTCCTGTGTAGTCCTTTCTCTTGCAGAACGCATTTGCAAAGTAACCAGACATCTGCCACAAGGAGCTGTACTCCAGCACCCTTATTTCACCAAGTCCTTTGCCTGTAAACAGTAAGATTTTTGTAATTTGTATTGTCTGAAGAGTCTTTCAGTGTCCTAAGTTAGGTTAGTAAGGAGCCATCAGATAGGGAAAAAAAACCCACAAAGAAAATAAAAGGGAAAAAAAAAGGCAACAACGACAAAACCCAAGCACAAAAGCTTTAAGATTAATTTAGGCAATTATGAAGATAAATTAAAATATGTGAGTAGATAGTATGTATGACATACTGTTTGCAACCATGCAAATCTTCTCTGTAGGCAGACAGAGGATTGTCCTGTAGGCAGGACAATCGCTGGAATTTTCTTTTGCTTTTTTAATATAAGAAATACCAAGGATTTTGTTGAGGTCACGCTCAAGGATGAAAACTTTATCCTTATTCTGAATTCTTCTAGCCTGGAGTTTTCTTCTCAATGAGACATAAACAGAGATTTTCAGATACCCAATTCACATATAACAAGCCTGACACTGGAGATGAATATTCAATATATTCTGCAATTAGAACACTTCTCTAAGTGTTCCAAACACAAACAAGTGTCTAACAGTGGGCATTTAAATTTGTTTTTTGGGGAAAAAAAAAAGTAGTCTTGGTCTCCGTTTTTCTCCTTTTTTTTAAAAAAAAAATAATACTCCTGTTCTCCATATCTAGAAATATATTTTGCTTTGCTTAATTTCCTGGAAGAAATGCTGTTCATGCAGCATTCCCCGTAACCATTGTTCAGTGTTTCAGGTTGAGTTATGGGAAAGCAAGAGAGTGATGACTGACACATCACTTGATGAGCGCCCTGCCTGATACTCAGCTGCAGACTGCTGGGCAGACCATTGGGAGCAGTCAGGGTGTATGGCACTCCTTCCATAGTAGTGATGGCTGAGGGGATAAGGAGAGAGGCAAGGGGTGCTGGGGATGGAGGGGAAACCATGGTTTAGAGAGGCACTGCTGTAGAGAAGAAAGGTTGGATAAATTGATTAGAATACATTAGCCAAACCTGATAATGACTAGATCAAACTGTGCACAGTGAAGGGAGGGCTGCAGAAACTATCCAGAAAGGAGCTGTGGATAAAGTCTGTGTATATAGTGTAGGACTAGCAGATGAGTAATCCCATTACTGGGATGAGCACATTCATGCCTGTTCAGCCCCTGAGAGGGGCAAAACCTGCATTAGTTCTTTGCTGGGAAGAGCAGGGATGAGCTGTTTTCCTCTCAGCAGCAGCAGTGGTGGTGGTAGGCATGTCAGCAGGCTTGTGGTGCGGGGAAGGGTCTGTAGACAGCTCACTTGGGGCTGTGTTTTCCTTGATAGCCCTGGCAATCAGCACATTTCCCTCTTTTCATGTGCTGATTTCCCCTGGAAACGGCAGCTAAAATTGAAAAATAATTGGGATAAAATGTAGGAAGAAAAAACTGATACCTTAAATTCATTTTAAATTAAAAATCTTATGCCATCCTAATGTGATTTGATTTTAGCAATTCTATATATTTTTTTTGTGAATGAATAAAGAAGTTGCAAATACTAATTACAAAAGAAGTCTTGTTTAGAAATGAGGGAGAAAACTGTTTATTCTTGCTGCTCTAGGTTGAGTAGGCGTATTTTAGTATGCACATAATCTTTCTTGTTGTGGGACCAGGAAGGCAACATGGATGATGGTTTACATGATGTTTACTGTGGGACGAATGTGTGGTTTAAAGATTAGCTCAGGTGTAAATGCATTATTAGATTGGTGCCAGCTTAAAAGAATATAAACTGCTACGAAAGAGAAGAGAGGTATGGTGGTTGGCCCAAACTAGCACCCAGAAATTCTCCCCGCCTTTTGCTCACTGGCCTCTCCTGGGGAATGGGGTTTTGTTTGGTTTGATTCTGGTTTATTATGAAGAAATGTCTTTTCCATCTTGTCTGGAGCCTTTTTTGTAGTTTTTAGTCTTATGTAGCAAAATCTCCCTGGGTAGGTGGAGGAGGATGTGACTACTCCTTCACTGTTCGTTATTAAGGGGACATCTTTTCTTCTTTACAAGCTTACCGAAGTAGTAAAGAGCAGAGAAATTGGATAATGAACTAGAGTGAAGCTTGATCATGCCTGCACCGTTTGGAGACACTTCTTGACTGCCTTGCACACAGCAAATGTAAAAGCAAAAACACATCCAGATTTTAACTGAGTTTAGTTCGGAGAGACATGGGTCTGTGCTTTTCTGCCTTGACCTGGAATGCCACCATAAAAAGTGTCAAGGATTTTTCTTCCTCTAAGGGAACTTTTTTCTCTCTAATTGGAGAGGAACTCTAAATATTAATTTTCACTTCTAAAGGTTTAAAGCAGTCTTTGAGACCAATTTTAATTAAATTTTGGCTTTTCAATTTCTCTATTTCAACTTAAATGTGTATTTTAACCCAAATCTATTACACAATTTTAATAAATTACTCTAGTAGACACTATCAGCAACCTCTAGGATTCTGCATTACGGAACTTATACAAAATGTTTTGATTAAAATTAACGCTGCTTTTCTTCCTGTAACTGTGACATACAAAGGGAAATGTGTTTTTGCTAATATATCCCTGGTAGCAAATGGTAGAAAAAATATAACAATTATTTAGAAATATGAACATATGAAAAAGGGATGTTTTGTATGTTTTCTAAAATTTATTTTAAAGTAAACTAGTTGTTGGGTTAATATTTTCTTGGTAATATGTGACTTTCTGCATATTTGTATATATAATTTACACTTGCCTAATCTAATAAATTACTTTCGTGCTTGGTGCAAAAACCCTGAAGTGGTACAGGTGTTGTTACCATATTCCATTTCTATGCTGAATTAGAAAATTAGTTGACTACTTTGCTGAGGCTTCCAGTTCAGGAAACCTTGGATTTTGTCTTATCAGAATCACAGTCCCAAGGACAAGCAACTGTGATTTCCATGCAAATATTTGTTTCAATTTTCAGTCACTTAAGAATTAAGAAGATTTTTTTTTCAGATATAAGGATCTTTCAAAGTTATCAGTGAGAAACACAATGTTTTCACAAACATGGTCTGTGAAACATCCATGCCCAATTTATGTCCTCTGTGTTTATTCTAATAATTTCTATTGTTAAAGTACAACCCACCACACTTGACTTTATCGTCCTTGCAGAATCTGGAGATCTGAAATGAAAAAGTTAGACAATTGGCTAAATCAGACGGGAAAGAAATAAGGATTAAAACCAGACAGGACATAATCTTAACCTAAATATGGACAGTGAACTGTTTGATAGGATTAATAACAATGTGACCAATGGTTACTACTTATTTAACACCTGCAGATGGTAAAAATTTGGAATTTTTATTTGGAAAACTGGAAAAAAATGCTTTCAAGGCATTTGAATAGTCTTATTTTACATATCTTGGTGAAATACGTAGTTAAATGGTACATTAAAGACTATGCAACAGGAAGCTGAGGCTGATATTCTGGAATCTCTTCTCATACGCAGTCCAGTTGACCTTGTTAAGAACTTGTAAATATACAGTTATATCATTTGGAAATGATGCTACTAGCATCATGTTTTCTTGAATAAATACAGACATTTTAAATAAGAGAAAGGACATATAAATCCAGAGGTATTTTAATTGGAAAGATACATAGTAGTCCAAACATGATGTTACCTAAATGGCTGTAGAGACTATTGATTACAAAAATAACAAGTATCAGATGGATTGCACATACTTTGCTGATCTGAAAAAGCATGGAATAAAAAATTTTCCTGTAGCCATTCTGTGATTCAGTGGTTTATATGAAAATGAACTTATTCAATAGGTTATGTTTGTGCAAATATTCTGTGACAGGAATTACAAGGCGCAAATATGAACAAGCTATAAAATCATCAAAGTACTGTAGAGATTCCAAGGTGGAGTAGTTTTTTCTCCAATTGCTTTTTTTTTAAATACTTTTATTATTGGTGCAACAAGCCATTGATTTTGGGTAATTCATCTTTTTCTCTGTAGTCTTTTCTCATTCAGGTTTGCGATGAATCTGCTGCTTGCTCTTGGATGGCATGTAGTGATAGCAAATTCATTCCAGCAACTCTCCGGCCATGTAAGAGTAGCCCCACAGAATATAAAAGCACTGTGCCGCTCAGTGCTTTGCTTTTTATTGCTAATGGAGACCAGTCAATATTTTAAAAAAAAACATCTTAGTGTTTTGCATGTCTCCTTGACACAGCACTTTTGATACAGGAACTGTTAACATGAACAGCATCATGTACATGTAAAAATCAAGTTTTTATCATAGAGGTTGAAGCTGTACCAGTAAAAAAGAATGATGGAGAATGAACAGGTTTCCCTAGTAGGAATAGCAATGTTACCTGACCACCCACCTTCTGACTGAAAGTGCCAGCATCCAGAAAATAATCAACTGATTTTTTAACTTGCCAACTGCAAAATTTATTCTTTTATTCTCTGCAGAATTTGCTGCCATGTGGTCTGTTTTTGGGAATGATGTAAAATCTTGGGGGAAATCTAAGCAGCAGATACCATCTACTACATGAGCATGTGTGCAATAAAGTGGAATACAGTATGCCAGTTTTTAAGTACTTAATGTGATTTATTTGCTTATGATGGAAGCTGTTTATTAGTCTTGAAGACTTGAGTGATATATCCACAGAGTATGTGTCTGTAGTTCAGTATATAAGAATTTCTCCATTTTGCTTCAAAAACCGTTTCACTCCTGTTTTGTATCTGACAGCCACGTGAATGAAAGGATTGAATATCCCTTTCGATGTTGTCCTTTATTTCTGAGCTAAGACAAAAATATAGTATCTAGTAACAATTTTAATAATGATGTTTGTGCTGGCAACATTTACCCATTAGAAAATAGGATGAAATTATCTAATGTTGGAACAAGCTAACAGTCACATAGTGATGATTTGCTGTCTGAATTTCAGGGTGAGTGTGATGGTAAGCTACTGGCAGAAAGCTATCCTCCTTTTTAGAAATCTCCTGATCCATCTATTTTCGTGTAGAGTTTGCTTGTGTATGCACAGTGAAAATGTCCAATATTGTGAGTTATGACTAACTCACAGATACCTTCTTTTACATGCATTTACCTTGTAAGGAACGTAATTAGAATAATAGTGCAAGGAGAAACTGAGAGTATATATAACTTCCAGAGCTGTACTAATGAGAATTATCTTGCTGAATCCTATGTAGCTGTGGAAATTTAGACAATTATCTATGCCCTATTCAGGGGCTGTAATTTCTTCTTTAATAATATATTTGCAATTATGTTGCCTACAAGGTAACCCAAAACTTAAATAAACAACCCCTCCCTTCTATCTGTTAGTTATAGGCCATATAATACGTGGTCTATTCACTCTGTTACTTGCCAACTAAAGAGGGAGTCGTGAGCAATCTTTGCTTTTCAAAGGTCAATTCTTAGGCATGTATAAAGCCTGACAAGCTACACTTCTCATGTCTATTTTAATATGAATGAATGAGCCATTTACTGGTTCCTTTCCTAGAGGTGAATGACCATTTCCTGAGCTCTGAACGAGGCTGTTGTGATCAGTGTTTTCTTGCTATGCAATTTTTTCCTATCTATTTGTTCCATGTATCTCCTCCTGGAAGATCTTCCCAAAATTTTAACGGCCTTGCCTGTGCTTGAAACTCTATTTGTCCAGCTTATTTGCTGCCAAGATAATAAGGGAGAGTTGCTTGCTTGAAAGTATAGTTATGGATGATCTTAGATAAACAGCAAAGATTCCCATTACATATCCTACAAAATAATGCTTTGTGATACTGGAAAAAAAAAATATCTGGAGAACTTTTGGAAATGTGTATGCTCTTTATCAGGAATTAAATGAAGTTTGGTGTTTTCCTTTCAACTCTACCAGTAATAGCCCAGGGTTATGAAAGAAAACTGAAGCCAACTGAAAAAAACAAAAAAACCAAAAAAACCCCCCACCAAACAAACCAACCACCTAATCACTTTAGTAGACATACCAGAGACCATTTATGCTGATTTAAGAAATTTGAAAAGAAATGTGGAACTGGATGACCTTTTATTTTAACTATCTATCTTCCCATTAATATGCTGATTCCCATGAACCTTCAGCTTTACCAAAGGAATGGTTTTAAATACAAATTTATACTATTGCCATTTCTGGAACATAAACTGAAGTGGGAAATAGTAATGAAAAGTTACATTAATGACTTAAAGACCTATTGTGTAACCTGGACAATGTTAACTTTTTTCCTGAAAGACGCCGATTTGGCTATTTGAATGCAACTGAAAAAAGAAGCATAGAGCATAACTGTGAGCTGTTATCCAAAACTGGATTAAGTTGAGAAAAGTCTACTCATCAATACCTCTTTGGGTATCCAACTGTAAGAGAGACTGTTAAATAGAGATGACTCCTGAGTTAGGTGCCACACTTTTCCTCAACTTGCTCCTTGGCAGGTTGTAAATTCTATAGTAGGCTTGCTCGGTTACAAGTGGAGTCAAAACTTGTAAGAAAACACATCTTCAGTTGGTCACCCTGTGAGATTTTTTCAGGTGAATAAAAAAGTCTCTCTGAATATTTATGGATTTGGGTTTTTTCTGCCAATGAAATGTGACGGGGTGAAGTATGGGCTATTTTCAATAAGACCTTTCATCATGAAGTGGACAAGGAGTAAGGCTTCCTCAGCACTACCTGTTTTTTCTGCACACCTTGTTGATCTGATGGGTTGATGACTATTTTTTGTCGGTAATTATTTGGATGAAGACAAATGTGTCTATATTTGTGTTCTGTTGACAAATCTGAGCATTGCCATTAAGTGTAGCAGCTGATTCCCCTGAGATGACATGGATTTATAATGTGGTGACAAAGTGATCCTGTATGAGATCGTTCAGCTAAGGACCAGGTGATACAGGTGTCAGACAACTCTGGAGTCAGGGAGTTTGACAGTGACATACTCAAGAAGTCCCCTCACTCTGTATGAAAGGTCCCCAGTTTAAAGGGACAGAGGATAACGTGCTAGAAGAAAATATCAGTATAGGACTATAGCCTTTCCCCCTTAAAAAAAGATAAGTAAATCTGTGGATTTTCGTGTAGCTTGCTCTGCTTGGTTTTAATAAAAGGGAGACAGATCCTAGAATTTCCATTAAGTTCTGTTTGAGATGGTTTTGAATCACAATATCAGTATAGTTGCTGGGAGGCAAAAGTAGTTGTTTCAGATTGATTTGAGGGCAAAATTGTGATATTGCCTTCTTTTCATGGTGAGTCTGACTGATGAAACACCCAAGGAACATTTACTTCCTTAAAATGTGTAAACTAGTAATGGTGAGTCCAGTGTTGTTGTGATACCTCTCCAAATTCATGTAGAAGTTCACGTGAGGCAAGAGGAATGAAAGATTATGTTAGCTTGAAAGTGATATCTCACCTACATTTCTTGTGGTTCATTTCATGGCATAGCAATTTCTTTTTCTTTTTTCTGCTGTAAAAAGTCCAACAAAATGCAATTCTGATTATTACTCCTTGAGTCCCTATGCTGATGATATGTAAGAAGAAAATACTTCAAAATTCTGTTAACCAGTATTTTTTATACCGTTATTCAATGAAAGGTAAATGAGATTTGCCACATTGCACTGCTATAACAGTCCATATTTGAAGGCAAATTGAATTTAAAGGTGTAAAGAAACATAGGAAATGAGTGTTAATTGTGACAATATTAAACTTTTTTTTTTGACAGCGTTGTTGCAAATTGTCTTAAAAGCCCATGAAGATTAAACAACAAATAAACTCTTAGGGCAAAAGATTCAGTGGCTTTGGCAACTTAATTTCCTATAGATGTATAGTTAAATTTTTATTCTTCTTAGTAAATCTGTTTAGCAGGTGGATTGTAAGATGTCTCTGAGACATCTTTTTCTCTTTACCATGAAAAGCATGAATTTATCAAACAATTGCCAGAAGCAGGAAATTTGAATGAAGACCTTGACACATATGACTCATTAAGTTGAAACTTCTGCATCTGCATTCACTTTGTTCGCTTACAGAAGTGTTTAATCAGGAATTAGAAAGACTGCTGATAGCTTGTGTTTGTTGTTTAGGTTTCTTTTTATGGAGACATAATTCCAAATGAGATGCATTTCTCATGTCAGTGATAACGAGCAGATTAACCACTTGCTAGCTTTTGAAGTGCAGGTGTCATGTGTGATTGTGGCATGGTGATATCTAGGAATGTCTGTAACTACACCAACTCATAAAGGACTAATCTATGCATTCGGGGGGCAGCTGAACATCAACCACACTCAAGGAAACAAGGTTCTTTATAGAGGATGAATACTGCCTATCTTTTGATCTTTCTGAATAAAATCAGGAATGCTGGATCATTTTGTGTCAGCTAGGTTTGGAGTACCTAAAAGAGAATCTGTGTTGTCAGGAAAGGATATTCATGAAACATAGCTGGTAGGTAGATTTCTGAAAGCGTGCATGAAGGTGTGGAGAGAGAAGAAAACAGATGGGTCACATCAGCTGACATAGTTGAAGAGTTTCTGCTGAGACCACACTTAATGATTTATAAGTAGTTCTTAGCTTTGCATTGGTACTAGCCAGTCAGGTTTGTGCAGCAAAAAGTAGTGAAATGAAAACATTTTCATTTGTATAGGCCAGTGTTCCAGTGGGTATATTGCCAAGATCCACAAATCAGAGCTTGACCATAAAGTACTTTTTGATAGGTGTATGGACTGTGGAAATGAAAACAGTGTTAAACTAAAAGTATATTTCCCACTGATGTTGCTAAAAATTAGAAGGTCCGTAGGGACTGATGTGCTCTGCTGTAGTGGAATTGTGTCTTTCACAGCCTATAGCACAGTACACAGAAGCAACTATTCAGGCAGAAGTCAAGATAAGGACAGGCAGGTCACCGTTTAATGATTACTGGAAAAATCCCGATATTAAACATAGCATTTAGATGGCTTTAGAGTGAGCAGTTGGTGTGGACAAACAGTATTTCATTGTAATGTGATTTTTCTTTGCAATAATCGCATCTTATTAGGAAGTAGTTTACTATTCCTTTGTGAATGTAATACAAACTTAGCAGTGCTTTAATTCTCAATGAACCTTCTGTTGAGAAGCTCTAAGGTCAGTGTATGCGTGCTTATGAGGGAAACTTTGTGTATTACTTGCCTTCAGATGGGTATTTTTGTATCTGCAGAGATAACTGCAGAGCCAGCATTTAATATGAAATAATTTTGATTTCATTAGTATCACTGGTGCTTGTTAAAATAGACCTCTAAAAGTAAATTGTGGTGGTAAGAATTCCTGCCCCAACAAATAAGGGAAACTTCTGTCCTCATTACCTGGGAAACATGGAGAAGGATGTGAGATTCTAAAGATTTTTATAAGAAATGTGGGAAAAACTACAGTATCAATTTGTAAACTAAATGCTTGTTCCAGTATGTTTAACTAAGACATCTTAAAGGAGATAATGTATTGTCAGACATAAACTATAAAGTGTTGAAGCCTTTTAAAACAACTGGCCACCGCTCATGTCCCTAGAGGTGGCAGTCAACCTCATAGCCAGGCTTAGCTTTTTACTGATTAGAATGAACTTGAATACGAACCAGTTTAGCTATGGTCCAAACACTATTTCTATCCTTAGTTGCACTATTCTTAAAACCCTAAATTTGTTACACTTTTTATTACATTTTCTTGTTTTGCTTTGGAAACCTTTGGTTTCAAAAAATTGTCACTTATAACAGTTTCCTTACTGAACATAAACTGTATCTTGCTCAAAAAACATTGTTTACTGTACAACCCAAGTTGAACTTTACATAAATTTTTTGTGGCAGAAAGCATGAAAAAACAGGCTAAATTGTGGGCTAATTTAACACAACTGGCTTCTTTCCCCACAGCAATTGCTGACAGAAACTCTTCCCAGAGTATTATTTTACAATTTTGAGATGCATTGAATGACTCAATTTTTATTTTCAGATGTACATGAAATATGTCAATTTTTTTTTGAGACATGTTATTGGCATAGTTGTTATTTGTACCTGAAATGTGATTATGATGTGGTGGTGGTGTTTTGGTTTTTTTTTTCCACAAAGATTTGTAGATAACTAAGTGCTGTGGACTAAAAAAGACTGTAGGTTTTGGCTGCGATTCTTTTTCTGCAAAGTCTTGTATGATTATGAGACTCCTTTATTTCTTGAACAAACAGCACAACAGCATTAGACAACTATGATTTCTTCAATAATTAAGGTCCTCTAAGAGGAGCTGGATTAATATTTTAGAGGAGGAAGATTTCGCTTCCTCTAAACTGACCTTTGTCTACTAACTGACAATTGTTTATGCAACATGTGTCTCTGAAATTCTTGCTTCAATAAGGTAAATAACAAAGGTTGTTTAATGTTTGAGGATGTTAGATGTTTGAGAAATAGGTTTTATCTGAATATTCCAGGAATAAAGTCCTTGTAGAAGTCCTCATTTTCTGCAATATGTTGGGGCTGAGGTGCAGAGAGTGGGGGAGAGTGTTGACTTGTAACATTAGCAGCAATATGATGCCCTAAACACAACTAACTTTGGAGAAATGACAAAGCAGTGGTTTCAGACTTCTAGCTAAAATTAAGATAATACCTATGATAGTTCTGTAGACAGGACCCTGAAAAAAAGAGAATAATACTTTATTGCTTCTTGCAGAAGGCTCTGGGTAGATGGGGACATCAGGCAGTCATCGGTGGCATGAAATACAAGACCAAATGCCAATCCTGCACCTGGGAGGGAGTAAAGCCGGCCACAAGTACAGGTTGGGAGAGGAGTGGCGGGAGAGCAGCCCTGCAGGAAGGGCTCTGGGGGTGCTGGCTGACAGGAGGCTCAGCAGCAGTCAGCAGTGTGCCCTGGCAGCCACGGGGGCAAACCCCACCCTGGGGTGCACCAAGCACAGCATCACCGGCCCGTCCAAATGGGTGATCATCCCGCTGCATTTAGTGCTGGGGCGGCCTCACCTTGAACATTGTGTGCAGGGTGTCCCCCCCCCCATTTAGGAAGGCTGTTAAGGTCCTTGCATGTGCCCAAAGTAGGGCACCAAAGCTGGTGAAGGGCTGGAAGGCATGTCCCATGTCCTCTGTGGAGTAGCTGAGGACTCTGTGTTTGTCTAGTTTGGAGGGAAAGCAGCTGAGGGGCGACCTCACTGCTCTCTACTGCCTGAGGAGGGGACATGGAGAGGGAGGTGCTGAGCTGTTCCCCCTGGCACCCAGCGCCAGGATGCCTGGGAATGGCTCAAAGCTGCGTCTGTCAGGGGAGGTTTTGATTTGACATGAGGAAATATTTCTTTATCAACAGGGTGGTCAGACCCTAGGACAGGCTTCCTGGGGAGGTGGTTGATGCCCCATGCCTGTCACTGCTTAAGAGGGTAAGCAGTGGGGGGTAGAGCTGTGCATTGTCTCCAGATCACTTGACCATCCAAGCAAATTTGCAAAGAGCAGGTGTGGTGGGCAGTTTGTGAGAGGGTCTCTGTTCATCCAGTTTCACTGGGTTTCCACAGAACGGCAAAACCCCACATCTCTGACCCTGGGGAGGCTGAGACCAAGCCCTGGGTCTGAAGCAGGATGAACTCCTCAAGGGTATGGCTGCAAAACCTTGTGAGGTGAGCAATCCCTGCTCATTTCCCCTTGGAATTTTTTATCCTCCTTGAACTCATTTTCAGAAATGCCTGAGCTGTTTTCCTTGGGAAAACAAGCTAAATCTCAGTATCCTGAGAACAGCAGTACTCCCTCAGAGCAGACGTCCGTGGCCTAGTGGTCTTGTCTCCAAAGTGCCCAACCATAAATATTGTGAAAAGGAGAGCCTTCTGTTCCTGGTGTCCACCATAGGTTTAAAAACAATGATGAGATTGTTTTGCAGAGCTGGCTCCTGCCAAGGCTTGCGATGGGCAAGAGAGCCAGAGCGCCAGGGCACGGGGGTGCCTCGGGGGTGCGAGGGCAGCGGGCAAGAACCTGGCCGAAAGGGCCCCGAGGAGCCCTGGCCAGGGGCTGTGCTCAGTGCTACCGAGGAAAAGCAGCAACCCGCGGGGGCCACGCTGGGGGCCCCCTGGGAGCCTCGAAAGCTTCCTCCCCCCGCATGCGGGGCACGAGGCCACCTTCGTGGGGCACCAGCAGCAGGCACCTGGCCAGAATGGCCCAAAGGAGCCCTGGCCAGGGGCCCTGCTGGGTGCTGCAGAGGCAGGCAAAAAACCCCGGGCAGGGACACTTGCTCGCCCACCGCGGGGGAAAAAAAGCCTTCCTCCCCCCAGCTGCGGGGCACGAGAGGCCACCTTCGTGGGGCACCAGCAGCAGGCGGTGACCTGGCCCGAGGGACCGCAGGAGCCCTGACAAGTGGTCGCGCTCAGTGCTGCAGAGGAAGGCAAAAAACCCCCGGGGGCCAGTGCCAATGTGCCCCGGGGGAAAATTCCTTCCTGACCCCAGGCAGCGCTGGCGATCGGCTGTTCCCTGAGCACGTGAGCGGGACCGGCCTCCTCGTCCCACGGGCCGGGCACGCCTCCCGGGAGATGCCCCAGCCCTCTTCTCCCTCAGCCCGGAGCCACCTCAGGGGCTTCCAAGAGTGACCAAACACCCCTGGCCTGATCGACCTGGGGGGACAAGAATCCTTCCCGTGCCTGGCAGGGCACCAGTGGGTGCTCCAAAGCTCTGGGACCCCTGGCAATATCTCTGCATCCCATAACTCACGGCCACTGCCCCTGGTTTCATGAGGAACAAGGATGGTGAGCTCTGCAGCGCTCCTCAAGAAGGCATTCCTTTGGTGTTGCCATGGCTGTCCAGCTGAGAAGGATTTCCAGACCTCAGATGAGCTTTGAATGTGGCCCTGCTAGCAGCCTCGTCCAGGCTCCAGCCTTCCTCCCTCAGCCCCCAGGGAATCCCACCGGCCCCTCCAGGCCTTTCTCTCGGGTGTCTTCAGGCCGGTGCCAGGCCAGCTCTGACCAGGGGACACAGGATGGTGCCCCTTTTATACTCCCCTAGGGCACTGTGACTCCTGTGTTGCTGGGTGATGGCACTGTGACACAGGGGTGACATGGGCCCCAGGTGCAGCCCTGTACCTGCCCAGCACCCTTGGGAGGAAGGGCTTTGGTACTTGATGAGATTCATCCCTGTTTCTTGAGGGAACTGGGGGATAAAGTGGCTAAACCAGTATGCATTGTTTATGAGAAATTGTAGAAGTATGGTAACGTTTCTATTGACTGGGAAGGGGGAAACATAACCTCTGTCTTTGAAAAGGGGACTAAGGAAGACCCAGAAGACTATAGGCATGTCGGTCTCACCTCTGTGCCATGAAAGGTCATGGAGGATATCCTCCTGGAAACTATGCTAAGGCACATGGAAAATAAGATGATTGCTGACAGCCAGCATGGCTTCAGTAAGGGCAAATTGTGCCTGACAAATTTAGTGGCCTCCTGTGATGGGGTTACAGTATTGTTGTGTGAGGGAAAAGGAAATGTTGTCTACTTGGACTTTGTAAAGCACTCGACACTGTGCCTCATGACATCCTTGTCTCTAACCTGGAGATATGTGGATCTGATAGGTGGAGCACTCAGTGGATAAGGAATTGGCCGACTGGTCACACTCTAAGAGTTTTGATCAATGGCTCAATGTCCACATGGGCACTGGTGATGATTGGTGTTCCTCGGTAGGTACTGGGGCCAGTGCTGTTCAGCATCTTTGTCATTACATGGACAGTGGGATTGAATGTACCCTCAAAAGTGTGCTGATAACATCACGCTGTGTGGTGTGGTTGACATGCTGGAGGGAAGGAATGCCATCCAGAGGGACCTTGACAGGCTTGAGAGGTGGGCACGTGAGAACCCCATGAAGCTCAACAAGAGCAAGTGCATGTGGGCAGTCCCAAGCACAAATACAGGCTGGATGGAGAATGGATTGAGAGCAGCCCTGAGGGGAAAGACTTTGCGGGTGTTGGTGGACGAGAAGCTCAACATGGCCCAGCAATGTGTGCTTGCAGCCCAGAAAGCCCAGCCGTATCCTGGGCCGCATCAAAAGCAGCGCGACCAGCAGGTTGAGGGAGGTGATTCTCCTGCTCTGCTCTGCCTTTGTGAGACCCCACCTGGAGTGCTGCGTCCAGCTCTGTGGCCCCCAGCATAAGAAGGACACGGGCCTGTTGGAGCGAGCCCGGAGGAGGGGCACACAGGTGCTCAGAGGGCTGGAGCCCCTCTGCTGTGGGGACAGGCTGAGAGGGTTGGGGCTGTTCAGCCTGGGGAAGAGAAGGCTCCGGGGAGACCTTACAGCAGCCTGCCGGTACCTAAAGGAGGCATATAAGAAAGATGGGGACAGACTTTTTAGTAGGACCTGTAGTGACAGGAGAAGGGGTAATAGGTTTAAATGAAAAGAAGTTAGATTTAAAGTAGATATTAGGAAGAAATTCTTTCCTGTGAGGGCGGTGAGGTGCTGGCAGGGGCTGCCCAGAGCAGCTGTGGCTGCCCCATCCCTGGCAGTGCCCAAGGCCAGGCTGGACGAGGCTGGGAGCAGCCTGGGCTGGTGTCCGGTGTCCCCGCCCATGGCAGGAGGTTGGAACTAGGCTATCTTTAAGGTGTCTTACAACCCCAATCATTCTATGGTTCTATGATTCTATGACTTTTCCAAATCAGGTAATAGCCCATTACTGCCATTGCCTTCAAAACCCCTTTCTCCTACTGAAACCAAGCTGCACCACTCCACTGATAAGACACACTGGTTTGCCATCATTACACAGGATACAAAACACACTGTCACCACGGGGTAAAGGGGTAAAAGTTTTAGTGATATTCTGTTCTGTTCTTTATAGTGCACTTCGAAGATCTAAACTGCAGCGTGATTGATAGAGCAAATGCCATTTCATTAATACTGGAATAAATAAATAAACAAAATCTGGTGGATCTTAAGAATTTCCTGGAGCTGTTAAGAATGGTAAAATGCATTTGTTGTTTTAATGCTTCTGTGCAGAGAATTTATTAATAATTTCTATAATTCTTTAAGTAATACAACATAACATATTTTGAAAATTGAGTATTAAGCTAGAGACCAGTTTTGGCAGGAACTTAATTAAGTTTGTGAAGTAATTGAAGAGTGCTCCTAAAACTCTGTGCTTCACAGGGGATTAGTTTATAGTTATACTGTCTTGGCTTTTACCCCATCCTCCTAGTTGCTAGACTTTATTAAAAGTTGCTGAAATCTAATTAAATCTATCCTTCTATAAATTATCTATGTACATTCTTGTAACAACTTTCAGAAAGACATGATTTAATTGCATGCCAGAGAATATTGGGCATTACCAGCTTCTTCTATCCTATTCATTTTTTTCTTATGCATTTAATGAGCCTAACAGGACCATAACATGCTGAAATTAGTCCTTGCTGATACATACCTTTCTTTGCATTTTGAAACATCTACCTGTCAAATGCCATAAAGGTTAGTGTTAATAATGAAAAAACTCTAGATAACCTTTTGTTTATGGGTTTGTTTTTTTTTTGCCTGATAGCACTTCCAACACTAACATGTCAGCAAGAATATTTATTGCATCATGCTTCCCTCTTTAAGAGAAGAAACAGGGATACAGGGCCTGAGTCTTCCCCACACATAAGGTCACCTGGAATAATTCAATTGAAAAAAAATTTACTTGGAAATCTGAGAGTTTTGTGAACTTGGACAAAAATAAAAATCAGGTCTATCATCCCCACTATAGAGCAAACCCTCCCAGCTAGGACTGTGTGACTAAGTGATTATTTTTAGTTCACCTGAACCATACTTTTGAGAATGTATGTCTTTCACAAAACAGGAGAGAAGAGGATTGTTTTCCCTTCGTGTCCTTTGCCTGGTTATTTGAACATTCAAGTGGGATGTAGAAAACAGATTGAAAATCCATCTTTACCTACTTTAGGAATAAGCCCAAGATTCTACCCCAGTGTATCTTTGGAGAATTAACTTAGGAGATAAACAAGTCTTCTACAGAGTATGCCTGTATAAATTGCTTTGAAATCGTCCTGATGAAGTTGTTACATTTAAAAAAAAATAATTATTTTTTCAAGGAGGTATTGGATTGATTTCTTTCCTTTTGGGTGATCTAAATTACAAGACTGAAAAGAAAATAATTCAACCTTTCATTCCTCTCATTCCTTCCTCTCCCAGCCCTCAAAATATGCAGACTCAGAGAGATTTAAGAAAACTTTTAAGTTCCTTGTCTGCTTCAGTTAGCAGTGTAAAGTCATCTGTGCAAAGGTGTGCAGAATGACATTCTGTAAATGTTGAATCAGGACAAAACTGAAATGTTTTGGCATTTTGTGGTAGGGTTTTTTTTTCCCCCCATTTATGATGACAAAACTCTTTATGAGTGATTTTAGACCAAACTGAACAATTTTGACTGTCCCAAATTTTACAAATACCTTTAGAAATTTCCCACCCCGATGTACTCTGAGCTTTTGAAATAGCTCAGTAAATGGCAGAAGGTTATTCCACAGGAAAATAATGTCATGCTAATAAGTGTACCATTTTCAAGATTAATCACTAAAACCAGGTGTGCTGTTCCCTAACAAAGAAAGGTGACCTAAAATCTTTGCTGAAATGTCCAGGTCGGTCATTCTTGCAAGAAAGCGCATTTATAATTCCCTCAGATGGAGATCTGGAATCATAGAGACTAGGCAGGGGGATTTCTCCTAAGGAGAAATTGTTCATTACATTGGTTTTGTAAATGAGGCTGTCTTTTATTTTTATTGAACCAGCAGTCCAAGTGGCTGTTTCACTTGAGCTCCAGTAAATTATCAGTAATTAAAATCGTTGCAGCGATACCTTTGGGGCCAGAGGTTGAAGAGCCTGACATCCCAGAACCTGGCAGAACAGAGATCATCTGATCTTTTATTAAACACCTGCTGCTGGGAGTTGTACAGTTTTACCTACGTTAGCTGGCAAGATGTTCTGGACAGCAGGACTACTGCAGATTTGATTCAACAGTAAATTCTAGTCAATTAACCTGTAGCTATTAGTACCTCACAAGCTTTTCCTAGTGTAAATTGGAGGAGAGAGTAATATTTGTGCTGTTTGGTTTCCTTGACTTGTTTTGGCAGTCATCTTCCCAACAACCTATAAAATATAAGAAAATAATACCACCCCCCTTCCTCTAATGACTTAGCTTTTACGTTTAACCAGATGATTTATATCTGTGTTGTTCAAAGCAAAGTGCAGGGCTGAGGGAAAAACAAGGGTCAAGTTAATTTATGACTCAGAACAATGGGAGAGTGTGACTTACATTACCCGGTTTCTGGTCTTTAAGCTGCATTTAGTTACTATTTGTTCCAAGTGGAGTTAAAGGGACTGGGTTTTATTAGCATGTGTAAAACACTGAAAAAATGTCCAACAATAGAAAAGTATTTCTGTGCCACTGAAATCCCTTAGACTTGGTGTGTATAGCGTCATGCAGTTGCACTCTACCATTTACTCTGTATAGTGAAGATCAGGTCACGAAAAAACGTATATAGTTTGCCTGGCTCCCTTCCAGCTTTTCATCACCAGCAAATTATTCATGTCCCATGAGAATCTACATATCCCCTAATAGATGCTAGTAAATGTTCATAGGAAACACTTTGTTTTATCCTGCACCTGACGCAGATATATGCCACTCTGATCTTTAGATACTGAAAGCAGACAAAAAAGGATGGAAAACTATTAAACTGGTTTAAAAAAATAAATACATTTAAAAAATAATAAAAAGACTTCCTCCAAAACCGATTGTTTCCCAAATCATCTTACCACTGTGGGAAAAGCAGAAAAGGTGATTTTTGCTGTGCCATCAGCTTCCATGTTGAGTCTTCTGTGGGTCACATAATGTAGCAGCATGTGAGCGCTCTGGGTACCTGTGTGCAGCATGGCAGGGAAATAGCCCAGGTTCTTAGTGATGCCTGATCAGGGATGGCGATTGGAAGCAAGCCCTGAAATAGCTCCTTGATGGATGGACACTACACTTGCAGGCATACATCCCCTGAATGCACAATTAGGATGTTTATAGAATATATACCTATGTACTTGCTACCTGTAACTGTGTTCTGTGAACCTGTGGGATTTTAGGACAGGTGCTAAATGTGCTGCAGCAGCTGGCTGGAGGGCTGTTATCTATTTCTTCCGTTAAGGCAAAGCCAGCAGAAAACCATAGTGATGCCCAGCCTGACACAGTAAATCCGATCATCTATAGTGCAAACAGACCAGCAAAAAAAGAAGAGTTTGTCTGCTTTCCAGCAGGAAATGAGCTCTGTGCTCATCAAAAGGTTCAGGTGGAACAAGGATATCACTGAAAATATTTGATCAAGTCAGTCGTAAGCTGAACAGGTCAAAATAAACAAAAAATAGAGCCCTCTTGAATCAGGTCAGCACTAGGCACTGTGAAGGTGGGCCTCAAAATAAGAGAGAGTATGGCTGTGGGTATTGAAACAAGAAGGGAAGAATCTGCTGGCTTTGGTTTCCAATCCAGGTAGAGAAAACATGGTTTCTCCATAGTTTTGTCAACTTTATTGTAAGATAAAAACAGACAATCAGGATGCCTAGCGCAACCTAATAACAGGAATAATTTTAAATATTGCACTGAGAATTAGGATCTCAATCTCCCTATCTTTTTATTTACCACTTAGTAGTTAAAACCACGCTTTTAAGAATATGTCTTCCTTTGACACAGAGTTGTAAATTGCAGTAAGATAAAAGTTTATATCATCTGAAAAAACAGCTAAAATGGAAAGAAAACCTGCATATTAATCTCAAACAAATGATCTTCTTTTAAACACGATTAACTATGTAAAGAAATAGGTTTGTTTTAATAGATCTATGTCTAATCAGCAGAACAGGAAGAGGTAATATAAGACAGCCAGATAGCAGAAGTAAATGTTGTTTAGCAGCATGGTGCTCAGGTAATCAGGGAGGCATACTTGGAGATACAGCTTCAGTTTAGATCTAGGAAATATCATGGAATGCAGTGTTTTGTATCCTTTTGCATCACTTAATCTTCCCACTCTGGGGAATTGAACATCTTTCAAAAATGTTGTAAAACCCAGTCTGAATGCCTCCAAATGATGATGATAATCTGTCTACATAATGTGTAAAACTAATACATAAAATGCCTAGTATAACAAATAGGATATCAGCCAAATAGCAGTATCCTTTCAGTAGCTGTTTTTATAGGATTTATGTATATAACTTTTGAATATGTCCTTAAGAGGTAATCTCCCATACATTTGAAATAGCCTTTGAAAGTGACAATCTTTCCTGCAAACTGAAAAGCCTGCAGCACATGGAAGGTAATTTTTAGGTTTATTTTAACAGTTAGCCATGAGTTTTCCTGCTAAACAGGATTTGCTACAACATGAACTGTGTAACCACCACAGTTATATGGGCAAGAGATGTGAAATCCCTGCCAAGTTTCTTTGCCTTTTTATGGGGTCAAATTTCACTAAACATGTTTTCTGGCCCAGGATGTGGCAGTTACTAGTGGTAAGTAATTTTCCAAGGGAGAGAAACTCGTAAAGGAAACTGGAAAGCCTGCTTTGCAGAGTTCCCAGCAGCCTTGTTCTGGCTGGTAGCTGCATCCCAGCCTCCCAGCGGGGCGTTAGAACACTGGTCCTGGAGCCAGCCGTGTGCCCATTCACTTTTGAAACCCCAAAGTGATTTTACCTGAAAGTCCTTACTTTGACTTTTCAAAACCTAGTTTTTAATATGCCATATTAAGGTGGAAAATCTTTCTTCTTTATAGGGTGGGAAAGAGTTTTACCAAGTGCTTGTAGTTATTTCTGCATTAGCAGAGGCGTGCTGGAGAATTTTTTTTTTTCAACCTGTGCTCCACTCTCTTGTCTGTCATTTGTCTCCTCTTCTTTTAGCTACTTCTTTTACTTTTGTTTCCAGATGCCATGAAATATATGGTCATGAGCATACCTGTGATAATTACAGCTTACATTCGGTCTCAAACCTGATTTTTTGGACAGAGGCTATGATTATCTAGCATTAGCATGTACGGGCCTCAGTGGAAATCACAGCCTATTCGTGATGTGCTCTGGAGTGCACAGCAGCATACTGTGCTTGCCTCCAAACATTTAACTGACGCTTACGATGTTAAAAAAGACACAACTTGCATCATTACAAACTGATTTGAAAGGACTGCTTGTGGCAGAAAGAGTTAGGTAAACACCAAATTCTTTGTAGTGTCCAGAATGAAAAAAGACTATATACAAGGGAAGGAAGAAGAGAATAAAGTAAAAAAAAAAAAACCAAAAAAAAAAACAAAAAAAAAAAAACCAAACACCAAAAAAACAACCCACTAATTATAGAGATCTAACACTGGTGTAATACATATTCACAAGGTAAACTCCGCTGATGAATGTAGGAAGGGCATGTAGATAGACACTCTGCTAGGAGCTACTCTAAGGAGAGTTGCTACAGGAGCCCAAGTAGAACTTTGCCTGTTTGGAAGAAAGCTACCAAATATTAGCAATGAAGCCATGTTGACTATTCCCTATTCAGTTTTTGGTATGTGATACATTTCTTGGGGAATAAATGTTTGCCGATCAGACCCTCAGATTCAGTCTAATTGAAGGAAGTTGTGCAGATTTGGTAGATGGTCCATAGCTCCTTTTTTGAAGTGTTTTGCAATGTCAAAGCCAAATCGTAACAATAAACAGCAGCTCTACCTGTATTTGCAAGTATCTGTTTAAGAAGTTATCTTAAATAATTAACATGCTTTGAATAGTAAGTTTTCTTACATAAAGAAAGGTGACCAGATAGATGAGTTTATAAGTATTCACCAGTCACTGTGAATGGTGTACAACCTTTGAAAACTTTCTTTGGTGATCATATGGGTTCTTGAGCAGAGCAGAAGAGTGTGCTAGTAATGATTGTAAGAAATTCCCATATAATAAAAACTGAGTTAACTTGTGTAAAGTAAGTAAATCCCAGTATAATGCAGTAACTAGTTTCAATAAATTTGCGTGAGTACTCAAAATGTGTTGAATTGGAAATTCCATATTCAAAATTAATTATTAACACACTGAAGTAGAATGAAATACTGATATGAGTCTGCATGCATCTGTATGTATGTATGCAGCCTTAAAATTCCCTGGAATGAAAACATTGAAAACAGGAATCATGTTAATGCAAAAAATAGTATTTCAGTCTGGGTTTTCACATTCCTTAAGCTACAAATTATGAAAAGAAACCTCTTCAGAAATAAAAAAGTTGACTTTGAAAGTTAATTGAAATGCTACTACTTTATTAGTATCTTGAATCCTTTGCTGAAACAGAGGCATTATTCCCTCCCCACACTAGTACCAGAAATGGCACTTCCCAGTGAAAAACTCTCAGATTTAACCAAAACTGGCTAATCCAATATTAGGCCAGGTTAGCTGAAGGAGAAATATAATGGTGAATGAAGAAATTACTCATCAAGTAAGATCTCCTGCAGCTATGAATAGCATATCAGTATACTGTGCCAAATTAGCTTTCAGCTGTTTTAATCTGTATTCTCTATAGCACAATGCCCTTTGGTGTTGCATATATCTGTTTCAGAAACCCTATCCTAGCATACCTGAGGTTAAACTGCAGCTGACCTGATGG
This sequence comes from Falco rusticolus, assembly GCF_015220075.1. NCBI lineage: Eukaryota > Metazoa > Chordata > Aves > Falconiformes > Falconidae > Falco > Falco rusticolus. The sequence continues at coordinate 86,250,195 of NC_051190.1, forward strand.
GGATTATTGGATGAAGCTGCCAAATTGGTCTTATATTTAGCTGGCACTTGGATGCCTTCCTTTGAGGGGTAAAAAACAAATCTAGCATCTGGCCTGCATAAACAGACACCTGCCCTTGTGAATGACTGTGGGTCTGTGATTTCTGGAAGAATAGGAAAAAACCCATGAAAACTCTGGGGGCTGAGGAGGGTGTTATTAAATTTCTCCCTTGACTCAGAGAAGAATTTGGGCATGCCCATTTCAGTGGGAGTGTCCAGCGCAAAAGCTGGATGTGAGCTCAGGTTCTGAGTATCATAGCAGACGGGGCTGCTGATGTCTTAGTATATGTTCGTTAATGGTCTGAACTAAAACTGTTATCATGCTCTGACAAAATAATGCAATTGCAGTTATTACATTGGAAGGACATAGAATAAACATGGCTGGGAAGAAGGTAATTATCTAGAAATGAAGCTGTTCATTTTGCTTTTTGTTTGCCAGTGAGGGATTGATGCTGCATGGGATGTTAACTTGCTGATGAGCAGTGATTTAATACAGTACCACGAGTTTATTACATCTGTTAAGTATCGTGAATAAGTTGAATGTGCGATGTAACATAATTAAGAAGGAATGGTAGATTGTTCTTGCAAAATGCCAGATTTGAGGTCATTACAGGCCTTTCACCCAAGCATTAATTAAGGTCTTTTAATGCTTTTTACATAAATAATTTCTTATGTTATCATGTAAATTAAAGGTGAAAAGAGACTCAATCAGGGAAGACCTAGCAGAGGTAGAATGCATTTCATGGAAGGTGCCAGAATGGTAAATGACACAGAGACAGCTTTGTGGGAAGAGAGATTGAACTAAACAGTTATCATATTTTGAAAGAGAAGACAAGTAGAAGGCACATGAGTTGCAAAATAATGGACTATGCTGACAAGATAAATGGTGGCTCCCATTTACTACTTATCACATAAGAACAAGGAAATAATCACGGAAATTGAAAGGCGATACATTTTAAAACAGAGGAAAGGAACTAATCATCCAACATATGAGATTTATGGAGCTCACTGTCCCAAGATATCACTGAAATGAAGAGCCCAGCAATTTTTTTAAAATCAATTGGATGAGTGGAAACGTGGTATTAAATGAAATAAAAGGAGCTGTTGGAAGAATTTATCCTTTCAGTTGCTCTTCATCAATGAGATTCTCCCATGTTATTCAGAACCATTCCATATTAGCCACCATTTGACATTGGATGCTTTACATGTATGACAAGTGTGAAAACCTATGAGCTCATAGTTTATTTAAGTGAGCCCAAAAATACCACTTGTATACATCCTTTCACTATTTTCTTAGCAGGAAATATATTCCCTGCAAAATGCAAATATCTAGAAAAAGACTGAGCTCTGTTCCATTAACTTCTATAAAAACTAACAATCTTATTCATGGCTGGTGTCTACAGGTGTCTTCCTTAGGGGAAGGAGTTGCTAGTGTTCTGTTAAGGAAACAGCTGAATGTGTTCCCAGTGACTGACTAAATTCCTGAGGATAACAATACTGACATGGCAATGAGGAGAAAAATACCATAAGTATATGTTGGCACAGCTAAATTATCCAGGGTATGTGGAGTTAAAAACACATGTGTATTCTTCAGGTGTTTTGGAGCAAGTTTGCTCTGACATTATCAAGTATTCTTACTCCTTGTAGTGGCTGAGCTGCATATATACAGAATTAATAATTCATCACTGCCACAAGGACAGCAAGTAGTTTCTCTCAATTACAATCCACATGGCTAAGATATTAATAAGCACTTCAAAGCTGCTTATGTTTGTTTTGTTGCCTTTTCATCTTTTTATTTTGTTTTGGTTTTTTTAGCAACGTCACTCGTGGCAGGTTGAGTCAACCAAGCCTAACATAATTTGATCTGCTGAAGTAATTATGCAACCCTATAGGGCTAAGTATAATCAGTTATTTGTCAAAACACGGTGTATTGTTAACAATATTAATGGTGAGTGATCACCAGGCTCTGCTGTGTGCATCTGCCTGGCTGTGTGTCACAGGCAGCACCAACATCGACAAGCTCAAGGGGGCTGGGTCAGGGCACAGGACTGTCCGTCCCGTTTAATCGTAAGCACGGTCATCGGCAGAGGCCACCTAGCACTCCTAGCAAGCAGATGGGATGCCACCAAAGTATTTTGAAGAGTACATTATTTCAGGTGTGTAGGCACCAGGTGTGCTGTGCCGTGGCCTCAACGCAAGAGAATGGCCCCTGGCGAATTTTCTTTCCTACTACAGATGTAGTTACAACTTCTCAGTGCTAAGAGAGTAAGTAATGTCCTGCCTGTATGCTAATGTGGATATTTTGAATTGCCTTTTGGTAAAAGAGAACTAAGTTTAGTAGGAGAGAAAATACAGGTCCGGTGACTAAGATGATGATAGACTGAAGTTGTAGGTGATTTTGAAACTCGTTTACAGTCTGTGCCACATATAGGGCTTCTGTTTTGCCAAGGTCACACTTTCTCTTTTTCATTACTTATAAAATTAGGCTGCTGATTACTTAAATCTTAGAGGAGTTTCAAGAACTGATATATATAAAAGTCTGAGATAGCGATGATGATAACTCTTTTCTCATCTTTTCAGAAACTTTGGGGTTTTTTTTAGTTACACAGCAATAGACTTTGTAGGCTGTTCTATGCATGCATTGCCAAAACCCTTACATCTAAGAGTAAATATAAATGCATTGTGACTTACCACCCATGCTTTCTCCCACAGAATTGTTTCTGTTTAATAATAATTGGTGTGTGGGAGAGAAATACTATTACAGTACTTCTCCATTGAATTTGCTTGCCAGACACTGAGGAGGAGAATGCTATAACAAGAGCTGTTCAGAGGACATCCATCGAAGCCTAGCATAAATCTGTTTTATTTTCTTTGTTGTCTGTTTCTGCATCATTTAAGTCACAGTGGAGTTAATCTATTACACCTTTGGGCTTGTCTACTTTCCAAAATCACTAGGATATTGAAAAGGCTGACTTGCAAGAGAAGGAACAGAGGTTTAGATTGTTCCTCCTCTACAGAATTTCTTCATCCATTTTCAATATGCCTTTCAGCTGATCTATATGCATTTTTATTTTCAAACAATTTCAGTAGTGCACATTATTTTGCTTTTTGTGGTTCTTTCTAGAAGCTCTCTGTGGGGAGCTGTTCTGCACCTATATCCTTCTGTAAGGAGAAAGATGTTCTCCATATCTCCACCGATCCCATTCTCCAGAAATTATTACCTGGGAAGATGATCCCATTATATCACGGTCACAGAGGTAATTGTAAAAAAACCTCAGCTATATAAAAGAAATACAGTTGTCCATAATGTTGTGTGATTACAGATCAGAGAGTTCTTGAGCTCCCTTTTGGGAAAGAAAAGAAAGAAAGAAAAGATGGTGGTATTGGAACTAACAAGGAGAAAGATCAAAAGCAGTCACTGCAGTGAGATTTCTTAACAGCGTGAGTGGTAATACTATGTATGGCTCTAAGAACAGTAGGCTAAAGCACATTCATTTGAATTTGTTACTCTAAGAACTTCTCTAGTACAGATAAAACTGGAAGAACCTTGGGATCTGAATACTATAAAACCTCATGGGAGACTTCCATACATCCTAGACACTGCTTCATTTTCTTTTTATTGTGTGCATGTCATATAGTTGCTCTAGTCAAAAAGGTATAAACCCCCAAATTTATGTAGTATCATATTATATAAGCAATTGTGCATCCCCTGCTTGCATGTGAAAATGTTATTCAATGAACAAAACAATATGGACTCAGACCTGTGAAAGACTCCAAGAAAACAAATGCGACATGGACAGATGATGAGATTTTGTCAACTTAAGTAGGGGTTGTGGGATATACTATATGGTTTACTGAAAGAAAAGGTGCTGTGTCAATGGAGTAACTTTGCTTTCTCATTTGGATTTTTTTTTTTTTTTTGGGGGGGAATTAATTCTTTGAAATGTACTGCATCAATTTAAGTGCTATAAGTAACACTGTATTCTGTCTGCCACAGTTACAAATAACTGCTTAAACAAAGAAAAATTGAGACAGATATTCTTGGGCATACATGATTGCTTTGGAGACCTTTGATTACTTTTTAAAAATTGTAGAAAAAACATAGCTGCCCAGAAATTCCCTCATTGTTTAGATGTTCTGAAAGTATGAGAATTTCCAATACAATACTGTAAGTAAAATAATTGAGTAGATGTTTCAAGCTGAATTTGTGGTTCTAGTTACACATGTGAATACGAATATGAAATACATTGTCATTAAGGTCTTGAGTAATGGTTAGAATGATTAAATGCACTGTTTCAGTAAACTGTTCTATCCTTTAGAATAGGACACCCATGTGATGACCAAATTGTAACCTCTGGAAGTTTGAACACTCTGATTCCATAAAACAGATTTATGTTTCCAGGGAGAAACTTGAGGTAAAGGCCTTGATTTCAAGCCTGGTTATGTCAAAGCATGAAGGAGACATCATCTGATGTCAGACAGCCTCTCAGGTTTCATAGCTGCCATGCCACCTAGATTTTTCTATACTCCTGTTGAGTTATGGTGATAAAAGGCTGAGGGAGATACGAGTTTTGTGATGCTTCTGAGCTGTTACACAGTATTTAGGACCAGATTCACAACAGCATTAAAAAAAATGAGAATCCAAATAAAATGAAAGTCTCTTCAATGCCTCTATGCTTTCAAGAGTTCAGAGGCAGGACCAGGAGCCGTCACTGAGAGCTGTTGTGGTAGGTCATGGCTCAAAAATACAGCAGCCTAAGGACAGTGGGTGCCAGCTCACCTGGAACCTGGGACACTTGTGCTGCCTCTTCATGATGATTTTCTATATGCAGAAGAGACTGTATCTCCAGCTGTACAACCTGAGAAAGAAGTGCCATGAGTTTAGTTGATTCTTAGGAGAGAAAGGCTTTTTTTGCATGTACCTGGAAAGCATAAAAAAGGAGTTCTGCTTCCCTTGCTCAGAAAACCTAAGGCTGCAGCGTGTATTGCTGAAGTTTAGCATTGAGCACCACGTATGGAGTTTTAAAAATGCATGTTCTGGGCATTATGTAAAATATCAGGCGAATTTGTAGGCATGAGGAAAGTTAATTTGCATATTCTAGTGTTACAAACAACCACAGCTGCTTGGTTCCATTAATATATTGCCAGTGGAAAATAGGTCAATATACATTTGCTCTTCGTTCTGTGAGCCAGCTGTCAGCCGAATGGATGTGTGTACATCGTGGTGGGCATTCATCATAGGCTTAATTTTCCAATAACTTATTGGTAAAACAAGTTTAGATGAAAATAGTTTGAAATGGTGAAATACTATAATTTGCTTTAATTTAGGATTTGCTGGAATATGTCTCTTTGATGTGGACAATTGCAATTTTTACTGAAGTCTGAGGTAAACAGCTTTTTCAGACAGGTCTAAAGTGATCCCAGAATGTCGTGGGTATAGTGTGGCTAGACAACATGATTTACGGCAGGACAGAAATTTAGTTCAAATAACTCTTAATCTTACCTTTCCAACGTAGTTGGCCTACAACTTGGGTTTGCAACTGTGTTTTTTTTTCATTCCTGTTATATTTGGTGTTTCCAATGATTGTGGGATTTCACAGAGAATGTATTCGTGACTTTGTCACTGACTCATGCATTTGACCAGCTCACGCTGAGCTGCTGACCTTCGCACAGGATTTAATGGAAGCTGTTTCTGTGCACACATCCTCACTGCATGATCTGTCACATAACTCATGCTCTGAGAATATTGAAAACATGACATGAGACTTGGGGTTTAAAGGTAAGGGAGAAAAGATGCTTTCTATGGGTAATCTTGATTCCGTATTTGTAAACTATGTAAAATATATTAATATAGATCTAGGAAAGGATTACACAAATGCTTAACTAGAATGCTATAATTAAATACATGAATATTAGAATAATGTATTGGCTTTTCATCATCTTTACCAAACCATTGTCTTTGGAGTAGAAACACGCTTATGTAAGTAGATGTAGGTTAGGGCCAGTTGCAGTTGTTCATCTTCAAGATTTGCTTTTTTTGAGCAGCAGGAGGCTTAAGGAGAAATATTTGGTTAGCTAAAGACTAGGGTTTTTTTCTTATCCAAGCTCACTTAAAAATAACTCATCTGCTATTATACAAACTATTTAAAAGTAACTTAAAAATTAATTAGGGAGAATATAATATTTATTCTGCATTGTAGCTTGAGAGTAGAATTTTTAACATCTAGATATTAGTGCATAGTGCTTTTGTCATTCCAAAGCCATAAATGCAGCAACACAAAAATCTGAAGGATATAGAAAACAAAACAGTATACGCAATTGATATAAGAATGTGAAGCCTAAATGTTTCTCAGTTTCTCCCACAGCTCAAGCGTAACACTTCTGAAGAAGTTTTAGCTCCTCAGCTTTTCATTAGTGATTTATCCACTAAAAAGTAGATGCATTTTATTTATTTTTTTTTTAAATCACTGTAACATATATCAAGGCTTGTGTTAATGTGTGATAACACATACCACATGTTGAAAGCACAGGGCTTCACCTTCTCTCTGACGACACGTACAAAGCATATGTTATCTCTCACGAGCCCTTGCCTTGTTGTCTTGCTGCTAAACTGTGTTGCACAACCAGCCGCACATCACATGTGAAGCCCCTTGGGCTTCAGCCAGTCCATTTCCAACAAGTGGTGCTAGCCATGGGCAAGCAGTCTATTCACTTAATAACTCAATGTGATATTAAAGGAATTCTTTAGGAATGAAATAGAATTGTGAGCAGGTTCTATTTAAATTCAAAAATGCAATATTTAAGATTATGACTAAAAGAAACAAAATCAGCGAAATACAAAACTAAGGCTAGAGAATAGTCTTTAATATGCCTTGCATGCAGACAGGGTAGAGCTGATAGAAACATCACATTACTGTCTTCTGGTGTGGCTGGGAAGCCATGGCACAGCAGGGAGAGCTTGCTAGGCTGCAGATACAGTTTTTCTTTCTGTGAGGCTTCAGGCAGGCAGCTATCTGCCTTCTAGCCAGCCTTCAGGCCTCATTTGTAGTCCTCCATGCTTCCCTCTCGGGCATGATCATGGGCAGGATGGCCTACTTTTTTTTAGGTGAAACTATTGGAAGAAGATCAGAGAAAATGGAGAGGGCGAGACTGGTGGGTTGTGATGGATGTTTAGGCAGGTGGCACTTAACAGCTCTGAGGAAGGGACAAACTGAATAGCTAGAAGCCTCTGTTAAACGCCTTTAGCATAGGTAAAAAAGCAAAATGTATTCATTTCATAAAGATTTGGTTCATACAGGTACTGTTTTCATAAATGTAAGTAACTTGGGAAGTACTCCAAGCCCCAAAAGAGGAGTGTAATGAAGAAGCTTGTTTTCTTCTTCAGAAATTAAATGGAACAGGTCTTGTAGCACTTTTCATTTTTAACAAGATTTCAGAATTGCAATTATTAAACAGAATTAAAAATAGATGAAAGAGGAGGGCACATAACTGCATAAAGCTGAATGACTTCAGCAGATCTCAGTGCAGAATTCTTCTGGTTTCAGATTACTTCTTATTCGAACAACCAAACTTTATGTAAAAATTACTGTCACAGCTCATACTGCACAATTGCCATTTCCAATGAAGTCTGGAATAACTCAACAAATACACTTTTTCAAAGTAGCTTAGTAGTGGGTGTAAAATTGACACACAAAAACAAATTCTTAAGGAAGTTGGTTTTGAACACAGAACCATTTCTAGTGGTTGTAGAGAGCCTGAGTTGTCCATCACTGGCAAAACCTAGCAGTAGCACTGAGTCTCAGTGCCATGTGGTTTTCTCTTTATTCCGCTTCTCTCTGAAGCAATCCATCTGAGTTACGCAACATTAATACTAATGTAAGACTCCTGCAAGCAATGACTGAAAATCTTGCAGGTATCCTATAAGCTTAGAGAAGGGGGCATGAAAAGCAGTGGGATCCTCCTTCTTTTGCAATCCTGAAACATCTTGTACCAGACCAACATTGTAGTGGCCAAACAAAAAACCCCAAACCACAGCATCTGGCTAGAATCACATATGAAACCAGCAGTTTAGTTTCAGTATTCCATCTGGACTATGCAAAGAAGATAAGTATAAATATTTTTCCTCACCTCTCAATTTCACAAATCCTGTAGTATAATAAACATTTTATATATGTACATAATTGTTTTGCAGTTGAAACAAAATTACATGTGTAGTTTCTGTAGAAGCAGATTTAGAAGATTTCATGGGAGAGAGACTGTTTTTTCTTTTTCTTCAGGCTAAAAAATACATTTTTCCCAAAGTTATTTTGTGCTACATGCCTGGGAACTGGTTTGAGTGCTTAAAGAGCAGTTCAGGCACCGTAGCACTGAGTGCCACAGGGTTTCTAGTCCGTACAGATGGGGCTGATGAGTAGGGCACAGGACTCATAGTAGACTCACATGTTTCTAGAGAGCCAGCTGGAGCTGCAAGTATCTGAAAAGTAGAGGAGACAGTCTTTGGGCAACTGAATTCTCCAAGTCAGTCTTGACAGAGCTAATCACATACATAGAACTCCCTAAAAAAAAGATGAATGCTTAGGCTTGTTCTTATTTTTAAACGTCTGTTCAAAATTAACTTTCTTAGACTTTTGAAATTTGTAGTATTGTCACAAAGGTTTTATTGTTTACCTTAAGAACAGATATATACCTTTGCAACTTGAACTACTACTAATGCAATCTTTAAAATTTTATCTGTTTGGTACTTCATTATCTGCTCACAACTATTTTGTGTGTCAGGTTTTAATCCATGAAAATTGTGCCCCTGTTTCCTGCTAAAAACAACATCAAGAATGTGCAGCATTACTGAATATTATTGCTGGTTTAGTTTAGTTCAGTTGTACATATCCAAATAAACATTTCCTTGTAAAAACAGATTTCCACCTGCAGAGTACTATAGTTTTTAATCTTTTAAGCCTGAAGCAAATGTTTGAAGTGAAAGGTCCGTCTTGAATTTTCCAAACACATTTTGCTTTCAAGTACGGAAACAAAAAACTCTTCATAATAAGAAGCAAACCAAAATGCATATATATACAAACGATGGAAGAGAACGAGGTCTCTCTAAGATGGTCTTACCAAATGTTTCGCACATTTGTCAAAGTAGCATTATTATTATCTACATATGTCAATATTGCCTGCCCTTCAATCATATCAGGCACCTTCTGTACAAATTGCGTTGTTTATCACGTTGCTATTTCATTTTTAAAGGACTGTGTGTTATATTTTTCCAGAAAGTCTAACTATTGCAGGCATTCAAATTGTGAGGTTTAAATATATTCCCTGGGGATGAGCTCATTTTCACACTTGAGGAACCTGTGTATTTAGGCCAATCTAACCACCTTCCTGGGCAATTAACTTTCTTGCCTAGACTACCTGGGTAACAACATTTATGGAAGGAAAAAAAAAATCCTTAAGCCTTAACCACTTTTGCAAGCAGTAAGTTGACATCAGATTAAATGATCAGAACATAATTTAGGACATGAGTGACCCCCTTTTGTAATGATAACCTCCTTTATATAAGTCTTTAAGTGACAAGAAAAACAAATGAACCACTCAGATTGGTGTAATGGCCCTTATAAAGAGGAAAGTGAGCCCAGAAACCTGGGACCTCATAGCTCTTTTCTCAGAGATGTCTGAACATCCTTTGGGCAGCCAGGTCTGAGACGGAAGAAAGTGGAGGCTTCATTAGCGTTTATTTCATTTCCATTTATTATCTGGCCTGATGGAGAAGGAGACTAGTGATAGGCTGCTGTGACTCTGAAAATCTGTCCTCTTTCCACTTCTACCTTGAAAGACTATCTCACAACATTTCCCCCTCTTTCCCATGGGGTGAAATATCTGTTGGGCTACTGCTGAAGTTACAAGTGGAAAAGGCAGAAGAAGGAAGGACAGGGATTGTGAGGGGAAAGCTCTTCGTCTTCCAGAGGAACTTGTTTTAGTGGATCCCTCTTCCTCCATAGGTTAAGTATTCAGCTAGGCATCATGGCGCTACTAGTTTCTATGAGTTCCTGATCTGTTCTCTCACTGGTATGTGCAAACTGTATATTTAGGTATGCTGAACTCACCAGTTGGACATTTTAGCATCAGACAGGAACTGTCACTGGGGACAAAGGGACAGTAAAGAATTGTAAAATTTGTGGTTTATGGGATAGCTAGCTGAGCATATAGATAGTCCATTGGGCCTGCTTCCAGATGGAACAGGATCTATGAAATGATGGACATTATTCCCACAAGTTAACAATAGGATTTTAGAATCGGAAAGATTTGGGTTGGAAGGGAGCTGTAGAGTCCAAATTCTCACTCAAGTGCAAGAGCAATTTCAAAGTCATTTTACTTAAGAGTTGCTTGTCCAATTGACATTTCAAAACCTCCAAGTATGGGGTTTCTATAACTTATCTGAGCAACTTGTTCCAGTATTGTAGCTCTCTCAGCATTACAATTTTTTTTTTCCTATTTCCAAGTAGAATTTCCCCTGCTGAAACTTCAGACTGTTACTACTTAGGCTTTCATTGTACACCTCTAAGAAACACCTGCTTCTGTCTTCTCTGTAACCACCCTTTAGGTAGTTGAAGGCTGCACTTAGATCTCTCCCTCAGCCTTCTCCAGGCTAAACAAACCCAGTTAATTCTCTTTGTCACTGTTCAACTACCATATGCTCTAGCCCCTAACCATTTTAGTGAGGCTCCGCTGGACTCTACAGTTCGTTTGCATGCTGGGAGATCTGGAATTGGAGAAAGGGCTCCAGATGCAGCCTCACAAATTCCAAATAAATGGATATAATAACACTTCATCACACTGCTTACTATGCTTTTACTAATGCAGTCCAGTATGCGGTTAGTCTTTATCACTTGCAAGGACACACTGCTGACCTATTTTCAGCTTAGGACCCCCCCCCCGACCCTATTCTGCATAGCAGCTACCCACCCAGCCTATACCAAGTCAGGAATTTATCCCATCATAGGTGCAGAAGTTTGTATTTACATGTGTCAGTCTTCATGAAGTTTATGCTAGCTCATTTTTTCCATTTATTGGCATCCGTTTGAGTGGCAGTCCAAACTCTCCGACATATGAACCTCTCCTCTCAGTTACGTGTCATCCACAAACTTGCTTATGTTCTAAGTATCCCATTGTCTAGGTCAGTGATGAAGATGTAAAATACTGTTAAGCACTGTTAACTCCTGAATAATATTTATAATCATACTTTGACCCACTGTCTGTCATGTCCCTGCTTATTGCAAGGGGGTTGGACTAGATGAGCTTTAAATATCCCTTCCAACCCAAACCATTCTGTGATTCTATGATTCTTTGAGCTGAGCGGTCCAGGCAGTTGTACCACCCACTTTTTAGTCCATCCAAACAGTACATGTCACCTCAATTTGGCTACTAGGATACTAGGGGGGATTGTGTCGAAAGCTTTGCTGAAGTCAAGGTAGGTTATATTCACTGCTCTTGCCCATGCACAGAGCCAGACAGTTTAAGGCACCTGGTGCTTGAAGATCTTGATATTGAGAATAGTTGGATGTTTAACACCGAGGTAGCAGGAATGGAGAGTATGCTTAGTTCTTTGATTTGGCTGAAAAGAATGTGCCACATTATTGAGATTGTCCAAGAATTCCCCTGTTCAATCTGCTTTTAGAAATGTTTAATATATTTAAGTCTGGAATTTAAAATTCATTCTTGTACCTTTGCTTGGTCACCTGTATATCTAGCTGGAACAAGAGTGCGCTAGAAAAAGGGGTATCAGTGAAAAACTAACTACGCTGTCTCACCATGAAACATTCAGTAGACCTTCAGGGACGTTAGAAAAAAGTACATGTCTTTTTATAGCAAACTCTTTGATGCTTCTTCTGGAGAGTACTTGAAACTGTAATTAACGCACCCTGAATCTTTTTTTAATTTATGCTCATATTAAAGATGGAAGTGTAAATAAATATTCTGGAAGGGACACAAGGAAAGAAAGAAGGCATTAGTGACTCGTAGACTTGCAAGAACATGATGGAGAAAAGTATTTCATTATATTAAAAAAGACACGCAGTGGGGATGCTTTCAAGTGTGCTTCCCCATCAAAGAAAAGTCAAAAGCCTCTAACACATTGAATGACATAAAGGTGGTTTTTATTCCTGGTTTAAAATTCCTTCAGAATTTTCAATTGCTGCAAGGCTCCTTGCAATTGAGACCTCTTTTCCTTTCCACCACAATATCTTGAAGTTCTTTTGCTTGGTTTTGCCCTCTGCAATACTTACTTTTTTGTCAGATATTTATGTTGCTGTGCAATATAAGAAGTGCTTGGGCTTGTGGAAAATATGTCAGATTGTTTAATGGAGCAAAAACCAGCCTGCCATTTCAAAAATGCCATGAATATGCCATGCTCAGTCATCCAGCTACAGAGTGAATCGCAATTAAGGAGAAAATCTATTTAATTTTGTCGTTATTTTAAAGTTGTGCTTATAAACACTAATGAACATGCAGAGTCAGTAACTCCATAGTTTATGAGAGCATTCTGGAGAGGTTGCACTGTGATGACCTAGTATGTGGATTAATTGTACTGTTCATAGTTATATGTTGGCTATCTAGCCTATTTTATATTGTGCTTATTTTCTAGACTTCCTTTCTCTGCAGGGCTCCTGAGATCTCACCTTCTGTTTACCAAAGCCTGAAAATCAGAAAAATTCCTATTTGTTGCAGAGGTTTACTCTATAAAATACTTAGGCTTCCCTTTTTTCAAAAATCTCTTGCTCTTTTCATTCCATTTATAATTTTACAGTACCTATTTGCTTGTTTCCCTGGTAGGTGGCTAACAGGCAAAAACTTCCACCCAGCGCTGTGCTGGTGACTTACTTAATAAAGTTCCCAAGCCTTCCAGAAATCAGCACTCTAATAGGACTTTGAGTTGTCTGGTGATTTCTTCTCCTTTTCCTTCAAGTGTGGATACTAGGTTGTCTACTGGAGTAGAGTCGAAGCACATGATGGCACCAGCTGTTGGCAAGGATAAAGAGCAATAAAGTTCTTAAACAGATGTTCAGCTACTTTTCCAGAATTCAAACAGCACTTGGAAGGATGTCCTTTTCAGAAAAAATGTAGATGTTTTCAGTAACAAAGGTGCAGTAACAGGGATTTTATGACCAATAATGAGATTTTTGGTTCAAAACATAGTAGATTTACTCCAGCATGCCAAGTCCTTCATATTGTTTTTTTGTGATCATAATATACTGAAATAATCTGCTTTTAAATTTAAGATATCTTACACAGTGTATGGAGCTGCAGCACAATAAAAACAAAGTTTAAAAATTCTGGACTTAATACTGATGGTGTCCTGAGTTCCTTGGCATCAGCAGCTGCTTATATTGTAAGAAACAGATCTGCTTTGATTAACCTGGAGTTGTGGACTTTAGCAAAACAATGGTCATCACATGATTTTAGTACTAATGCACAAACTAATTTCCACATGGAAGACTGTCCATGAATAATACCATTGGCAGATATGGAATGCAAGTTCTGTAAACGCATAGGCAGTGTTGCAATGACCTAAACAATGCATATGGGTGAAGGAAGGAAAAGGAGAATATGATTTCCAAATTTTTACATGCTATATTTTCCTCTACCTCAAGGGATTTTGAGTAAGTGTCTGCCCTTGGATACAGGCAGGAGTGGCAATTGTGAGTACGCTTATTATCTAAAGCTTCCAAACAAATTGCTGAACCAAATGTATTTCATTTTTGGGATTATTTGTTAAACATTACATGTCAGCAGAACTGTGGTTACCAGGCAGTACTTTCTGTATGAAAATTTCCTTCAAACAATTTCTTCCAGACTGGTATATTATATACATCAGTTCGCACCTAATGTACTCTGTGTGTGTGTAGCATGCTACTGTGGTGCATGCATACTATTACAGAGATGTGATCATTCCCAATTTTTCTACAGTGTTGGCTTAAGTTGGTAATCTATTTTTTTTTCAAGCTCACTATTCCTATACTTTATCTCAGCCCCTGATGAGCCAGCTGTGTGTGAGTTTTTCTGTGGGTATCATGCAGGTACAGTTTTACTAAGTTATACAACCTTTGTTTTCAGTCAGTGTAGGCAATGCAAAGATTAAACATTGAAAACTTTTAAACTAATTTTCATGTGGTTTACCTACTTTCACAATGGGAGGCAGTTTTTGACCTTGAAAGATAATTGCACAAACTCGATTCTATTAAGAACCTTCCCCACCCTCCCCGTAATTTAATAAGTATAGAGGCCCGATAAATAAAGCGTGTAATGTCAGTGTTATGAAAGTTTAATCATTGGTCATTACAGTAGAACAAAGTAATTTAATAATTGCTCTGTGAAGTACCATTAGTGCATGCTAACTAACTGCTGTTGGATGCTAGGCATCCAAGGAAACATGTAGCATCACTCCAGGGCAGAACAGTAGTCACTCTCTCTGTACTGCAAGCAGCATTGCCTCCCAAGAAAGTGTCTCTACCTCAGAGAGTAACGCAGAGGTACCAGCTCAATCAAGGAAAAGCAAGAGGTTTGGTTTCCTGGGTAGCTGGGCTTTGGTTAGGCTGACAAATAACCTAGCGGCAGGTATAGTCTATAAGCTCCTGGAGCAGCGCCATCCTTGTGTTCTGAGTTTGCATAATGCTCAGCCCAAAGAAAGTGTCTTTCCTGTCCCTGATGGAATGGAAGCTGTAGTGATATCCTCTCTCATGCAATGTTGTGTGACTGGCTGCCCTGTCCTTTGATCACTTGGTAATCTAGTAGTCACCTGCCCCAGAAGTTTGTGTGGTGCTGCTGATGTACCTTGGAGTGGTGGTCTTCATTAAGAATTTAGTTGTCTGTTCTTTTCTGAGAAAATGCAGTGCTAAAGGAGAGAAACTGAGAAAGATTCCTCCACAGAATTCTGAAATAAGAGCTTTAGGTCTATTTAATGCAGTTTCTAATTCTAAGACTTTCTGGTCTGGAAACCTGTTTTTCAGATCTGTATCCTGACGTCATTATTTCTTTGTACATATGACTTGAAACCACTGATTTGCAGTATTTTGAGTTTGCATCTGAATCTGATTTTTAACTATGCACAGATCAGGCTACAGACTCAGGACCTAAGATCTTAGGCATTTAGTTTTGGTTTATACTGAAATATACGGACCAATTACATGGGAAGAACAAAGAAATATGGCAATTTAATTATGTGCATAGGTTATATCCGGTTAGTTTCTATGCATAAAGAAAACTGATTGAATGAGACCACACTGCAGAGACTAGGGAATAAAAGTGATATATAAGCTAATAACATTTTGAAAAGCAAAAACCAGACTCATGGCAGACAAAACCAGAAACTCCCTGCACCGTGCTATATCAAAACCCGTTCATTTCTCTTCCCCTTGATTCTTTTATTTTTCAGCACCCAGTACTAGATTATTTGTCAGTCTCACTCATGAATCAGTTCCAGGTAATATACTGCTGCTACCTCTCAGCTGTACTGTAAGGCCCTTGTTAGAATTTCAGAACAAGCAAATATATTTGTGAGAAGTATCCCACTCTTATTACAGCTGATTTTCATCATGGAGAAATTACATTAAGCATCCCAGATCTTAAAATGCCCTGCATTTTTCCCACCCTTACAGCTTAAAGTGAAGTCAGAACTTATTCTTTGAAGTTTTCTCAAAAAAGAAACCCCAAACAAACAAATATATAAAAAAAAAGGAAAAAAAGCACTTTTCCATTAAAGAAAGAATAGCATGAATAGGGTGAGTGAGTATCTCTGGAAAGTAAATCTCTCCCCTGCTCTTCACTTCCCCCAAAGCAGCCCTTCCAAGCAGAAAAATATTGAATGAGGACATTGCTTCAAGAAAAACACATAGCCACACATTCTGCTTTGAAGAGAGGTGAATGACTAGAATTTCTTGAATAGTCTTTACTAATTAAGTGCCCTTAATAAACACTTGAAAAGCAATAGTAAATTTACATGTGTCTCTATGCATTTAGCACATTAATATCCAGAGAATGATGTCTGGAGCAGTAACAGAAAAATCTTTCAAAGGATGATAAAAATAATATATGGACCAGATATTTTGCTTATTACTGGCTATGAAGTTGTGATTCAGAGCACTACACTGTAATGTCCTCATACTGAATATTACCTATGAGGATGTTGGCAAAACGTGGCTAGGAAGGAGTTAAGAATCACCTTCTTAACCATAAAACACTTAACTAAGAAGCAACAATTCCCTGAAAGGCTACAAGAGAAAGACATTTTAAGGGCTGAACATACACTACTGTTAACATTTTGATTGTCTTGATGTTTTGAGCAATGTACTGGTCCTACTATTAAAATCGTAAGAAAAATAATGAATACAGTAAACTAGTAGCAATTTGTTCTTTAAAAATGAGGACCCAAATAAAGAGCACATCAATACAGCGTCAGCAGCAAGTCAGAGTAATTAACAGGAGTCACAAATCAGCATTAAAATGTGAGTGGCAGGAAAAGTCACAAGACTTTGGATGAAGTCGCAGTGTCTGTGAACAAAATGAAAAGAGCAAGAGAAAATCCTGAGTATATCCATAAAACCAGAAAGTTTCTGAGTACACAGATGTTGCACAGGTAGTGCCTTTTAAGTTCTATGAAATTATAAATTAGGACAAATCATTGTTGAACAATAAACTAAATGCTAAGAAAAATCTTCCATGTGACCTTCCCATTATGTGGCATAGAATAAATGAAGGGAAATAGAATAGAAATACTCTGAATCCAAAAAAGACAGTAGGGGAAAAAAAATTTCCACTTCTGACAAGGCTGCTGAAGTTCGTGGGCTTCAGTGGCTCTCTGATCAGTTTTGTATACCTGGGTAAGGACGGAAAGCGCTTCTGAAATGCTACGAAATCAGAACTGGTGAGCTGCCATTCACCCGGCACAGATGTGCTAGGGGTTGTGTAGTGATCTGGGCTTTGGGGATGAAAGGTAGTGATGAATGACCTGGAGTGTGATAATTTTTTTTTACTAGATTCCTGTGATTTGTCAAACTTCAGAAACAAAAAGCACATTGGTAAATCTGCTGAGAATTTTTCTAACTAACCATGAGGTCTGGGGGGCAGATTTAAATGTTTAAAACCCAACAGTTTTCTTTGTTTCTGAAATGGATGTTTAAGGGCATGGAGACTTCCCACAACAGTTCTCAATCAACAAATGTTCAGGTTTCTGATTGCTTATTTTTATCCCTTCAGGGTTTTCTTTCCAGAATAAACATTAGATCAGCATTCTTATACCAATATCAGCCTCCACATCAAACTAGGATCTGTTATCTTTTCTTGAGTAAATATGTATGTTTCTGTTTTTAAAGTTCTTTTTTAAGAAACAGAACTCAAAACAGTGTCTTTACCCTGCATGGTTTTAAAATGTTCCTAGCAACTCATCTTTATTATTCTTAATAAGCAGTGACTTTATAAGCAATAGGAGAGTCCATAAGGTACAGTGTAATGTTTTTCAGTCAAGGAAGTGTAGAGAGTAATACGAGTTACCAGCCATTATGGTTTGCAGTTAAGGGATTCGTTGGTTCAATTTTTATTCTGGACAACTAATTCTATTGTGAATTGTCCCTATCAATGATAATTGTACATCAGATAAAATTATTATTGATCTTTGTGGATGTCTTGACTTTTGAGTACGGGTTAATTGCAATTTTCTAATGTACGGATTTTTAAAAATACCTAGATCAGTCATCAGGAGCAGCAATTTTGTCTTGGGGTGAAGAGATGTTGTGAGAATACTCTCGGTTTTGTTTTTGGTCACAGCTGGCATCTTTATGGGCCAGCGTAGCTGCAGCCTAGATGGATATGTGTGCTATAATAGCCTAAACAGTTAAGACAAACAATGCTGTAAATGTCATCAAGAATTATAACTCTCCAAATGTCCTAAAGGGAAGGCTACATCCTGAACTGCCTGTGTTTTGCACCTTCATGCCAACTCCATATCTCCCCTTCACACACCCTTTATTATTGCAGTTACTGGGGAATGTGTGAACAAAATAATGCCAAGACAGAAATATATGATGGGAAGCAGTCTCAACTACAGGAAATTAATTGCAGATGCTTTGTTTGCTCTTTGTCGCTTCTCCTTTGCCTCAATGCTGCTCATGTTTCTTTATAAATGTGCTTCTAGGTATTGTTGGCGAAATGGATCAGTCACTCAGAAAGGACGGTATAGTCACCTCAAGTTTCGATCACTTTTATTGGTGTGGGGGGGTGGGTTTGTTTGTTTGTTTGTTTTGTTTTCCCCAGTTTAAAGAGTGAACAGTGGCTCAGGAAAGTTTAGAATTGCATTGCACTAGGTTATAATTAGCTCAAGGTATCACTTCTTGGAGTAGAGTATGTTCTTTGAATTGCCTGGAATTTAATTTGACAAGCACTGATCTGCACGCATTATTCAAATCCTTGACACAGCCATTTAGCCATTCCAGAACTGTTCGACGCTCTGCTTCTCCTTCATTGGTGTCAACACAGCACTTTTCTGTGATAAGTTTAAGACATTTGACAGCTGTTTATACATTTATATTATTTTGAACTCATGCAAATTTCAAAACAAAATAGGAGGCAGCGAAGTTACTCCTGTTCTTGAGGAAACTCCAGTCTACCCCTGAGATGATGGCTTTCCCCTCTCAGGAGAGGCTCATTAGCAGACTGTATGTCTTACAGCCTTGCTTTTTGGGCTGTGAGTCATCCTCGCTCTGCTATGCTGCGCTCTTCCCTCCCTTGTGTACAAAACGGGCATGCACTGTTAGTTTTACTGCAAAGTAATTTCTGCCACCTCAAAAACCTCTTAAATTCAGCTCTAGGAATTTGAAACATAGCTGTGAAGCATGTTCAGTTTCAAGAGTCCTACAGTCTGCCTGTGCTCCTTGGCTGCAATCTGGAAGATGCAGTTTTATTATAGCAAGTATTTCTTCATCATAGATTCTTTATATAATATGTGCACAACCTACGGTTAATGGTGTGGAAATGTTTTATTGCAACTTCCTCTTTTAAGCAGATGTGTTTCTAAATTATTTTGCCTAAAGCGTCTGTTATGCCTCCTGTAACTCATTCTGTATTAAATCCCACTTTCATTTAGGCTCAAAAGTGTATGAAGCGTATAAAAAGAATCTCATCCAGCTAAACGTTTCCTTATCCTACCTGTACCAGGCCTTTTGGTGAGGACTACCTTGTGGTTAGCCAGTCACATTAGATGATTTAAACTCCAGCCAGGGTAAAATGATGTGCAAATAGAAGAATTAGTAACGCTGTAACATGACAACACGGTGTATTGGAATTCGATAACAGGCGGGCAAGGAACTGTAAGAAAAATGTACCTAAATTACTTATAAACCAGAAAACCCTCTTTCTCCTTCAGCTGTGATCTTCTAACATGGTGCCAGGCAGGGAAGCAGATTGTGCAATTATTATGCCTCTGGTTGCATTCTGTTAAACGAAATCCCCCTGTGAGTATCCTTCACCAGAGGATACTGTTCTTGGTCTAACGTTTCACTTCTTGCAGCCAGTTTTTCCTCTGGAGACTATGAATCTTTAGACAGTTTTAATCCTTTCTCTTTAAAAAAAGTAAACTACGTACACCTGTAAGCAAGGCTGACTGTAATTCTAAGGTGTGGTTTTATTTACAGATGCAAACATCTCTTTGTTGGGCTGGGTGTAATTTCTTGTACTTGAAAGAGTAACCATGAGCTCCTCCTTACAGCAAAGGATAAACCTTTCTCTCTGTAGGTTCTCTGAAAAGTTTCAGAGTTAAATACATCTTACCCAGGATGATCTAGTATGTTGTATATTGTTTTCTACATTAACAGGGTTTCTACGTAGAAAATCTATAAATGGTGGGACTTACTGGTGGGTCTCAGTCTCAATGGGAATGAACCATTTATATATGAAAGAGTCTTCAGCATCCTTTTCCTAAATTCACCGTAACAGTATGAGCCAAATATATAGTCCAACTCCTTCTGAAGTGTGTTGAACTGCAGTGACTATGCACAAATGCATGGGATAGATCTTACACTGTAAAACTGCAAAGATTAGAAGTTCTTTATTTCTTTTTTTTTAAAACCTAATAACCATTTGAAAGTTCAAAAAAGCATTTAGGCATTTGCAATACTTTTTTCCAGAGATCTGATACACTGCTTTCCTTTCTGTCTGCTGTTTTATTCTTGGTATTTGGAAAAAAAATCTTTCATTTTGTTAAGACCAAGAAGTATATCATTCTGCCTGAAACAGCTGGAGTTGGAACAATAGATTAGTTTGGTCACAAATCAAGTACAGTTTTTTTCATATATCCTCTGACTTCTCCTATCTATGCGGGGAGATTGTTAGTTGACTGCAACTTTTTTTTTCCTCCATATCACAGTCTTTTAGCATGGGGAAGTCATGGATTTTGTCAATTGATGGTTCTTTGTGGCCCCTTGATTCAAGATATGAATTATCTCACAGAATCAAAGCCTCTAAAAGATGAATTTAGATATATAGTTATGGACATGGAGATACTAGATTCTACAGTTATAATAGTGGTTGGAGATATATATATATATATGTTATAATAACAGTTGGATAACTTTTTTGGTCCGGTTGTCTATATGAGATAAGCAAGTTTCTGTTTGTATGAATATTATAGAAAACTGGTACCATCACACGGGAACAAAAAAGACTGACCTCAAGGTGTTATTTGTGAAGGAACTTGGTTTGGTGGCAACTAGTGATGAGTCAGAGGCTGATGAGTAAACAGCTTTTCAATGGAAATGAACTCTGAAATAGCATTCAAATAAAAAAAATTGATTTGTAGATATATAAAATACAGAAGATACTTCTGTACTGTTTAACTTGAATTTTGCTTTCAGTGCTTTAAGAAAGCAAGGTTTGGGGTGTGCTGTGTTTGTATACTACAGGCTGGAGTTAATGACTGAAAAAATTACAGGTGCCTTTTCGGTAAGGAGGAACAAACATTGGTTCAGTCTTTCAGAATGGAGAGGGTCAAGGAAATCCAGCAATAAATTGTGAACCTGCTTTCTTTACTCCACTTATTTTGGATTGAGTTCAGGTTGTCAGAATAATAGCAGCCATGTCAAGACACACTTTGTTCAGCAGCATACCTTTTGCAATGAGTCTTTCTTCATACAGAATTAATTTTGCTACACAGGTCCCTAAAGCATTCTAGATAATTTATGTTGTACTAAACAGGGAAATAGCACCAACTGGCCCGTGAAAAACCAACCCACAATTGCATATTATACTGTGAGATAGAGTAGCTCTCAGGTCATGATGGACATAAGCTGTCTTCACAAGCACATACTGGGTTTAGTGGTTCCTGGGGATGAAGATGTAAGAGTCTTTGACAAGACAGACAATATGGTAAGTGCACTTTAATGGAAGAACATGAGAAAATATGATGCAAGGGTATAATTGGTATAAAAGTTCCCACCTGTAATCACTAAGTGCTGTGCAGAAGATTTGTTGAGGAGCTTGGTGCTGGAATCTGAAAAAAAAGGTGGTTTATAGCTATGAATTAAATGTTGAGTTATGTTTTCATGTACAGTGTAATCATATTGTGGTATGACTTCAGAAATATAGTCTATCTAAATCTTGATTCAAGCAGTCTATAAATATGAAAATTCAAATCTCTTTCCTAAATACCTGGAGAGTGCTTGGTCCTACTGATTTTCTGTCTTTACTTCTGGTTACCAGTCATGTTTGATTGATTACAACTTGTCTGTAAACTTTGATGGAAATGGAACAACAATCAGACAAGTGAATATCGCCTTTCATTTTAATCAAATGCTTTTAAATCTTAGTATCAGATTTTATATTTTTGTTCTCCATCGTTTATCGTTGAAGTTCTTTGTTTCTTCTTATATCATGCAGACCTGTTACTCGATAGGCATGAATTGACTTAGTGGAATTTACGCTCTGTTGAGCACTTAAAATTATTTTGACATTTTCAATTCTATCTGAAATTACCATATTATTCTCTTTCAATTTAAAGGGTTACAGTCAGTTTAAACAATAATTTTTGTACTGCACATATATTAACTATATTTTGGAGGAGGCCATAAATAAATTCGAGGTAAATCTCTCTTTTCTTTATCTTATTATAGATGAGGTGCTTTTTTAAATACTGCCAGAGAATTTTTTTGCCAGTTCTTTTTGTTATTTGGGGTTGTTTTTTATATTAAGAGCATTACTTCTAGATTAACTTGGTGGGATTGATTAAGAGTCAAAGTCTACCTTAGAAAAAAACAATACAATAATAAGAGCAATTTCTACGCAGGAAATACATTTTATTTCTTTATTTTCTATAAATCGGCTTAGCTTTACTGACTCCAATAAAATTATGCTAACCTACAGTAGGTGGTGGTACAGCACATCACGCAAACTTCCTTTTACCTTCAGCCTCTTTTTTTCATGATTATCCATCCGCAGTGTTTCACCCTATCTCAGCATCTGCCCTGTACTCATACCTCTGCTTGTGCCCTTCTCCCTACCCGGATAGAAGTTACCCGCTTTCCTCATCTGTCCTTGTTATTCCCCTTACCCCAAACCAAGTATCTTCTGTAGCATCTCCTATTTAAGATTGCATTTGTCAAACCACCTCATTTTCTACCTTCAAACACTTCTCCTAACTTGCCTTCCCATGACCCGGGCTAGCAGCTACGCAGCATTCAGGCTGCTCTGCACTGCTCTGCTGCTCTGTCTGCTGCTTGTTCCACTTGATAGTGTTTGCTGTTGGTCTCTTGCTGAGTTTTTAGTGTGTAGGGTCTTGAAATAGAAAAGAATTAACTATTTCTTTGTTTTGAGTTTATAGAGCAAGTAGCATATCAGAGCTCTCAAATGCTAGGCCATACAGGGGATATAAATTGATCTACACTCTACTGGTTTTGCTCAGTATTGTAAATTCATGGTTCATGACCAGAGAACATTAGAGAAAATATATTTTATGTAGAAATCACACAGAAAAAGAAATGCTGGAGTTCCTTTTTTTCCTGTGTTTTAATGAGTTTAGGAATCCTGCAAAAAAAACCCCATCATTTAAAATTTCCTTATATGTGCTCTTCTACTTAGAGAGGTAGATTGGCAGATCAGAAAAATCACCACTTTCCGGTCAGAACTGCGTAAAATGTTCACATCTTGATGTCTGAATTTCCCCCAGATAGGGTGTTAGAGAAGAGGGAGAAACAGAAGAGTTAATGAAATAGAAATCTGTGCAGCTCTCCTCCCAGGCTTTGGAAATATGCTCAGCTTTATTTCAGTTTAGCACTTCTGGTGTAGCTGTGCAAAAGACGAGACAGCATAACGCCATGCATTTTTTATGTGGTACTTCCAATGTCTTGATAGGCACAAAAGGCTCTTCTTCCATTGGGATTTGCTGGGGTTTTTACCCTCTGTGCAGAGTTCTGCATAGTTCATATGTGAGACAGATAATAATGATTTCACCCAGCATTATTTCTGTCTTTCTGTGCTGCTGCATGTGATTTCCCAACTCATTTGTTTTGGCTTTATGTTCTTGTGACTCAGACGACTTCAAAAGATTCAGAATTCAATCCACAGTAGCAGCACCTTTGCATAGAGAGATATGACTATTTAAAAGAAAATACTCCAGCAATGATATCGTTGGTTATATCAAGGAGTTCTCTATTCATCAGAGTGATTTTTGAACTGCAAAACATTTTATTTGGAAAATTAACTTAATCATCAGATTTTTCTTTGTTGTTTTACTATTGGAAATTGAAATGTCAGAAAAGATGCTTGTGCTTATTTGATGTCATTAAACTCCTCCTCCTAATAACGTTTCCATGCTGACTGTTTACTGCTTCTCACTGAAGAATATATAAACAGAAAACTGAAGAGGTGATGAAAGTGTGCTGTATATTTTGTACAAACCAAGTCAAAACCAGCTTTTTCATTCCTTTTGAAGTTTATTTTTTAGTTCTTATTAATTAGGGCTTCAAATCATTAATGTTTATGCAGATTTCTAAAGCTTCATCAAAGCTTCTTACAGCATAATGCAATTAAGTTTCAGTTGATTAGGCAATTATAAATAAATGAGAATTTGTGTGAACAATGCACTCAGATAAACTGGTTTGTGGAACTAATGTGATAAAAGGAATGCTGCAGGAGGGTTGTCACATTTATTATGCAAACTTACAAAATCCTTGGAATTTGGAACTTTTAACATTCTGTTCTGCACCTGGCTTCTGTTGATTTTTTTGATAGGGAAAACCAGATAAGATGTAAATTATTGCCTTTTTTTCTCTCTTCAAGTCAATTATTCACCATAAGTCATGGCTAGGAGACATTTGCATGTTTAATTCAAGCTTAGTTGTGGAAAATACCTGTGCTTTGTACTTTTCAAACATTTTAATTAAACCAATGGCATTTATGAATATAAAACAAGTAATAAATGCATTTTATTTGTTCAAGAGATTACTGATGGATGATAATATTCTAATTTGGAACATTTTTACAGTTTCCTTAAAGTTTTTGAAAGCTTTTCATGATTAATGTAGGACAATGATTTTCCAACTTTAAAGTAGACACTGCAGCAAATAATAAACCCCTTTTTCCTCTTGGCGCTACCATTTGTAATAAAGACTAATGTGTATGTAGAACATAGAACCTAGAATAAGTGACAGAGTATGTAGAACATATGCTTATTCTCTCTAATATACTCTACAAGATGTGAATTCATTTAAAAGCATTTTAATCATTTAACATCAACTGTTGCATCCTGAGAAGGGTATATCTGACCAGGCATTCTGAAAAGGAAGAATGTTTATTCATATCTATATTTGATGGCTAGGAGATGTTGTGTAACCAGTTTTTGCGAAAGAAACTTAAAATGTTTTCCTGACAGATATGTGAATTTTAAAACACACTGATCATTGTCTCCTATCTTCTTACTGTTCTTGCTGCCTTTGTGACTTCAGTAAATTTTTTCCCATCTACCATAATTGAAATGAAGACAATGTGATCACTCTAATGAAGCACATATTTAAACGTTTTACAACTTCAGTCACATGCTTTTTTTTTTCCTAGAAGCCAGTTTAACTGAAAATAGGCCACATTTGTCTAAATTAAGAGTTAGATCATTTGCTGTGAATGGAGAAACTGCATTGATAACTGAACTTGATTCTGAAATCACCACCAGTATTTTGTTGGTCTTTCTAATCTCTTTGATTTCAACTCATTTAGACTTGACCAATGAATTTATCCTGAGCAAACCAAGATTTAGCTTTGAGCCTAGTTTTTAAAGAAGCGAAGGTAAGATGGTCCAGCTCCTTTTCTTTCTGCTGCTAATATCTTTTGGATGTGTTGAGCCACTTAAACCTAATTTGAAAATGCAAAGATAAAGAAATGTTTTGTTTTAATCCATGACTATACATAGGACATCCAAGAATTTGGTGTTGTACGCACTTTTCTTTCTCACATCCTTCCCAATTGGCTTAAAGTAGAAGGCAGCATATAGAGACTTGATGTAGCATAAATGTGCATTTATAACAGAAAGAAAAAGTTCATGCTTTCTTTCATGGAAATTATCACTTCCCCCCCATCCCCATTTAAAAAGTGGAATGAAATACGTTCTCCTGGTAACTATATATTTTTTGTAAATCACCTTAATATTTCCTTTTCCAACATTAAGACATTAAACTAATATTTCAAACCTCTTGAAAGCTGTTTATAATTTTTTTTATTATTTTAAAATGCTAATTAGAAATATTTCATTCCCAAAGCATTGGAACAGTGATTCATCTTATGTAAGTTATTTTTTCTTTTACGCCAAATTATAACTATTGCCACATTTTACTGATATTGTATTACTTTTTGATGAACTGGTATTTTTCGATAGCGAAGACATTAATTGATAACATTTCTGAGCAACTGTTCTGTAAGTATGAGATACAAGTTCCCCTCATACTGATAGCAAAGTGAGAGATCATTTCTTAAGGATGGATACACCGAGGAAAATGAAGAACCCAGGCAGGAACACTGATATTTTGCTTTTGATTATTTCATCAAAAAATTGGAATGTGCTGCTCATTGTTTATGACAAATCACATTCTTTTTCTTACCTCAGGTTATAAAAATGTAATTAGCTAAATATTCTTTCATTGATTTAATATGTTTTCCTATTGGCAAAGGGTTCTGCAGTATATTTTCCAGCCCATTTCATAGTTCAATTTTGGATGGGTCTAGTGGCAGGATTTCATTCCTCTTCTCAGCTGCAGAATTGATCTTGCAATCTGAAATGTTTCTTAATGGTCATTTAAAATGCAATTTGGTTTTTTATAGTTTTCTAAATGCAGTTTGAGTAGTATTGTAATTCTTTTATTGTACAAGGATAGGCAACATATTCTACCAAAAAGAATTTGCAATATGTAGCAAGAAGTGTTCAGGCTTGATCAGTGGTCAGGTCTTTTATCTGCCTTGCTAACAGTAGTTATGGGCAATATTTGCATTTTTTTATACACACACACACACAGATATAATGGGCCTATGAACTGTTTTTCAAATTTCCAAAGAGCTGTGAGAAGCGCTTACCCAGTTTCTCACATACAGAGACACCCACTTTCATATGCATATACACTTTCTTGGTTCTGGTTGCCAACATGTTAGATTATGGGGAATAATTGGATGGAAGCTGAAATGAGGTTTTTTTTCAACTCTACTTCTGAGAAATTCTTTCTTTGTCAAGAGTAGTCTAGCAGTGTGACATCCGGGCAAGGTAACGTAACTTGTTTCTTACCTTTATTCTCCAAAGTAAACAAATCTCATGTATTATCAGTGCCAGCAAATCTATTCCTGCAACACTTTATGCCTTTTTGTAAATTAACAGCTCTTAATAATATAATTATTTTCACAGAGAATAACAAAGGACATTTAGAAAAAAAGAAAACCCAACCATTTGACAACTGGTATAAAAAGGACATTTGATGTAATCGTGTTACAGGTGCCATGGAATATTTTTGCTTGGAAATGGAGAGTCCAGCTCAAAGTATCTCTTTACTCACACACTTAAACATAATTGCACATACATAGACAAACTTAAGTCCATATTTAGCAAGTTGTTTTATCTGCTTATGTACTTAGTAGTGGAATGTGTTCGTGTTTTGTTTTATTGGCAGTGAGCCCCATACATATAAGTCAGTGTGGTCCAAAAAAGAGCCAGTGTGTGCTGCGGGATGTTCCCATCCTACCCACTGGAAACACAGAATTGATATTCAGGCAGCAATTATTTCTCCCAGTGTCTGCAATCTACACAAAACTGTGGCCTGCCTCTGGGTCCACATGAAAAGATGGGATGTACTTCTAGGACATGTAGGTTTGCATGATGGTGAGTCTGTTGTCACAATTGAGGAGAGGGAAAGGAATATTCAAAGATGAATATATGGCTCCTGCAGTTGCTGAGACTGGACAGCATTGCACTAGATAATACCATGGACCTCTCAAGGATGACATAACAACACAAAACATCAAAAATGGCAAAATGAAAAGTTGCTGCCTTCATTAATTTCAGCCATGCGGTGTTAAGTCCTTAAGTTATGATTTTTATATGTATGAGTTAATTTATTACTAATTTAATGTTTCCTTCTTGGCTTTTTAAATCCCTTCTTTTATTGCTCTCACCTAAAAACTCAAAAATCTGTTAGAAGGCTGCGTGGTAGAAGGAGGGACAAAGTGAGGGCAGGGCTATAGGGGTGTTTGGAACCATCTTATTCCTAATCTGGATGCCCTCTGCATGCTAAGAACCTCCCATCTTCTCAGCAAGCAAGGTTAGCGTGCAGCAGCCTGCGTACTGCTGCCAAGAGATTACTAGTTTACAATTGGGTTAGGTGTCTGTGCTGAGACTACAGCTTCAGTGCCACCTGGCTGAGGCAAGAGTTGCCCTCTTGTGAAGGGGGACCACTGCAATACCATGGGCAGTGTCAGCACAGAGTTGCATCACCCTGGCAAGTACCCCACATCTTCAGCTAAATTGTTAAAGAGATTACCAGAACCTCTCCTTGGACCTAATCTCGTCCCTACTTCTTTTCTAAAAGTAATCATTAATATTCTTCACTTATTCCAGTATCTAAACCATAGAAGAGAGTTCCACTTCTCAGCAGATCTGGTATTTTCAATTTTCAGTCACAGTAAAAAGTGAAAATTAAGCATTGTATGTGATTTGTTTTAAAAAATAATATTTCTCTCTGTGATCATGTACAAATGTCCTATCAGTTCTGAATTTTTCAGATATCAGAAAGGTTAAAATATAAACATTATACTGCTATAAAGCATTTCATACTGCGATCCATATTTATATATATTATAGTAATACAGTATGAATAGTGTTTTACTTCTTGGGTTTAAATAAGAAGCACAGAATAAGTCATGTTGACTTTATTCCATTAGTTTTTAATCAAACAAAATTATTTGAATTTGACACCAGTAAGTAGGCATCTTGTCTTTAATTTATTTTACAACTTCTCTTCTGATGAGTATCTCCAGTATTGCCACATGTTTTTATAGAGCTTGCAAGTGAGAAAGGGATCTGACAGCAGCAAAAAAGAAAATTGTTGGTGTGGTGGTCTCTGGATACAGATATAGAAAAACCCTTGATGCTATCCTTCAAGGTGATCAGTGACTCTCACTGGATTGGATTACACTAGCGCCTGCTGCCTGTTGCCATTGGGAACCCTACCAGCTTCTAAACTTCATGCAGCTGCTCTCTGGTGCTTCCCTTCCACGTCCCAGTGCTTCAGTCACAAGTGTGCTGGCATAAATTAGCAGTCATTGCAGACCTAAGACCTTCCCAGCAGGGTGGAAGAGGGGCTAGCCCTACTACTACTTGGAGCAGAACCAACAAGGAGTTAGAGATTGTAGGGTTTCAGACTTAGTACAATTTGGTTACTTCTACGTTAAAGGCCAGTTCAGTGGAAATTGAGGACATTTTAATTTACTCCAACCTGCTGGGGCTCCAGGACTACGTGTCTATGTTGCACCTTTACCAGCAACGAAAGTCACACGGGTGCCAATCCTCCATGCATACCCGGCAGGCAGAGAAACACACTAGTGGAGTAACTTGCTCCTGTGTTGCAAGTGCTTGGCCTTGTGTGCCTTGGTGTGTGACTTCAACCTCTGTCCTATTAAATATTCAAACATTTTTAGTACATCAGTGGAGACCTTAAGTGCATAATGAAGACAAATCTTCATCAATGATAAGCCTACATTGCAGTCAATCACTAATGCATTCTACGTATTTTTACTGAGTTTGACCATAGTATGTTTTATCTTTTGTTTAAATTTGACTGCGTTTGACGTGTTTCTTCAGTGTTGGATCATCTTCACTAAAACAGAGAGGAAACAGTTGAAAAGGAAAGGGAAAGGATAGGTCTTCCATAATTAAATCTGCAATAGCTTGTTATACCAGTTTCAACATATATCATGATGTATGGCAACCCTCCTCCCCCACAGCTGTAATTATAGAAAGTACACTCTCTTAATGGGTACTATAAATTTCAGATTGAGAAGCCTTTCCAAATTTTCCTCCTTTAGTAGCGATAGGGCATCCACAAAACCATCAATTTTTATCAGTATTAATATTTTAAGCAGGACTGTCCAGGACTGAAAACAGTGAAAACCAAATCCTGAGGTAATAAAAATCAATATAAGCCTGTTGATACGATAACATTAGCATGATAACAATGAAAGTCTTCCATTAAGCCAATTATTAGGGCTCTCGTGCACACTTGTAATTTTTTTGCTGAGTTGAGAGACACCCTTCTGGATCCATTCAGGTAAATCCACCTGCAAATAGAATGGATTTAGCTGTGTTTCAGTAAAGATGATTAATTGCTCTTCTTGGGCTTGCTTTATTGAAAAATTATGGATGGTTATCTCTTCATCATCTTCTTCTGACTGATTGAGCTGCTTCTGGTCTGTTCTCCAGTTTGAAGAAAAGGAAGGAGAGTTTGTGTGACAATATTCTTTCGTAGTGTCTCCAAAAAAAATCTTTGCACAGCTTCATAGGCTAGTCCACAGGGACTGTAGGAAAAATAACAGTGTCTCTAGAAGATCTGCTCTCAGCACTAGCTTTCCACCACTCATCTTGCTTAAAGCAATGTCTTCAAATATTCAGTTGTATTTGAACAGTTCAAAAAAACCTGTTGCTTTGGATTTTTTTAATCAGTATTATAATATCATGGTATTCAAAATTACAGTCATTTTGGTTGTAGAAATCATCAAATCTATCGCAACAATAGCCCTAATGTCAGTATAGGAAGTTTGATAATGTACTACCACATTTTTATCACCGCAGACTGACTTCATAGGTGATCAAAATGTGTTGCTATCTGTAGAAAACTGTACAGGCATGCACATGGAACCAGAGTCCAATAAATATTTCAACATCATGTAAAAAGTGATGTTATGTTGACAGCTCTCCTTGCATAACCACAGTGAGTAATAGGGTTAATTCTTTTTCTCAAAATATCATAGTGCAGCAGGAGTTTGAGGCAACTTTCTGTCTTCTGTTCCCCTCTGATTTTACTTAGATTGAATATGCCTTGAAAAAAAAAGTGATATGAATGCAGTTCCGTTACATCTTTATCAGTATTTCACCTGTGGTGCAAAGAAAACCTCCCAAACTGTATTCTACTATCTCTTGAGAGATTCCTTGGTACGAGTTTCAGCTTACCTTGCAAATGTTAGAAGTAAGGCTGGATCTGCCATCACTTACCCCTCCTATTTGCAGTATTTGCAGGGCAAAAGGGAAGTGTAGAATCAGGACAGTTATAGTACTGCAGCTGGGAAAGTACTGTGTTGGTAGGGTAAACAATCCCTAATGGAAGTGTGTGTGTACTGTCATGACTAGGTTGCTACTACTACTTGAACTTGCTGTTTTAAAGCTAGCTCAGTTACCTGTTATGACCAAACCCTTTCTGTGATTGTATTGCAGAGGGGTGCTTCGTCCTGGAATTTTCACACAATACTTATTGTTGCTTTAGGGGGGGGGGGAAGATGATTTGTGGCATGTTACCTGGAGTATTTTATCTTCATTGTTTTGAGAAGTTGTAGAGCTAAGGTTTTCCTTAAGAGTTTGGCTTAAAAAACAGTTGATCTAATTTGTCGTTTGTTGACTACGAGTGTTAGAAGAAAAGACGATTTATCATGAAGGATGTCGTCTTCCTTTGAGAATGGCAAAAGTCTGCTTTTAATGGCAGAAACAATCTGAGAGCATTCTGGAGTGAATGGTGAAATAATTGCTCAATAAAAACTGGTTAGTTTGATACAAGTTTTTGTTTTGAGGATCAATTGTTTGGATAGAGTCATTGGAGTAACTCTAAAGATGTGACAAACTTTCTACTGGCTATTGTTAAATCAAAAGCATTTATTTTTAATATTTAATGGTACTTAGAATACACAGTCTCAGATCAAAAGCTAAAAAAACCCAGGAATTATGTCGAGGACATTGCTTAAGTGAGGCTGGCAATCGCCATCTTACTTTTATAATCTTTTCTTATATTACAATGAAGATACTGAATACTTTGAATCATTACAGTTCTGTCTTCATGCAAGCCAGGAAATAACTCGAACTTAATGGGAGGTCTTTAAGAAGTAGCTTAAAACTCTTGTTCGTGCTATTCTGGAAATCTGGTTTTGGAAGTAACAGTTTTTAGAGTAGGAAGAGAGGTGAGGAAAACAGAAATGCTTCATGCTACTTTGACTTCATAGGATTTAATTTTTAAAAGGATTTAAATCAAAGCATTTGAGTCAAAGGATTTAATTATTTACACTGGATGAGTAGCTATACTAACAGATTACTATTGTATAAATCTGATTTGGACTGGCTTATATAATAGCATCTTCTATTTCCAGTTGTAGACAGTGGCAAAATGATCTTTTGATTGCTACCATGCAGCACATTCAGCAGCAGGATTGTAACGGGTGTATTTATTTAAAGTCTAGAGACAGTCATTTCAGTTACAAACTGATGTTTTTTTAACTGTTCAAATTTTGAGTTATAAAACGAAATCACTGGGAATATGCTGCACCTGTTCTTTAACAGTGTCTACACCCTCAAAGTATCTCCTTCATTGCTGGTAAAATCTGAAAAACAAAATCTGTGAAAAACAGTCTTTGAAGATAGGTAAAATGAGAAGAAGTAATGCTGCATAGCTTTGAGATGAAGAGCTGCTGTTATAAAATAGAAACTCATAAAGTAACGTGTTCTAACTGTTTCTTCAGCTTCTGAAAATTATTTGATTAGGGTGAGATTGTGTCAGAAATGTTTGCTCATAGGTGAGGGAATTAAAGAAAAATTCACAGAAACCACACTAAGAACAAGGTCACCAATTTCCTGACATCCCAAACTGTTTTGCTCCGTACAAATAGATCTATATTTGTTTCTTTATATGAGAAAGAAGTAGGAACTGAAATATCTGCTACTTACTGCAAGAGACAAGAGGGATGGAGTGGAACCATAATTAAATTCCACCGGATGGACGATAGTCTTCCTAAGACTTGTCACTTCTCTTCAGCAAATCTGAGTTTTCCTGGCGAAAATGGGCTTTTGCTGATCAGGGTGAAGTAAACCAGTGGACACTTTGCCCAGAAGGGACAGCATCTCTGGTCTTTCTACCCTTGTAGCAGAGGGTGACCCTGGAGGCAGGGGGATTCTCTGAAGGGCAGCTGGGGCTGCCCAGGGGAGACAGCGTGGACCTTGCCTGTGGCACATGGAGGCAGTGAAGGTGCAGGTCCAGGCAGTCAAGCCACAGGGGAACCACACCAGGATTGCTGTGCCATGGGAGGTCACCTGGGGACCTGGAAGCAAGCTTGGAAGCAGTGCAACACAGGAGGAGTCCCACTTAGTTGCTGGTTTTTCTTCTGTTTGAGAGATTGTCCTGTTAGTTTTATTTCTATAAAATTCATCTGTCAGCTGCTCTGAGGAGCAAAGTGTGCAGAAAAGCCTTGGGAGAGCTTTCTCAAGGCTCTGGTCTGCTCAGGGCTGTGCCTCAGCTGCATCTGAGATTGGCCTCTGGCTGCACCATCCTGCTCACCTCCTCCCTCCATCCCTGCTGAGGTACCAGCTTCGCAGCCGCCTCTCAGCAGAGGGGTCTTCCTCCCACGGCTGGCAGAGTAAGGCTGCAAAGAGTGGTTCCAAGGAATCTTTATCAATATGGTGATAGGCGCTGTATATATAAAAACGTAGATAATATATATATACATATAAAATAAATATATAAATATAAATATATTTATATATATATCACAAGCCTTGTCCTTCGGGTGTGCAGCTGGCTCCTGAGGCTGGCTGCAAGCAGAGTCCAACAGAGTCCAGTCCTTTTGGTGGAGAAGAGCTCAGGATTAAACCCGGGGCTTGGTTTATCGCTGGGTTAAAGGGACCACGTGGGTTTTGTGTGAACTTTGCAGAGATTTTCAGGAGAGTTGGTGGAGTTTAATATGTGCCCGTACCTTCAGGCTGGAGGTTTGATTGGACATGCGTAGCTGTTTACTCACAGTCCCTTGTTAGCTGGTCACTATCCTGACCAGGCTCTTCCAGAGGGTGGATCAAACAGGTTTTTAACTTGGACGTGCCAAGGGCCGTCTCTCCCTCCTGGCGGATCAGCCATGCTATGCTGCTAATGCAGCCTGTCCTTGCCGCAGAGTAGAAAGACTAAGCCAGGTAAAGCCCAATTCTTCTCAGAGAAAGCATTAGTTCCTTCAGGGAGAAGAAATGGTAATAATCCAAGACTAGTAATTCAGCAGTGCCATAAAACAACAGTTATAGCGATGGTGAAAATGTATGGAATTATTTTTATTTATTCATTCATTTTCAGGTCCTTGTCACTGTTTAACATAAAAGTGATTTTGTGTTTTGCTGCTGGTGAGGTTTTCTGCAAAGAAAATGCTTCGAGAGTAAGAGGAGATTGACCCACTGTTCCAAATTGGAGGAGCCTAACTCCAAAAGCTCTATAATTACGGGATGTATTTATTATTAATTTCTGGCTTACACTCGTTCTTGGCAAATGTAATGTATGCTTGCATCTTTCAACAGACTGTTGAATGGGGCTTCCTAATCTTACCAGAGGAAAAGAAATACCACTTCTTCCTGCCTAGTGATAAAATTCCAAACTTATTATTAAAAAAAATAATAGTTTCAAACAGAACAAAATCTTCAAAAAATTCAAAGTTTGAGGAGAGAAGAAAAACTTGAGATGTTAAAAAAACTGGAGAAAAAAAATTGCACAATTTCATCTGAAATGCCACAGTAATTATCAAATCTTTTGGAAGAGGGGTTAATTTATATTTTCATATTATGGCTTTCAGGTAGTAATCACATTTATGTGGTAGAGTTATTATGTTGGTTTTTTTAAATTTTAATTATGATTATTTAGAGGTGTTTGAAATGCTTTCCATTTTCCGGATTATCGTATTTCCTAGTTAAGCACACAAGCTTTATTGAGATGTTGGGGAATGGTGTAAGATAAAAAAATATAAAATAAATAATGAAGTAAAAAACCAGGGATATTTTTTTTAATGGAATATTGAAATCAGTGTCAAAACCAGGTTTTGCTTTGAGAATTTTCTCAATAAGATTTTAGTCAAAATTAAAACCATAATGAAAATCTGGGATCAAATTATAAACTTTTAAATGGAAATATTTGAACCATTTTGATTTCTTTTTGTAAAAAATGATTGCTTGAAAACACTTATAAGGAAAAATGAAGTGTTTTTTCCTGCCACTGGAGACAGACCTGTGCTTTATTTAGTGCTAAAGAAAAACATCTTGCATGGAGATTTATCAGTGGTTTTTTTATGTTGTTACGATTTCATTCATCTTCGCTTTCTCTGATCTTCCAGCTGAGAAGAACTGAGCATAGCTTCTTTTGAAGCCTTTTTGTAATTTCCTGTAATCAGAGTGCAAACTAATAAGACAGAAACATCTTCCCACAATGGAGTACCACACCACAGAGGTACAAAGAGAAGACATTGAATCTCATTGGCAATAATCATTGTAATCTGTTGGCCCGTCTTTCTTTGACAAAATGAACAACTTTGACTCTCTTTTATTCAAGTGTTTAATTTTATTTCGTCTAGTTGTGGATGTGTCATAGAAGGGCCACTCACAAGATTATTTTTCCACTACTATTTCTTTTTTTAAATTACTTGCTATAGATGTGAAAAAAACAACCGCATCTTCACCTTTAATGACACAGCAAGACCCTCAGGCACAGTGGACTTCAACAGGTAACAGCTTGTGGTTGTGCTGGCTCCCCTCGTGCATAGCTTTCTACATATTTGTGCGTCGGGTGAAGCAAGGCAATAAGGAAGGGCAGCAGGAAGGAATGAGGTGTAAAAGAGAGGACAGACAAAACAAAAAAAAAGAGAAAACATAACTGCAAGTTTCTCAGCGAGCCTAAAGTGTGCATTTCTTTTGCATTTATAGAGCTAAAAATCTGTAAGGCTGGACGGGCTGTTTGGGATTTGGACAAACAAGTATTTAAGAGAGGACTCTAAGAAAGTACCTCGGAGTGTCATTTTATGTTCGTTCCCCACCATGGGCTCCTTGCAGCCCACAGCCCCCCAGGAGATGTCCCGCTGCCCCACTGGGGGCTCCCCACAGCCCCCAGGAGATATCCCCCTTGCCCCTCTGGGGACTCCTCAGGGGAATCCTTGGAGGGGGCCAGGGGGTTGCTGGAGCTGTTTTCCCCCTCCTCCCGCTCATCCCTTGGGGCTTGCAGGGCTGTTTATCACATTATTGTATCAGAAAATGTTTGGAGATGGACTGAATGAAAGACAAAAAGCATTTGCTGCTTTTACACTGATTCAAGCCAAAACGTAACAGATTTTGTCC
Source organism: Falco rusticolus (assembly GCF_015220075.1). NCBI lineage: Eukaryota > Metazoa > Chordata > Aves > Falconiformes > Falconidae > Falco > Falco rusticolus. The sequence goes on from NC_051190.1 coordinate 86,286,114, forward strand.
CAGTTTTTGTGTATCTTTTCATGTCGATTTAATATAATATAAACCTGTTCAACATATAAATATATTTTCATATACATGACAGAACAAAAAAAAATGAATTTTTACATTATATTTTGTTTAGTGCTGGGGAGCTTTGCTGGCCGAAGCTGTCAGGTTCCCTGTTTCTGTGACCCTAACCCACCAGCAGAGATGGGTTTAAATTTAATTTTCTTTAGATTGCTGGGACTTGGCTTGCTAAACCCCCATTTTCAAGCTCCTTTCTGCATCTGTACAAAAGGGAAATTTAAAGATGGGAAATTTAAAGATGGAATTCTGTTGGGACTCAGATAAAAGAGGGCAGAACAGTGTTTTGTTGGAAGAGCGTAGGATGGGCTACTGGTCAAAACATGGGTGTTCGCATGGCATGGAGCACAGTCCTGCTGGTCACGTGTGTAGATATTTATGCTTCCAGACTAAAATCTCTCAAGAGATATTTGCTTCATATTAAAGAAACCTGGCAAATATCTCAGAATACGTCTTCAAGTTAAACCGACAAAATCTTCAATTGTGACCAATGAGCCCTTTTAGTTGAGATGCTCTTGCTTTTACAAAGAGAAAGAACACTTAGAAGACAGAGATCATCCAAATAACGCAATTATTGCATATGACTAACTGGATACACTTCATCAGATATGATTTTGGGGTGTTGCAGAGACAGTAGTCAGGGCATTAAACATGATTTTCAAAAGTGTGCATAGTCTCGAGTGCAAACTGTGAAGGAGACAGCTTGAGTGTAGTATAACAATATCTGGGCAGAGCCTGGAAATGCTACGTTTTCCCTCCCCATAAATGAGTCTTAGTCAATAATTAGAATAAGCAATCCATATGTGACTTAAGATGAAAAGAACTAAAGTAATCTGGTTTTTGTTGTGGGTTGGTTTTTTTTGGTTGTGTGGTTTGTTTTTGGGTTTTTTTTTCCTCCCACTTGGTTTTGCTTTAGAATTCAAATTTAAGTACAAATGCAAGCATAAACATGCTGTCTTTGAGAGCTGCTTTTACCAGTAAGACACTTAACATGCAAATCTGGAACATAAATTTAGCTTACAAATAGCATTGCACAAAGATTACTGTTACATCTCCTTCCGTAGCCAGAAAGAATGTGGAAAAGATAACTTGTTTCAGAAATAACTATAATTCAAGGAGAAACTGGCACAAGTTATGATAGCTTGATCACAGAAGCTTGCACCTTAAACTGGTGCATAGCATTGCTAACTAGTGCAGGCATAATTTTTATTACTTTGAAGATAGGCATGACTGAAGCTGGATAATAGTTAATTTTAGTAAGACACATGGAATTTCCCATGCGAAAGTGCAAGCATGGATCTGGAGGAGGTGATAGTAGTTTATAAGGTTGATTTGCCACATTTTCCACTGCGTTAGCTTGTGACTTGAGCCTCCTCTTTTAGAGAAAGCCCTGTGAATTCAGAACTCTCCCCTTGCCTCTAGTATAGCACCATGTTCCAGCACATTGCTGCAACTGATGTGAACACCTGCACAAGCTCTATGGGCAGCGGCAAGATGGGCCCCACGTGTGTATGTGCTCGGTGTGACATGCACTCCGAGTCTGTCATTAGGATGCGAGCAGTTTGCGGAGACTTATGCAGGATGGCTGCATGCGGTGCCATCAGTGTGCCAGACTTTGACATTGTGGATGTGTGTCCTCTCTTGCGTGGCAGTAAGCGCCTAGCTATTGGGCTGCTGCAAAGGAGATAAGCAGTAGACCCTTGTTTTAAAAATATGTAACACTCTGTTACTAATTCCTTTTTAGCTCTTTAATTCTTTGGAAGCAAAAACCTGGGAATTTGAAGTTACTCTTCCAACTCAGTGGAATGAGTTTGGTTGTATACAGTTTCAGCTTGTGTAAAGGAAAAAGTAGTTGCTAAGGCATTTAATTAAATCCATACTTTGTTTTTTCTTGCTTTGGAAAGAAAATGCATTTAACGCCCCCAAATTATGTGGAAATTACTATTATTGTGATAATTTCAGTATATTGTAAACACACATTTTTCTAAACCATCCATGAGTGAGCACCTTCTCATCAAGGAAGAGGATAGTAGGTAATATTTCAATAAATGCTTAATATTAAATAATTGAAGTAGTTAATGATTTGGGACTAGATCCCTGTATTAACTCTCTACAGTATAGATATTAAGTTCCAAACATACTGCATCAGCTATTGCTGTTTGAAATAAAGCCACAAGGAGTTGGTGTATAGCATCAAACGCTTTAGAGGTAATGAGCTGACCTGTACCGAAGCTGGCCTAAGTTCGGTCCCTGATTCCTCAGCAGACTGTCTCTTTGTGCTCTACTTTTGGGTGCTCCTGGTTTGTGCTTTAGCTTTGGTTGTGTTCTTCAGGCTTGACGAGCTAGTTTCTTCATTGGATCCCAACGAATTACACCGCAGGCTAGTGTAAGAAAGCATGCTAATGATTGCATTTTTTCTCTGTTCATAGTTCAAAGTCTTTTTTGTGTGCACTGCTGGTAATGGCCTTTCAAGGGTCCTCTCTTATGTAATGGAAAAGCGTACAAGTACACATTTAGCGGTCTGGGGTAACAGCCTCCATAAGCAGAGACTGGAACACAAAATCTCACCCATGACTTACTGCAAGTGTTGTCTGAAGACTTCAACATCAGAAAACTTTTAAAACCTTAATCATGAGTTAGTGTTAGAAATGTGTTTGTTCAGAACTGAGCATTGACAGAAAACTTTTAAAACCTTAATCATGAGTTAGTGTTAGAAATGTGTTTGTTCAGAACTGAACATTGAAAGTAGGTTAAACAAACAGTTTGTCATGGTTTAATCCTGGCTGGCAACCAAGTACCACACAGCTGCTTGCTCACTCCCCCTCACCCAGAGGGATGGGAAGGAGGATGTGGGGAAGGAATGTAAAACTCATTTTTTACAAAAAATGAAAGGAAAGCCGGGCTCCATCATGTGTAACGGTTACTCAGGAAGACAAACGCCATAATACCAAATGTCCCCCTCTTACTACTTCTTCCCCCAGTTTATATACTCAGCATGACGTCATATGGACTCGAATACCTCTTTGGCTAGCTTGGGTCAGCTGTCCTGGTTGTGTCCCCTCCCAATTTCTTGTGCCCCTCCAGCCCTCTGGCTAGCAGGGCCCAAGGAACCGAAAAGTCCTTGATTTAGTACAAACATCACCCAGCAACAACTGAAAACATCAGCACATTATCAACACTGTTCTCACATCAGAGCCAAACCACAGCACTGTACTAGCTACCAAGAAGAAAATTAACTTTATCCCAGTTGAAACCAGGACACAGTTATCTCTCTTAAACATTTCTCTTCAGAAGTTTAGTGGATTCCATGTTCTTCAATGTAAAGAATAAGGTGTTTACCCATCTCAGCCTGTAATTTGTATCATATTATGGGGTTGCATTTCACACTTTGAAAGCGCAGCTTTGTAGCAGTCATCTATTGTTCCTTCTGACAATGCTTAGAGAAAGAATAACGCTGTGCTGTTTAATAATTCACCTGTGCAGTTTGTTAGCTTTTTTCCCTCCCTTCAGAGGAATTAGCAAATTTTAGCTGTTATTTTGATTATCTCTTTTTCCAGTTAGGCAGCTTCTAGACAAGAAAAGATCCTCAGCAAAACTTCTGGATTATCACTAGTGTCTATTGAAAGACACACATGTAGAGGAAACAAAAAAACCCCACAACATTTTGCTCTTTCAATTTCCACTTTTTTTTTAATCATTACATATTGACCTTTTTGACTCCCTGATTTTGATTAATATAATAAAGGTTTTCAGAATTCACAATGAACATAATGTATTTTGAGTGGTCACCTCATTATTAATCTATGTTCTAATATCTTATCAAATGTAGCCTGGGCTTTTTCCCATTCCTGCTTGTTGCTGTCTATTTAGAGCACAATCATTTTTTCCCCATAAAAGACCATTTTGACACCATTGTGTTTGCCTGGTGTTGTCTTCACTTCAACTTAATGTTGACTGCAAGGATGTTTTTAAATATATACTTGTATGAAGGACGCCATATAAACATAAATTGTGTGGAATTACATAGTAAAAAGCCTATTAGTGTGAATACCTTCTCTCAAGGTTGTCCTAATGCGTCCATTTGAAAAAGAAACTAGTTCAGTCTCGTGTTAAGTGTGATCATTTAAAATGTAATATACCTGAATTGTTTTCTTTCTGTGTGTGTAATGGGGTATTCTGAACTTTGTACCAAGGTCATCTGCACAGCATACCAATAGCTGACATTATTGCTGTGATCTAAAGTAATAAAGCATAACTTATGTGGCTTTAACCTAACTTGATGACTAATTCTCTTAAAGATTACTCCTACATCTGCTAAACATCATTACTTATGAAAACGTTGTAAATCATTCTTCTGTCTTTTAATATGCCTTCTGTTCTTCTGTGGTTGCTTGTCTCGTTATTGCTCTTTATCGTGAGGTGGTGGAGATGGAAACCCATCTGAAATAGCCCTGAGCCCTATTCTACTGCCGAACACTTTTCAATGGTGTGCACGGACCCTGAGCTACCTAAGGCAAGAAGGACGGTGTTGCCATTCTTGGGTCTACCTAAAGCAAGGAAAACAGTGCTTTTGCCACTGAAAGGCAAGCAACCACCATTGCCTGTATCAGCAGCAAATGGAATTAAGGTAAATCCTTACCAAGTTGCAGTCTTGTTTCCTAAGGAAGCAAGGCATATGCGTACAGACACCTGGTCTGTCCAGTAGGAGGTTAGCAGGCACAGTGTACAAATCCTTCAGGAACCAGGCTTCGTTGCTATCTTTCTTCACAGAGCAGCTTGTTTAACGTCAGTACATAATAATAACACCAAAACCAGGCCTCCAGCCTATTCTAGGCACTACTGCTACACAGAAGCAGATCGTATGGAGCAATGCAATTATCTGTGCCCTAAAAAGACAAGTACAATAAGGAAAATAATAGAACAATCCTTTTGTAAACTCCAAGTCAAGAACAGGTATCTTTAATGATCTTCTGCACTTCCTTGCTTTTCATCTGAGGTGGTAGAAGTACTTGATGTAATTTAATGTAATACTACAGGTGAGAAAACAGAACTGAGCCTACCCCAACCCAATCAAATAGCCAGGTGTCTTGCTTTGCAGTTCCCTGCTTAAACAGAAAAGCACACTGTCTCCCTCATGTCATCTGTAACTCTCCATTATTTTCTGTTTTTTATTCAGCAATAAAGTCTCTGCCTTAAACATATGTGTGTGCAGCTCTAAGCCTGTTTGCGGTGTTTGGAATTGAAAGCATGCTGCAGTATAATGCTTGTTTCCTCATGCTCCTAGGCTTTTGGTGGAGAGCAAGATGTAAAAGAGATGAGTCTGCATAGTGAAGCATTAATGTTATTTTGGTGTTGTGCATCATGTGGCTTGGCCTCTATGAAATGGTCTTCCTAGGCTCAGTTACTTCTGTGCATATAGATATTTGCACAGATTCCTAGAATTTTAAAACAGAAAATGTATATGAAATTAAATCAATCCTCTACTTTCTCTTCTTGAAAACCATTAATTTAGATAACTTCTGGCTTTGTAGCAGTCTGCCTGACAAACACAGTTCTCCAAATAATTTAGTCCAGCTGCATAAGATATCATCAAATGCTTTTGCTTTTCTGGATTTAAAATATCAAAGCTTTTTTACTGTAGTCCAAGTAATTCTAAATGCATTTTTTCCAGATTATCATGTATCTGAAGATGAAATATGTATCTATAGAACAAATTATTTTTTAAATGTGTAATTTTGAGTGGAAAAACAAAAGCCACAATTTTTGTGCATGGTTTTAAATCCTAGAGAAGCAAACAAGAGTAATTTTGCTCTTCTGAACTGAAGATTTAATTCTGAACCTTGAAGAAAAAATGAAAAAGAGCAATGATGGCTCCATGGCAGCAAGGGGAGGAGGACTGGAGCAGGTAGAAGAGCTAGTGAAGAGCCTAGGATGTTCCTTACACCTTCTAAGTGATATAAACTGTTATGACTGGTATAAACAAAACAATGTCAACACTTCCTCTCAAACACTGGGTTACTGAAGGCAGCTATGGCTTGTGACTGTTCCCATCAGCTCCCAAGCAAAAGTGTGTAGTATTACATCTGTGTGTGAAAATTTGGTGGGAGTGAATTCCAACAAAAGCGTCTCCTGCAGATTTTGGCTGACAACCCAATGTTTGGTATGAACACCTCCACATGAACTCCTAGGAGATCTTGAAATAGGTATCCTGTAAGGAATGTGTATATGTCACTGTCTTTAGACTAGCAAGCCACCTTCCTTAAGCATCATAATGTCTCAGTGACCATGAAGATTTTCCCATCCACTTTCTGTAGGATTTCTTTTTTCTGATGTTGCTAAAGAGTCTAGAATTTCCCAAATGTCTAATGTAGGAAATTTGAAGGGAAATAATCTGGTTTAGATTTCTTTTCCTTCATAGAAGTCTTCTGAATCTGCCGTGCTGTCAAACTTTTCTTGTGTTTGTGTAACCCTTAGTTAGTTTTGCTACTAAGTTGTCCATATGACAAAGAAAGAAAACCCGAAGATGATTCAAGATGCCTTTTGCAGACCTTTTGCATCCTGGTTTGTAAGCAGCGCCATCCCTCTTGGAATTGCTTGCATTCCTGCTGCTAGCTTTTGGGCAGTGCTTGGGCCGAGCATGACACATCAGTCCAGTAACCAAGACTTGTCTGGAGAAACCTGGCATGGAATACTTACAGCTTCATGATCACCGTATGAGCCATCATAAAAAAAAGAAAGCCAAGCTAGTAATTCAGGAGAGCAGGAGAACATTTGAGAACTCTTGCCTGGTAGCTGCTTATCACACAATGAGTTTCCCTCCAGCAGTTCTATTTGGTGAGAAACCAAAAAGCTGGGAAGATGCTGTGCTCACACTGAGCGATCTGAACTCCTACTGCTCCTGGATGCTGTCCATTTAAAAATCCATTTTTTAAAAAAACACCAAACCCCAAATACATCTATTTTTAGAAAGAGTATGCAGGTGTTTCTTTTTTTTATCATTATTTTATTTTTAGCTTTCCTCCTCTGGGCGGAGTAAACGTTTTACAGGTTTTATTTGCACTGGAAGTTTTAATGCAGCTAGAGTAATTGTTTGAGGTTGTAGAAGGGAAATAGTTCTGGCAATTGTTTAATATACCTATGCCCAGTGTGATCTGTCTTTTTTAATACTGGATTTATGAAGTTATTTGGACAAACTGATGTGTTCCTGGCTCCTGCTAAAGATGGTGAAGGTTGCTTAGAAACAAATTTATGGCCAGACGTTGACGGCTCTGCCTATTTCTACACCTCTTTGCTGGCCTCTGTGAACCAGCGGTTGAGAGGAGAAGGAGATTGGGCTGCACCTGCTGCGTAGCACATGGCACTTCCTGAGATGGGAAGGGTTTCTGGTGCTTTACTCACAGAATTTTGAGAAAGTGGCTGAGAACGTGATATTGTGTAAATTGTGTGAGGTTAATCTTGTCTTCTCAAGCAGAACATTTCATTTCTTGCCCTGACTCTATATTAATTTGTGTAGCCCCGCCTCACTGACACTTAGGAGATATTAGATAATTGTGAATGATATCTAATTGTGAGCATACTCTATTGTTTTATTCATTTTGTGAAACTTGAAAGTTACAAGATATTTTGGATTAGCAGTTCAGGAAAAACGAGTTTTCCTTGCACTGAATGACTATACATAAATTGAATTAAGAAATTTATTATCATCTCTGTAAAACCAACTAATTTGCTTGCCTCTTAATAATGTTTCCTGAGCATATTATTGATATTTACAAAGTGTCCAGTTGAGTTTTTAGAATCTTCTTTCTGCAATAGAAATAAAAGTCTGGTATATTGATAATCACTAAAAGATCCATTCAATATGACTTATACATGTTAAGAGCAAAAAACTATAATTTTAAGTTAGTCTGACTTTATGCATAACACAGGGCATACAATTTTCATCTGATAATTGCTACATTAAATCTGTAATCAGGGGGAAACAGAAGCTATTCTTCATGTAAATACTCCATTCCTTTATTAAAAAAAAAAAATTGGGGAAGGGTTCAGTTTTATTATCTTTGCTGTTGCTCTGAATTTCTTTCAGCTGCTGGCTTATTCTGTAACTCTGACTACTGGCTTAAATCACTCTCTGCTATCAACAATATTTTTTTCCATGTGGAACGGTATGTAAATTTTGATCAAAACTACCTTGCTAATACTGGCAGTCAACCCCGTGGCTGACTATTTCATTCTATAGATGTGCTTATGGTACTGAGCATACCAGGAATGAAAAGTCTTCAAACAGCAGTGTCCAAAGAGAAGGTGGATTTTGCAGGGAGGTTTATGTGTTTTCTGATTTAAACATGTGAAGTTTAATATCTAATATGCTTTTTATATATATAAAGATTTTTCTTTCTTGTCAAATGGTAGATTTGTCTAGGAGTAGATCAAAAAAGCTGTCAGTCTTGCTGCATTCACTGTGGCTCTGATGAGATTTTGCATAGTTCTGTATTTTGTGGGGTTTACATTTTTTAAATCTTTTACTTTGTGTGATCCTTTTATGTATTTGACTTCAAAAGCAATAGGTGAAGCACAGTGTCCTGCAGCACAGCTAGCCTGCATGCTCATTCATATGCTGATTTCCAAGGCCCTTATAATTTCTCATTTTGCTGTTGCCCTTTCTCCAAAGATGCTTTCTGCTGCCTCTTGCGTAGCTCTGACACTGAGTGTTCTAGGAATAGCTGTCTGTCTTTGTCCTTTTGCTTTATAAATGGGATAACGTGCATCACCTAAGAGGTAGTGTGAAATACTGTATTAACATTTTTAATGCTTTTAGAGCTCTTCAGGTGAAACTTGCTGTGGGTTTTTCTTAAACAGTGTTGCAAATGCTCTGTATGAGCTCTTCCTCAGCTCTGTTGTTTTAAATGCTTCCTTTTCCCCTCCTCGAATTTATACAGTGAGGAAAATTTCACTGAGCTAAATATTTGTGAGAATGGTTGCTTTCACTGTAATCTCTTCTGAATGTTTCAAGTCTGCAATTGATTTGATAGAACTAGGGAAAGCAACTCCACTGAGAACTGTGCGACATATCAATGGTACCAGAAACTCTCTTTATGAATGATGACATTTGACATCGATGTTTGTCAGGTGACACAAAGAAATATTGGAAAAACCATAAATATGGAAAAGGATATGAGACTATAATTTGTCCAATATAGTTTTAAAGACATTGACTTTAAAATGAAATACAGAAATTATTCAAAGTAGCAGCTGTTAGTAATACCACTTATCAGAGATAAGCGAATGTTGCTTGGTATAGCACAAGATACATGTTCATAGAAAAGGCTCACTGAGTGAGTTATGGGATTAAAAGTTTAATAAAATTAATTTATGGTCTGTATTAATCTTTTATCAGCACGTAAATTAATTTAGAATTTTATTATACTTTCATAACACCGCATATAACTTACACCTTTCAAAATACTTCATGGTATAGGAATTATAGTCAATTGAAACTGAAGACAAATCTTATTTGTAAGTCAGTTTGGTCCTTTAACCCAATTGTTTCCATATCCCTTTGAAATGCTGATGCAAAGCTTAATCCAAACTTAAGAGAAGCAAAATAAGGCATTTATTTCACTCATTTATTGGGCCTTTCATTATGGTTTCTTTTGCAAGGCAAGTGGGACAGCAAAGAGCTAAAGTGCTTGTATATTTGTATGTATTGTCTGATATCCAAGGTGGAGGCGAATGGGAGAAAAGGAATGGAATGGGATAAGCAACACCTCTGCCGTCCACCCCTGTTCTGAAGGGCACTTTACAGGCATTTTTTCTTGCTTGGTGATGAAAAAGTTGTCAGACAACTTAACTTTTCACCAGCATCATTCCACCAAAGCAAGAAGGGGAAGAGTCATCCTGACACTGTTTATCAGGCTTTCCCAAATACTTCGGATGCAGTCACACTAGGAAGTTTGGAAATGCTTTTTCCCATAAGTTTCCCAAGATAATGAAGCACTTCATTAACCAAGCATAATCAGAATCTACTTTGTTAGTATATTTGGGCAAAAATACTTGATGTTTTCCTTCTTAACATCTAAAAGCAAATTAGAAATATTGCTTACATTTTGCCTTATATCCAAGAAGATTGTATGCACTGTTAAACATCCTTGCTTTACATAGAAGTAAACAGAAGTGCATAGAGGTGTAAAAGCCAGATTTTCAAGAAGCCAGATTAAATTTTGGTCACCCCCTTTTTTTTTTTTTCCTAGATTTTCCATCCTAGTTTTTTTTTATTTTCTTGGATTATTGCAAGGTATTACAAGGTGTCATGGGAAGCAGCAAAGAAGTGACTGCAAGAGGAAAAAGTGAGAAAACAGTAGTTTCACAATAACAGAGAATATTACATTTTTGGGTCCTTTATTCAAAGTCCAAGAAAACCTTTTCCTGACTAAACTGGGGATTGCAAAATGCATTGTAAATACTAAAATGTTAGTACAGGAACTTACGAAAATTACGTGAATAGACAGTTGAGGAAGTAGAGTAAATATACAGGTTGCAGAGGTTATGACATGTCAGTAGAGAACTTGCATAGGTCAGCATCCCCATTACAAAGACTGTGCAAAACTTTCTAAGCTACATGTACTGTTTATTCACTTATTTATTTACACGCTTCTTTTTCTTGCAAATGCTTTTGGGAAGTAATATATTAGTCTAAAACCTAAGATGGTGTTTGGTCACTGGGGTACCATGGGCATTTTCCAGAAAAGAATAGAATTATTTTCCCATCTGCCAAGGAAATTTTGGGTGATAAGTGAAAAAAAAAAATGCCAAGGGGGTTGCGTCCCTGGGTGAGAGAATTCTGTGCCTGCATCCTGAGCTACACAGTAGTTTGAAGCAGGGGTGCAGATACCTGAAGTAAAGGAGAATGGTCAGAGCTAAGATAGCCAGGAGTGCTGGATGTATGGCTGGCAGGAGAACTTCATCTGGAAAACTGCACAGAATTAAGCTGTTGAGTTTTCTCCCTGCAAGCACTTAGTCTTTTAATGTGTCCATGTTATACTTAGTATTCCATTTAAATCCAAAGTAGTTTGTAAAAGTTCTTAATATTATGATCTTAGTGCAGTAGCAGAGCTGATATTCAGTAAATGGATACTTTGATAAAAAAAATTTCTCTACTGTATTCTTAGGGGAGAGTTTGATAGCTTTTAATATAAGATATCTTCTGTCAGGTTGCTTTTTTTTGTATCTTTGTTACTGGCATTGCAACTTCTGATTTCAAGAGATATAACACCTCAGACCCTGCGCCCCCTCTCCCCGCCCCCCCCCAAATACCTGAAATACATATTACATTGTGTGTATTAAACACGTTTACATTTTCTTTGGATGATGTTTCTGAGTAATAACAAGTAGAGCTTTCCTAATTTATTTATTTTTTTTAGTGCTTTTCTATGTTTTAATATTTTCATTGTACATATATTAAGCTAGTGTTTTGTGTTATAAAGTCTGAATTCTGGCATGATAGCTTGCTAAGAATAACTCCAAATGAAGTCAGAGGGACTAGTTCAGAAAGATGGTATTAATTGTAAGAGTATCAGAACTATACATTTAAGGGCCTGCTTGTATGCACTTCCAGGTTTTATACTAATTGCTTATATCTCCTAGAAATGTGCTGAGAATGCAAATACTCTAACCTTCCCCTTTATAATTTGAAAATTTTTTATGATGATGATTATTAATTAGTCAAGGAAAACAGAACAGGATGACAGCTGCATCCTATTCTCAGATGCTGAACCTAAGTTCAGAAAGTTATTTCTTCATTTTATTGTTAAGTTAGATGCATCTTTGCAGGCAGGAGAATGGGGGGAAAGTAGAATTCTCCATCCTGAGATCCAAATCAGCTAGAAGCTTTAAGTGGGAGGAAGAAGAGGAGATTATGTCAAGTGAGACTAAAACAGACAGAGTGACAAAACCCCAGTCTCATATCAGCACCATTTTAACCAGTGACAAGATCCACGTCATTGCTTGCATGGATGCAGCATCGCAGTGCTCGCATGGAATAGAAGAGTAAGCTTTCATCTGTGACTATTCAGTGGTTCTTTGCAGTTCACATTCAAGTAAATTTAACTTTTCCAAGCTGAGAAATACTTATGGAAACAATAGCCTATATCAATGTTGAGTAAGAAAGGAAAAAATTATGAGAAGACAGAGACAAATAGAAGTGAAGGATAAACTTATAATGCTGCTATGTATAGGTGCCCAATGCATTTATTTTAGTAAAATCTACTTCCACGAAATGAGGAAAATGTAGATTGTTCTGTTTCATTCTGCTTCTTCCCATCATAATACCGACATTTGGTTCAATGGTAGGGTGATACTCAGAGTAGATGTGATAATAGAGAAGTTGCTGTTCTCAGCATTGGCAATAGGAATCCTGTGAAGCACTTTGGAGTGTTTAAATGTGCTCTGTTACGGCTGCATCTGCCAAGATAAACATCACCTACTTTTTGTTTTATCGCTGAACTTGACCCAATCAGTTCTGAAAACGCTGGTAAGGTTTGACTAGGGAAGGTGCAGGGAAACAGAGCAAAGCAGAGACGCTGTAAGTGTTGCTGCAGTGCATTAAGCCAAATTTCTCTTATCTCACTTAAAGCCAGCTTGACAAATTGGACATGTGTTTAAAGAACTTAAGTCAAATTGTTAAATTATTTTTCAAATGTTCTGAACAGCAAGGATGAAAGCCACGAGAATGAGGTGTGTAAACCTCCTGAACTCACTTCAGGATTTGACCCACATCTGTACAATTCACCCATAACGAGAGTAACAATATGTAGAAATCTTGCAGGTACTTGCTCTGGCTTCAGTGATCTTCCTGGCTGTCGTGCAGAGCTGTTTGAAGTGTCTAACATATATACGTGCACATGCCCAAGAAAATAAAACTCATTATTGATGCCTTTGGGTACGATATTCACTCTGGTGCTGATAATACTGGCTGGAATGTGTGAAACATCCCCTCTCCCCCCACCTGCCAAGCTCCACCATCTTTCCACCCCACAAAAACCAAAGCCAACCTTTTTATTATTATATTTTTTTTTCCTCCTGATCACTAAAATTTTTGCTTTTGGGGTATTTCATGACCAGGCTGAATAAGCTGTAATTTTTGTGTCAATGCCTCATAACTGGTGTCTTGGATTATACTGAAAGCAGTTTTGAAAGAAAAGCTTCAGTAATTATGGACTTGACCTGAAGTGGAAGAGTTTTGGTTTTGGTGGTGTTGTGAGTACATAAGTGGGGGAGGCATTTGGGACAGTCCTTGAGTTTATTGAATGGGTTTTTTTTTTCCTTGTAACTGAAGGCTTCCAGTTTGAGTTAAATTGTTTCTGTTTATGTTTGGAGACTGTTATGTTATGTAGTTAGTTACACACATTTTGTATTGGTAAAGTGTTTTTCTTCTTTCTTTTTTTTTTTTCTTCTCTCCCTTGATTCATTCTTTTCAAGTAAATGCCAACCTGCAAAAAATTAACAATAGTCAACAGACAGTGTCATTTAACTCAATGAGTAGAAAGTTTGATTTCTGAGCCATAAGCATCCCTGTTCTCTGGTGTTTCTTGTATTTGTCACCAGAGTGCACCCGGAGTGCAAGGCAGTGACAGCACACAGTTGTGGATATCCATTTCTCTGTTATAGTGCTATCTCCTAACACTGCAGCCTGTGTAAGTGCTATGAAAAAACAAAATTACACCTGCTTCAAAACTTGCTAGAGCTTGACTTTTTGCTCTTCCTGATAGCAGGTAGGAAAATCTGACAACTTCTTCACAGGAGTTTTAATGATTTTGCTGCAGCGGAGAAAAACAGTTTTCAACAGTCAATGGGGGTGTTATTTAAAATATCCTGAACTGTGGCATATTCAGCCACATAACAAGGCTGTTGAGGATGAATTGACAGAGCTGTGAATCAAGATTTCCTGCCCACCTGCTTTCCTCCCTTGTCAGCCTTGTCAAATTTCTCTTGCTGAAATCAAGGAATGTTAAATTCTTTAAAAGAAGTGATACATTCTTTGTGAGCAGTTCCTTTTTCTTCCTGCCTCATAAATATTTAAAAAGTGTTAATCTTGTTTGTTACCTGACTGATAAGCACTGGGCAAAAAATCTGTCAATGCAGTTTCATTACTGAGCTTAGATCAGAGCTTCTTGAACGTCGCTACAGTTACTGTGGAATTAAAAAAAAAAAAAACAAAACCAAAGCCAAACAAACACCTAAATTACTTTGGAACAGACTCACCATTTGCACTTTTTAGTAACACCATTATTAATACATAAATAACTCAGAGTAGGTGCAATTAAAATTTACACTTTTTAATGATATATGCCATAGCATTTGTTTATATTGCAGAATGATGCACAAAATATGTCTCCAAGACTTTGTCATGGGTTTGGATTTTGTCATACTCTGAGGCAATGGAGTGTGGATTCTGCCAGCTTTACTTAATCCTGTAAATAGGATGCTTAACGTGAATGAAATTACAAAAAAAAAGGATCAGTATGTAATGCGTGCAATAATTTGGCAGTTCTATTTTTTCCTACCATTATTGTGTGGGTTTGGAGTTCTTTAATATTTTTTCCCCTCAAGCTGTTCCTTTTTGACTGTGAATGCTACATTAGACAATCCTGGGAGGAAACTGGAACCTGTTTAGTAGCAAAGCTCACCTGGTGCTTTAGGCATTAGGAAAACAGGGGTCTTCAGTGATTATCTTAAAATTGTAAAGTCTTTTTGGCAGTAGTTGGGTGTAGTTAATGATATTACTTCTTTAGTTTCTGGGTTTGCTATTCAATGGGTCAGATGCTCACCTCTCAAAAGTAATCTCTGGCTTAGTTTCAAATTATGTTTTAAAGCTTTTCATCACAAGCAAGAGAGCTGGAGATACAGTGTTGCCATTTGGAACACTTTCCATGGCAAATTCTACAGGTGTAGTTGTTTGGGTTAGTTTTATTTTGTATAAATGGAGCCTATCAGTTTCTCTTTGAAGAAAAACTGGCCAAAATGTTTTGAAATTATAATCAAAATGTTTCTAATAGCTGTTGAAGCACAATGTGTGAAAGTAAGGTACCTTACCAATAATACATGTATTTATGAAGAACTGAGGAAAGATGAAAACAAAAAAATAAATGGGCAGCTAGAAGTCATCGGCCATGACATCTGATTTCCAACTCATGTTCTCCTTCTCCCTCCTTCTCCTTCCAAGTAATGCATGGGGGGAGTAGAAGTCCATCTCCGTTTCCTGTGTCAAATAAAATTTGCATCCTTTACCCCTCTGAAGTATTATGGTATAAGACAACGTCAGTCAGTTGCTCCACGGTGTAAAGGCTCAGGTTACACAAAGCTGGTCTGGTATAAATGATGCACCAAATTAAGCAACTCTTTTGGAAGAACACATTTCAGATTTTCATCCTGTTAGCTTCTTATGGGTGTCTCTTTCCCCTTAGTTTTTTCTGTTGCAAGAATCTGAGAAACAGATTTAAAATTTAAAAAATTAATTGATAAATTGTAACCTTCCCATGACACACCCCCACCCCACCCCCAGTTTAGCTCTTCCTGCATCCCCTGCATCCTGTTCTCTATAATTGATGTTGCTAGAGATTACCTCATAGAGTGCCCCCATCATTGCCAGTACCAGGATTATGGGATGTGCCAGGCTGGTAGAGGGAGCTGCAGGAGCAGAAGGGAGAGGGCAGGGCAGGTGGGGTAAGTGGAAGTATCTGGTGGAACAAATGGGGAGATTATGAGTTTTATATTTTACATCCTTGCAGAAGCTGTTTATGCTCATCTTGGCAAGTACTGTCTCTTCAGTCCCGCACCCTAAGAATTACTAAACTATAAATATATATGAAGAATAAGTAGGGCTGTGGATGAAAGGGAACAGTAAAAAGAGAGAGAAAAAAACCTTACCAGATAGAAAGCAGTTCTGGAACTGCTGGCAGATGTTTATATACATTCGTGTATCCTTCAAGACCTAACACAGATTTTCTCTATAGAGACTACGGCATTAAATTACTTGGGTCAGCCTATGCTACCCCAAAGCAGGAGGTATGATACTAGGCTGAAATTACCTTTAGGCATGTGTTCTTCTCTGTACCAGTAAAACAGCTTGCAGTTTCTAATCTCAAGAATTAAGAGTTTATCAGTCTTCATGGACTTGCAGTCGGCATATGTAAATTTATGCCTATTTAAACAATAATTAATGAACTGCACTGAACTGTTTCATTTTTCATTTGTCAGAATCCACCATCTTTCCTGGAAAAATAGTATATTGAAAGTGTAATATAGTATCTCTCCCTTTTAAGCAGTCTGATGTGTTAAACGGGCACCATACCAGAATGACACTCAGGTTTTAT
Organism: Falco rusticolus; assembly: GCF_015220075.1. Classification (NCBI taxonomy): domain Eukaryota; kingdom Metazoa; phylum Chordata; class Aves; order Falconiformes; family Falconidae; genus Falco; species Falco rusticolus. Next base: position 86,302,544 of record NC_051190.1, read on the forward strand.
TGCACTTCATTTGCTACTCTTATACTTTTAAACTTTATTATAATAAGTTTTTCTGGAAAAAATAAGAGTTACAGAACTACAGGCGTGCATCTCTACAGCTCAAATAGTATGGCTGTCTTTCAGTGTGGCCCAGTTCCTTCAGCCTGAAAGGGAAACTGAGGAAGGCATGAACAGTTGCCCTGCGGCAGGAGCAGGATGCTTACTGCGGGATCAATGGGTTGGAGTGGCAGGGATCCCCTGTAGCAAGAGAAGGTGTCTGTAATAAAATCCAGACTATGAAACTAAAGCAGATGATACGGGTACACATATAACCTGGATTAGTGATTGATGGTGCCATCCCTCTTAAAATATTGCAGAACAAACCATTGCAATCACATTTACAGCCTATTGCCATGATGATAGCTGTCAAGACTTCTGCTTTAGCTGCTCATGACTAAGACACATTTCGTGTAACATAACCCTTCGAAATCAGTGTTGCTGCTCTTTTTTTTCCCCAAAAAAATACAGTGTTTGTTTTTACCATCTTCTTCTGAAACAGTAGCAACTTCCCGAGGGCAGGCTGCTAGACAGATCTGAAGAAAAATATAAATATGGACCTCCAAAAGAAGTATGTGTTCGAGTTTTAGCATAAACCACTGTGCATATCAGACCCACCCTTAAAATCTCTATCTGCTTGCCTTCACATTACTTCCACTCATTTGGCTACGGGCCCTGAAAAGTAATTGCTGATAAGAAACGTTATTCGGCATAGATAGAAATGTTAATGATTATGTCTGTGTTACACCTGAGATTATGTAATAGCCTGTATTGTACAAGGGCTAATTATGTAATTAGACCGTGCGATATGGATGAAATATAGCATTTGTAAAGCCCAAGCTAAAAGAAAGAACTTTGAAGTATACATTTCGATAGAAATTGTTGTCTTGGATACTGTTTAAGCATTTAAAGTTGCAAAAAGTAGAAATGCAGGACATTTTTTCAATGCCTGTTCTGACAGTAAATACATTTTATTGCTGTTTCATATTGCCTACTCTCCTAAATGCCCCATTCATCTACTTTAGATTTCCTTTTACATGTTTACAATAATGACGCCAGCACGACCATCTTTTATGACAAAAACAATATTCCTTATTCTGAGTGAAAATCTGTTTTCCTGCACATAAGTATTATCCTGAACAACACATACAACAGCCAAGAATTTGGTAGTAGAAGTTCTTAGATTGCTAGAATAGCTTTTAAACTGCTGACTACTAAAAGCTAGGGAGAAGAAAAACTGCATTATATCCACTTGTTTTGTCCTTTTTCCTTTAAGCTTCACCTTCAGTTTGGTGTCAGAGACAGGATGTTGGGGTCTGTCAGTCAGTCTTTGGGCTGAACTGTAACAGCCTTTTTTTTTTTTTTACTTTAGTTCTACAGGTCTTTCAAATGAAGAAGCATCATTGCCATGTTGCATAGTGGAAACAGCATTTAATATCACCAGTTTCAGTAAAAATATGTATGTTAATGTCTCCCAGAACAATGTAATAGATAATGTATTAGTGTTTTAGATAACATTCTGGAGGACAGAGTCTACACTTGGTAAAGTTTTATTTTGGTATTTTGAAAATCTGATGATGGGTCTTTTGTTTGTGGTTGTTGTTTGGTTTTTTTTAAGTGTGAATTAGGAGTAACTCTAGTTCATTCATTATGTTAACCCTGCAAGGCTTGCTTAGGAAAAACAGGTAAAATGGCTATTTACGTGACCATATCTAATACATAGCATGAAGTGGCAGTGACTCTGTGTAGGGTCTTTAGAGTTAGGGTGACTTCATCCTAAAATGAAACTTTCCTGTGTAAAAATTCTAGTGCACTTAAATTATATGTGGACCTTACAGAAGAGATTTCAATTCCTTTTCCTGATCCTTTGTTTCCTCTGAAGACTGCGCCTACTGTCACATCCCTTTCGAGTCTGTGTATTAAAGTGAACTCTAGGGCATTGGTGTTTAATGGGAACCTCACCTTCTACAGCAGTAGTCCAGTCCTTGGGTTCCCAGTAGATATCTCAGTGACTTCACTTTGGTGAACCAAGAAGAGAATGGAAGGAATCCTCTGCCATTCTGATCCCTTAGTGTGAATTTCCCTGCACTCTGAAGTCTCTTTGCCAGGGAATATATGTATTCAAAAACTATCGTGGAAAAGGTCCTGATGCTTCCTCTTGTGGTTTCAGTTCTATATTGAAATGGTAGAGGAGCATCAGCTCCTCAGTGTTTGAAAGGAAGATTTTTATCTTGCATTTGAAACCATTCCTGTACAATCATTGCTTTTAGGCAGAAGGCTAGAATCAATTTTTATTGTCCATTAAGGGTTTAAAACTCTTTAGTATTTCTGCCTGTACGGCAAATAGTGAAGTAAAAGCTTTCATACAAATGCTTTAGATTTGCAAAGGGAAAACAGTAGCTATCCTGAAAATAAGGGTAATATGTTAAGAGTGCAGACATCTGATGTTCTACAGATACTAGTGAATAACAAAAATAACCCAATAATATGCAGTTCCTTAAAGAGAGAAGATCTAATAAATTTTACTTGTTGAATTAATTGATTTTACACGTAAATTTAATCTAAAGACAGATTTGTTCATAAGGATGCAATCTGAAGTAATGAGGTTGCCTAAATCTGATGGTTTCTACCTTATTCTACCTTATGTTTGAAAGCTTCAAAGATGAAAGAGAAATTAGAGATCATTTTGCAGTCAAGTTTAAATTTTTCATTTGCTTGCCTGCTATTCCAAGCATACTGGTAAAGTGAAATATCTATCAAAGTGAAGATTTCACTGTCAAAAACATTAAATGTGGCTAGAAAATAGAACTCACTGAGCTACGTTTTGATCATCCCATTCAGATTTTATTGTTGGTGGTGTTGGTACTGCATTGCTGTATAATTTTTCAGTGTGCAGTGCATTCATACTGTTTACTTATTTGCTGTGCAAATGGACTTAAGGCATAAGATCTTTGATGTGAATTGGAGAGGAGGTATAGAAGAACTACAGACCAAAGCAGGAAATTTTCAGTAGTTCCATTACTGCAGATATAACAAAGCGTCATGCTTCTCCAAGCTTATAAACAGTACAGTCTTGTCTACCCAAAGGGACTGCATGTTGGATGTCATATTGGAATCAGTAACAGAAGTTGCATGATCTGCATGAGGGACAAGATTATCCTCCATAAAGCCAGATGAATTTTAATTAAGAGGGAATCCCTGTAGAAAATAACGCAGCACAGGATAAATATCTTAAATTCAAACAAGTATTCTCTGTTTAATGCTCCCCTTTTATTTTTTCAAATGAAGAAACACTTTGTTTAGTACTAGGAGGGCAAACCTCTCTCCTAATAGAGGTATTTGAAGCGCTAGCACACTACAGATGTAGCTACTGTAGCTAGCAATATGCCAAAACCACCAACAAACACAGGTGCTAAGATTATACTTTCAGAAAGTGGAGGCATAAGTATAAAATATGTTCAATGATGTGTCATCACAGATTCCATTTTACACACTTGAATATGAAATTTCCTCCCATTTTGATGGAAGCTGTGACAGTGCACAGTTGAATTATTTTAGTCAGAGCATGGATGAAAATGTTGATACCATTTAATAACTTTTTAGCCTTGAGGAAAACATAGTGGGAGTGTGATAATTAAAATGTTAAGTCTGATTTGTTCGGAAGTGACACTGTGATTGGCAAGATGAATGAATGATTGCTTTACTAGATGAGGATTTTCTTATGAAAAGTTGCTTAAGATGGCAAGTTGGTGTCTGTTATATACAAGGGCCCTTCCATATTTTAGATATTGTATACCGTTGTATTAACAGAAAACATTCATGCTGAACAGGAGAGTTTATTAGACAAAAATGAAGAGCAAGGAGAGTTAATTTTCTGCAGCAAGATACGTACTCCGCCATTGTTTCAGGCAAGTAAGTGAAAAAATCTTGTGCTAGAAGGAACAGACAAGATAAGTATCAGGAAGCAGGGATGCATTCAACAAATCTGAAAATACCTCAGAAATCTGTCCTTAAAGCTACCTTTTGAAAGGCAGTGGGATTATCTTTTTGAATGAATTGATCTGTTGGTAAATATGTGGAGTTGTAGATCGTCTGGATTATGAGCTTCACTGAAAAAAATAATTTTTATAAGTCCTTAATTGTCTCTTCAGGAAACTAATGAATACATGCATTACCACTGCATCCTGACTGTAATCAGGTTGATATCGTGTTAATTATAGTATAGTGGACAACTGTGTTTGATTATTTGAGATATTGGAATAATACTTGATGAAAACAGTAGGAATAAAATTGACTGTATTTTATATAAATATATGTATTTATATAAGATCTTAATGCCTTCCAGAGGGTAGCATTAAAGTGTAAAACCCCTTCCAACTAAACCACTACTGATTGCAGTGCGGTATGTCTGTAAATTTCCGCCATGTGTTTTTTGCCGACAGTGCCTGCCTCTCAGCTCACCCTTCCAGCCATGGAGGTGAAAGCCAAAGTTCATGGCTCCTGTTAGGGGTTTGAACGAGCCTTATTCTCTACATGATATTAGTTCTAAATGAATAATGTAAGAATATGGTAGAAATATTTCATGTTCTTAATGAGTATGACCAGAATAAATCTGTAGCTTTCTCACCAATTTTATTTTTCTTGAGCTTTTGGAATAAATGGCTGTATTTTGAAGTATTTTTATGAACCACTTGATGCAAATTTTTATGGTTATATTGATTTTCACTCATTAAGTGGAGATGTGAGCTACCGCAATTCCACAGCATGAACACTTTCCTTGTTAGAACATTAAGCAAGTCTTCGGCTTTCTTGAAGTCTAGAAATAACAGTGGCTCTTTGCATTTGCATAGGAAATGTTGCAAGGTTGTGGACAGCAGCATTCTATCTCTCTGGCATAATTCTCAATTGCTTCAGAGATAGGCTTCCTTTCTTAATTACTTGTTAGAGTGTTTAGGAATTGTAAGATCTATTTAAGAGCATGAAACAAAATTTGTTTTCCTGCTCCCTCAGATTTTTGTTTTCTTTTAAATATATTTGGCTAAGCGTGAAAACGGTGTTTGCAAAATAAAATCAAAAGCAATTAATGCCTCATTAAAGACGATATCATAAATTAATTTCTAATTGATTAAATGAAACAGTATTTTAATTTGCAGTAATCACAGGAATATTTATTACAGTTGTATTCAAATCTAAAAATATAAATTTGTTTTCCAGTTTTTTATTCTGAAGGAAATAATATAGCACATGATGGGTTACGCACTCGACTCAAATATGGATAAATTTGAACTACCATATTTGATGGGAAGCTGAATGCCTATGTCCCTTCTCAATTGTTATTCTTTTCTTAGTTTTAGTAATTTAATTTTACACTTCCAGTAATTAGCCCTGATTTGTGCAAAGGCTTGATCATGTATGGATCAATAGAAGTTAGTCACTTAAATTGGTGGCCTAAGCAATGAAAAAATAATCATCTTTTCCAAGAAAGTGACAGTTTTCACCCATTGGTGTATGGCTAGAAATGTTCTTAAGCCGCTGTAGGCTTGGGTGAATGTTTTGTAAACTAGAAACTGTATGAGTAGCTCTGAAATACTTAGAGTTAAATACTCAACTATTTTTTAAGCAAATTCATTTCACATTGTGGGATGGTGTGTACTAGCTATTAAGGAGAACATTAACTCTATCCCAGCCAATACCAGGACAGATGGTTAGCTCCAAGTTTTTCCATAATGTTAGAAGTAAGAGAAAATTAATTAGTTTTTCTAAAACCATTTTCCAATCAAATTTTCCAGTAAAAGGTGTTAGATCAGCACAGAATCCCATTATCAAAATATTGACATGCAGGTGTGTTTCAGGGTTTAAGCCTTTTTAGACGCTGGTGTCAAATTGGGGGTGGGGGTGGGTGGGGAGGGGAATTGATTCATTTTGGTTGGTACAGAAGTAAGACTGTTCTTGCTCTGGAAGTTCTATCTCAGATAATATAAATTTGAGTCATGAATAAATGATGCCTTTTTAGCGGCGTTTTTGAGGTAGGTAGGAAATCTGCCCGGGAAGGCCATCAGAAGGAACGGTTAAAAAGTACAGCCAACATTTGGGCAGCTGAATCTGCGTAACAGTATTGTACTGCAGGGGAACGTGGAACAAGCTCTCAGCCTGCCTCCAATCATCCTGATCAGCATCCGCCTGATGGATGGAGTGGGCTCGGAGGCGCTGTGTGTTGCTCACCTGTCAGCCAACATGTGCGGGTCACCTCATCTTCTGATCCTTGCATTTGTTTTAATTATATTTTACAGTTCCAAGTGCTGTGGAGTTTGTGATAGCCGGTGTGAAGACGAAATTACACTGCTCTGTTTCATGCAGGCTATAGAACAATTTCCATTCAGCAGGAACTCAAGCTGTCCCATTAACAGCAAGAAGCTCACTCTCAAAGTAACAAAGAATGAGGGTATAATAAGTTGCATCTGAGAGATCAGTTGAAATGTTTCACTGGGTAAATTAACAGTAAGAAGTCATTAGAAGGTGTTTGAGAAGAAAACAAATGTGGAAGCAAAAATCAGACAAATTGTCTGAATTTCTGAAACAGTAACTCTTGAGAACCTCCTTTGATCACACCTACCTGAAACAATTTGGTGAGGTATGACAGGACTTTTTGATATGTAAAGAACGTATCTTTACATTCATAAATAAAAACTGCAGTGCAGAAGTAGCATCAATTTACAGAGAAGGGGGAAGAGTACTTTGTGAATTACATGTTTAGCTTTTTTCTCAAGGTAAAGCAGATGCACTCTTTCACTGAGTTCAAGACTGTATGTGTAACATGCATGTGAAAATGCATGGATATATGTTTCTGAAATGGAATAGGCATGCTTAATATTACATGATTGTGCTGCTTCAGTTTGGTGAGCAAGCTGGGGTAATGCAAACCTCTCTGGTGACCATAAAAAAAAAAAAAAAAAAAAAAAAGAAAAAAAAGGAAAAAAAAGAAAAAAAAGAAAAAAAAAGAAAAAAAGGGATTGATTATTTGAGATTCTAGCTGAATAGAATGTTCTTCTGCTTGGCAAAGTATTGCACGGTTGGGAAATTAAATGTAGGTAGTGAAGAAGTTATTTTTCAGTGCAGATGCTGTAAAGGTCTTTGACCTCGTGCTGACCATAACCGTTAGCCCAAGGCACTACTGTTCACCTGGGACCCGCAAAGCTGTGTGGCGCTGGACCTGTCGTAATCAGTCCTGGCTTGCCATGAGCTCCCTTGCAGTTACCATGCTTTCCACTGCTTTCATTTTCTGACAGACATGCCTGTTACTGCTCCAGATCCCTCTGCACGATATTTTAGATATGGCCTTTATCTTTTTTCCTTCCCCAAACCTCAGGAGTTGGTTTGAAAAGGACAAGAAAAACTATCTATATCTAATATATTTTAAGCATTAAATCTTTAGTTTTCCAGCACATTGGGACTGGTGGCATTTTGTTTAAGATTTAAATTTAGTCCAAAAGTTATTGTTCGGCTCCGTGATATCTGAAGCTGTCATTTGTCATTTAGGAAAGGTACTGTGGAGGCATTACTGTAGAGAAGAATGTTAAAGACAGCTTTTGGAATGAACACGTTTAAATAACGTCGAAGAAAGATTTTATCTATGAAGGTATTGTTTTGCTTGATGATGAAAGTAATGAATGTATTAATGGAATTAAAAACCCTAATACCATTCTTTGAAGGTTATGCAAAGCATAATTATAGCTAGGGAGCTAAAGAATTAATAAAACTGGTGGTTTGGAAAATTAATCATTTTTTTTTTTTAATATCCAAATATTTACACTAATACTTGTTTTTTTCAGGTGTTAAGCATAAAGAAAAGTAATTTTACTTATTTATTGTACTTATTCTAAAATTGAAATCTTTGGAATTAATTTGTTCAGCAATATAGCAGGGTCTCTTTTGGCATCCTACTTTTCTGTCTTTTTTTTTAAGTCACAGCTATTGAGAAAGTTCTAAAATATTGTTGAACATGAATGAAAAAACCACAATATTTTGCAGGAGAGGGTTTTAATTTGGGATATTCCTTTTCTTCCACAAAAAGATGTAGTTCATTGTTGTCTTTTTATAGAATTGTGTGGTTCAGAAGATTAAAATTTCGTCCTACTTAACTCAGGCCAGCATGATCACACCTGATAAGCAGCACTATTTGTGATGGCCATTCAGTGATCTCTATTCAAATTTGTGGCAATTAACAGGTGAAAGCTGCTTTTCCACAGCTAGTGTTTGCTCCTTTTTCCCAAAGCTGTGGCTTCCTTCTGGTGTAGAAGATGCTTCTCTTGCTCCTGAACACGAGAGGTGGTCAGCGCTACCAACCGCTTCTCTACAGCATACCTTCTTTTTACCTCTGATCACCTAGTGAGTCATTATATGTAGTGTGAAATGGGACAAAGAGGTGTTCTGGCTTATTTTACTTAAATAGTATTAGCCACTGGAAAGAGAATATGCGTTTACTGTGGAGTTACTTGGGGTAGGAAATCCATTCTCACCAAGGTTCAGAGTGTCTGCTTTGTTAAGCAACACTTGATTGGTATCTTTTCAGCCACATCCCACTGCTGCTGTCACTCCCTGGCTAAGGTGTTTGGATTTCCAAGGGTTTATTGTAAACTGTTTCCCACTGTGCTGTGCTGTGCCTTGTGCGCTAACGTGCCCTATGTCATGCTTTATTCTGGGACATGGTGAGCTTTGCGCGGTGTGTGTGAGGATGGAGAGGAAATTTTGTGGCAGGATGCTAGTAAAGGAGCACTGCTTTATGAGATTAGCATAAGGAGCACAAAAGTATACTTCTTAAACTGCTGACTTCAGTATACCAAACAGAGGAAAGAAAGTGCTCACATAATTAATCTGAAAGGGGAAATTTATATGGAAACACAAAGAGGAATGACACGGATAGCCTCTGCTGTATGTATCTGCTTCTGCATTGCTTTGAGATTTGATTAGAAGCTTTGATTGAAGCCTTCTGGCTTTCCATCGTTTGTTAAGTATAAAGACACTGGTACTGTGTGACTGAATACTCCATTAAAAAGAATCACGGGTAGTTAACTTGCCATTACATCAGGGGTGGAGGCCCTGTGAAAAATGAATACCAAATCAAAGGTAAAGCCATCAGTACAATGCCACTGGCAAGAAAAAAAACACCTTCATGTTGCTTAGTCCCTTCCTGCAACTGCATGGAGTCAGAGTCGATTACCCACACTTACTCATCTACGGAGTCTGAGTCGATTACCCACACTTACTCATCTACGCTCTCACCGTAGAGTGTTTAAAATCGGGTAGGGTGACTTTGAGAACAGAAAGAACAGTCAGAGGAAGGACTGGAAAAAATTGATTATTTTGCTCAAAGCTATGTTCAGTACTGAGACTGTGTATCCAAAATGACAGCAGGGAAAAATATATAATTATAATTCCAGCTGTGAGATACCTGACAGGTACATTTCAGTGTTTAGGGCTGGTAGCTATCACTGACGTGAAGTATCTTTTTTATTGTGGTAGCTGGTGTTAGTTTTGGCCTTAGCTGATATTGATCTTACATGCATTGTTTTTCTTCTTCGTAGCAGTGCTTAATGGATGATTTTGGATTAATTCCCTTTCTAAATAATAAATCTTAGTAGGTCTACTTCCTATTATATACAGTGTGACATGTATTTTCTCTATTTAAAACTAGTTCATACTCATCTAGCTTTTAAGTGAGGTACGATCTACCTGTGCTTAAAATCTGATCCTTTCCTCAGGTCTTGTCAGTTTTATTCTATTGAAAGCATCACTGATACCCATAATTTTATGCAATTTTTACAGTAGCTTCAGTTTGGCAGCTTTTGGTTGTCTGCAATCTTCTAGTATTTTTGTATCCATATTTTTAATATGCTGTTAAACACAGAACATCCTTACAGTGCTGTTCGCTAGACTGCAGCTTGCTGTTAGACTTTCAGTGCTTCACTGTCTGATCTTATCCAGGCTTTTGAATCTCACGTACTTCTGATCCCCATCTGTTTAAGAAAACCAACAAACTGATTATTTTCTTCAACTTTTCCTTTTTTTTTTTTTTTTTTTTTTTTTTGAGTATATAAGACCTTGTACTTGGTGACCACATCCTTAGAGGTGGCTTCAGTGAATCTGGCGTTAGGCTTAAATTTAAGATTAATGGTACTCTTTCTTATGCATTTCGGATGTGTTTTGTCGAGCACTTTAGAATCTGATCTGTCTCATGTGAAACTCTTCACTTAATTACATTGTGTGTCTTCTACATAGCTGGAAGCTTTTTGGGTATTTGATTTAATAACTTCTAGTATTTGGTCTGTGTTGCTTCAAACCAGAAGTTGGTCTTAGTTACAAAGTTTAATTTAATTTATATCAGTTATAAAAAGTTACATTTTTGCACTAGAATTTATGTTGTGAAATTCTGACAAAAAAGACACTGGCCCACCACTGAATCACTCCTCTGAACTCTGCATAAATATAAACTTTTCCAGCTACTTCTCCCTAGGGTATTAATTGCCATTTATTCCCTTCAAATTTAGTGGTTTTATCTGTAGATGGGGATTTGTTTGTTAATTTCTTTTTTTCTCTCTCTCCCTATCACTTCCCCCACCCCCTCACCCCTCCTTTTTTTTTTTTTTTTTTTCATCCTGCCTCATTTTACTTTTACCTTTTAGAAGAAAAATGCTGATTAGAAGTGAGGGTTTGAGTTTAGTAGCATTGCTTAATGTCAAGAGATTTTGAAAATGTGAGTGACTTTTTGAGACATGGGAAAGATCTGATGCATATTATCATGCTGGTCAAATTTTCTTTCTCACTGTAACCTGCTTAAGAAGTCATGCATATGCATATGATGCTAACGCACATTACACTTCCCAGGCAAAGAACTTTTTTTTCCCCAGTATTTTTCCTGTTTCATATTAATACCTCTGAGTATTATTTACTTTACTTTAGAATATTACAAGCTTTACTTTAGAATATGGGCAGCTGGCATTGCACTCATGTATAATATTTAAAACACTCGTGCTGTACTTAGTGCTGTGTCCAATACTTAGTACTGAGTGTGTAGTAAAAATGTTATCTAGGGTTTTTTTCCTCTCACAATTAGAGTGGGAGGTAATAGTGGTTAATACTGACAGATGAGGTCAGGACTGTGAGCAATACTGCATTGTATGACACCACTTGAAAACCTCCTGTAAGGCGCTGAACTCCCAGCTTTACTTGGAGACTCTATAGGCTCATCATATTTCCAGACAGTGATCTGTAAGCTTCCTTCATTTTATAAGGAAAAAAAGATTCTAAGGAAGTTGGAAAATCTGTTTTCTTTGTCTTTAATCATATTAGGCTGAGAAAAAACTATTCTTGCCATTACAGTAGTTTATATATTGTGGTCTGCTGCTTTTGCCGTGCTGCCTTTAAATAGCAAATGCCAACAAAGGCTGGGTTCATTCCTTGTTACTTTTAGAAAGGGATTTTATTAGTATTCTCCTGGATATATATATTTTTTTTTTTTTTTTTGCCAATAGCAGTTCTTAAAAAAACCCACACATTATAGAATACAGGTGGTTGAGGGGAAATTATTTGAGCTAATATTACGAACTGTTTTGATGTGTATGGAATTTTGTCTGCCTCCTTTTTTGCTAGGCATTATATATAATGTTATGCAATATCTTATAATACATAGTATAGATATACCTGTTGCTAACTGATGGCAGATTTGGTCAGATCTGGGCAGCTGGAAAGGTAAGCTACCCATTTTAATGTAAATTTCTTAATTCTTTTTATCTGCTAGTGTAATAAAAACTTGATCCACCTATGAAGGAAAAATGCTGGTTTCCACCTATAATTTTTGTTTGCTGCTCTCAGCCGCATTAGTATTCAGAATCAGCATTAACCATAAAGTGTTTTAAGATTTCTCAAACAATCAAACCCATTATTTTTCTGAAAGAAGGCACTGAAGTATAAAGTTAGCATTGTAAAATAAAATGTGTAATTGCTGTCATCATTGTTCAATTCAGAATTTCAAAAGAACATGTCTTTGGTAATGGAACACAATTCCTCAGAATTCTTGAAAATGGAAAGGCTAAATTTGTTTTTACCAAAAGGTTTTGAATGATGAAAGTCCACTCCTTTAGGCTAGAAAAAAATATGTGGTCAAGTAACATGACCCAACAATTGTACAAAAGTGGGTGAGTTGGGTGGGAGAGTGTCCATATTTCTATAAAGCGAAGTCACTCTCTGGGAAAACTGACATGCTTACATTTATGGGCTGGGCTTGGAACCTTTGAATGGGATTAGCTGTCGTGCACTCTTGTGAACGTATGGATCCTTGTTTTGTGGGTCAGGGTTGAAGGTTCTACTGCCACAGAGTCAGCTGAGGGATAAACTTCTCTGTGGCATCTTCAGAGCGTGACACCATGCAACAGATAAACCTGACTGAAAGAGGAGTATAAATTAGTAAGATATGAAAGTATATGAAAAAATATGTAGGAAGATTGTAGTAGCTACTGTGTAGCTGAGGTTGGCAATCACAAAGGTATGTGTTTCGTAGCAAAGCTCTGTCCCGAAGGCGGACTATGACTCAGAAATGAGTTATCTGGAATTAGTGAACTTATCCCTGAACAACTGTTCTTTACAATAGAGGAAGAGAGGTCTTTAGTACTGCCTTTGGAACCAGTGTATAATAATATGCAACTATAGAAACAAAATATGCTATCTTTGTCAATAAATGATATTTTAGTCCATATTTATTTACATTAATGCTAGTGATAAACTAAGCTTTCAGGCTTGTTAAGAAAAACTGGATAAAATATATCTCATTTCTCTCCACAAGTATTCTTACTATATTCTCTGCACTTTTTCTAGACCTTTTGGGGTGACTCAGGTATTTTTGTGCATCTGAAAATGATAAGCAAATTATCTAGAGTAGCTCTACATGCAAAAGCATGTGATATTCCTTGAGTATTTCTTGATATTCCCCAGGGGCTTGTACTGGCTCCAATTCTGTTTAACAGTTGAATTAATGACTTAGAGGAGGGGACAGAATGCATCTTCAGTAATACAGGACTGGGATGTGTGGCTGATGCCCCAGGTGACTGCTTGACAGGCTGCAGGAATGGTCTGACAGGAACATCATGATGTTCGGCAAAGGGAAATGCAGAGGACTAACCCCCTGTGCCAATACATGCTGGGGTATCAACAGCTGGAAAGCAGCTTTGCTGGAGGCCCTAGTGGTCCTTGTAGGTGGCAAGGTGAAGAGCAATGTGCCCTTGCAGCAGAGGTGGTCAGTAATATCCATGGATGCAGTAGTAGGAGCATTGCCAGCAGCTGAAAGCAGATCTTTCCTCTCTGCTGAACACTGATGGCCACGTCTGGAATGATGTGTCCAGTGCTGGGCCCTGCAGTGCAAGAGAGTCATGGGTATACTGGAGCAAGGGCAGCAAAGGGCCACGGAGGTGATAAAGAACTGGAGCATATTTCAGATGAGGAGAGGCTGAGAAAGCTGAGGTTGTTCACCCTGAATCAGTGGTGGGGATCTTATCAGTGTGTATAAATAACAGATGGGAGGGTGCAAAGAAGACAGAGCCAGACTCCTCTCAGTGGTTTCTGGTGAAAGGCCAAAAGAACACAAACTGAAATGCAGGAAATTCTGTTTAAACACAAGGAAAAACTGTTTTTACTGTGTGGGTGATCAAACACTGGCACAGGTAGCCCAGGGAGGTTTTGGAGTCTCCATCCTTGGAGATCTCAAAACCTGACTGAACACAGCCCTGAGTAATCTGTTCCAGCTGATCCTGCTTTGAGCAAGGGTGTTGGAGTAGAGCACCTCCAGAGGTCCCTTCCAGCCACAAATAGTCTCTGGTCCCGTGATTCAATGAGTATATGTGACCTGACCTCTGAGAGCAAGGTCCAGGTAAAATTGAGCAAAAGATGTTGGCTGCATCAGCAAATAAGAGTACTCACTTTTTCCTCTACTGTAAAGTAGGCAAGAAACCATGGAAGATTTTTGAAATTACATCAGGAGGATGTTTGGGAGAAGAAACAAAAATGTGATCTTCGTTCCTTTTGTTCCAGCGAGAGCAATGACAGTACAACAGCAGGAGCGTTCATTTTATGATTTCAACTAATCAATGTGTTCACTAACACCTTCTAACTCAACTAACCAAAACAGTGCTCACTGGAATCTCTCATTTTCACATGATGGAAAGTTGCTTTTCCAAATGAGATGGATTTTTAATTGGAATTACTTTCATTTTTGAGTGGTATAATTTGTCACTATATGACCTCATATTTCATAACTTCAAAAGCTGCCTAATTCTAATTTTTTCCACTTTAAAGGAAAAAAGCTGAAGGTCCAAGAAAATGTGTGCTAAGAAGTCACTGACATGACGGATTTCAATATCTCTAAGTAATTAGTTAAGTTATGCTTGTCTCTTTCATTAAAAGCACCATTAGACAGCCAGATGCAAAAGATGACTGTGGTAAATGGTTTTTCAGGTAATTCTTGATAATGTTAAATGTGGTTGTCATTTCAATTGATCACTATGCATCTTTTCTTAAATATCCATCCATCTACTTGAGCTGCCTGCTCAATAAATTGTATGTGGAAATCATTAGGATAATTTAAAGAAAAGAATTCACCTGGTTTAACTAGCTGCAGAATGTTTTCTTTGTTTCTGTGGCGTTTTGTTTCATTCTTTCCTGAGATTGCTGAAAAAATCTATACGACAGACATGTCTCTCTTCTTTGTTTCATAGCACATTTCTTCCCATTTCATGTTCCTTTGGGAAATAAAGTATACAATCAATGCGCTGGATAGAAAATTGTAAATCTATGTGAAGGGCCATGCATTGCCTGTAGTCTCGGCTCACGTTTGCCTCTCGTTGTAGCAAGGGAAGTGCACTGGAAGGTGGATGGGGGCTCTGGTTGCTGTCATAGCACAAGGCTGACCCAAAGCACATCCTCCTTGCTGTACATGCACACACTGTGCCAAGTGGGAGCCCATAGTATTTGGGTTATTCTTCAGATCCTTTTATTATTAATTCTACCCTGTACAGAAGGCAGGGCAGGCAATAGACTAAAGATTTTTTCATCCTGACTTTTTGAAAAAAGGTTGGTTGGTCGCTGGTGTTTTTCCGCGTTGCTGTTATATGGGAGAAGTGATGTGCTGGTAAAGAGTATAGAATCCAACCTTATGGCTGCTCCTGAGCGTTTAGGTAACACTGGCAAGGGTGGGGGGAGAGGAGGGGGGAAGGCAATATGGCACAGTGACATTCCCAGCCTGAGAGCAGATTCGTTGACAGGCACCCACTAGGTTTAATGTGCACATATCTTGCATAGTGATAATGGCACTCCCGTAATGTCCCTAATGTACCTTACAGCTTATGGATGTAAGATGCCTGTAAATAGTCTTGAGTAAATATCTCACAGTTCATCTTCCATGCAGTGTATCTGCAGACTGTAGCGTAATGTGTCCTATTTATCTGGTCTGCATGACAACCAGCACTTCACTCTAACCCATCTGAATTCATCCCTTTATAAGACTGGGCTCCCTGCATTTTGAGTAAAACTTGCTTATGTGGTGGTGGTCAGGGGCTGCAGTCCTGTAATTTCTACCTGCATTACCGACTCTGGTTCAACTCTTTATTGTTGCTTATGCTGGTTTGGTTGGACTCAGAAATTGTAGACTGCTTTTGGTCCCATTCTTTGACATTAAAGGGAAGACAGTTCTCTCCTGAATGCAGCTGTCATCAGGGCTTTGAAATTTCCCATTGTTTTCTTTCAGAACATGCTGTCTTTCTCACTTTTTCCATTTATCGTTGGCTTTTCTTTTGATAGCCTTTTTTCTTTTCTCTAATGGTGTTTAAGCAGGTAAATATAAGTCTCTTTGAATAGCATATTTTATTAAACAAAACAACCTAATTAACTCATGCACCAGTTACG